>NC_134355.1:645640251-646277751 GCF_048569485.1 Anomaloglossus baeobatrachus | reverse complement strand
TTCTTTCTTTCTTTCTTTCTTTCTTTCTGTCCTTCCTTTCCTTCTTTCTTTCTTTCCTTCTTTATGTCCTTCCTTTCTGTCCTTTGTTTCCTTCTTTCTTTTTCTCTTTCTTTCTTTCTTTCTGTCTGTCCTTCCTTTCCTTCTTTCTTTCTCTTTCTTTCTGTCTTTCTCTTTCTTGCTTTCTTTCTTTCTTCTTTCCATCCTTCCTTCCTTTCTTTTTTCTTTCTGTCCTTCCTTTCCTTCTTTCTTTCTTTCTTTCTTTCCTTTCTTTCTTCTTTCCATCCTTCCTTCCTTTCTTTTTTCTTTCTGTCCTTCCTTTCCTTCTTTCTTTCTCTTCTTTCTTTCTTACTTTCCTTTTTTCCCATCTCCTCTTCAGTCCATCCATTCTATCCTTCCTTCCCCCTTGTTTTTCCTCCTTTCCTCTATACGGAGCGGGCTGTGTACGGTGAAGGTTTTGCAGTGTATCGGATAGCTGTTACATTTGTAGCATTCGGGTCCATCCTCTCCTATAAGTCTCTACACGTCCATTTTTTTTTTTGCTTCTGGATCTGTCTTCATAACTTGAACATGAGAGTAATTACAATGAGCTGTTAGTAATGGAAGGTGACCTCAGGTGGACAGGTCCTTCAAGATATAATTAGGGTCTGAATCGAGGTCAGGATCGTCTGATCTTATTTGTTTGTAATTTTCTAAATTAAATTTGTGGTCTTGCAAAAATATTACTATTCAGGTCAGTTACTTGTATTCAAAACAAAAATGAAAATATTTATACCTTAGGTTTACTACACATCCAGACTACACATCCAGACTGCTGTTATAGGGGGCTCCAGACTACACCTCCAGACTGCTGTTATAGGGGGCTCCAGACTGCACATCCAGACTGCTGTTATAGGGGGCTCCAGACTACACCTCCAGACTGCTGTTATAGGGGGCTCCAGACTGCACATCCAGACTGCTGTTATAGGGGGCTCCAGACTACACATCCAGACTGCTGTTATAGGGGGCTCCAGACTACACATCCAGACTGCTGTTATAGGGGGCTCCAGACTACACATCCAGACTGCTGTTATAGGGGGCTCCAGACTACACCTCCAGACTGCTGTTATAGGGGGCTCCAGACTACACATCCAGACTGCTGTTATAGGGGGCTCCAGACTACACCTCCAGACTGCTGTTATAGGGGGCTCCAGACTACACCTCCAGACTGCTGTTATAGGGGGGCTCCGGACTACACCTCCAGACTGCTGTTATAGGGGGCTCCAGACTACACATCCAGACTGCTGTTATAGGGGGCTCCAGTCTACACATCCAGACTGCTGTTATAGGGGGCTCCAGACTACACCTCCAGACTGCTGTTATAGGGGGCTCCAGACTGCACATCCAGACTGCTGTTATAGGGGGCTCCAGACTACACATCCAGACTGCTGTTATAGGGGGCTCCAGACTACACATCCAGACTGCTGTTATAGGGGGCTCCAGACTACACATCCAGACTGCTGTTATAGGGGGCTCCAGACTACACCTCCAGACTGCTGTTATAGGGGGCTCCAGACTACACATCCAGACTGCTGTTATAGGGGGCTCCAGACTACACCTCCAGACTGCTGTTATAGGGGGCTCCAGACTACACCTCCAGACTGCTGTTATAGGGGGGCTCCGGACTACACCTCCAGACTGCTGTTATAGGGGGCTCCAGACTACACATCCAGACTGCTGTTATAGGGGGCTCCAGTCTACACATCCAGACTGCTGTTATAGGGGGCTCCAGACTACACATCCAGACTGCTGTTATAGGGGGCTCCAGACTACACCTCCAGACTGCTGTTATAGGGGGGCTCCGGACTACACCTCCAGACTGCTGTTATAGGGGGCTCAAGACTACACATCCAGACTGCTGTTATAGGGGGGCTCCGGACTACACCTCCAGACTGCTGTTATAGGGGGCTCCAGACTGCACATCCAGACTGCTGTTATAGGGGGCTCCAGACTGCACATCCAGACTGCTGTTATAGGGGGGCTCCAGACTACACCTCCAGACTGCTGTTATAGGGGGCTCCAGACTACACATCCAGACTGCTGTTATAGGGGGGCTCCGGACTACACCTCCAGACTGCTGTTATAGGGGGCTCCAGACTACACATCCAGACTGCTGTTATAGGGGGCTCCAGACTACACATCCAGACTGCTGTTATAGGGGGCTCCAGACTACACCTCCAGACTGCTGTTATAGGGGGCTCCAGACTGCACATCCAGACTGCTGTTATAGGGGGCTCCAGACTACACATCCAGACTGCTGTTATAGGGGGCTCCAGACTACACATCCAGACTGCTGTTATAGGGGGCTCCAGACTACACATCCAGACTGCTGTTATAGGGGGCTCCAGACTACACCTCCAGACTGCTGTTATAGGGGGCTCCAGACTACACATCCAGACTGCTGTTATAGGGGGCTCCAGACTACACCTCCAGACTGCTGTTATAGGGGGCTCCAGACTACACCTCCAGACTGCTGTTATAGGGGGGCTCCGGACTACACCTCCAGACTGCTGTTATAGGGGGCTCCAGACTACACATCCAGACTGCTGTTATAGGGGGCTCCAGTCTACACATCCAGACTGCTGTTATAGGGGGCTCCAGACTACACATCCAGACTGCTGTTATAGGGGGCTCCAGACTACACCTCCAGACTGCTGTTATAGGGGGGCTCCGGACTACACCTCCAGACTGCTGTTATAGGGGGCTCAAGACTACACATCCAGACTGCTGTTATAGGGGGGCTCCGGACTACACCTCCAGACTGCTGTTATAGGGGGCTCCAGACTGCACATCCAGACTGCTGTTATAGGGGGCTCCAGACTGCACATCCAGACTGCTGTTATAGGGGGGCTCCAGACTACACCTCCAGACTGCTGTTATAGGGGGCTCCAGACTACACATCCAGACTGCTGTTATAGGGGGGCTCCGGACTACACCTCCAGACTGCTGTTATAGGGGGCTCCAGACTACACATCCAGACTGCTGTTATAGGGGGCTCCAGACTACACATCCAGACTGCTGTTATAGGGGGCTCCAGACTACACCTCCAGACTGCTGTTATAGGGGGGCTCCGGACTACACCTCCAGACTGCTGTTATAGGGGGCTCAAGACTACACATCCAGACTGCTGTTATAGGGGGGCTCCGGACTACACCTCCAGACTGCTGTTATAGGGGGGTTCCAGACTACACATCCAGACTGCTGTTATAGGGGGCTCCAGACTGCACATCCAGACTGCTGTTATAGGGGGGCTCCAGACTACACCTCCAGACTGCTGTTATAGGGGGCTCCAGACTACACATCCAGACTGCTGTTATAGGGGGGCTCCGGACTACACCTCCAGACTGCTGTTATAGGGGGCTCCAGACTACACCTCCAGACTGCTGTTATAGGGGGCTCCAGACTACACATCCAGACTGCTGTTATAGGGGGCTCCAGACTACACATCCAGACTGCTGTTATAGGGGGCTCCAGACTACACCTCCAGACTGCTGTTATAGGGGGGCTCCGGACTACACCTCCAGACTGCTGTTATAGGGGGCTCCAGACTACACATCCAGACTGCTGTTATAGGGGGCTCCAGTCTACACATCCAGACTGCTGTTATAGGGGGCTCCAGACTACACATCCAGACTGCTGTTATAGGGGGCTCCAGACTACACCTCCAGACTGCTGTTATAGGGGGGCTCCGGACTACACCTCCAGACTGCTGTTATAGGGGGCTCAAGACTACACATCCAGACTGCTGTTATAGGGGGGCTCCGGACTACACCTCCAGACTGCTGTTATAGGGGGGTTCCAGACTACACATCCAGACTGCTGTTATAGGGGGCTCCAGACTGCACATCCAGACTGCTGTTATAGGGGGGCTCCAGACTACACATCCAGACTGCTGTTATAGGGGGCTCCAGACTACACATCCAGACTGCTGTTATAGGGGGGCTCCGGACTACACCTCCAGACTGCTGTTATAGGGGGCTCCAGACTACACCTCCAGACTGCTGTTATAGGGGGCTCCAGACTACACATCCAGACTGCTGTTATAGGGGGCTCAAGACTACACATCCAGACTGCTGTTATAGGGGGGTTCCAGACTACACCTCCAGACTGCTGTTATAGGGGGGCTCCAGACTACACCTCCAGACTGCTGTTATAGGGGGCTCCAGACTACACCTCCAGACTGCTGTTATAGGGGGCTCCAGACTACACATCCAGACTGCTGTTATAGGGGGGTTCCAGACTACACCTCCAGACTGCTGTTATAGGGGGCTCCAGACTGCACATCCAGACTGCTGTTATAGGGGGGCTCCAGACTACACATCCAGACTGCTGTTATAGGGGGCTCCAGACTACACATCCAGACTGCTGTTATAGGGGGGTTCCAGACTACACATCCAGACTGCTGTTATAGGGGGCTCCAGACTACACCTCCAGACTGCTGTTATAGGGGGCTCCGGACTACACCTCCAGACTGCTGTTATAGGGGGCTCCAGACTACACATCCAGACTGCTGTTATAGGGGCTCCAGAATACACATTCAGACTGCAGTTATAGGGGGCTCCAGTCTACACATCCAGACTGCTGTTATAGGGGGCTCCAGACTACACATCCAGACTGCTGTTATAGGGGGCTCCAGACTACACATCCAGACTGCTGTTATAGGGGGCTCCAGACTACACCTCCAGACTGCTGTTATAGGGGGGCTCCGGACTACACCTCCAGACTGCTGTTATAGGGGGGCTCCGGACTACACCTCCAGACTGCTGTTATAGGGGGCTCCAGACTACACATCCAGACTGCTGTTATAGGGGGCTCCAGACTACACATCCAGACTGCTGTTATAGGGGGCTCCAGACTACACATCCAGACTGCTGTTATAGGGGGCTCCAGACTACACATCCAGACTGCTGTTATAGGGGGCTCCAGACTACACATCCAGACTGCTGTTATAGGGGGCTCCAGACTACACATCCAGACTGCTGTTATAGGGGGCTCCAGACTACACATCCAGACTGCTGTTATAGGGGGCTCCAGACTACACATCCAGACTGCTGTTATAGGGGGCTCCAGACTACACCTCCAGACTGCTGTTATAGGGGGGCTCCGGACTACACCTCCAGACTGCTGTTATAGGGGGCTCCAGACTACACATCCAGACTGCTGTTATAGGGGGCTCCAGTCTACACATCCAGACTGCTGTTATAGGGGGCTCCAGACTACACATCCAGACTGCTGTTATAGGGGGCTCCAGACTACACCTCCAGACTGCTGTTATAGGGGGGCTCCGGACTACACCTCCAGACTGCTGTTATAGGGGGCTCAAGACTACACATCCAGACTGCTGTTATAGGGGGGCTCCGGACTACACCTCCAGACTGCTGTTATAGGGGGCTCCAGACTGCACATCCAGACTGCTGTTATAGGGGGCTCCAGACTGCACATCCAGACTGCTGTTATAGGGGGGCTCCAGACTACACCTCCAGACTGCTGTTATAGGGGGCTCCAGACTACACATCCAGACTGCTGTTATAGGGGGGCTCCGGACTACACCTCCAGACTGCTGTTATAGGGGGCTCCAGACTACACCTCCAGACTGCTGTTATAGGGGGCTCCAGACTACACATCCAGACTGCTGTTATAGGGGGCTCCAGACTACACATCCAGACTGCTGTTATAGGGGGCTCCAGACTACACCTCCAGACTGCTGTTATAGGGGGGCTCCGGACTACACCTCCAGACTGCTGTTATAGGGGGCTCCAGACTACACATCCAGACTGCTGTTATAGGGGGCTCCAGACTACACATCCAGACTGCTATTATAGGGGACTCCAGACTACACATCCAGACTGCTGTTATAGGGGGGCTCCAGACTACACCTCCAGACTGCTGTTATAGGGGCTCCAGACTACACATCCAGACTGCTGTTATAGGGGGCGCCAGACTACACCTCCAGACTGCTGTTATAGGGGCTCCAGACTACACATCCAGACTGCTGTTATAGGGGGCACCAGACTACACCTCCAGACTGCTGTTATAGGGGGCTCCAGACTACACCTCCAGACTGCTGTTATGGGGGGCTCCAGTCTACACATCCAGACTGCTGTTATAGGGGTTCCAGACTACACATCCAGACTGCTGTTATAGGGGCTCCAGAATACACATTCAGACTGCTGTTATAGGGGGCTCCAGACTACACATCCAGACTGCTGTTATAGGGGGCGCCAGACTACACCTCCAGACTGCTGTTATAGGGGGCTCCAGTCTACACATCCAGACTGCTGTTATAGGGGTTCCAGACTACACATCCAGACTGCTGTTATAGGGGCTCCAGAATACACTGTCAGACTGCTGTTATAGGGGCTCCAGACTACACATCCAGACTGCTGTTATAGGGGGCTCCAGACTACACATCCAGACTGCTGTTATAGGGGCTCCAGACTACACATCCAGACTGCTATTATAGGGGACTCCAGACTACACATCCAGACTGCTGTTATAGGGGGGCTCCAGACTACACCTCCAGACTGCTGTTATAGGGGCTCCAGACTACACATCCAGACTGCTGTTATAAGGGGCGCCAGACTACACCTCCAGACTGCTGTTATAGGGGCTCCAGACTACACATCCAGACTGCTGTTATAGGGGGCACCAGACTACACCTCCAGACTGCTGTTATAGGGGGCTCCAGACTACACCTCCAGACTGCTGTTATGGGGGGCTCCAGACTACACATCCAGACTGCTGTTATAGGGGGCACCAGACTACACATCCAGACTGCTGTTATAGGGGGCTCCAGACTACACCTCCAGACTGCTGTTATGGGGGGCTCCAGACTACACATCCAGACTGCTGTTATAGGGGGCTCCAGACTACACATCCAGATTGCTGTTATAGGGGGGTTCCAGACTGCACATCCAGACTGCTGTTATAGGGGGGCCCCAGACTACACATCCAGACTGCTGTTATACGGGGCTCCAGACTGCACATCCAGACTGCTGTTATACGGGGCTCCAGACTACACATCCAGATTGCTGTTAAAAGAGCTCCAGACTGCACATCCAGACTGCTGTTATAGGGGGGCCCCAGACTACACATCCAGACTGCTGTTATAGGGGGGCTCCAGACTGCACATCCAGACTGCTGTTATACGGGGCTCCAGACTACACATCCAGATTGCTGTTAAAAGAGCTCCAGACTGCACATCCAGACTGCTGTTATACGGGGCTCCAGACTACATATGCAGATTGCTGTTAAAAGAGCTCCAGACTGCACATCCAGACTGCTGTTGTAGGGGGCTCCAGACTACGCATCCAGACTGCTGTTATAGGGTGCTCCAGACTACACATCCAGACTGCTGTTATAGGGGGCTCCAGACTACACATCCAGACTGCTGTTATAGGGGGCTCTAGACTACACATCCAGACTGCTGTTATAGGGGGCTCCAGACTACACATCCAGACTGCTGTTATAGGGTGCCCCCGCTCTCAGGCTCAGGTGGGGGTGCCTCCCTCCTCACCTGCTCAGCGGCTCCACACGCTCCTCTCCTGCTCCTCCCCTTCCTGCTTCCAGGCAACACACAGGCCTTCAGTGAATGCCCGTAGGGTGTGCACATGGCTATGCCCCCGTTCTGAACGGGTCGGTGTCCCATTACCTGGAAATGATCCTTGAGGTCACCTATTACCTTAATGTATTTAAGACTGCCTCCCCTTACAGGAGGCGCCTGAGCAATGTTGCCTACTAGTTAGTCCGTTGCTAGTTCTCAAGTCCCATTATGCTACTGTATCTAGTTCTGCCTATTGTGTCCTAGTACCAGTCTCTTGTTCCTAATCTGTGTCGTGTCCTAAAGCCTGCTCACTACCACCACCTCCATACTGCCATGTCTGAGCCACCACCTCCGTGCCGCCACGTCTGAGCCACGACCTTCCTTACTGCCACATCAGAGCCTCCATCTTCTGTGCTCCCATATCCGAGCACACCAGCACCATATGTTAAGAGACTTTTCCAGTCTGTAAGAGCCGAAGTCCACTTGTTCCTGACAGTCGTGCATTTAGGCCCTCTGTTGCTGCACAAGACAAACACTTTATAGGATTTCGCTACTGGTTAGCTCCTTCAGGGGAGTCCGGTGTATGGCCAGTGGGTCCACTCCCGGACACTCACTGCCCCCCAACGACTGTAACAGTTCATACATCTCTCCTCAGCCACAGACATCTTTCTTTTTTTCTGACAGAAAAGACCCGGAAATTTCCCCACTGCTGCTTCACTTCCTTTTACCATATAGTGTATAGGTAGTTTTGAGAAAGGCCAGTAGAGGTCAGTGCAGGATTAGAAATGCTACAACTCTCATATCAAGGCTTCAGAAGGCACAGGTAATGCCCAACCTTATAGAAAAACACATAACCCATCAGGGGACATTCTAGTAGTGTCTACTCTGGGTCACTATAGTAACAATGGTCAGCAGAGGTAATGTGTCTGTTTTATGAAGTTTGATGTGCTGATTAAAAATATGCTTAGTTTTGCTCTATCACAAAATTTCTGAGATAGAAGTATTTTTGTTATTACGTTATTTCTGCATTTTCAATGTATGCTGGGCCCCTCATGTGATGTGCTCAAGTTGTTCAAATGGTATTTGTGACTGGTTGAATATGAGGAAAGTGGCTGTGCCATTTGCTGTTCCCATTATTTGGAGAGAACCCAAAAATCATAGTGATGACTGCTACTTTGCCTTTGTGAAACTGAAGGGCCTTGCTACGAAGAACAAGCATAGGATTAATTACCCTGAACTTGAATCTGTAGTTAGGCCAGTTCCACATGATGGTATCTTGCCAGTTCCTGTACCACCGTTGTCTGGATTGGATGAAAATGAAGTAGAATGTGAAGACTATTGAGCTGAAGCTACGGGCAAAGAGATGGAGACCTCAAGTCAAGATGAGTATGTACCTGATGGAGCAGCCAGATCTCTGTACTCAACATAAATTAAATTATCTCATCAGAGAACTTTCATTGTCAAAAGATAAAGCTGAACTTCTTGCATCTAGGTTGAAACAGAAGAATCTTCTTCATGATGATGTCAAAGTGTGTTATTACCGAAACAAAAGTAACACTTTAACACAATTTTTCACAGTTGATGAACCAATGGTGTACTGTAACAATGTGAATGGCCTCATTGAAGAACTGAATCTGAGTATTTAGTTGCAGATTGGCAATTGTTTACTGACTCATCACAGGGAATGATGATATATAACTTCGTCGTGATTGGGGACAGAAACACATCTATGCTCCAGGTAGAGACAATGTTCAACAGAATCCTTTAGCTGCTCCAACAAAAATCTTTCTTCCTCCACTACACGTAAAGTTGGGATTGATTAAAAACTTGTGAAAGCCAAAGACAAATTCACAAGGGTTCCAGAACATTTCAGAGAAATTCTCCAGCATTTCACCAGCAAAACTGAAGGAAGGGGTATTTGTTGGTCCTCAGATCAGAGCTTATGAGAGATGATGTGTTTGAAGGATCTCTAAATGATAAGGAATTGAGATCTTGGAAAAGCTTCAAGTGGATCTGTGAAAACATCTTAGGAAAAAATAAATCTCCAGATATGTTGAAGGTGTTGAGGAACTGCTAAATGCAACCAGTGTCTTGGATGTCGTATGTCTCCGAAAATACACTTTGCATTCACATTTTGATTTCTTCCCTCAAAATCTTGGGGATGGAAGCGATGAACAAGGCGAGCGGTTTCACCAGGACATTAAAGTAATGGAACACGGCTACCAGGGTTTTTGGAACGACTCAATGATGGCAGAGTACTGGTGTATGGTATATAGGGACAACCGTGAAAAATCGTCATCTAATGTCAAACACTTTTACATTCTGCTCATATTTTGGTTTATATTTTGCAGGTGAAATTATTTTGGTTCAATAAAAACTGTTCTGTAAGGTGAAGCATTTTTTTTTGATATGTAGATTACTGTTTTCTTAATGTCGCCAGTATATTTCCTATACCTTATAATAATGATGCTGCACCATGGAAACTACATGGTACAGAAAAACTATATACATTCTGAAATCAGGACAAAAAGATGATTCCGATAAGTACAAAGTCACCTGCAATGATTACAAAAAATATATTTTTTAGACCTGTGTAATAATAATAATAATAATAATAATAATTTATATTTATATAGTGCCAACATATTCCACAGTGCTTTACAATCCAGAGTGGACATGTGCAGATAATATGAGACAATACAAAATAACTAAATTCAAATACCAAGAGGAGTGAGAGCTCAGCTCGTAAGCTTACAGTCTATGAGGCGATGGGGGGGTACAAAAGGTGAATTGAGGGGGGGACTTGTTATATATGGTCCAGCCATCGATTTAATAGGGGATTCAAAACCAGCTGCGTGGACGGGTCGTCAGCCAGAATTTATACATACAGAGTGTACAAAAGTACATGAAGAGGAAGGAACCAGAAGGACAAGGGGCCGAGAATTGGAAATAAATTTTATGAATGGCAGAATAAGACTAGATTAAGTGAGGGCGGTGAGGTGATAGGCTAGTCTAAAGAAATGCGTTTTTGGGGCCCGCTTAAAAGTGTGGATGTTGTGAATTAATCGGATTGTTCTTGGTAATGTGTTCCAGAGCATAGGCGCAGCTCGTGAGAAATCTTGAAGATGGGAGTGAGAGGTTCGAATTATTGAGGATGTCAGTCTTAGGTTATTAGCAGGATGGAGGGCACGGGTGGGGTGACAGACAGAGATGAGGAAGGTGATCTAGGGTGGTGTGGAACCGTGGAGAGCTTTGTGAGTGAGAGTGATAAGTTTATGTTGGATCCTGTAGCGGATTGGCAACCAGCGCAATGACTGGAACAGAGCAGAGGCATCAGTGAAGTGGTTGGAGAGGAATATGATCCTGGCTGCAGCATTCAGGATGGATTGGAGAGGGGAGAGTTTAGTAACACTATCACACTATCACCTCCCCTCCTATTTATGCTGTTGGAATCCTTCTACCCATGACAGCTATAAGTTATTCTGTGTTGGTCTGTGAGGTGTGGTGTCTCAGACTCTCTCTGGTGAAAGTCGTTTTTAGTGCTGCTTTTTGCTAGGTGCGGTTGTGGAGTGTACCCCTGTAATTGTGTACTTCCTTCCTGCTCTTGTTTGGAGTGTGACTGTTTGAGGTTGTGGACAGGTGACTTTTATACTGATAACAAGTTCAAACAGGCGCCATTACTACAGGTAATGAGTGGAGGACAGGGGAACCTCTTAAAGAAGAAGTTACAGGTCTGTGAGAGACAGAAATCATGCATGTTTTTAGGTGACTAAATAATTATTTTCCACCATAATTTGCAAATACAATCTTGTAAAATCAGACGCGGTGATTTTCTGGATTTGTTTTCTCATTTTGTCTCTCATAGTTGTGGTCTACCTATGATGTCAATTACAGGACTCTCTCATCTTTTTAAGTGGGAGAACTTGTGCAATTGGTGGCTGACTAAATACTTTTTTTCCCCACTGTAGCTGGCTATACTTTATATTCCAGGACCCAGTTGTTGCGCTATTGAGGCAAATACAGACCTTGTCTCTCAAGGTGGCTGAAGTAAAGAGGGCTGTAAAGCAACAAGTGCAGGCTGCCACGCAGGCACAATCTGTTCTCGTCGCTGGATCATCTGAACCCAAACTGTCCCTTCTGAAAAGTTTTCGGAAGAGTTCAGCCAGTTTTTACTTTTTGAGAAGCACCTAAGTTGTACTTCCATTTATGTCCCCACTTCTCTGGTAGAGAGGCACAGTGGGTGGGAATTGTGATCTCGCTCTTGAGTGGGGACTAGTGATGGACGATCCTGACCTGAAAAGATCTGGGATCGTACCGATGACATAGTGATCGTGTACACGTTCCCAAGTTTTCCTGGGAAGCTCGTGTTACAGATCCAGTACAGATGGGGTCCAGGGGCTGTAAAACAAAAACACATTATTAAAAAACATTATGATCATACTTACAGGTCCCGCGATGCGTCCTGCAGACTCTGTCTCCCGGCCGCTTCCGTGTCCGATCATTGCTGTGCCACCGGTAACCAGCACTGACTTACAGAACCTTCAATGATGTTATAGCCATGTGACCAGTCTGGTGTGAATGTTGTACAGACATTGGCTTACAGACTGGTCACATGACTATGACTTCATCGAAGGTCCTTTTAAGTGAACTTTGACTGTCACTTTGGGAGTTCACATCACAGCACACAATCTCCCCACAGGAGCGGGTCAGCTGCATATATTTCCATGCAGCTGGGGCACTCCTGTGCAGAGACTGTCAGGCCATGCAGGTTGATGCAATGTGAGACGCAAGTGGAATCAACCCCTCACTGTCAGCCTGCTTCACGCTCTGTACAGAGCGATGTAGCAGAGCTGACAATGCTCTCTCTACTCACTGTGTATAGACTGTGTCTGTACAGAGTGATGAACCAGAGTTGACATTGCTGTCTCTGTGGATTACATCGGACTAAGGATTTTTTTTATAATAAAGATGGAGTTTCTAAATGTTTTTTTGTTTTATTTGTAATAAAAAATTTTTTTCACGATGTTGTGTTTTTTTTTTACTGTTTACTAGAAATTCATGGTGGCCATGTCTAATTTGGCCTGACACCATGAATTTCATGCTTAGTACCATCTGAGAATGCAAAGCTAGTATTAACCCCTTTATTACCCAGCGTGCTAGCGCCACCAGGGCCAGTGGACGAGCCGAATAAAGTGCCTGAAATTGGCACTAATAAACAATTTTTTTTAAATAATTAAAATAACTGAATGGTCTTCCTTGTATTTTGATTGCCAGTCAAGGTAACGCCAGGCAGATGGGGTGGCAGCCCGTAGCCATCCACTTTATCTGTGCTGATAATCAAAAATACCGGAGCTCTACGTCATTTTTTTCAAAATCTTTTTATTTTTATACAACTATATATTATGTACATGCAAAATTGTCAGTTTTTCTGATTTTTCTCTTTATAGGTATATTTTTGAGTAACATGTAAATTGTTGTTTTATTCTATAAACTACTGACAACATGTCTCCGAATTTCCAAGCAAAAAATGTATTTATTTTCTAAAAATACTAGTTTATAGAATAAAACAACAATTTACATTTTATTAAAAAATATACCTGTAAAGAAAAAAATCAGAAAAACTGAAAACTTTGCAAAAATGTGGTCTCTTAATTTTTGCCAGAGCTATATATTTATATATATATATATATATATATATTTTTTTTTTATTTATATATATATATATATATATATATATAAAAAAAAAAAATATGTATATATATGTGTGTTCATATTGTATAGTTGTATAAAAATAAATAATTTAAAATAGCACTCCGCGGTATTTTTGATTCTCAGCACAGATAAAAGATGGTTACGGGCTGCCACCCCATCTTCCTGGCTTCCTGGCAGCTGGTGGCTAGGATTCACCGCAGCCCGCAGCTGCCCCTGGAAATGGCGCATTGTTTCTTAGCGCCATTTCCAGGTGCTTTACTCGACTCGTCCAGTGGCCCTGGTGGTGCTGGCATGCTGGGTAATAAAGGGGTTAATACCAGCTTTGTATTCTCAGATGGAAATTCATGGTGTCATGCCAAATTAGATTTGGCTACCATGAATTTCTAGAAAACAGTAAAAAAAACAACACAGAGAATTTTTTTTTATTAGAGCTAAAACAAAAAAAAACATTTAGAAACTCCATCTTTATTATAATAACTCCTTAGTCCGACGTAATGCAATGCACAGGTATAGCAATGTCAACTCTGCTTCATCACTCTGTACAGTCACAGTCTATACAAAATGCGAAGCAGAGAGAGGATTGTCAGCTCTTCTACATCGCTCTGTGCAGAGCGATGTAGCAGAGCTGACAGTGAGTGAATGATTGCACTTGCTTTGCGTCTCACATTGCATCACGTCACAAAGCCTGACACTCTCCGGACAGGAGCGCCTCAGCTGCATGGAAATATATGCAGCTGATCCACTCCTGTCAGGAGATTGTGCTCCATGATGCGATGCGGCACTCCACAGTTACAATCAAAGTTCAGTTAACAGCAGGACCTTTGGAGACATCATAGTCATGTGTCCAGTCTCTAACCGAGGTAATACAACATTCACACCTGACTGGTGTAGTCACATGGCTATGACATCATGGAAGATCCTTTAACCCGGGGACACAGCAATGATCGGACTCGGAAGCAAAAGCGTCCGGGAGACAGAGTGACCTGTAAGTATAATGACTATGTTTATTATTAACTATATTCTTTATTTTACAGCCACCCCGCCCCATCACATAACTGTATAGCCCGAGATCGGTGATCGGACGCAAGATTGTGTTATTTCAATCCCCATCCCGATCTTTACAAAACGATCGGGTGAGGCTCCCGATCTCGACCATCGAGGGGATCGCCCATCACTAGTGGGGACCCACAAACATTGGCTTTTTCTTTCTCCCCTGAGTCACATGTTCTTTTGTTGGTGGATGGGTTTTCCTCAATACTCAGCCTCATCTATGATGATACTTACAATTTATTTTTATCCGAGTCTAAAGGCTGCTTTACACGCTGAAACATTGCTAGCGATCGCACCCGCCCCCATCGTTTGTACGTGATGGGCAACACGCTGCCCGTGGCAAACAATATCGCTAGGACGCGTCAAATGGACTTACCTTCATAGCGACATCGCTGTGGGCGGCGAACAACCTCTTTTTTAAGGGGGCGGTTCATGCGGCGTTACAGCGACCACCAATAGAAGCAAAGGGGTGGAGAGCAGCTACATTCACGTCACTCCCACCTCGTTGCCGGAGGACGTAGGAACGCTGTTGTTCGTCGTTTCCGGGGTATCAGACGTAGCGATGTGTGCTGCCTCAGGAACGACGAACAACCTGCGTCCAGCATGAGCAACGATATTTTGAAAATGAACGACATGTCAACGATCAACGATTTGGTGAGTATTTCTGATCGTTAGCGGTCGCTCATAGGTGTCACTTGCAACGACGTCGCTAATAAGGCTGGATGTGCGTCACGAATTCTGTGACCCCAACGATATCTCGTTAGTGATGTCGTTGCGTGTAAAGCGGCCTTATAATCCATTCACTGTAACTGGGGAATCGGCCTGCAGAGGAATATTGCACCGACTTCAGACGCTGTTCCATGGATACTCAGTGGAATGACCCTATGCTCAAAAGCCAGTTTTAAAAGGGTGTATCCGAGAGGGTTAAAGAGACATTGGTAATGTATGAAACTCATTCTTCTCTTGAGTGTGTAATGTCTCTAGTAATACATGTTGATCACCATTTCTGGTAGAGGTTGCACAAAACCAAGACTCTCTGGGAGTGGGCTACTGTACCAATATTACCTCCAGAGGCTTCATCCAAGCCCATGCAGCTTGGAGGGACGTACTATCGGGGACGAAACTCTTCTACTCCTAAAAGGGGAGAAGTTTGTTTGTCTGTGGCAAAAAGGGACACTTTGTCAGTACCTGTCTAAGGAAAAATGGTAGTCGGAAAACTTTTAGACCCAATTCGTTTTCGGGATTCTAACCTGGGGCAACGTATTTCCTCCAACACTGGTGTCTCAATGTTTATAACCCACAAGGGTTAAGGTTGGGAACCTAGATGTTCCCATTACAGTCTATCTGGATGGTGGTTCTCGGACAAACATTATTGATGAACAGTTTGCTTGTTCTTCTTGGTTAGAGGTGAAGGGCTTATCTAATCTGGTACGGATATTTGCCATTGATTCATCACCTCTTTTTCAGGGGAGTTTTGTTGAGTGTGAACAGGGGCTGGAACTCCGTATAGGTGCACTCCATTTGGAGCTCATAACTTATGTGCTTAAAGGCCTTCCTACACAAGTTGTATTAGGGTTCTTCTAGTTTGCATTACATAACCTCACTGTTGACTAGAAAACCCAAGACATAATTAAAATAGAGCACGTATTATAAAGAACACTGTCTATGAAGCTGTATTTTGACAGCTACTTCTAGTCATCCAGATCCTCTCTCAGATTTTTGTGACGTGTTCTCTTAAGGGTGCTTTACACGCTGCAACATCACTATTGATTGCTAGCGATGTCGAGCGCGATAGCACCCGCCCACGTCACTCTTGCGACATTTGGTGCTCGCTGCCGTAGCGAACATTATCGCTACGGCAGCGTCACACGCACATACCTTGTCAGCGACGTCGCTGTGAAGCCAAACAATCCCTCCCTCAAGGGGGAAATGCGTTCGGCGTCATAGCGACGTCACTGCGGCGTCACTAAGCGGCCGCCCAATAGAAGCGGAGGGGCGAAGATGAGCGGGACGTAACATCCCGCCCACCTCCTTCCTTCCGCATTGCCGGTGGACGCAGGTAAGGAGATGTTTGTTGCTCCTGCGGTGTCACACATAACGATGTGTGGTGCCGCAAGAACGACGAACAACATCGTACCTTTGGCACCAACGATATTAAGGAAATGAACGACGTGTCAACGATCACCGTTTTTGAACGATTTTGCGATCGTTGATCGTCGCTCATTAGTGTTACACGCTGCGATGTCGCTACCGGCACCGGATGTGCGTCACTAACGACGTGACCCCGACAATATATCGGTAGCGATGTCGCAGCATGTAAAGTACCCTTTAGAAGGGTTGTCAGGTCTTGTGTCTGCATAGATCTTATAACTGCACTGTCAGGTTGAAGCCAGGGGCAAAATTGCCCAAATGCAGACTGTATAACTTGTTGGTCCCTGAGAGATTAGCTCTTGAGGAGTATATAACGAAGAGTCTGGCTAAATGGTATATTAGGCCATCCTCATCCCCGATGGCTGCGGTTTCTCCTTTGTTAAAAAGAAGGATGGTGGACTAAGGTCGTGCCTGGAATTTCGTGAGCTGAACCAGATAATGGTGTGTGATCCATATTCTCTGCCACTCATTCCTGACCTTTTTAGTCAGATTGCCGATGCTAAATGGTTCTCTAAACTTGAAGTTAGGGGGAGAGGGGGCTATAATCTGATCTGGGTCAGACAAGGGGATGAGTGGAAAACTGTTTCTAAACTCCGGAGCAGTGCCAGCGTCAGCACCCGGCACACCTGGGCAAGTGCGGAGCCCTGGACCGCCTAGGGGGCCCACTCGCAGACAGCAGGGTGGCGTACCGCCAATGGTGACAGGCCACGCATCCGCTTTGGAGCCTGTGAGTCAGAGAGGAGAGGCCCAATGCCAGTGATGCACCGGCCTCCCTCACCGCTTTGGAGCCTGTGAGTCAGAGAGGAGAGGCCCAATGCCAGTGATGCACCGGCCTCCCTCACCTCTTGCGGGCCTCCCTTCCCTGCTGAGGATAGCACTTTCAATTGTATCAGCATCGCAGTTGCTGATACAATTAAAAGCAATGATGATAGAGGGAGCAGCGCGCTTCCTTTCTCATCATTCTCCTGCAGCGTCTGTCTGCGCTCTGCCTCTGACAGCTCAGTACAGAGCAGCGTGATGATGTCATTACTGTGCACGTATGTGTCCTGAGCTGTCAGAGTGGCAGAACAGTGGACACGCTGAGGAGACCGGAGCAGTGGGGGAACGGGAAGAAGTGAGTATGTATTGATCACGGTGTCCAGATGACTATGGGGCTGCATAATGGTGCTACATAGTGGTTCATAATGCTGCTACATGGGACTGCATAGTGCTGCTACATGGGGCTGCATAGTGCTGCTACATAGGCCTGCATAGTGCTGCTACATGGGGCTGCATAGTGATTCTACATGGGGGGCTGCATAGTGCTGCTACAGGGGGGTGCATTGTGCTGCTAGATGGGGAATGCATGGTGCTGCTGCATGGTGCTGCTACATGGGGGCTGTATTTATTATGTGGAGCAATCTGAGGTGCATTATATTATATGGATGAATATGGATGAATATTTGGTGCATTGTATTATATGGATGAATATTTGGTGCATTATATTATATGGATGAATATGGATGAATATTTGGTGCATTGTATTATATGGATGAATATTTGGTGCATTATATTATATGGATGAATATTTGGTGCATTATTCTATATGGAGGACTATGGAGGCTGCATAACACTATGGAGGAATATGTGAGTGCATTATATGGATTAATATGAGGCTGCATTAAGTTATGTGGAGAAATATGGATGCATTATGTTATATGGAGGAATGTGGGGGCTGCACACTTCTATACCCCCAGAGCTGTATGTTCTCTCCACCCCAGTGCTGTATACCCCCAGAGGTCTATGTGCCTTCCACCCCAGTGCTATATACCCCCCAGAGCTCTATGTCCCTCCACCGCAGTGCTGTATACCCCCCTAAGAGCTCTATGTCCCTTCCTCACAAGTGCTGTGTACCCCCCCAGAGCTCTATGTCCCTCCACCCCAGTGCTGTATACCCCTCAGAGGTCAATGTCCCTTCCTCCCCAGTGCTGTATAACTCCCCCAGAGCTGTTTGCGCGGGCCGTGTGACATCCGTGCTACCAGAAAAAAATGGACATGTCTACGTGTGGAGCACACAGACACACGTATGCTCCACATGGACACACGGTCTGCATGAAAACAGGCATGTGTGCGCAAACCCATCGATTTTAATCGGTCTACGTGTGTCCGTGTCTCCAGTACGTGTGAAAACTGTCTTCACACGTACCGGAAACACAGATGTGTGAAGGAGGCCTTAGGCTTAGGGGTACTTTGCACACTACGACATCGCAGGTGCGATGTCGGTGGGGTCATGTCGAAAGTGACGCACTTCCTGCGTCGCTCTCGACATCGTAGTGTGTAAATCCTAGATGATACGATTAACGAGCGCAAAAGCGTCGTCATCGTATCATCGGTGTAGCGTCGGTGAATTCCATAATTACGCTGACACGACGGTCCGATGTTGTTCCTCGCTCCTGCAGCAGCACACATCGCTGTGTGTGAAGTCGCAGAAGCGAGGAACATCTCCTACCTGTGTCCCGGCTGCAATGCGGAAGGAAGGAGGTGGGCGGGATGTTTACATCGCCCCTCCGCTCCTATTGGCCGCCTGCCGTGTGACTTCGCAGTGACGCCGCACGACCCGCCCCCTTAATAAGGAGGCGGTTCGCCAGCCAGAGCGACATCGCACAGCAAGTGAGTGCATGTGAAGCTGCCGTAGCGATAATGTTCGCTACGGCAGCTATCACAATGATATTGCAGCTGCGACGGGGGCGGGGACTATCGCGCTCGGCATCGCAAGCATCGGCTTGCGATGTCGTAGTGTGCAAAGTACCCCTTAGGCTTCTGCCACACTCACGTGAAATTCACGCACGTGCCGAGAGACACGTATTTTCCCTGCGTGTTGCGTGCAGGTAAGTACGTGTCTCTGGTACGTGCGGGACACGTGTGTTCTACGTGTGCTATCCGCGATAGCACACGTAGAATCGGTAATTATCATACTCACCTGGTCCTTCCTGATGTCCGCGCTGCTGTCCGTGGTGCTGATCCTCGGTCTCCAGCCCTCCCGTCTCCCCGCTGCTGCTGCTGCCAGGCAGTGAAGTGAATATTCAATGAGAATAATGAGCGGCGGTCGGCAGCAAGAGGCAGCAGCGGCAGAGACAGGAGGGCTGGAGAAGGTGAGTTAATGTTTGTTTTTTTTCACTGACATGTGTGTTTTCTCCGGCGCGTGTCACACGGGACCGCATCCACACTACACCCGTGTGGTACGGGTGCGGGCCGTGTGACACCCGTGCTGCGGGAGAAATCACTGACATGTCAGCGCTTTGAAAAACGCACACACGTACAAACGCACACGGACACACGTTCCGTGTGGTTTTACGTGTGTGTGCCTGCTACAATAGGGTAGCATTGGTTAACGTGTCTCCGTGCCGCCGGTACATGTAAAAAATGACAAACACGTGCCGGCAGCACGGATGTGTGGCGCTAGCCTTAGACAGAGTGAACTGAGTTGAAACAGAGTGAACTCAAGACTATATTACCCAATTATTGCTGGAATAGTTCTAATGTCTTGATATATTTCTTTGGATTATTGTTTGTTGTTGCCCTCTTCGTTGCTTCCACCAAGAGTGATTCTTGGACATCCTTCGTGGAGACCTTATTCTATAATAGATTTATGTATGGCTTGTCATCAAAAATTGTTTCCAAATTACACAAGTTTGATTATGTTGCCAAAGGTCAGACCACTTCTCAAAGTTTTTTTGACTTTTTGACCTGTCTAACCTTGAAAATGAGTGGACCTTGTACATTATTCATGGCAGACATTATCATTAAACCGCACACTTTTTACGAGTATATTATTTCACTTAGCAATGTTTTAGCTTTGTATGTACAACGTAATGTCTGCTCTCTGAAGGAGAATATTTCATTTTTATGTGAATTTCACATAGCCAAAAAGATCGTGTCTATTCAATCGTCTGTCTTTTCTATGGCTTTATGAATTATTGCATTGTCTATAGACAGACCTGCAGACACCTTCTACCACCTCATATCATGTACAAACTTTAAAAAGACCCCCAAGGCAGTCTAATAATAGTGACTGTTCTTATTTCATTCAGTTAAAAAAAACACATCCAGACTTTGGATTAAAAAAACCCCAAAACAATAAAAAATTAAAATATAAAATACATTTTATTACAAATATGTCACAGTGACAAGTAATAACATCTAGAGACGTTCTCAGACCTGATAATATTTTTCAACAAACAGCATGAGAAAAAGAAAAAAAATGAAAAACAATTTGGGGGGGATATGATGGTAAAGTTAATGTTCTAAAATTAGCCTGGTCATTAAAGGGTTAAACAGAATGGTCAGTTATTGTTTCCTGCATTCCCCATACTGAATGATGGAACAGTCATTGCTCCTATGCTCTGGTGCCCCTAGTGGTCAAACCAGGGGTGATTTTTTATTTATTTTACCTTTAGGCTCTGTGCGCACTGGGAAATGGAATTTTCTTGAGAAAATTCCGCATCCTCTCAAAGATTACCGCACCCGCGGTAAAAAACCGCGGGAAACCGCACCCGAAAACCGCATGCGGTTTGCCGCGGTTTGCCGCGGCTTTACCGCGGTATTGTTCGCGGTATTGCCGCGGTTTTGCCGCGTGCGGGTTGGGATGTGCTTTATTGCATTCAATGCAATAAAGCACATTGAAGAAAAAAAAAATACATTTAATTCTGATAGTAGATAGACAGAAGAATAGATAGAGGGATAGATAGATAGATAGATAGACAGACAGAGGGATAGATAGATAGATAGATGACAGATCGCTACATTTCCCACGGTCGGCAGTGAGTTCACATTACCGGCCGTGGGAAATGACCGATAATTACCTCTGCTGTCTGCTGCATTCAGCCTGTGTCTGTGACAGTCGCGGCTGGATGGAAGCAGTGCAGGACGTCGGAGCCGGAGCTGTGGATGTCGGAGCGGTGGATTACGCCGGAGCTTTGGTGCGGGAGGGGTTAATAAAATGGTGAACGAGGCTTGTTGGTTTTATTTAAAATAAAGGATTTTTCGGTGTCTGTGTTTTTTTCACTTTACTTACGGGTTGATCATGTCAGCTGTCACATAGACGCTGCCATGATCAAGCCTGGGGTTAATGGCGGTGGTCCCCCATCACCATTAACCCCTTGTATTACCTTGTCACCACTGCTACACGGTGGCAAGAAGAGCCGAGGACACGCCGGCAGTGCCGCATAATGGATGCGACAGTCCCGAGGCAGCTGCGGCTGATATTCTCGGCTGCCGGAGGGGGAGTGAGGCGGGGGACATTAACCCTGCCCCTCTCCCTCCCCAGCCTGAGAATACCGGGCCGCCGCTGTGTGCTTACCTCGGCTGGAAGGTAAATATACAGCGGAGCCCACGTTCATTTTTTCCTATATTTCCGTTTTCTTTCTATGTGTGTTCTATGTGTCTGTGTCTATGTGTTCTATGTGTCTGTGATGTGTGTGTGTGTGATCTGTGTGTGTTTACTCTGCACGACTTCCTGTTCCTGTAATGACATCACTTCCCTGCAAAACCGCAGACAGGCGATGTACATTACCGGAGGTAAACCGCAAAATACCGCAGGGAATAACGCAGGAAAACGCAGTGAACCGCACAGAATTTGCTGCCTGCGTTATTCCCTGCGGGATTTCATGATTAACATTGAGTCAATGGAGTGAAATCCCGCAGCGATGTGCGGAAAAGAAGTGACATGCACTTGTTTTTGCTGCGGGATTCCCACAGCAAAACATGCAGCTGTCAAATTCCGCCCAGTGCGCACAGGATTTTTTTTCTCCATAGGATTTGCTGGTGATTCACTGCAGAGATGTTATGAACATTTTCTGCAGCGAAACATGCAGCAAATCCGCGGCAAAATCCGCGAAAAATCCGGTAAGTGCGCACATAGCCTTAATGTGCTAATAAGCAAACTACGTCATGTACACTGTATGTTACCATCAATATTTAGGGTAATTTATATATATGAATGTATACTACATAATTTATTAATTATATAAAGCTGAGTGTATATGTATGTATGTATGTATGTATGTGTGTATGTGTGTATGTATGAGTGTGTGTGTGTATGTGTATGTATATGTGTATGTATGTGTGTATGTATGTGTGTGTGTGTGTGTATGTATGTATGTATGTATGTGTGTATGTGTGTATGTATGAGTGTGTATGTGCATGTATGTGTGTATGTATGTGTGTATGTATGTGTGTATGTGTATGTGTGTGTGTATGTCTGACACCCTGGCCTATCAGGTCGTCACAGGGTATTGTGCAATCTAGCCCTTCTACATGGTACCCGCTCCTCCTTGGTTACGGATCCCTGTTCTTTGGTGTTACTAAGATCAAAGCCAGTCAAAATCCTAGGAACACTTTACACCACACCCACCAGACACACCATTGGGAGGCCTGAAGGGAATACAGCCGCCCATTTGGGGGGTTGGTAGGGGAAAGTGAAAAGTGTAGAGGTGAAGTGAAAAAGGAAGTGAAGGAGTAGGAGTGTGGAGTGGTGACTCTAGTGGGGAGAGGTCACCATTTGGGAGCAGGGCTCCTTGAGACTATTAGGTGGCAGACGTTGGTCTGGACCTGGTAGGAGTTGGAACCCCAGTCGCAGGGGATCATGTCAAGGGGCACGGACTGGCCGAGGAGGGCAGCCGGCGGCCTTGAGCCATCTCCGGGCAGGGACCAGGGCACGACGGGGTACGTGGACCCTAGGCCGGGAAGTAGCTTCAAGCGTCCCGGTAATTTACCCGACGGGGTAGAAGTCTTCAAGATTCATCCCTCACCTGCTCCAAAATCGGGGTACTAGCGCAACGAGGGGACAGGACTTTTCCCAAAACACAGTCCATCAAATCCCAAGCGTGAACCCTGAGAGCATGCTCACTCCGTTGGCCATACGGGTGAGCGGGACCCGACTAGTTCCACACTATAGGGTCTAAACAGTGAAGAAGGTGCCACGGAATAGGTCACAGGCTAACAAGCAACACCAAGGGCACGGATCCAAGCGTGCTCCCTCCTTGCTGCAGCGGTGCTCAGAATTCTGGTTTACATGCTATCGGTGTCAGTATTCTTGGACCGAGTGAGTACGCAGAAACCCTTTTCCTCCCCAACAGCACCCCTTCACTACCATCACCGGGCCCCAGGCACAACCCCCTACCCACGGAGGGGTTAAACAACTTGCTGCCATGTCACCGCCACCGAGCGCCCCCAACAGCAGCGGTGGTACTCCATCTTACCATGCACCGTGGGTGGCATCACAAACATCTAAATCCCCTGTACATATCCCCCCTTTTCACTTCAAGTGTCCGCGCAACCCCCCTCCTGGGTCCGGAGAACCCTCGAGCCACCGCGGTTCCGGATCTGAGCAGCTCGGCCGCTGACACGGGGGCGGTACATATGTGTGTATGTTCACTAAAGGAAGCCGCACCGTCACATTTACAATCACAAAACTTTGCACAGACACCGCATTTGACTCAGGGAACGTCGTAGACTATGTTTTATTCACCAAAAAACCTGCTTACATTAAAGTCAATGGAGCTGGGAGCCAGAGGTCATTAATAGGAGGTGTGATTGGTTGCCATAGGCAACAAAGGACATTCCTAGTATAAGAAGCTTATGTGTGAGGTAATATGATATCGGTAGAGACAGACACACAGAGACACACACACACACAGACGGAGACAGAGACAGACACACAGAGACACCCACACAGAGACAGACACACACACAGAGACACAAATACAGAGACACACAGACAGACACACACACACACAGACACACAGAGACACACAGAGACCAATACAGAGACACAGATAGCGAGAGACTGATACAGAGACAGAGACATACAAAGACACACACACAGAGACAGACATACACACAGAGACATACACAGAGACGGAGACACAGACAGAGAGACAGACACAGTGAAAAAGACACACAGAGACACACAGACACACACAGAGACTGATACAGAGACACACAGAGACTGATAGAGACACACAGAGAGACACAGAAACAAACACAGAGACACACAGAAACAGACACACAGAAACAGAGACACCGACACACAGACACTGAGGTGCAGAGACACATACAGAGACACAGTCACACAGAGACAGACACATACAGAAACACACAGACAGACATACACATAAACACACACAGAGACACAAACACACAGAAACTGAGAAACACAGAGACAGACACACAGAGACACAGACACATAGAGACAGAGACAGAAATACAGAGAGAAAGAGAGACAGAGAGAGAGCAGACACACCAGGAGACAGACAGACAGTGAGGGAGGCAGACAGACAGACAGTGAGGGCGACAGACAGACAGACAGTGAGGGCGACAGACAGACAGTCTGCAGTGATGACATCACAGCAACAGCGCTGCAGCTCCCTGATTTCCTGCAGTGCCATCAACATGACATCAGTGCTTTAGATAAAAGAGAGCAAGAGCATGTAGGATTTGCTTTTCTTTTTTTTTATAAAAATGAGCATTCTGGGGACAGGGTTTATCTGAAATTCAAAAGAGCCCTTTGGCTAAATTTCTATGATGAGCACTAAAAGCACATAAATGTTTTTTACCTGCAGATTTTACATATCTAATGTATATTGGAAAGTCTGCAAGCTCAGCATACTCGCACCTATACCCTTCAACCATGGCACTGTCGTGCGGTGTTCAGTGTTGCACTCGCTGGGTGTCATGGTGACGTCAGTTTATGTTCACACTGCAGAGTCTGACAGCCAGTCTGGGATCTCTTAGTTGCACAGCCTGTCATGGGCGTTGGCTGGTTCTGGCTTCACCTCTCTTCAGTACAGCAGGAGTTAATTCCTGCTGCTTGTGGTCATCTGCTGGGAGCTCAGGCTGGTGATCACCTTACTCAGCTGCCTGCACCTTTTATATGGTTCTGTGTCCTGGGGCTGAGTGCCAGATATAGCTTCTGCTTCCTGGTTCCTGTGGTTATCCAGTTGTATGGTGATCTTCAAGTTGTGGTTCAGTGTGGTGTATGAATTCTCCAGTTGTGCATTTATTTCCTACCTCTTTTGTGTTACTCACCCTACTCACCTACTGTCCCTCCTTTGTGTTTGAGTGCAGTGTGCACAAGTTTACGTTTACCCTTGTCTGTGCCTATTTGTGGGGTTTTGTTTACTGTGTTTCCAGCCCACTCCCTGGGTGAGTAGAGTAGTATCAAGGCTCGGACAGGAGACAGGGTCATGCTGCGGGCTCGAACCTGGCTACCTTCGAGATAAGGGACAGCACATTGGCCCCGGTATTAGGGTCAGCCGAGGAGCCCATGTTCCATCCGTACATACCTCATGACAATGACCATTCTTTGATGGGACCCTATCCTAGTGTCATGCCTCTTCTCAACTAAAAGTATACAGATATATGGGCAGATAGGATCTAGTGTACCGCCCCACGGCCTCGGCTGCGACCGCCGAGCCGCTCGGATCCGTGCTCGTTCAGCGGTCGGTGGTTCGAGCCTCTCACGGACCCAGGGGTCACTTCGCTCTGTAAGAGAGGCTGGCGCTACACACGGGGGACGCAGGGATTTTGGGTGTCGAGGTGATTGCTCGTGACGCCACCCACGGGTCGTGGTGATGGTGGACACCAACGCTGCGGTAGAGGTGGGAGAATCCCGGGAGCGGTGTCAGGGCGCAGCTTTGGTGTTAACGCCTCCGTGGGTAGGGGCGGTGTGTCCCGGGGCCCGGTTGCGGGGAGCTGGTGCAGGGCGCAATGCTGCGGTGCGGCGCGGTGCCGGATGGCACTGTTGTACTCACGATTAAGTCACACAGAGTCACTGATAAACTAAACGTGGTGACAGACGGGAGGCCTGCAGCTGGCTGCAGTCCACTAGATGGGTTGGCAGAGTCCACCTTTCTCCTGCACCTAAGTGTAAATGGACCACGGTGCCTAAGCATGGGTGATCCTCTCCCCAGCAGATGTGTCGAAGGAGCTCCTTTGCCCACAGGCGCTGGCCCTTGGATCTCTGGCCTCTCGCGGTGGCTACTATCCGGTCGGGTTGGGCTGTTGCCTTCAATTGGGACTTTGGTGGGAAAGAACCCCGGGAGGTCCAGATCCTCAATCAGTGAATTTGACTATGGTGGTGGCCTACGGCCTAGTCAGGGTCTGAGTACCCGTCCTGGTGCTCCGGTATACTGTTGGCTCCCCGGTTCGGTTCCGGCGGGCTCCAACCCTGTCCCGGTCCCTACGGTTCCACCGGTCATGTTCCCGGTCTCCTGCAGGCGGCCCCTGCCGTCTGCCTGCCTGACTGTTTGGGGGTCCTAGGCTCCAACCCAGGCCCCGTGCAGAACTGCACTTCTCTCCACTACTCCTGAACTTGACTCGACTCGTTTCTGCACTCGGCAGAACTCCACTCAACTGTTTGTGTTTTCCCTGCCTCAGGCCAGCAGACTCCTCGGTGGGCATGTCTTTCCACCTGACTCCGCCCACCTGGTGTGCCTGTCTAACACTGAGGGAGGCAATCAGGTCTTTGTGGTTGACGGGTGCTACCTGCCTAATGTGGGGGGGGGGGGTGTAGTGACCTGTGACCCCTGGGGTGTCCAGGGCATCACACTAGCACTAATTAAAGCCACCCTATGGCTAATAGGCGACAGCTCAGTCAGAATAGGAGGCTGTCTACACCTCAAATAGATACTAGAAAAAAAACTGCATGTCCAACTATAGCAAGTGTGAACAGGTGCTAGCTGCTATATCTACACAGAGCACAAACAAAGGGATACAGCAGCAATCTGTAAGCGCCAACACATATACAAACAGAATATAGGAAATTTAAACTGCATTAATGCTATATGGAGTATACTTAGAAAAATGAAGGGTCTTTGCACAAAAATTGGCCACTCTGCTGAAACTGTTAGGCTGTGTGCACACGCTGCGCTTTTTATGCATTTTTTTTTCTTGCAGATTTTAATCAATCTCCAAGGGAAAACTCATCCTAGCAAAGTCTATGAGAATCCAGAAGTGCTGGCAACATGTTGCAAATTTTTTCCTTGCAGATTCATTTGCATAAAAAAATCTGCACCAAACAATTGACACGTTAATTGTTTTTGCATTTTTTCAAGCATTTTTCCTATCACAATGCATAAAAAACTGCAACAAAAAATGCAAACCGCGTAAAGAAACGCACACTTTTTTCCTGTACCGTTCTTCCTGCCAAGAGATACAGTTTTTGGTGCAGAAAATCTGCACCCAAATCTGCAACGTGAGAAGAAGTTGCGTTTTAAGTGCAGCAAAAATACACTGTCAAAAATGCACTAAAAACTCATTGTGGGCACAAAGCCTTACAGTCTCGCGGAAGTATTGCAATATCTAGAACAAGTAACGAAACGTTTGCCGGTTCAAATCCCCAATAAAGACAGAAAAATATTATAATGAAATGTTAAAAAAGCATAAAAATCTGAATCTCTCCCTTTTTCCCATTTAATGTAGATATAATAAAAAAAAGTATATTCAGTAATGCAGCATAAACGTCTGATGTATAAAAATATAAAATTGTTTTATTGACACTGTATACATGTAGATATCTTCAATGCTGGAGAGTAGAAGGGGTTAAAGCCGCGCTGTCGCCAAAGGATGAAAACATTTTTTGTTGATTTAATGAAAGATTATTTTTTTCCATAAGTCTACACGTTTCGAGGTGTAGACAACAAAAATCAGACAAATCAACAATACATCGTATATTGTTGATTTTTCTGATTTTTGTGGTCCTGAAGAAGAGGTCCTCATCTCGAAACGCATAAACCTATGGAATAAAATATTCTTTCATTAAATCAGCAACATTTTTTTTTCATCCTTTGGCGACAGCACGGCTTTAACCCCTTCTACTCTCCAGCATTGAAGATACAATAAAGTACCGGAAATATGTTTTCTGTTGACGTTATTGCACTGACCTGGAGAATTATGTGTCCTGCTCATTTTCAGTGGACAACGAACATTATAGCATAATTATTTGTATTTTTTCACCATTTCATAGCACTAGAATTGTTTTCATGTTTTAGAATAATATATGGCAGTATGAATGGTGTCATTCCAAATGACCGTATTTTTCGTTTTATAAGACGCACCGGATTGTAAGATGCACCCCAAATTTAGAGATGAAGAAGGTAAAAAAATGGGGACCTTCTTATACTCCGGTGTTGTCTTACCAGAAGGGAGGCAGCAGTGGTGGAAAGGGGTCACAGGAGGCATAGGCGGTGCCAGAGCATCTGAGACACCCGCCGCACCGCCCTGCTCCACACAGCCGCCCACACAGGAGGCATAGGCGGTGCTGGAGTAGAGCGATGCTGCAGATGCTGCAGTGGGGGTGGTGATGGCAGCAGTGCTGTCTGTGATCGCAGCGGTCGGGGTTGTGATGGCTGTATGGAGCAGAGTGGTGCAGCAAGTGTCCCAGATGCTCTCTCGGCATTGCGAGCTTCACAGAAATGGCGTCCGGAGGTGGCACATGTGCAGATGAGATCTTGAGCCGAGGGCGCCATTATTTGAGGCCAGAGCATCTGGGACACCCGCCGCACCGCCCTGCTCCACATAGCCACCCACACAACCAGCCTCCCAGACAGCCAGCCAGCTGCCCGCACAAATAGCCACCCTCACAAACAGCCGCCCGCACAGACAGCCCTACGCAGAGACAGCCACCCGCACAGAGAGCCCTCTGCACAGAGAGCTGCCGGCAGAGACAGCCGCCCGTACAGATAGACAGCTGCCTACACAGACAGCCACCCACACAGAAAGCCCCCATTGGAGCCCCAACAGCAGCCAGCCTCCCGCATAGCCAGCCAGCCTCCCACACAGCCAGTCCTATGCACAAACAGCCGCCCGCACAGACAGCCCTCTGCACAGATAGCCACCGGCAGAGACAGCCGCCCCTACAGACAGACAGTCACCTGCACAGCCAGCTTCCCGCACAGCCGAACAGCCTCCCACACAGCCAGTCCTATGCACAAACAGCCGCCCGCACAGACATCCTCCCGCACAGACAGCCCCCATCGCAGCCCCCACAGCACCAGCCACAGCTCCATCTCCCGGTAAGCTACAATCAGATTTTAAGACACATCCCTTATTTTCATCCCAAATTTTTGGGAGTAAAAGTGCATCTTATCCAAAAAATACCATAACTTGCCCCTTAAAAAAGCAAGCTGTGATACATCTATGTTGACAGAAAACAAAAACATTATGGCTATTAGGCGAGATATACATTTTTATTTTTTTTTTTTTATTTTTTAAATGGCTGCATGATTAAGGAGTTAATGCTCTAAAAATATAATTTCAATAACATAAACATTAATAAATAAACATCCCATAGCTGTGAATAGCAGGTCCATATTTAAGTAGCCCAGAAACATCCAACACAAGGAAAGTATAACATCCATGCGGTTTCTGTCCTTTATGCTTCGGCCACTAGGTGGCACCACACCTTCATTGAAGGTGACACGTGACAGCAACAGTCCTGTTTTATTCCAGGGACTTTTGGTGACACTAGATCAGGGAGCTATGGGGTTAATTGTTTGGTTTTAATTGCTCCTTTGCTAGAGTCCCGGGTGGAGCTGTCTGCTATTTAAACCCAAGTCTCTGACTTCCACTGCCAGTCAATGAGTTCTGCTTACCTAGGTTGTAGCTCTAGTCCTTGTGTCATACAACGTTTTGCACAAATTTCGTTGACTGTCAAGGCGTCGGCAGGCGGTGTTCAGATTGCAGACTGACACTCAGCTCACTGATTTCTCTGGTGTCTGGGATCAACTCAGGCAGACTCGGGTGTCGAACTGCTGTGTGCTGTTTCATAGGCACTCCAGTAAGTGTTAATCTCTGCTGGTTTGCTTTGGTTTGCTCCTTTGGTTACATGTGATGGGGAGTCCTATAACATCTGCTCCCCTCCTATTTATGCTGGTTGAAACCTTCCACCCATTCCAGCTATAGTTTTTTCTATGTTGGAAAAAGCAATTAATTAAGCAAGAATTAATTGCTTAAAAAAACAATTTATAAAAGCAAGAATTAATTTGAATTTACTATATGACTGAGAAGAACGCTTTTTAGCTGAAATGTGTAGTCCTAGATATGAAGCTACCAAACACTGTCAGGCTACAGCTCCGTGTGTTTTCCTTTTAACTTTATTGAAAATAAAAGGTATTTTTTAATTCTCGCCTTGCCCGTTCATTGAACTGGATTTGGTTTTTCCTGTTTGACTGTGTGCTGGACTCCCACTTCTGTCTGAGGCGGAAACCGGGCAGTGACCATATGAAATAGCGGAGAAGTTATTAGCGGTAAGCTGGCTAATCTTTGTTTCTTTGCATTTATTCTTTGTTGGTCTGCAAGGTGTGGTGTCCCAGACTTACTGGTGAAAGTTGTGCTCTTTGCTTGGTGCAGTTGTGTAGTTTACACCTGTTGTTTTGTAGCTTCCTTCCTACTCTTGTTTTCCTCCTAAACTTCTTTTTGTCTTTACCTTTGTGTGTGCGTGCTGTGTGACAGAGTTCTGTTTTTTCCCTTGTCTGTCTGTATCTGTGGTTTTCATCACACTCCTATTTCATCCCTCCCTGGGAGGAGGAGGAATCAGCTCAGGACTGGTCAGGAGAAAAAATAAGGAATAACGTTTGGAACTCCATTCTATGTCTGAACTGGGTGCAAAAACCTAAAAAAATATCACTATATGGAGATAAGGTATGCACACCAGTGACTATGCAAGGGGAATACATGTAATAGCAGAAACTGCTGTGTGAATACTGACATGAAAAATTCAATAGCTATTTGTAAGAATGAAATGTGAAAAATGGAATCTGCATTACTGCCATGAATATATGAATAAAGAGAAATTTAGCTACTGAATTGATCAATGCAATAGAGCCCCAACAGGAGAAATGGTCAGGAGAAAAGCCAGGAAGGAGACTCAGGCCTCTCCATCAGGAGTATCCCTCAGATTAGGAATAGCATAACGTCCTCTAGCTTGAGGGACAGCTTACGTTACGAGCCCCGGGTCCACGCTATCCAATAGTCATCGTGACACCTTGCTCTTGTGTTGGTTGCCTGATTTCCTGTTTTCTGACCTTGTCTTAAATTTTGACCTTCTTCTTGCTGCACGGTTTTGTTCCTGTCGTGATTTCTTGTGGCAAACCTTCTTGCCTTCAATATGTTCTACCAGGCAGCAGCTTCTCTGTGGGCTCCAACCCAGGGGTCCCTGTGTAAATCCAGATCCCTGTACAAGGATTAAAGGGTGAAGGCCAGGGCGGACCCTGGGATCTGGTAAACGGACTGGCTTGTACTAAGCCTGTCTATGTAAGCTCTATTAACAGCTGCCAGGCTTCCATGAACAATGCCTCAGTAACATGAATAAAAAGTTGTGCACTCCACCTTGCTGCAAAAATAATGAAAAACAAAGTAATTACCATTTGTTTCAATCAGGAAAAACAAAAAATGAGTGCTTATGTGACGCCGTGGACTAGCCAGGTAGTCACAGGTAGTCCCAAACACCTCCCCCCTTTAAAAAGGTGACAGCAACCAAAGGCATAGAGACCCGAGGGGCCAGCGTCTGCGGGCAAAGAGGGCTCCCCCGACACATATCAAATCGGGGAGCGGACTACCGTTGCTCAGGCATAGGAGTCGTGATTTCTACATAAGTGAGGTGCAGGAGAAAGGCGAAAACCACCAACCTGTTAAGGGGAAAACTGCAGCCGGCTGCGGGCACCGATCACCATCTTGTTTGGTTTACCAGAGACTCCAGCGTGTTTGTCATAGTGAGTACAACAGTGCCTTCGGGCCGCGCACTGCACCGACACCCCAGCACGCATCCATCCCCTCGCCTCAGCACCTCCCTCGGGCCCCCGGGACCATCATCCCCCTACCCACGGAGGGGTCAACACCAAGCTGTGCAACACCGTCCCCGGAAGCCTAGTCAACGGCAGCGGTGGTGTCCATCCATTCACCACAACCCGTGGGTGGCGTCACGAACTTAAATCCCCTGCAAACAACCGCAGCTCCGGCCGTGGACCTCCCCACCGAAGTCCCTACACGTAGCGCCAACTGCCTTTCAGAGTGACGTGATCCCCGGGTCTGTGAAGAGCTCGAGCCACCCACCGACGAGCACGGATCCGAGAGGCTCGGCAGCCGGCCGAGCCCAGGGGCGGTACACATCTACTCTTCTAGCGTCACGAACATGAAGTTATCATCAGCGGAGTCCCCGTTGAAAAATTGCAGAATCCGCCATCTTGTCACCTTCCAGCGGCGCGAAGTTTCCCGCCCAAGCCGTCTTCTCCAAGCAAAAAGGGCACGTAGGTGAAGCCCCTCCCCCTGAGAGCAGAGCGGTGCAGAAAGAAAAGAGAGTGCTCCGAAAAGAGCAAGGGGGGGGGGAGGGGCGGGTGAAGATCCTGCCTTATGTGACTGAATGGATAAAGGGCAGGGACTCCAGGACTCTGCCACCCGTTGTATTCCTGGACCCCGACAGTGCAACATGTCCGCCCCCTCCGGAGAGCCTGAGTTCCCCGAGCCTGTACCCGGAACAGCGGCGTGGCTGAAGACTCAGATGACACTGCTGTGCTGCCGCAATCGAGCCCAAATGCGTCTCTTGTTGGAGCAATGGACAGCTGAGATGGAGGAGCTGACCGCGGTCGCGCGGGCGCATGGAGTGGAGACCATTTTAGAGGAGCTGGTAGGTGACCCACGCCCCTATGTCCCGGCCGCTGCAGCTGAGGGACCCGGCCTGCCCCCGGCCCCTATATGGCCTCCCCCATCACCCGTGTCGTCCACCGCTGCTTCCCCGCTCAGCCCGCTGCCACCGGTATCGGTAGCGGAGTCCACAGTGCTGCCCCGCGAGGGCCCAGACGCTGGAGAGACTGTCGGCCCACAGGAAGATGTAGTCCTCGCATGGGCTGAAGGAGCGGCAAGCATGGAAGTGCCGGTAGCGGCCCCCCGTGTGATAGTTGGCGGCGACCAGCCTACTACTGAGAGGGCGTTGGCTCCGGCCAAGATGGAGATGGGACCCGGTCCACGAGATCCTGCTGCCGGCCGCATGGAGTCAGATGGTAGTGACTCGGAGGCCGACACGGAGCAGGTCTTGGAAGATGAGGCCCCCGGTGTTGTCGCCATGGAGGCCACATACATCCCGCGGTGTGGCGGGAATGGGTACCGGATGGCCCTCTCCCGCCGAGCCTGTTGTGTGCTGGAGCTGTTCGAGGGTGAGGTAGAGTCTGCCTCAGAGGATGAAATCCCTCGCCCCAGACCAGAAGAACATGAAAGTTAAAGGCAGCGGAGCCCGGCTGCCAAGTTGAAAAGTCCCCGTTGGGACCATACTGCCCCATTGGGACTTTGATTTTGCCCCGTTTTAAAAGAGACAAGGCCGAGAACTTGCAGGCCACCCCAAAAACTATTGGGTTTGTAAATAATCCCTTGACCGGCCTGTCCCGTTTCACGACCTCTGGAGAGGCAGACTGGAGTATGGGCCTGCAGGAAAGTTATGGCCGAGGCCCCGTCACCACTGCGACTGGTGGCGATCCTCCGGGCCCGGGGGTCCCCTGGACGTGGGGCCCCTGAGAGACAACGGGAATGAAACCCTGTACCCGTCCCGTAAAGCAAACCTGGGCCCGTTCCTGGACTGGGGAAAAGGGGTGCTGCCCGTTTCTTAGGAGCAGCATCAAGGCTAGGTTTGTTTGGGTGGGTGACTGAAGGACCCGGTCCCATTCCCGTGTTAATAAAAATGTTATATTTTGCAACGTTTAAGAATGTGCCTCCTGTACAAAAATATCCTTGAAGTTTGTACAAAAGTTATTATATTTGTAAATTTGTTTTAAATCTTTTTCAGTTACAAAGCACAAAATAAACCGATGGTGGATGGGCAGCCTGCCGACAGTCTGCATTAAACCAAGGGGGAATGTGACGCCCTGGACTAGCCAGGTTGTCACAGGTAGTCCCATACACCCCCCCACCTTAAAAAGATGACAGCAGCCAAACTACAAAAACCCTTGTCACCACCCTCCGAATTTGATGTTCACACCAGGGGGGTGGAGCCAGGCGGTAGGCTACGCCAACCGAGGAGTTCACAGGCCCAGGGAAAAACAGTAGTTGAAGTCTAGTCTTGACTGTGAAGTGGAGTGGTGTGAAGTTCAAGGGCAGACCTGTGCCTAGGTCTGCCATAGTCTACAACAGGTGTCTGGGTTGGAGCCCAGTCACTTTTGGCAAGGAGGCAGACGGTGGTGGCCGCCTGCAGGAGCTGGGATTACAGCCGGTGGAACCGTAGGGACCAGGAACGGGCGGTGACCCGCCGGTACCGAACCGGGGAACCGATTGGAAACCGGAGCACCAGGAGGGGTATTCAGACCAAGTACGAAGCCCAGAAACAACCGGGCCGAGTCAAATCAACTGATTGAGGACTGGACTTTAGGACCTTTCCCACATAAGACCCGACTGAAGACAACAGCCCAACCATAGGGGTAAAGCCACCTCCCAGGCATAGAGAACCGAGGGGCCAGCGTCTGCGGGCAAAGAGGGCTCCCCCGACACATATCAAATCGGGGAGCAGACTACCGTTGCTCAAGCATAGGAGTCGTGATTTCTAGATAAGTGAGGTGCAGGAGAAAGGCGGAAACCACCAACCTGTTAAGGGGAAAACTGCAGCCGGCTGCGGGCACCGTTCACCATCCTGTTTGGTTTACCAGAGACTCCAGCGTGTTTGTCATAGTGAGTACAACAGTGCCTTCGGATGTCGTGTACCGCACCGACACCCCCAGCACGCATCCATCCCCTCGCCTCAGCACCTCCCTCGGGCCCCCAGGACCATCATCCCCCTACCCACGGAGGGGTCAACACCAAGCTGCGCAACACCATCCCCGGGAGCCTAGTCAACGGCAGCGGTGGTGTCCATCCATTCACCACAACCCGTGGGTGGCGTTATGAACTTAATCCCCTGCAAACAACTGCGGCTCCGGCCGTGGACCTCCCCACCAAAGTCCCAACACGTAGCGCCAACTCCGTTTCAGAGCGACGTGACCCCCGGGTTCGTGAAGAGGTCGAGCCACCCACCGACGAGCACGGATCCGAGCGGCTCGGCAGCCGGCCGAGCTCCGGGCCGGTACACTTAGACTAAAAGAACATACGGTATAATCGAGTGTCTGCAGTAGTCACAGCAGACTACTTAAAGGAGTTGTTCAGTGAAAGCAAGTTGTCCGGTGACATCTTTAAGGTCCAGTTCAAGCATATATACAGATCAGGATATACCGAGCTATTAACTGCAATTAATATTTCCAGGACGTCTGTGCTGTCTAATATTTTCCCAGTGCTTATTTAGTTTGTACACCCCAACTGACAGAACCGGTGGACTCTGGTCATGTGACCCTGATGACATCATAGATCCTTCTGCACATCTATATTTCTATATTGCTGCCTACTTGTGATTGGTCAGTGTCATACAGGAGGCAGAAGTAACTAAAGTTAACTCATTGGGTACCAAATATTTGTTTGCTTATGCTTGCAGTGGAAAAGTTAAATTAAAAAAAAAACAAAAAAAGAACACAGCTTTTTATTCTGCCCTGTAGTCACTATTACATGGTCTGTCCAGTTCAACATGAAACATTTTGTGAAAGGTCCATGTTAAATCTTTTCTCTTACTTCTTAAAAGAATAAAATTTACAAAAGGATAGGAAAACACTACATTTTCAAATAATTTTCACCTATTTTCTCTCGTATTTAACTCAAAATGGCAACATATGTAAAGAATTCTGAGCTCAGTCATATCCTCCCCTTCTCCTCTTCATTGTCCTGTGCCTTGCTAAGGTATGTGCACACAATGTCTTCTTCAGGCAGACTTTGATCTGAAAACAGCCTGAAAAAGCTCTAAATAAATGCTTAGTGGTAAAAAAAAGACACATCAGGAAAAAAATTCTCAGGCATTTCCTGTAGCATCTTCCATTGGGGGCGCAGAAGCTAAATGGAGATGGAACTCCAAAGTGCACTTACACAGAAGCCCACAAGATGGCGCAAGCACCAGAAATAGTAGTCAGCAAGCCTACGTCTTAACCAGGATGTCATGTCAGTACAGGGGGGAGCAAGCAAGCCGTAACCAGGTGGAAGCAGGAACCAGGTCAGAAGGCGAGAAGTCACGTCAAAAACCAAACAGGGGAAGCAGAGACGAAGTCAGGAAACGTTACCGAGGTCAGAGGCCAGGAGGGGGAAAGGAGCCAGAAACACAGAACGGGACCGAGGTCAGGTAGACAGGGCGGACAAACAGTACAAGGCAATGGAGGTCAGAGAGAGGTAAGCTGGGTAGCGGGACGTATCAGGGCTAACTCACAAGAACCAGTTGCGCACGCTGCAAAGCAGGAACTATCACTGGCGGCGTTCTGGAGGAATCTACACCATGATAAAGTGGTGTGAGCCCCGGAATGAGGCACTACCAAGCAGACTCCTCCACCAGACTTACGCCCATCAGCATCCAGCTATAGTCATGACACACAGGCAACTGTCAGAAGCAGGAGCCTCCCTCCTTTATCCTGAACTCATGTACGTTATGTTTTTTTTCAAGATTTGAAGAACACTCAGAAAATCGTGCAGACTGACAACGGGCAATGTTTATCTGGTATTTATTTTATTTTTTTAGATTTAATGGTTCAAAATGCCATAATCACAAAATAAACAAAGACGCTCCTACCCCAAGTCTTGTGGCTATGGCCCCCAAAAAGTGAATAAGCTCAACACTGAAGTATCGAAAGAGTAAAATAATAAATCCAAATATCTCTGAACCCGGAGTGATTTTTTTTTTAACAAAATAAATGGAAATTTCAAGCAATTAACCTTCTGAAGAGTGTTAGGCCATTACAAAAATGACAAGTGCTCCTAAGTTCTATTACCTGGTAATGATGCTAACATGATGGCGAGGAGAGAGGGACTCAAATACGGCCGAGCAATGTCAGATTTTTCGCTAAATGTTGGAGAATATGGAAGGGTAAGCATAATTAAGTTAGGCAAATGTTCCTTATCCGTGACAGATTTGGGATGTCGAGTTCAAAATGAAAGAGCGGATTTACGGCTATAACTTGAGGAGTGACCTAGAGGGCCTGTTCTCTTCCATTATCCAATTTAACAACTTGATAGAGAGCGCGCTGTACAGGAAAAACTGTAAAACTGGGGCACTTTGCAACCAATTAAAAAGACAGGAAAGCAGAAAGAAAACAACAAAAACATTCACAAAATAAATCTATCTGAAAAAAATGTGTGAATCTCTCAATAGTTTTCTAAAAGGGCTACATAGAAAAAGACCAGGAAGCATCATGGGGACCTTGAGAGTGGGTGCACAGCTGTTTCGATGGGTGCCAAGACACTGTCTAGGATCCAGAAAAGAGGGGGGGTGGCTAAAACAAAAAGTGGAAAAGTCACGTAGGATAATAAAGTAGTCACTAGAATTGTTTTTCCTCAATAGGTACTCCCAGCATCTAATAAGACAACCATGTTTTGTTGTTGCTTTGGGGCCCCCAACTCTTCTCCTTGGTGTAAAGAATTTAGCCAACCATACCAGAGGATGAATGGACATGTGTAGCACCCATGGATATGGGATACTCGGTTCATGGGTAGTGTATGTCTTGGGAATGTCATGATGGTGGCCGTTACCCGGTTCCGTGCCCTGGGCCCTTTTTGTAATGGGAATATTTACAGGGGATTTGTGAATAGAGTTTATTCGTGATGCCACTTGCTTTATTGCGGCTAAGTAAAAGGAGCCGCCGCTGCAGAATGTCTCTACTGGGGCTGGTGGCATTGAAGCAAGCATGGTAATCCCTCTGCAAGTAGGGTATTGCCACAGCAAAATGGGATAAAGGCTGTGTGATGCTAGTCACTACTTACGAACAGTATGAACTGAAGAGGAGTCAGTCAAACCAGGATCAGAAGACAGGAGGACACGACAGGACACAGGGAGTATTAGAGAGACGCAGTCAAGACACAGGCCGAGGGTCAGAATTCCAGGAGAGTACATATTAGATTAAGGGAGTAGACTGAGACATGGTCAGGTAATGGTCCGAGGTCAGAAGCCAGGAGGTAATGACAAGTACAGGGAGCAGACAGAGAAGTGGTCAGGTAATGGTCCGAGGTCAGAAACCAGGAGGAAATGACAAGAACAGGGAGTAGACAGAAACGTGGTCAGGTAATGGTCCGAGGTCAGAAACCAGGAGGAAATGACAAGACAAGTGGGCAGAGAGGAGTCAATAAACCTTGATCAGAACACAAGCACAAGCAGGAGCAAGGAGCACAACTGCAGAATCAGAGTATGACTGTCGAGGTTGTGGGAGAGCATGCTCAGCAATGAAACAGAGCAATTACCAGGAAAGTGGAACACCTGAGTAATCAGCACCTCCCAGAACCTGCATGGATCCTGTGCTGTCAAACAACCTGTCAGTTAGTGCTCAAAGAAACACAGCAGAGCATCTCCAAATGCAGAATGCTCTGCACAAAAGAAACATGTAACCTTTGGTTCCGTAGTTCAGGAGAGCGTGGCAGAGCATCACCAGTGTGTAAGATGCTCTGCACAGCGGAACCATGACACTGTGATTCAAAATTTTAAACAGTGAGAAGTGTATAGAGGACCTGGATATTCTCAACTAATGGAAAAATGGTTTGGGTAGATTGTAGCGACACACGGTAAGGGCTCGTGCAGACCACCATATTTTCAGCCCAAGTGCGTGCGATTGGACAAAACATCTGCTCTTCCTTGGACCAATGTTAATTATATGGAGCAATGTATAAGTTTAATTTTTTTTCTATGTGTCCGTCCGAGGAAAAAAATTGCAGTATGTGCGATTTGCCTCCGTAAATAAGATCGCACTCAGCCATGGAAGTCAATGAGTCCGTGGAAAACAATCGGACCTCATTCATATGACATCACAGAACGGTAGAATGGAGAAGATAGATAATTTTTTTTCTATCTTCTCCCCATCCAAGAAAATCAGAATCTACTGTGATAAAACTGTGATGAATGTCTGATCAGAGTGCGATTAGCACAATTTATCTGATTTACTTGGATGAGGAGAAAAAGGGTGGTCCGAACATTGTTCAATAGTTGGGCATCATGCATAAAGAACATAACGCAGCTGTTCTGCAATTTTATTTAATCCAAGGGAAACAACCAAATTTTGCATTGAAGATGTAAATAAGTTTTTGTTGTTGTTTTTGCCACCTGCCAGATTTTGTAAAAGCATTGTCCAAACCTGATAAAGTCTATTAAAAATCAATTGGGTCTGTGGGGCACCACTATGTTCCATAGTGCATCTGTAGAGTGGCGCGGGGAGATAGTCATGGGCGAAGGATTGACTCTAGATGCCCCGATACACTATATAAAAGACATGATCATGGCTGGATATGTGGACTTGTGTTGTGTGGACTGTATGCCCTAGTAGGCCGCATGTTACCATTAGCATCGGCTGGCCAGGACCAAATGATGACTCGCTTCCACAAGGAGAAAACCAGAACAGTTTATCCAACAGCTCTTTACTTAATGGCTCATCTTCTTCAACTGTATACATGTGATAGTGGGCACATATCTTCCAGCACGTTTCAGTTGTACAAAGCATTTTGAGACACATTTGTAGTTGCCACTGGGTTGTTTCCACTACAGTATTACTGGTCTTGTGAGCCCCAGCACAACCCAGCCTAATGCTACAGTCCAATTTGTGAGAGTCACTTTCCCTTTCTCCAGTTCCCTTGCTCTTTTCCTCGTAGAGGAGAGGTAAGGGGTTTTGCCACTATTGCCAGAGCAGAGCCTTGTGCTTCTAAATACATCAAAGTTCACATCTCATCTCCTCATAGAGGAGGGTGTAAGGGGTAGCCAGTAGTGCCAGAGTAGAACCTTGTGCTCTCAGACAGTTGGGGAAATTCTGCCCAGGAAAGCCAGCTTTGCTTATGTACTAGTCCATTTTAACCTGTTACCTTTGAGGCATGATATCTTGCCTCTAAAGTCCCGTTCTCCAGACCCTCCAATCTTGAGGCAACTCCGTTATAAGGCCTATCTCTTGCCTCAGCATTGTCTCCCATTCAGTGTCTCGGTCAACACTCAAGGGTCATTTTATCTTGTCTCTGGTCTTTCTTTCACTACAAATCACTCACTGTATGTGGCCTTGATGATCTATTTATCTGTACCTATCACACACAGGATCTTCGCTAAAGGCCATGTCTCACTAAGCGACATTGCTAGCGACATCGCTGCTGAGTCACGGTTTTTGTGACGCAACAGCGACCTCGCCAGTGACGTCGCTGTGTGTGATACGTAGCAGCGAGTGGGCCCCTGCTGCGAGGTCGCTGATCGTTACAAAATGATCAGGACCTTTTTTTGCTCGTTGGTCTCCCGCTGTGCAGCACACATCCGCGTGTTTGACTGCGGGACACCAACAAGCACCGACTCTGTGTAAGCAGCGTATGCTGGTAACCAGGGTAAATATCAGGTAACTAAGCAAAGCGCTCTGAGGTGGAGACTTCCTTTATCCAATGTAAATGGTCGGCGGTTCACCCACAGCACAACAAATAAACACTTTTTGTCTGCTACTTGGCAAAAACCATGTGCGCTATACTAAATAGAATGCGCTGAATCCAAATCTGAAGTTAGTTTTTTTGTAGCACGTCAGGATATTAAGTTATTCCAATTTTTGTGAAAATTAAAATAAGCAATTAATAAAGTTACAGAATCGTTATGTCCCACAGTTTCACAACATGTATTATCATTTTTATTGAAAAAGAAGTATAAGTAAATAAACCAAAAAAATTAAAAATCACTTATAGTAGCTTAAGAAATCGCCTTGAACTCAGCAGAGTACTTTTAAAAGTGCTTCAGGCACTTGCTTTTGCGCTTGTGAGTGGTCCTAGTGGCCCGTTGCAAAAACCAGCAGTAATCGCCCATCATGTTGGGGTTAAAGCGACCTGGGTATCTTTTTTCCATAGTAGAAATGTCCTGGTGGAATCTCTCACCATGTTCGTCACTGACATTACCCATATTTGGAGGAAAGAAGTCAAGATGTGAATGTAGGAAATGCATTTTCAATGACATTCGGGCACCATGCATTTCGTATGCTTGAAGCATATTGTCTATTAGTTCAGCATAGTTTTCTGCTCTTTCGTTTCCAAGGAAGTTTTGAACTACTAATATAAATGCATCCCATGCAGTTAGTTCAAGTGGGGTGAGTTCTTTCTTGAAGATTTCATCATGGATTAGTTGGTGGATTTCAGGACCAATAAAGATTCCTGCTTTGAGTTTGGCCTCAGTTTTCAATGCACTAAACTTTTCCTTCAGATACTTAAATCCATTCCCTTGACGATCCATTGCTACTACAAAATTTTTCATTAGTCCTAGTTTAATGTGAAGAGGTGGAAGATAAACTTTAAGTGGATCGACAAGTGATTCGTGTTGAACATTGTGCTTACCAATCTTATGTTCATCTCTATTGGGCCACCGTTTAATTTTATAATGGTTGTTGTCCTCTCGACTGTTCCATAGGCACCGAAAGCACATATGCTTAGTGTAACCTAACTGCAAACCAAGGACTAGTGCAACAACTTTGAGGTCAGCACAAATGTTCCATTGATGTTCTGAATATTTAATCAATTTCAGAATGATCTGCATAGAAGCATAGGTCTCTTTCATTCCAACCGCATGTGCAATGCCTTCAACAATGCCTGAATAGGCGTATGGCCTTTTCTAAGTATAACTCAAAATCTGGACGTGCTGTGCAAATTCTGAGTTCATATTTGGAATCAGCATGTTCAAATTAGTAAAGAACACATGTTTTACCCTCAGTAGCAAAATCATTGTTGTGCTTATGGGACTGGATATCAAACGCCTTGTGACCCATGTTTGGACGCTTTTGGACTACTATTCCTGAATGTGATATATTATCTAAGCACTAATGTGTAAGCTGAATCACTTAGGAAGCCTAAAAGTTAAGTTTGACCTGGTGTGATCTAATATTGTCCCTCTATGTGAACCTGTATTGTATTCTACTGTGTAAATTGTATCAATTTGTCAAATAATCTGCATGTAAACCCTGTTCTTGATATTCAAGATCAGGGGTGACCAAGAAGCTGGTCTTTCTGAGACAAATTGATGGTGTTTTGTTCAATGTGCACTAAACGGTGTGGTATCAAAAACTTTTTATCTTTTTTAATAAAATAAACTATATTTTGGGGAATATTTTGTTTGTTCTTATATTTATATTATTCCCTAGGCCTAGAGCCATTTTTTACTTAATAAATATCAGGTAACTAAGCAAAGCGCTTTGCTTGGTTACCCGATATGTACCCTGGTTACCAGTGTACGCTGCTTACAGGCCTCCAGCGCTGGCTCCCTGCACACGTAGCCCGGGTAAATATCGGGTAACTAAGCAAAGCGCTTAGCTTAGTAACCCGATGTGTACCCTAGCTACGTATCCAAGGAGCCAGCGGTGGCAGCCTGTAAGCCGTGTACACTGGTAACCAGGGTAAATATCGGGTAACCAAGAAAAGTGCTTTGCTTAGTTACCTGATATTTACCCTGGTTACCAAGCGCAGCATCGTTACACGAGTTGCTGGTGGCTGGTCGCTGGTGAGATCTGCCTGATTGACAGCTCACCAGTGACCATGTAGCGATGCACCAACGATCCCTGCCAGGTCAGATTGCTGGTGGGATCGTTGGTGCGTCGCTACGTGTGATGGGACCCTAACCTTTTAGAAGGAACTGTCTCTTTACTCTTTATCAGCTAACCCTTGCCATTGTGGGCTAGTCCCAACACTAAACTATTACTTACCAGATAGTCTGTTAACTACATATAAGTGTGCTATGCAATTTATATTATAATATATTACCCTATTACATATAATTTTATTCTACAGTACACAGAAACACATTACAATAAGTCACATTACAATCACAATTCACATCTCACATTATTTACAAAAGACACATAACACAATTCATATTACATCACACGACAATACAATAACATGTGAACAGACTCAGCGTCTGGCCATATGTGTTGGAAATGAACTGCCCTTTATTAGACCAGACATATGGTTCCTTTGTTAAAAAATCAAGAGAAGTTACCTATTGTCTCATGTCAGACTGATCGGAGCACTATTATATGTAAATGTGGATTGCCTCAGCCTTTCTGTCTACATAATTCTATGTAAATCTATGCAGTCAGATTGAACTGGCGACAAATGAAAAATCAGCTATCTCCACCAATCCAGTAAGAGAACTAAGGGGTATAAAAGCGCCTTGCTTCTGTCACCAGAGAGTTATTCTACATGTCCTCAGCCGAGGAACTTTGTTTCCAGCTGGGGATCACAGAATTGCTTCACTTGGGATATTCTACATGACCTCAGCTATGGTTCCAGCTGGAGGAGGATAGAACTTTTTCAAGATTCATTCTATAGGATTTCAGCCTAGGATCCATGGTTCCCGCTGAATGATAACAGAACTGCATCACTGCTCAAGGTTGAGCTAAAGAATTTGCTTGGCGGACATAGGTTGGGACAACTCGGATTGCTTGTCTACATATGTTGCTGTACTTGGTCAGCTTCCTAAGCTTTCTGCTATATCCTCTCAGTGAGTGCCCACCAAAAGTGGGGTGCTGCTGGCTGGGATAGTTGGCCCTGGAAGCCTCGAAGTCACAAAGTTTCTATTCCCTGGTGAGCCTGTTGCTTATACCATCTTGCGTTCTTGCTGGGAATGTACAATATGTTTTTACCTTTTGTTGAACCAATAAAATCTTACTAATGTGTGGTTCCTTCACTCTGTGTTGTCTGAGTAGTATTTTACCCATGGGATAAGAGTGCGAGCATCCAATGGGAGGAGCCCTGGTCCATACAGTCTTTTTGAAGACAGCCAGGCAAGCGAACAAGAGCACCCACTGACCCTCGTGTCTCCAAGGTGTCTTCATGGTAAGGAACACGTCAGCACTCAGTTTACCTCCTTACACATCATAAACAGAAACCAGTGAGCAGAACTTTAAAGGGGGCTTTACACGCTACGATATCGTTAATGTTTGATCGTCAGGGTCACGTTGTTAGTTACGCACATCCGGGTGTCATTAACGATATCGCAGCGTGTGACACTGACCAGCGACCTTAAGTGACCTCAAAAATGGTGAAAATCGTTCACCATGGAGAGGTCGTCCCAAACTCAAAAATCGGTAAGGGTTGTTTATCCAGGTGGTTCATCGCTCATGCGGCAGCACACATCGCTGTGTGTTACACCGCAGGAGCGAGGAACGTCTCCTTACCTGCCACCGGCCACAATGCGGAAGGAAGAGGCGGGCGGGATGTTACGTCCTGTTCATCTCCGCCCCTCCGAGGGGTTGTACAAAGGGAAGAGTTGTCAGGCAAGCCGGGGTCTGGTAACAGGAGGACAAATATGGATACAGGGAGTATATAGAGGCGTAATCAGGTCACAATCCGAGGGTCAGAATTCCAGGAAGGCATGTAATAGATTCAGGGAGTAAACTGAGACGTGGTCATGTAACAGTCCGAGGTCAAAAGCCAGAAGGTCGCAACAGGAACAGGGAGTAGGCAGAGAGGAGTCAAACAACAGTCCAAGGTCAAAAAACAAAGATCAGAACACATGCAGAAACACAGGCCAACAGCACAACTACAGAACCATAAAGTATGACTGGCAAGGCTCTGTGGGAGCATGCTTAGTAAAGAATGAGATCAATTACCAGACAGATGGAACACCTGAGCAATCAATCAACCTGCCCGCTCTGTAGTCCAGGAAAACACAGCAGAGCATCTCCTAGTATGCAAGATGCTCTGCACAGAGGAATTGTGACACTGTCAGCTCCGGTAGTCCAGAAAAACACAGCAGAGCATCTCCTAGTTTGCAAGATGCTTTGTACAGAGGAATTGTGACCAATACCAATCCAGTTCTTGACTTTGAATATGTAATTTATTTCTTATGTTTTATGATTTTGATGTTTTTTTGTAATATTTTGTTTTACTTAAATGTAAAAAAAAAAGCAAAAAATATTTTTTTTGCCTTTTTTTGTTTTATTTTGACCCACTGTCAATAGTACAGTACATAGAACTTGCAAATTAATTCAGTGCTCTGGCATCACTTTGTTTTTTGTTAATGACCCCTTTAAGATCCATTCCAAAAAAATAATTGGAAATTTGAAATCCAACACACTGGAGCTTATCCTATATAGACTGTGATATCCAATCATGATGTGATCATTCCCTGGTGCTATGGATGTAAATATAGAAGCAGCTCAGTGCTTATTTTGGCACTTAGTTCCCTTTAATTCAGTAGTCTTATTGGAGCATGTAGAATAAATCACCATCTAATTTGGGAATTAGTGCAGCGCTATACAACTTTCTCCTGACACTTTTTATTTTTAGGAACTTTATTCTAGATTATAATGTATTCGGTGTGATTTAACACCTGAAATGCCGGGTAGCGTGACAGGTAGTTTATCCATGCAATGGTTTCCCAAAATTTGTCAAAATTAAATTTTTAGATATTTCCTTTAAGTATTTTTTTACGATTGGGTTCTTTATAGGAAAAAAAAAATGCATGTGTGTTTACAAAATTACAACCAAAATGCTTAAAAAAAGCACAAAAATCACAGCACAGAAATTGATTTTACGAGGGAAGTGTCAAGAGCTAATCTAGAAGAACTCAAAGATTGTTAGTTACAAATTCAGCCTTATTTTATCTGAATTCTGCTTTTTTGCTACTCAATTAAAAATGTCCCTCAGCTGCACCAACTGAATAAACCCTAATTGTGGTCATCAGGCGCATAGCAGTCAAAGTCCAGCAGTTGTTTCCCTAAATTGCTAGGGTCTTTCTTCTGCATAGGACCCCCCGACAAAAGCAGAAACCGAAACATACGTCGGGTGGGAGCCATCCCCTGGCTTTACACCTCGTACAGCGCTGCACAAATTCAGTGGTAAGTTAACCATTTACATTATCGTCTTCTTACATGCTGCCAGACAGTGATGTTAGGTGTTTATTCATGGCCCCACTGTGGGCTACATTATATCCTTGTAATCTTCCAAGGATCTACACCTTATACAGCGCTGCACTAACACGTTGGTAATTTAACCATTTACATTTGTCGTGTTACATGCTGCCATGCAGTGACATGGGGTGTATGTGCATGGTTCTATTGTAGGCTAGGTTACATCTTTGCAACCTTTTAGTGTTTGCACTATTTATTGCCTACACATGATATCATTTAATTTAAGGTTATTACACTTCCGATATAATCAAATTATTGCAATTTGTGAATAACTGTAACAGCTTTTGATATGTATTTTTCACCCTGTTTAAATCATCAGTATTTTAAAAAAAAAATATTTTCTTGCCTGCAGCATATAATTATATACCTTTTTGATAAAATCTGCCTGGGATTTTGTGCGCCCTTTATTGTATGTACCTTTTACCTCCTATCTCCTACACCCATGGAATTAATAATAAATATCCACTTTTGCATCAAGGATGTCGGATTGCTTTTTGTTGTTGGTTTTTGGTATCCATTCCTGAGTCTGTGTTCATGCATTGCATTTGTTTTCCAGGAACAGGGTAAAATCTTATTGTTTTTTACATAGATTTTGAAAATCGTGGCAAAACATATGATTTTGCCACAATTGTGCCAAAAAACATAACACAATGTCACAATAGTCTCTATGTGCCATGTGACTTGTGACAGGCTCAAGGCCATTGTCTCTTTTTCTTCTGAGACAATGTTGATTAAGAGCGTTTTTTTCCGTTGGCACATGTAGAGAGTTAATAATACATAAATGGATGGGCCGGTAATCATGTCACGTTAAGGGACAGATTAAGAGGGTGACTAGAAGTGGGTTCCTGCGCTTACCCTCAAGGTAAGGGGGCACCCTAGGTTATCCCTTAACCCAGAGGTATGCTTGAAGGTAGCAAGGTCTGAGCCCCCAGCCTTTCCCTGTCTCCTGTGTTAGCCCTGATGGTATAAGTCCCACCATACCCACCAAGGGGCTGGGCCAGGACAGAAGACAGGGGGAGGCTGGGGGCTCAAACCTCGCTACCTTCAAGCGTACCTCTGGGTTAAGGGATAGCCTAGGGGTTGCTTGCTGTAGTTTTGATAGAATCCCTTTTTATTCTGTTGTAAATGTAACAGCGCTCAGCATGTCGAGTGGTATATAACCCCGCCCTCACTCCTGATTGGCAGCTTCCAGTGTAAACTGTGCATTTACAGCAACCAGCAAATCAGTGGTGGGGACGGGGTTACACAGATTATCTGGAGTATCTTGCATGTGACACCTAGTCCTGCAGTGATAATGTTCTACTCATAAAACACAGAATGTATTTTACATACAGCACACAGCCTAGTAAGTGACACATCTCTGGATTCAAAGATGTGTCGCTCTCCCTTGTAGTGCCCGACTTATCTTTCCTTTTGAAAAACAATTAGCTCCCGCTCTGGGGAGATGGAGCAGGAAATCCATGCAATAGCTTAATAGGAACAATTCTGAAATACACCTGAGCTTGTTGTGTGTTCCATCCAACCATCCAGGGAGGTGTGAAGTCGACGGTCAGTGCAGCATCCGTAGTAAGTGCCTTTCCATTGTGCGTTCATTGAGCATTGTGCCTGAAAAGCCCAACGATCGAAATTGGGTTTATCTCACCTAATTATTACTTAGGAGCCCCACCCTATATAGTTTATCTTGCATCCCTGGAATCAGGATATCTGTCCCTACATCATGCTGCTCTCAGATCACATAGCAAAAACCTGCTGACAGATTCCTTTGAAGAAGTTCTAAAGATATTCAGCCATTGTGCCCTACAGTTCTGCCACCAATAAACTCTATAACAATGAGAATTCTGAGGAATTCTTCGTATTTATTTATTGGGAATATCCAAAATAAAATACAAATTCTTCTAAAGAACAAAAACATCTAAATTGGACTATTGTAAAGAGACCAAAAAACTGCCAGTGCCACTGATGTGAAATAAACCATAAGTTGTCTTATAAAAGAGACAAGGATGAAAACCTTGCATAGAAGGGAGGTCTTATGAAGGTGAACTTCTCTTTTTTATATTCCACGTCTTCTACAAGCTTTTTACATGCTGTTAGTATAGTGTGGGGGAAGAAGGGGGTTATGTTTCTCCTTGTGATGAAACTCATGAGGAAACAGTAATAAGAGAGCCAAGTAAGACAATCCAGGAAAAATAAGTCTCTCTCGTGGAAAAAGCTAGCTTACATGCTAATGTCCAACCTTGTAATGAGCCTTCCAACATGATTAAGGATATTGGCCAATAGTCTTCCTTCAAAAGGATGAAACACCCATCTACAGACAACTGTGCTGGACTATTTGCTCCTCATTAGTGCTGAGCACTGTTTGGATGGGCAGACATTAATTTTGATCATGATTTTGGCTTACAAATACTGAGGTAAAAAAACTCACCAATTACTGAACGTGTGCACTTTACAAATACTGAGGTAAAAAAACCTCACCAATTACTGAACGTGTGCGTGCACTTTACAAATACTGAGGTAAAAAAACCTCACCAATTACTGAACGTGTGCACTTTACAAATACTGAGGTAAAAAAACTCACCAATTACTGAACGTGTGCACTTTACAAATACTGAGGTAAAAAAACTCACCAATTACTGAACGTGTGCACTTTACAAATACTGAGGTAAAAAAACTCACCAATTACTGAACGTGTGCACTTTACAAATACTGAGGTAAAAAAACTCACCAATTACTGAACGTGTGCACTTTACAAATACTGAGGTAAAAAGGTTACCAAATACTCAATGTGTGCACGTGGCCTTCCGGATACTGAGATAAAATTCACCAAATTCTGAACATGTGCACATGGCCTTACATATACTGAGGTAAAATACTCACCAAATACTGAACGTGTGCACGTGGCCTAAAGGCCACTTTACACACAGAGATAAATCTGCGGCAGATCTGTGGTTGCAGTGAAATTGTGGACAATCAGTGGCAGGTTTGTGGCTGTGTACAAATGGAACAATATGTCCATGATTTCACTGCAACCACAGATCTGCCAAAGATTTATCTCTGTGTGTAAGGCCTCTTTCACACGTCCGTGAAAAACCACGCATGTTTTTCACAGACGTGTCAGAGGTGCGTTTTGCCCTCCGTGAGCCGTGTTTATGGCACACGTGTGTTCTCCGTGTGTTATCCGTGATAACACATGGAGAACGGGAAATTTCTGCTCACCTGTCCCTGGCGTCACTGTCCGTGGTGCTGATCTTCGGTCTCCGGTCCTGCCGACTTCCCGCTGATGCTGCTTCCAGCCACAGTGAAGTGAATATGTAATGAGCATAATGAGCGGCGGTCGGAAGCAAGTGACAGTGTGGCGCCCTGGACAAGCCAAGGGCCACAGAGAACAACATCAACACACCCCACTCCCGGTCAGGCACACCTAAGTCAGACTAAAACCCTTGTTGCCTTCCTCCAGGGGCTGATGTCAACACCAGGGGGTGGGCCAGGTGGTTGGTCCCGCCCACCGAGGAGTTCACAGTCCTGGAGGCGGGAAAAGCAGGCAGAGTTTGAAGTGAAAGTGGAAGGAGGGAAGTAGCAGTTGAGAAGCCTGAAGTTGGTTTGGGTGTGTGGCCCGGACGGATAAGCAAGGTTGGCAGACGGTGGTGACCGTCTGCAGGAGTGGCCTATTGGAGCTTACCGTAAGGACCGTGGACGGGCGGTGGCCCGGCGGTACCGGACCGGTACGCAAAGAGAAGCCAGCACCATCTGGCATGGGCTTACGGACCCCGGCAAGGCTAGGAGTCGCCGTGAATTTGCCAAATACGTTAGCGAAGGGAACCTCCTGGGATTCCCAGCAGCTAAGTCCCGACAGAAGGCAACAGTCCAACTGAGTGAGGGAAACACAGTCACCGCCAAGGCTAAAGTTCCCAGGGCCAGAGCCTGCGGGCAAAAGGGGCTCCTTCGGCTCCCATCCAAGCTGGGGAGCGGGTTACCGGTGGGAACCCATTGGAACCGTTACACTACATAGGTGCAGGGAAAGGCAGTCACCATCAACCTGCCGGGGGAAACAACACCGCAGCCGTCTGTGGGACCCGTCCATCCAGCCGTGTGTTTTACCGAGAACTGTGTCCTCATCATTGGCTGAGTGAGTACCACCGTGCTGTGCGGCACAGCGCTGCCCCCGCGACCCTGCACCTCGCCAGGCCCCGTAACCCGCCTGTCATCCATCCCTACCCCATCACCGGGCCCCGGGACAACCAACCCCCTACCCACGGAGGGGAGAAATAACATCAAAGCTGCTCCCTGTCATCGCTCCCGGGATCCCCGTCCAGAGCAGCGGTGGTGTCACCAATATCACCACAACTGTGGGTGGCATCACGGACAATAACCAAATCCCCACAATCAATCCCCACCCTTTTCACTCACGGGCGAGGAGCGCCGCTCGAGTCCCCGGGATCCGGCCCACCGCTCGAGCCACCACCGAGCAGCGGCAGCCGCAGCAGCAACAGCGGCCGGACCTGAGCAGTGGGAGAGCGCATCATCCCCTCCTCCGCCTGCGACAACAGCAGCGGCAGAGACAGCAGTGCTGGAGAAGGTGAGTAAAGTTGTTGTTTTTTTCTCAGACACGTGTGTATTTGCCTACATCAGCTAATCAAATCCTAGATACACCTTGCACCACACCCACCAAACACACCAGTGGACGGCTTAAGTGGAATAGAGTCGCCCACATGGGGTGTTGAAGAGGGAGGTGAGGAGTGTCAAGAGAGAGTAGTCTGGTAGTCAAAGTGAGAAGAGGTCAGGAGCGGGGCTCCTGGAAGACAATCTACGTGGCAGATGGTGGTCTGGGCCTAGAGGAGTTGGACCCTCGGTCTCAGGGGACCGTGGCAAGGGGCACGGATCTGTCGAGGAGGACAGCCTGCGGCTTTGCACCATCAGCAGACTGGGACCAAGGCACGACGGGGTACGTGGACCCTAGGTTAGGGAGTAGCTTCAGGCAACCCGATAATTTACCAGCGTAGAACGGAGCCTTCAAAATTAACTCTCCACCCGCTCCAAAATCGAGGCACTAGCGCAACGAGGGGGATAGGACTTTCCAATCCAAAACGGTCCAGAAAATCCCAAGCGTGAGCCCTGAGAGCAAGCTCCCACACTTAGCCATAGTAGGGAGCGGGACCCGGCAAGTTCCACACTACCGGGACTGTGGCACCCTGGACAAGCCAGGTCGTCACAGGTACTACAACAACACACCCCACACCCTGGCTAGGCACACCGAAGTCAAACAAAATCCTTGTTGCCTCCCTCCAGGGGCTGATGTCCACACCAGGGGGTGGGCCAGGTGGTTGGCCCTGCCCACCGAGGAGTTCACAGTCCTGGAGGTGGGAAAAGGAGTGAGATTAGATCAGTTTTGAGAGGAGTTGAAGTGAGAAGTGAAGTGGCAGTAGAGCAGACAGAAGGCGTCCGGGTGTGTGGCCCGGATGGAACAGCAAGGTTGGCAGACGGTGGTGACCATCTGCAGGGCTAATTGGAGCGAACCGTAAGGACCGGGGACGGGCGGTGGCCCGACGGTACCGGATCGGGGAGCAAAGAGAAGCCAGCACCATCCGGCAGGGCTTACGGACCCCGACCAGGCTAGGAGTCGCCGTAAAACCGGTCAAATCCGTTAGCGAAGGGAACCTCCGGGGTTTCTCAGCAGTCAAGACCCGATTGAAGGCAACAGCTCACACCGTAAAGGGAAACACAGTCACCGCCAAGGCTACAGTTCCCAGGGCCAGAGCCTGCGGGCAAAAGGGGCTCCCTCAGCATCCACCCAAGCTGGGGAGCGGGTTACCGGTGGGAAGCCATTGGAACTGTAAACACAACATTGGTGCAGGGAAAGGCAGTCACCATCAACCTACCGGGAGGAGAAACACCGCAGCCGTCTGTGGGACCCGTCCATTCAGCCGTTTGTTTTACCGGAGACTTTGCATTCATCATTGGCTGAGTGAGTACCACCGTGCCGTGCGGCACAGCACTACCCCCGCGGCCCTGCACCTCACCAGGCCCCGTAACCCGCCTGCCATCCATCCTTACCCCTCACCGGGCCCCGGGACAACCAACCCCCCTACCCACGGAGGGGAGAAACAACATCCAAGCTGCTCCCTGTCATCGCTCCCGGGATCCCCGTCCAGAGCAGCGGTGGTGTCACAACCTCACCACAACCGTGGATGGCGTCACGGACAATATCCCTAAACCAAACCACCCCCCCTTTTCACTCATGGGCGAGGAACGCCGCTCGAGTCCCCGGGATCCGGCCCGTCGCTCAAGCCACCGAGCAGCAGCAGCAGCCGGACCCGAGCAGTGGGTGAGCGCAGCGTCCCCTCCCCGCCCGCGACAGGACCACCAGAGAAGTAAACTTAGTGCCAGGAGGCAGGTCACGGATCACCAGGCAGCACCATTGGGGATGAGACCCAAACTAAGCTCCCCTCAGCGACAGCGGTGTCCAGAGACTTGTTTTACCAGTTGTCGGTGTCTGCTTAATAGACTGAGTGAGTACCAAAGTGTCCCCCCTGCATCCCACGGCACCACCTCACTGAGTCCCGGGATATTCCTCCCTACCCATGGAGGGTTCTGACACCTGGCTGCCCCATTCCATCATCCCCGAGTACTCCCAACTGCAGCGATGGTACTCCTAATTACCACATACCACGGGTGGCGTCACCAACTCTATAAAATCCCTTGTAAATACCCCCTTCATTTGAGTGGCCGCACGACCCCCGAGTCCGGAGAACCCGGATCCGAGCAGCTCGGCTGCTGGCACGGGGGTGGCACACTTACTGGGCAGTTCAGGGGCTCAGAACTTGTGGGCTGTCTTCAGGGGATGCTGCTTGTGGGCCGTCTTCATGGGCTTGCTGGGTGGTGCAGAGGCTTGGAACTTACAGGCCGTCTTTAGGAGCTTGCTGGGCGATGCAGGGGCTCGGAACTTGTGGGCCGTCATTAGGAGCTTGCTGGGCGATGCAGGGGCTTGGAACTTGTGGGCCATCTTCATGGGTTTGCTGGGCGGTACAGGGGCTTGGAACTTGCGGGCTGTCTTCAGGGGCTTGCTGGGCGATGCAGGGACTCGGAACTTGTGGACTGTCCTCAGGGGCTTGCTGGACGGTGTGGGGACTCAGTACTTACAGATTACCTCTTTCAGTCTGCTCCAGAGCCGTCTCTCTGCTGCTCAAATTTCCTGCAGGGGAGGCCTCCTTCTTCCCCTCCTCACGCTGCCTCTCTTTCGCACTGAACTCTCTTTCCGATCGTTTCCCAGGCGCTTCAATCTCCTTCCTCTCTCCTTGCCTCTAACTGAACCGGTCCTCCTCTTAAAAGCCTCCCTCCAGGAACAAAAAGATTGTTTTTTTCTTTCTAGGTAATCTCTAGTTCTCTGGCCAGCAGAGGGCAGTGTCCCATTACTAATCCTGCAAGGTTGCACAGACTGGGTCCAAATTCCTACAATTGCATTGCGTTGCGTTTTACCTTCGGGGGGGGGGGGGGGGCAGAATTTAACCTAAAGTGTCCCTCTTTAAAACAACTATGGGTTAAATCTAGGCACTCCTCTGACCCCAAGATTTGTCTCCAGCTCCATAATGGATTCCACTTCCAGTAAGGCTTGGTAAACATTTCTTTTAGGGGGCAGAGGTAGCAGTTGCACCAAGAGGTGAGGGATCTCAATGGCCCTTGTGCCACTTAAAAAATTAACATTTTGCATTAGAGGTCCAGGAGCTTTAGGTTTCTCCTCTAAAGTTGAGCATCATTTTTCTTTTTTACTTGTCTTTCTTGGGCTTACGGTCATAGCATTGTACATTTACTGTCCTTGGTAATTGCCCATTATTTTAACCCTATCCTTTATATTCAAGAAATAAGTAAGAACAAAATGCGGATTGATGGAGGTTTTCATGGAAATCAGCCAGGGATTTTTAACAGGATCTGTCATATTTGGCCTTCTTGGAGATTTACGCAGTGCTCTGTGCCTATAAGTGTCCAAACATTCATTCTGTTGGATAAGATTGTGAGAAAATGTTTCTCGATGTGAGCGCTGCTCTGGAATATACTGTGCCCGCACTGAGGTGTCATTGATTAGAAGATTCAGAGTTTCTCCGTTCTCCTAGAAAGTGTTTTCTGATCAAAAGAATCATAATGCAATGTGGCGGTTTTTCTATGTGTCTATAGTCATAGTTTTTTTTAAAAACTTTTTTTAATTAAATACGTGTATTTGGAGCTAAAAATATTTTTTTGCTTCCCGGCACATTTAACTTTGATGTCATAAACCATCTGATGGGGGCACATAAAAAGACAAATTAGAGCAAGAAACGCTCGTATTGGACCTTCAGAATGAGCTCACTGCTAGATTCTCAGTTAGCCCACTCTGCAGCCCTCAATAGACAGTGCAACTCATAGGCTATAGCAGCCAAACGGTGCAAATGTTTTTTTTCTAATGAAACCCAATTGCAAAAATACGTTTTAGCCAATTAGAAGCAAAAAAATTGGCCCAAAAAGTGGACTATGACTTACATAGTTAACCATATATTTGAAGCATAATTGTTAGCTCAGCCGAATGCACACACCACACCATGCCTGATATCTTTCATCCTGTTGGATATTTGGGGTGCATAAGTTTCTGTTAAAGGGGTTACCCATGACTTTTAGTATTTTTAGCTCTATAGGGCAAAATAAACATAATACCTGTTTGTTCTATACTGAACACTGCCTGTGATTCTGCTGCTTCATTTGACCTCCAATCAACAGAGCAGCTTCTTCTCTCCCCTCTGCTCTGTTGAGGAGGCGTCACTGCTGACATCATGCTGCTTCACAGTAGGCTCCCTACCGTTAGGCAGCGGGGAGCCAGCAGTTAATCATCATGATATCAGCTGTGATGCCATGTCAACAGAGCAGAGTGGAAGAGAAGAAGCTGCTCTGTTGATGAGGTATCACTGCTACCATCATGCTGCTTGACATCCTTCTCAACACTGTTAGGGATCTGATGGTCAATCATTATATTATTTTTATATTATTATATCAGCAGTGACGCCATGTCAACAGAGCAGAGCAGAAGAAGAAGCTGCCCTGTTTTCAAGACATCACTGCTGCCATCGTGATGACTGACAGCTGTTCCTCTGTAGTTAGGCAGCAGGGAGCCGAAGGTCAATCATCATGATATTGGCAATGACACTGTGTCAACAGAGCAGAAGAGAAGAAGCTGCCCTGTTGACAATTCTGGTTACAAAATATGGCAGTCTTTTTAAACTTTGTTGGTGCTCGGATAGAGTCCCACTCTGTAAACAATTAAATAAGATCCGGCACTCAAACCTGTAGAAATGCAAAAAAAAAAAGTTTGCTTTTTAACAAGTTTGAGTGCCGGCTCTTATTTAATTGCCCTGTTGAGAAGACATCTCTGCTGCCATCATGATGATTGGCAGCCGTCTTCCCGCAGTTAGGCAGCGAGGAGCCAACTGTCAATCAGCATGATATTGGCATTGATGCCTCATCGACAGAGCAGAGCGGAAGAGAAGAAACTACTCTGTTGAAGAGGCATCACTGCTGCAATCATGATGATTGTCAGCCATCTCCCCATAGTTAGGCAACGGGAAGCTGACTGTCAATCAGCGTGATATCGGCAGTAACACTGTGTCAACAAAGAAGAGCGGAAAAGAAGAAGCTGCTCTGTTGACGAGACGTCACTGCTGCCATTATGCTGCTTGACAGTCGGCTCCCCGCAGTTAAGCTGCAGGGAGCCAATGGTCAATCATCATTATATCAGCAGTGATGCCTCATCGACAGAGCAGAGCGGAAGAGAAGTAGCTACTCTGTTAATGTGATGTCACCAGAATCTGCAGAATTTTTAGAAGCAAAGTCCCAGATAACACCTTTAAAATACGGCGGCTAAAATCACCAATTGACCAGCATGGTACTAGGTTTTTTGAATATATAGATACTGTAATATAAAGTTTTGAAAAACTTTCATCTTAACTCTCCAAACAGAAATAGTAATAATATACAATCTTCGCAGGCTCCGTGTGATCAATGTCACGCTTGGACAATAGAAAGCCGATGACTGATAGTCTGGAGATTAAAAAAATATAGCAATTAATGGTAGTATTAGAATCTGTAAAATTTAGTGCTAAATGCCACAGTCACCTCTATATCTGTCATTAAATCATAACTTAACATATAAAGCTTAGCTCTTCTGAGTCTATTCATTACCGGCATCTAGAGGATAATGTGACGCCGAGAATCCTTCATTAACTGCAAGAATAGCCATCATCTACAGCACAAACAGCAGGGAAGGACTAGCGCAGAGCAAAGCCTTTATTATATTAACTAGCAGAAACTTTTCAAAGTTTTTTTTAAGTATTTATTATATGATATTAGTGTAAATAGCGTAAAAAAATATAGATCTCAAAAGCCTATTTCACGGGCAAATCACAATAGTGACTTTTGGGTCTGTAGCCAAGGGGGTAAGTGGCATCCAGACTTGGTTCTAGTTGAAGAATATCCTCTACAATAGACAAGGGGGGTGGGGGGGGGGGGGCAGATAAAAAAAAATTAGTTCCCATAATACGAATGTTGTTTCCATGGTAACCGATCTGATTAGAACTGCTGCCTTAAAAAAGATTATAACACAAAAGAAAACTTCTCTGTGTTTCTGTAGAATTGATTTTTATTCATTATATAATATATATATATATGCATATAAAGTCACGGCCAAAAGTGTTGGCACCCTTGAAATTGTTCCAGAAAATGAAGCATTTCTTTCAGAAAATTATTGTAATCACACATGTTTTCTTATACAAATATTTATTTCCTTTGTGTGTATTGGAACAACAAAAAATTGAGAAAAAGGCTAATTGGACATAATTTTACCGAAAACGGGCCAGACAACATTAAATAACTGCAATCAATCACTTCCTATAACCATCAACAAGCTTCTTAAAGCTCTCAGTTGGAATTTTGGACTCTTCTTTTGCAAACTCCATTGGGGGCTTCTTGAAGTATGTTTGGAGTCATTGTCCTGCTGGAAGACCCATGACCTAGGATGCACACCCAGCTTCCTGACACTGGGCACTACATAATATTCAGATTTCATAATACTTTGCACACAGTCAAGGCATCCAGTGCCAGAGGCAGCAAAACAACCCCAAAACATCTGTAAACCTCCACCATATTTGACTGTAAGCTCTGTTTTCTTTTCTTCGTAGGACTCATTTCAGTTTTGGTAAGCAGTAGAATGGTGTGCTTTACCAAGAAACTCTACCTTTGTCCTCATCTGACTATAAGACACTTTCCCAAAAGGATTTTAGCTTACTCTTGTATATTTTGGCAAACTGTAGTCTAGATTTTTTATGTATTTGTGTCAGCAGTGGGGTCCTGCTGGGTCTCCTCCATAGCGTTTCATTTCAGTCAAATGTTGACGGATAGTTTGTGCTGACACTGATGCCCTGAGCCTGCAGGACAGCTTGAATTTCTTTGGAACTTGATTGAGGCAGCTTATCCACCATCCTTATATTATCTAACATCCATCCCATTAATTACTGTTCTTTTTTCTTTTCACACAGGATACACAGTTTTTACTATATCCAATATTCTCTCATTCCACTTCTGCATCACATCCATCAGGTACCTATTCATTCACATGTATCACCGATACCTCATGAGTTAGCGCGGTAGTGCTCAGTTTTTCAGATCTTTAGAAAAAGTATTTCTAAAGATCTTTTATGATATGCTAATGAGTGCATGGATTAGTCGCAAGGGCGTTAGTTCCTCTGCTCATTCCACCCTCTTAGTTAGCATGTCCACAGGGACGTGGTAACATGCTATTTAATGCAGCAGCATCAGCGGTGATGCATATAAATGTGTCCTCTGTCACCACTGATCAGAAGTCCCGACACTTCTGGTCATGCGCACTAGACCCCTCTGAAGCCAGGACGCATACATTCGGCTTCATACTGCGCATGACTGTAAATGCCAGTGCGCCACCCCAGCAGCGGATCGAACCGCTCGGATCCGGGGGTAGTGTCCGTTCGTGGCTCGAGGGTCTCCGGACCCGGGGGCTTAGGGGCCACACTCAAAATGAAAAAAGGGATATTTACAGGGAATTTGGTATATAGTTTGTGACGCCACTAGTGGTGTGCGGTAAGTGGGAGTACCGCCGCTGCCGTTTGGAGTACCCGGGGTGATTGAGTGGGTCAGCTAGGTGACGTTGCCCACCATGGGTAGGGGTAGGCCCCGGGACTCTGGATGGTGATGTGGGGACACAGTGCAGGGGTCAGTCGGGTACTCACTCAGCAATGAAGCAGACGCTGACAACAGGGTAAACCAAGTCTCTGAACGCTGTTGCCTCTCAAGGGGAGCTTGTCCGGGTTCCGTCACCTGCAGTGTTGCTGGTGGTCTGTAACATGCCTCCTGGCACTAAATTTTAGAATGTCCGTTGTGGTCCAGTAGCTTGGAGCTATCCGGGCCTCCACTCCCCACTATGGCTAAGTTGAGGAGTTTCTCTCAGGCCTCACGCTTCGGATTTCAGTGGGCTGCTTGCTAGGAAAGCCCTATCCCCCTCATTGCGCTAGTGCCCCGATTCTGGAGCTAGTGGGAACAGTCAATAAAGGCTCCGTTCTCCTCAGGTTAATTGCCGGGTTGCCTGAAGCTTCTCCCCGACCTAGGGTCCGTGTACCTCGTCGTGCCTTCAGTCCCGGACCGGTGATAGGACCAGGCTGCTGACCGTCCTCCTTGACAGGTACCTGGCACCTAGCCTCAATCCCCTGCGACCGGGGGTCCGACTCCTCTAGGCCAGACCACCATCTGCGACCTAGTTTTCCTCTCCCCTGGGAGCTCCAACTCCCCGCTCCTCACTCTTCGGGAGCTACTACTGCTCTGACTCTCCTGACACCTTCCATCTCCCTGTCTGACCCCTAGGTAGGCGGCCCTATTCCTGCTTAAGCAGCCCACTGGTGTGCCTGACAGGTGTGGTGCAAAGTGTATCTAGGATTTGTGAATGCTGATGGAGGCAACACTACAGGATGGAGACCCAGAACCATGAGGGGTTGAATACTGCATGAGAGGATAGTTTGTGCAGTACCCTGTGACAACTTGAATAGTCCAGGGGCGTCACACCAGGACTTCTGATCAGTGGTGACAGAAGACACAGGTATGCGCTTCACTGTTGATGAAGCTGCATTAAATATAAAATACTTTTTCTAAAGATCTCTTTATCATTTATCATGGATTAGCAATATACACCCAGAACTGCTCGAGGTACTTGGTACATATTGCACCTGGCAAGTTCCCTTTAAATGAATTTGGAATAAAGCATTTGGAATATTTTAACAGAGGAACTGGATTTTTTTCCCTTTCTGTGACTTTCCATCCAGCACTAAGGCTCTAACAGAGGTTGATGTTGAAGAATGGAAAAAGATTTTCTATTGTGTTTTTTAAATTCCTGCGCCATCCAGTGTCCTCTTCTGCCATGCACTACGAATAACAGTGAGTTTATTTTGCCTGGAGGGTTGCTTCGCAATTTATATGATTCCTCCACATTTTTATCAGTAAACCAGCTCTGAAAAGAATACAGGCCATTAGATAAGGCTGTTATAGGTCACCTTGTGAAGTGTCTTTGTAGCGCCCCTGAGCCACTCAGGGCACTATTAGGAACTGCATTCTCACGGGGATGCAGGACCTACCCCCAGGGACCTGGAACACTAGTGCCAAGCAACACCTAGATACACCAAAATTCTAGTTACCACTCCACACCAGGGGTAATTGGCACAAGGGGATGGCCACCTAGAGGACAGAGCCAGACCAAAGGACTAGACAACCTGGTGGGAGGGGACAGGCAGTTAAGTAGTAGTGACTGAAAGTGGAAAGACGTGCCTAGAGCTGGGCCGTGTAACGGTGGCCCGGGGGCACAGGAGAGTGGTCGCCAAGGCAGGTACACCCGAGTACTGCTGGGACCATAGCACTGACGGGGCACAGGGTCAGGCATCAGCTTCACGCGGCCTGGCAAATACCTGCACAGTGAGGGGACCATCACGGACCTCACTGACCCACAGATCTGGGGGCATCAGCAGTAAAGCAAGGGACACAGGGATCGAAACACAGACCAGCCCTACAGGGTCCACACTGCCCACCGTACGGACAAGGAGACTGCCACAATAAGGGACAGTCGGGCTCCAAATCGCTTCATGCTACTGGGACCCAATCACACTGAGGGTGCCGGGGCACTACTGTAGAAATACAGGGACCTGAACCAGCCGTCCAAGGGTCAAGAGTGAGTAGAGACTGTTAACTACAACCCACGGTGTGGCCTCCCTTATTACTCCATCATACATCTCCCAGGCTCAGCACTACCTGCGGAGGGCCGACCACCACAGCTGCCATTACCACCAGCCCTGGGGATAATCAACTCAGTAGCGGCGGTTCCACCATCCTAACCGCAACCCGCAGGTGGCGTCACATAAATGACTTTAATCTCCCTTGTAAATACTCCCCATTAAAAAAGCACCCAGGGCACAGGACCGGGCAATGGCCACCGAAGTGACATTCCCCAGTTATATACTGCACAGGACCGAGTACCCCATTCCCTGGGTGACACAGCTTCTTTAAGCCAAAGGTCAGGGTGAGCAACATGGACCAATGGCACAGTGTGGAAGACTTGCCGGATGGCACATGGATCAGCAAGGAACAAGACAGAAAAACATTCAGGATGGCAGGCAAACAAGCAGAGGAAGATTTGCCAGAGGATTCTGAGCCAGGAGTGAAGACACACACAGAAATTGGAGATGTACAGTCAGTCCAGGGCTTGCAAATGGTCAGATAGAGTTGTATTGTGGCGCCCTGGACTAGCCAGGTCGTCACAGGTACTGCAACACACACCTTCACCCTGAGACAGGCACATCAGCCAGACACAAAATCCTTGTTGCCTCCCTCCAGGGGCTGATGTCCACACCAGGTGGGGTGGAGCCAGGTGGTTGGCCCCACCCACTGAGGAGTTCACAGTTCTGGAGGCGGGAGAAGGAAGTCAGATCAGTTAGGGAAGTGCAAGAGAGAGGAGTGAAGGAGTAAACTGACTGTGTCCGGGTGTGTGGCCCGGGCACTAAAAGCAAGATTGGCAGACGGTGGTGGCCGTCTGCAGGAGAGGCGAATCAACGCGGAACCGTAGGACCGGGGACGGGCGGTGGCCCGCCGGTACCGAACCGGGGAGCGAAGTGAAGTCAGCACACACAGGCAGGGCCTGCGGACCCCGACCAGGCTTGGAGTCGCCATTAGAGGTCAAATCCGTCAGTGACCGGAACCCCAGGGGTTTCCTAACAGCCAAGACCCGATTGAAGGCAACCATCCGACCAGTAGAAGGAAATACAGCTACCGCCACAGCTAGAGTTCCAAGGGCCAGAGCCTGCGGGCAAAAGGGCTCCTCCAGCACATATATACGCTGGGGAGCGGGTTACCGGTGGGAATCCATCGGGACCGAACATACACAAAGGTGCAGGGAAAGGCAGCCACCACCAACCGTCCGGGAGAAGCCACAGCAGCCGGCTGCGGGACCCGTCCATCCAGCCGTTTGGTTTACCAGAGACTTTGCGTACCTTTGTGGCTGATTGAGTACAACCGTGCCATCCGGCACCGCGCTGCGCAGTCCAGGCGACCCTGCACCTCGCCAACCCTGCCTCCCCGTCACTTCACCGGGCCCCGGGACCACCAACCCCTACCCACGGAGGGGAAAACAACATCCCAGCTGCTCCCCACCATCGCTCCCGGGATCCCCGTCACCAGCAGCGGTGGTGCCCAATCTCACCACAACCCGTGGGTGGCATTACGGACTAAATCCCCCAAACCAACCACCCCTTTCACTCACGGGCGAGGAGCGCCGCTCGAGTCCCCGAATCCGGCCCACCGCTCGAGCTACCGAGCCACCGAGCAGCAGCACCTTAACGAGCGCAGCGCAGCGGCGTCCTCCCCGCCCGCGACAACTTGGCGTCACGAACAGGATCTTACCGTTCTACCGGCTGGTAGAAGTGCGCCTTGAGCCCCGCTGGCTGTGTCTGGCCGAAAAATTTCAAAATCCGCCATCTTGGGCGCGAAGATTTTCCCGCTCGAGCGTCTTCTCGAGCAGTACAGGCGCGAAAGCCGAAGCCCCGCCCCTGAAGAGGAGGTGCCGAGAAAGGACCAAGGGGGGACGGATGGCGTGCGGCCGCATGTAAACCGAGACCAAAAAAGCAGGGACGCCAGGACTCTGCCGCCATTTGGTTCATGGAAGACACCGCTGCCAGCATGCACCGTCAGTCCGGTAGCCCCGCAGTCCCCGAGCCCGCGCCCGGCATCGCAGCGTGGTTGGAAATCCGGACCGTCCGTCTGAGCAGCCGCCTGCAAGTGAAAGTGCAGCTCCTCATGGAGGAGTGGGAGGCCGACATGGCGGATGTAATGGCGGCCATATGGAGACGCGAGGTGGAGGAAGATTTGGAGGAGCGTGTAAGCGACCCACGCCCCTGTGTCCCTACAGGTTCGGTCGCTGCGGCTGAGGGGCCCGGTCTGCGCCCGCTCACCCTGCTGCCTCCCCCGCTACCCGTGTTGGCTGCTGCCGCCCCGCTACTAGGCCCGCTACCTCTATAACCGGTAACGGAACCCTGCCTGTCCGCCCAAGTGGACCAGCCTGTAGACAAACGACCCGCACCACTTCCGTGGAGCGAAGTGAAGCCAGCACACACAGGCAGGGCCTGCGGACCCCGACCAGGCTTGGAGTCGCCAAGTCGTCACGGACTAAATCCCAAAAACCAACCACCCCTTTCACTCATGGGCGAGGAGCGCTGCTCGAGTCCCCGGATCTGGCCCACCGCTCGAGCTGAGCAGCCGAGCAGCAGCGCTGGACCCGAGCGATAACGAGCGCAGCGGCGTCCTCCCCGCCCGTGACAGTATGATATCAGCAGACAGATGGCCCTTGGAAGAGCTGAAGGCTGCAATGATGAATTTGGCAAACTGAATCATTGCTTATAGAGAACATAAGAGTTTGTAGTGTGAACAACACCAGAGAAGAATTAATTTTGCTTACAGTAGAAGAAGGGTTAATCAGCATGTCTAATCCAGCAAATGAGTGGTGAAAATAAAGAAACAAAACAAGAGTTTTCTGAAGAGAGGATTGCCAGCAGAGAGACTAAACACAAAGCTTGCTGAATACTCAGACACACTGTCACGGCTATGACATGGTAACTACTGAGTAGGGGCACCTAGACTGACCCTCAGACTAGGGGCCCTAAACTGGCCCTTATTCTAGAGGTACGCCAGATGGCGGCAATGTCTTATCCACCAGCGTAGCCCTAACTCCTGAGTAGCCCTGGTCTAACACCCCTTCTCCTCCACCCCTGGAGAAGGCTGGGTTAGGAGTAATGAATCCCACAAATACCAACCAACAGATGGGGAAAACCAAGACTCAAACTCACTGCATGCATACAGGGGAAAAGACAATACGTGCTCAGGAAGATAATAAACACATAACAAGAATAATTCCACTGCACACCAAGTAGCAAACAACAAATGGATCACCATGTACATAGACCGGTATCGCTGGAGCACAGCTAGAGCTATATTCGACATGTGAGGCTAAGTTCCACCATTTTTTATATGGCAGAGGTGGCTGTGATAGGTCTTCAGCAACCTGGGACCCCAGAAGCAATTCACCAGACAGCAAGAATTAACTCCTGCTAAACCAGTGACTAGAGAGCATTAAACAGTTGACGTCCGAATCTGGCTGAGCAACTAAGGAGCATCAGATCGCCTGACAGACTCTGCAATGTGAATAGAGTCTGGAGTCACCATGACACCTAGTGAGAGGAGGGCAGTTCACTGCAGGACACACACACACACACACACACACACACACACACACACACACACACACACAGATCAATGAGTTGTCCTTAAAAGGTCTTGGGTGATGATGTCACAGAATTTTGCCAGGGAACTTCAAAAACTGGCATGGACTACAGCAAAGAGTAAGGGAGCAGGGACCAGTTCTCAAACTGAGCCAGGACAGTAACAAAGGCATTTAGACCAATACAAAGGTATTTATTTGGGATGGTTGTCAACAGCAGAGGTCTCCTATGCAAGAGCAATATAAGGGGACCCTTATTTCTAACTCCTATTTTAGCAGTAAATATAATCTCTACATCCATGAGCTCATATGACTGAACCTAGCTGTAATGTCACATCTGTAGCCTGATGTTTGCAAATACCATATTAGCTTACCTAACCAAAAAGACACTTTTGATGTCACCGCAGCTTTCCTAAAGTGAATACATTTATGATGTCACAGCCTCTTACCTCACTGAAACTCTGTGATATCACAGACTCTTAAGGCCGCTTAACACGCAACAACATCGCTAACGAGATGTCGTTGGGGTCACGGAATTCGTGACGCACATCAGGCCTCATTAGCGACGTTGTTGCGTGTGAAACGCAGGAACGACCGTTAACGATCAAAAATACTCACTATATCGTTGATCGTTGACATGTCGTTCTAATCCCAAATATCGTTGCTGCTGCAGGTACAACGTTGTTCGTCGTTCCTGCGGCAGCACACATCGCTATGTGTGACACCGCAGGAACAAGGAACATCACTGTCCCTGCGGCCGCCCGTAATGAGGAAGGAAGGAGGTGGGCGGGATGTTACGGCCGCTCATCTCCGCCCCTCCGCTTCTATTGTGCGGCTGCTTAGTGACGCCACTGTGACGCCGAACGAACATCCCCCTTAGAAAGGAGGCGGTTCGCCGGCAACAGCGACGTTGCTAGGCAGGTAAGTACGTGTGACGGGTGTAAGCGATGTTGTGCGCCACAGGCAGCGATTTGCCCGTGACGCACAACCGACGGGGGCGGGTGCTTTCGCTAGCGATGTCGCAGCGTGTAAAGCACCCTTAACTTGATGAAAACACAGGATTAATGTCACGGCAGAGTTACATGACATAACTTTACCTGTGATGTCACCACTTATTGCCAACCTGGAACCCACTTACACTGGAGGTAAAAATTAGAGAACAATGTCTGATCACTTGCTTTTTTTCAGAAATAATGTAATCTCGTACATTGATGAACATTTGAAGGTTTTTTTGTAAGGGGTGCACCAGGCCACTAGAACAGTGTTTAACAAAAAAACCCAAGTTTAGTAACATAAAACCTTTATTTTGCCCAAAACGTGATGATCATAATTAGATAACAGCAATGACTGTAGCACAGAGAAAAATTATAAGTAAATTTATCTGAAGGCAACAACAGTCACCAATCCGTAGGACGTGTACCGGCCGTCGCTGTGAATGACTTCAGCACATCTGTGGCCACAGGACAGCACTAGCCTCTCACACTGCTCTGGTGGGATTTTGGTCCACTCTTCTTCCAGTCTCTTCCACGGTTCTTTGACTGTTGTGGGTTTCTTGGTAACTTTGTCACCAAGGATTTTCCAGAGGTTTTCTATTGGGTTTAGATCAGGACTCTGGGTGGCCATTTCATTGTTTTAATGTTTTCTGTTTCAAGGAACTTCTTTACCCATTTTGCTGTGTGACAGGGGGCATTGTCTTGCATGAAAATTGCTGGCTGATTGAGTGATGAACGCAAGTAAGGAACCACATGTTCTTGAAGAAGGTTCTGATACAAATTTGCATTCACTCTGCCATGTAACTGTATGAGAGGTCCAACTCCTCCTGCAGAAAACATTCCCCAAACCATGACGCTTCCTCAACTACGTTTCATTGACTTCTTTACACACTTTGGGTTCAGTCTTTCCCCAGTTTGTCAATGAACATAATGTTTCCCATCAAACCCAAATAAACTAAACTTGCTTTCATCACTAAAATGAACTGTGGATGACTTCTCCTCTGTCCACACAACATGCTCCTCACCAAAGCTGACTCTAGCCTTTTGATTCTTTCTGCTAATGAGGTTTGGTCGCTTTCAGTCCAAATGCTCTTAAACATCATGACAGTGTATGACGAGACAGATCCTTACCTCGCTCAATGCTGAACTGCTGAGCAATTCCAGCTGCAGTGTTGAAATGATTACCCATGGAGATTCTCCGCATTATCCTGTCCTCTCTTGCATTTGTCTTTTCAAGGCGATCAGCCTTCTGGAGGGACTAGAATGAGTTTGTGATGTTGTAAAGTTTTAATATTCTCAAAATCACAGACTTGAAACAATCAACTTCTCTTGCTATGGCTGATAGGGTCACCCCTTTGGCCTTCATCTGGACAACCTGCTGCCGGAGGGTTTCAGTCACTTTGGAACGGCACATTATTTTTGCAAAGTCCGTGGAAACTGGAAAGTCAGGCTGCCAGTTACAAAGGGTTTGTAAGATAATTAAGGAAATTAGCACCAGGTGCCAGATTAACACCAATAACTTGTAGGTATCTGAAAATGTTCTCTAATTTTGATCCTTGTCCTTTTACATTTATCACATTACATTTTTATTATGTGCTTTACAATAAATTCAATTTATGAAATAAGCTTAAAATGCTGCTAGTTTACTCATGTTACGCTATAATTACATAGGACTGTGATTGTTCCAAAACTACATATTCCGGCCACAGTAAGCGAGGGTTACTGAGCTTGCGAGGGTGCAGTAAAGTCCAAGGGTGCAGGTAAGTCCATAGCTTAAGCACAAAATCCTAGTTGTGATAACTGTGTAATTATTTAATTTCTATAAGACTACACAATGACTGCAACATTTATAGGAAATTGTGAATTATTCTCTAATTTTGTGTATGATCTCCCAATAGCTTGAAAAAATGTTGATGTCACAGCAGCTTAGGCCGGTTTCACACATCCGGCTTTTTGCCGTTTTGCCGGATGCGGCGCTCTCCCGTACAGTTAATACAGTACAATGACAGCGCTGTAACTTCCGGGTCACATGCGCCGGTCACATGACAGCATGTGACCGGCGCTTGTTGCGCTGTCACTGTACTGTATTAACTGTACGGGAGAGCGCCGCATCCGGCAAAACGGCAAAAAGCCGGATGTGTGAAACCGGCCTTAATTGAGTGAACTGAATTTGTGGTGGTCACAGCAGCCATTATACCAGTCTACCATGTCATTCATTGGTCTCCAAAAAGCACATCATCAGACTTGGTCCACTAAAGAGAAGAGACAATCTATTTTTTTTTTTTTTGGGGGGGGCAAGTACCTTACTCCAGGTCCTTTTCTTTCCGATTTAATATTACACATACCTGATGGCGATGGCACTGCTGTACTGTAATAAAACAATGTTAATTCTCACACCAAACTAGGACATTTTCTTGACGTTTCTCGTACGTAATCAATTGTTTTTTTGTAATTGCTAAATCCTTCCAATAAAAAGTTTGTACCCTTCCCAAGTCACCTTTTAACCTTCCTTTTCAATTTCCAAGAACATTTCCTATATTATTTAGTGAAGGGGATTTTGCAGCACTTTGTTGTAATGTCCCTTGGTGGTTAATGTTTTTTTCCAGCAAAACATGAGTTTCATTTGGACGACCTCAGCAGATCTTCCATCCACTTTCTAAATGCTTTCCCTGATTGTAAACTCTTTTCAGTTCCAATTATATGAAGATATTTGTTTGCTTAATTTTGTTCTCATGTATGGAGATTTCCTGGCAGATATATTGCGGCTGGATCACATCTTGTGTACTTTTTACAGCAGATCGGTGAGAAATGCTCAAGGACAATTTTGAGTCATTTTTGTTAATAAAAAAACATTAAAAAAGTCACATAAAAGAAGCAAATTTTTTCAATGGTTCACACTTTCTGTTTGCAGTCACTTAATTTACGATCATCTGGCTGATGGGCAAGAGCAAATCAAAGCCACTGTTAGGCGGGCTTTGCACGTTGCGACATCGCAAGCCGATGCTGCGATGTCGCACGCGATAGTCCCCGCCCCCGTCGCAGGTACAATATCTTGTGAAAGCTGGCGTAGCAAAAATTATCGCACTCACCTGCCCTGCGACCGTCGCTCTGGCTGGCGACCCGCCTCCTTATTAAGGGGGCGGGTCGTGCGGCGTCACTGCGACGTCACACGGCAGGCGGCCAATAGGAGCGGAGGGGCGGAGATGAGCAGGATGTAAACATCCCGCCCACCTCCTTCCTTCCGCATAACCTACGGAAGCCGCGGTGACGCCGGTAGGAGATGTTCCTCGCTCCTGCGACTTAACACACAGCGATGTGCGCTGCCGCAGGAGCGAGGAACAACATCGGACCGTCGCGTCAGCGTAATTATGGATTACACCGACGCTGCACCGATGATACGATTACGACGCTTTTGCGCTCGTTAATCGTATCATCGAACCTTTACACACTACGACGTCACATGCGATGCCGGAAGTACGTCATTTTCAATTTGACCCCACCGACATCGCACCTGCGATGTCGTAGTGTGCAAAGCCCGCCTTAAGCCCACCATTTGGTCTGGTTCACAATAGTTCGTTTTTTTGTCCTTTTTGTGTTTTTTATTGGAAACCTAGTTCTGGTGAAGGTGAGTGCTTTGGAGATGCGAGTAATAATTTCAGAAAATAAAATAACCCCGTCATTTTCCCTGACTTGAAAAAATCTAACTGTAATTTTTTTTTATAGGAATCCAAGGTGAAGTCTATTTACTGTGAAATGGTTTTGTCATGATTCAAGCATCTCTCTGCCGCTGCTGAGCCGGTATCCGTTCCGGGGTTTGGTCTCAAGGGAGGGGCCTGTTCGGTGTTGCCTCGTTCCGGAGTTCACTCCATTACTGCCCAGAAAACATGCAAAAAAAATCTGAAAAAAATGAGTTATTTTCAAAAAAGATGGCGAAATTTACTTGAGCCCAGTTACCACGCCAAAGTGCAACTCTCAACTGGGTCCTACGTTGTTCTCCCCCGATTATGTAATAATCTCGGCCCATCATATATTTAGGCCACCCTTCCTGGGCCCCTTCCTGGTATAATGCCATCCATCCTGTGCACCTTCAAGTAGCAATGTCCCCTATCTCTTGGTCCTTTGCAATAATAATGTCCCCCATCCTGGTCCCCTTGTAGTACTAATGTCTTTCATCTACGGCCTCTTGCAGTAATAATGTCCAAAAACGTATACCTTTTGCAGTAAGATTGTTTCTCATCCTGAACCCATTCCAGTAATAGTGTCCAACATCCTTGGCCCCTTCCTGGTATAATGACCTCCATATTAGGTCACTTCCAGTAATAATGGCTTGGTGTAATGTCCCCATTTTGGCTACTTCCAGTAATATATGTCCCCCACCCTAGGAATTTTCCTGGCATATTGTCCCCATTGTGGTACAATATCCCTATCCAGTTCCCTTTGAGTAATAGTGTCCCTCTTCCTGAGCCCATCCTGTAATATTGTTCCCCTTTTCACTGTTTGAAGAAAAAAAAAAGATTACTCTTACCTTCCCCTGCACCCAAGACACATGGCATACTCCTCAATAATTGGCACAGAAGCCAGCATCTGAATTCTTTGGCGTTCTATGCGCTATCTGTGACTGGCATGCCAATGTGAGTTGATGGTCCTTGTTTCTCTAGTGGCGTGAATTGCAGTGCAATGATCCGACGGGTCTCTGTGTGCCGCCCCCGTGCCAGAAGCCGCCGCTGCTCGGATCCGGACCTCCTAAGGGGGGTGGCTCGAGGGTCTCACGTCGAACAAATGGGGGGACGTAGATGTACGGGCTAGGCCGTATTAAGTTTGTGACGCCACCCACGGTGTGTGGTGAGGTGGGACACTGCCGCTGCTGTTATGGGGCACCCAGGGGAGATGTAGTGGCAGCTAGATGTTAACCCCTCCGTGGGTAGGGATGGTTGCCCCGGGGCCCAGTGTCTTTGTGTAGGGTATAGCAACAACAGGGGAACGTTTTGGTTACTCACAGTAAATGAACCACACGAGTCTTTGGTAAACCAAGGTGCTGGTGGCCGGCCGCCGCGGCCGGTTGCATTCAGGTTCCCCCATTCAGGCTGGTGATCTGTCCTTTTCCTCTGCACTGACTTTGTGTATGGTGGACTGCCTGGTCTGGAACTCAGGAGTCCGCTCCCGGCTGGATGTGGCCTAAGGAGCCGTGCCCGCAGACGCTGGCCCGTGGGATCTATGGGCCTGGCGGTGACCACCTATCCCTATCGGTGGGATGTTGTCTTCTATGAAGGACTTTGGGTGGGACAGGACCTCTAGTCCTGGCCTCAATCGGTTAATTAACCAGACCGCTGGTTTCCGGTCCTGGCTTCAGGGTCCGAGTACCCCCCCTTTGTGCTCCAGTTTCTGGGTTGGTCCCCCGTGTCGGTATCGGCGGGCTACAACCCTGTCCCGGTCCACCTCGGTTCTGCCGAGCCGCTTTCCCGTCTCCTGCTGACGGAGACCATGGTCTGCCACCTAGCTAAAGGCACCAGGGCTCCTACCCTGGCACCGTTCAACTTGAACCTCCTCTGCTGGAGCTACACCTAGCTCCAGCCCCCACTCCTCTCAACTTGAACTACCAAACTTAACTGCTTGTTTTCTCACCCCGGGCTGTCTAAACCCCTGGGTAGGCGTGTCCAACCGCCTGGTCCCGCCCACTGGTGTGTCTGTCTATCCCTAAGGGGGGGTGACTAGGGTTTCAGGTCGGCTGTGTGTTTCCTAAGTGAGGGAAGAGTGTTGTGCAGGAGCCTATCTGTGACTACCTGGTTTTGCCAGGGCATCACATCTGCGCCACAATACATTTCAGGTAAATGTATGTGTTCGAAGGCACATCCAGCTAAATTAGGTGCTGGCATCGTTGGGGCAGAGGGTGGGACAATGATCATTATGCCCCTGTTGGAAAGAATGCTGACACTGTCACTGCATCTCAAGATTTTAGCCTACTATGAATTAAAGTACCCATACAATAATAATCTCTCCTGACTCTTGTATACATTTGAATGCCCATATCATGTGTTTTTCAATGAGAAAAAGGGAGAACCCCACTGCTAGACACAGCAGGTGGAAAATTATTTTCTATGGAAACAAAAGGATCAGATTTTTTAATGTAATCTACCTGATCTTTTTTGTTCTCCGACATTATCTGTTGAGGGAAAGTCTCTCATGAAGAAACAACCATACCTCTAGTTATTCAAACGTATCCTTTATTGGTGATTTGTCAAGAAAACGCATTTCGAATCAGCGCCTTCATCAGGGCAATACACCTTATCGACCAATCTTATACACCTTAAAAGGTGTGATATTTTTGAATAATTCGGCACACGATCATGTCCCTCATGAAAGAGCAGCGCAGCATTTATGAGCCTTTTTTATTTTTTTTATACAATTTCTTTGAGAGCCTCTAGTCTTTATGTAATTGCTTTATAACTCTCAAGAGCTAAAGGGGAGCTTCAACACTAATAGTGAATTTCATACATAAGGAGTGCAATCACTTTACGTACTCAGCCACAAAAACCCAGACAACATTTGAGACCTCTACAATCTCTCTTTTACACACATACACTCTGAAAACTATGCAAATTGCCTCTTCAGAGAAAAAGAATATCCAGTCCTTAAAAGTCAATGTTGACCCTTTAACAAGCCTTGCCACATGATAGAAAGCCATACCAGACCCTCTATTTACAGAAATGTGTTTCGGGGTGTTTGCCCCTTATCAGTACAAAGCACAAGGTCTGATTTTGCTAGGTGAAAGACCTCTGACAAGGGGTTTAAGGGTAAATGTTTTGTCTTCTGAAGATATTGTAAGGAGACTTAATGGCCATGCAATGCTTTTGGAATTTAAATATGCAAAAAACCTCTTCAGAAAAGAAAAGGACTTGAACTCTAGTGCCACCTATTGGATGTAGCAAATTCTGATAACTAGGTAGCCACTGACTATTCCCTATCCCTTTGCAGCTAGTCCACTCACTCACTTTTTACACTTTACAGCCCAATGCATCAAAGATTGCATAGGACTCCCCGGCCATGTCTCATGCCTAAAGGGAAAACACACTGACCCAAAATGATTTTATCCACTTTCTACAGATGCGAGTCTGATTCATGATTCAGACCAGCGGCATCACCACATTGTTGGTATGAGCTGTGGGCAAACCCATGCTGCTGGAAGAGGTATCTTTACCTTGATGGCATTGCGGCAGCACTGGAGCACTGACACTAGCCAAATCCAGCAATCCAGCCAGATTCAGAGCTCGATCAGAATGGGTTTGCTAGTGTTGTGCTCATTACAGAGGTGGCCAGTAACCTAGGCAAGCAGAAGTAAACTATACAATTATACATTCCCTTGTATTTGACAGTGGAGAGGATTTTTAATAAATAATTCGCAAAGTTGCTTGTTTTTTACAATAACATTTTAAGCTCAGCCCAAGAAGGCAGAAAGAGATAACCAAAAGGTCTGACCATACACCCTTAGGGTACCGTCACACTTTAGCGACGCTTCAGCGATCCCACCAGCGATCTGTACTGGTCAGGATCGCTGGTGCGTCGCTATATGGTCGCTGGTGAGCTGTCAATCAGGCAGATCTCACCAGCGACCAGTGACCAGCCCCCAGCCCCCAGCGACGCGTGGAAGCGATGCTGCACTTGGAACTAAGGTAAATATCGGGTAACCAAGCTGGCTCCCTGCACTCCTAGCCAGAGTACACATCGGGTTAATAAGCAAACCGCTTTGCTTATTTACCTGATGTGTACTCCCGGCTACGTGTGCAGGGAGCAGGGAGCCGGCACTGGCAGCCTGAGAGCGGCGGACGCTGGTAACCAAGGTAAATATCGGGTAACCAAGCAAAGCACTTTGCTTGGTTACCCGATGTTTACCTTGGTTACAGCTTACCGCAGGCTGCCAGAAGCCGGCTCCCTGCTCCCTGCACATTCAGATCGTTGCTCTCTCGCTGTCAAACACAGCAATGTGTGCTTCACAGCGGGAGAGCAACATCCAGAAAATGAACCAGAGCAGTGTGTAACGAGCAGCAATTTCACAGCAGGGGCCAGATCGCTGCTCAGTGTCACACACAGCGAGATCGCTAATGAGGTCACTGGTGCGTCACAAAAAACGTGACTCAGCAGCGATCTCGCTATGTGAGAAGAACCCCTTAGTCATCAGTGGTCAGGCAGCAGCACACAATTTCACAGGCCCATAAACCGTATAGTATAAATGTTATGGGGTCACCTGATAAGGTGGATTCCCTAAGCTGGAGGTCAGGGTTAGCAGCACAGACCAGAGGCGTTAATGCAGCAAAGCTGGACTGGCCGGATGAGGCGGATTAGTAGAACTGGATATGCAGGATGACGTAGAGCTGAGGGTGCAAGTAGCACCTGGGTGTGCAAACAGGAACTGGTTATCTTGTATAGCAGAGCTGAGGGTGTGGAAAGCACCAGGAATAGCAAGAAGTGAACTTGGGAGTAGAAGTGAGTTGCTAGATAACTATTGAGAACATAATCAGAGAACTGGCTGGAGAAGAACCATGTGGAAAGTGAAGCTTGATTCACGGAAAATACATGGCAGCAGAGTTCTCTACTACCTGAATACTCAACTAGTCCACAGCCACATGAGCTAGCACTGGAGCTTCTCCTTTTGACCACTACATTGGTCCATGTCCTCCTACATTTATATTTCTTCTGGCATGTGCCCTTTCCTGTCTTCAGTCTTGCAGCTTTTTGCCCTCTTGCATCTTACCTTGTTCTACCCCCCTAGGCACATACTGGTTTCCATCCGTCATTTTTGTGTCATCTCAATTTTACCATTATCAATATATTCCTTTATTTGACATTGACATATTTTACAACAATGTGTGAAGGGGTTACTGACTCCGCATGCTCGCTGGTGTAGCAGACAGAAACACTTTGACTTTAAGGGTCCAGCAAGTTCATTTCTTTCACATAAACCGGCTCTCAAACAAAATAACATCAGCCCTCCTGCAGCTTCAAAACAACATAAACACGGTATTGTATGCCCTTTTTTGCCTCCATTGGTCTTCTTTAAAATGTCTGCCAATGTGTGCATGCGCGGTGAAGTCCCCTGCCTGTAATCAAACCACGCCAGCCATCAGTAAGTACACCACCGCCATGCATATGTCACTGGGTCACATGTTACCCAGCATGCCGGCGGTGCAATGATGGCGACAGGCGGAGATACATAGCGGCAATGGATATTCATTTCCGTGGGACAGTTAATTGGTATTAATTTAACTATTGGACCGCATTTACATGCCTGGCAGTTCCTGCCTTTAGACCACTTCTTCCTTGAGAAGGCACTTTTGTTTTGTTTGCGAAACGCGCGTTGGATTGCGTGCGGGGGCCTCCAATATGGGTAAGCTATACTTGTTATTGTTATTGATTTCAGCTAATTGAGAAAAAAATATTTTTATGTTTTTATTTTTCCTCCCACTACATTTCTACAGTTTGGTAATTTATGCATGTCATTTTTCATCACAGTTAATTGCTGTAACTGTTTTCTTCTAGTCTTGGGAGGCTCACTGTCTGATTATGGCCTTGTCTGACATTCTCCTTTTTAATGATAAGTTTTTAAATAATTGTCAAACATTAGTGTGACGCCCCTGGACTAGTCAGGGTGTCACAGGGAACTGCACTCCTTTTTCTTTGGTGCAGAACCCACCCTCCATGGTTCTGGGATCCTAACCTTTGGTATTGCTTCCATCAGCATTCAAATCCTTGTCACCTTACACCACACCCTGTCAGGCACACCAGTGGGTGGTCTAGCTGGAATTGCACCACCTGCATAGGGGTCAGGCAGGCTGGTGGGAGGGATTATAGTTAGTGGAGTAGTAACCCTCAGAGAGTGAGGAGCTGGGAGTTGGAGCTCCCTGGGAGACTTTGGCTAGGTCGCAGATGGTGGTCTGGGACTGGAGGAGTCGGAGACCCGGTCACAGGGTAGTGGAGAAAGGAGACAGACTTAGTTTTGAAGAACGGTTTGCACCGGAATATCTAGTAACCGGACTGGTGCCGAACACGGTGGGGTACTGGACCCTAGATCAGGGAGTAGCTTCACGCAACCTGATAATTAACCTGTGGAGGATAGTCCCTTTATGAACTTTCCCCAAGAGCTTAGAGATCGAAGGCACCAACATAACTAGGGGGATAGGGCTTTCCAACCCATGCGGCCCACTGAAATCCCAAGTGTCAGCCATCGAGAGCACAGCTCCTCTATCAAAATATAGGGAGCGGGACCCCGAAAGCTTCAGACCAAGGGGTCACTCAGAAACTTCTAAAACCAGTGCATGGAGGCAGGTCAGGACCACCAGCAATACTAACGGGAACGGATTCCCGGACGAGCTACCTTTGAGAGACAGCGGCACCCAGAGATTTGGTTTACTTATGTGTCAGAGTCTATTTGATGGTCGCACCAACATACACATGGCCTGAGTGAGTACGCTGCTTTCCCCCTGCGTTCTGCCTGCTGCGCAGTCTGCACCACGCATCCCTGCAAATCCACCATCCAGAGTCCCGGGGCCTACCCTACCCGTGGAGGGAACGTCATCTGGCTGCCCCCGCTCCATCTCTCCCGGGTTCTCCCATCGGCAGCGACGGTACTCCCCTTACCGTGAACCACGGGTGGCATCACAAACACTAATCCCCTGTAAATAGTCCCCCTTTTATTTTCAAGTGGCCGTGAGCCCCTGGGTCCGGAGACCCTCGAGCCACAGCAAACCCTGGATCCGAGCAGTCCGACTGCTGCAGGGGAGGTACATTAGTACAATTAAGACTTCTTTTTATTATTTTGGCTTCCATTTCTGGATTGTTGTAGCATCTTGTTCTAGTTAGCAGGACCCATAACATGGATTTTTTTTCGGTTGTTGAATACTCAGGTGGTGCGCACTGCGCAGCCACATGAGCCGGCATTAAGAGTACTTGGATGATGGTATCAGACCTGCTTCCTGAGTTATCATATTGAGAAGACTTGGACTTGCACCGTGGGAGCAGGCCATAGAGACGGAAGGTGACAAGACATCCAAACCATCTTCTGCTCTTAGGTCCACACTGGGACCGACAGTCAACCTCATCCAACAGCTGTATATAAATACCGGCTCCCAGATAACAACCTGCACTGCAATGTATATACACGTAGTAGGGAAATGGTTAAAATGTAATGGGAATTTTTAAAAAGTACAATAGTTTATTTTTTCATTTTCATTTCTGTTCATTGTCTGCTCTCAGCAATGTAATTACCGGGCAAACAACCGGAATATATTCGAGAAAAATAGCTCAAGTTTGAACATGTTTGTGATGTTATTTAGTGTGACCGTGGTCTGATTAACCAGCGTGCTCCCAAAATTATCACATTATCAATCAACACATCGGACTGCGACTCACATTTGGTATTCTAATGTTATCGAGCTGATGAGTGATTTTACATTTTTTTTAGCTTTGCAGTTTTTTTATTTTTTTTTCTATATCTTTTATTTCAATTCTAGTACAATGTGTAACTTTAGGAAGAAATAAAAAAGAAAATAAATAAATAAATAAAAATAATAATAATAAAAAAAAAAATATATATATATATATTCATTAGCTTCATAAAGAGCAATGATGGAATAAAGGAGATACTAAAAATCTATCACTTGCTATAAATATGTATATATTTTGCCTGGTGTAAATGCAGCTGTTTTTCTGAATTTAGACTTTTTAACAAGTGGGTGTGGTCATCAACATTTTGCATGGTAATCTTTTTGAGGACAACGCCCAGTTGACAAAATATGCCAGATTTACTGTCATAATGTGACAGTACGATAGCAAGGTAAAGGGAGTAGCTATACTGTTAGGATAGCTATACTGTCTAAAATGCTAGGAGATCCTGGCTATCCCTAACCCATAATGGTGTAGATGGCTGAGTCCCGTGCATGGCTATTGTCATGACCAGAACTAATCTATTCCCCATTGCCCAGGTACAGAAGGGGCAGGAATGTGATGGCAACACAGATAAAGATAGACATGGAAAAAAAAACAAAGCTCAGATGCATTGCAAACTCACAGGAACAAACAATAAGAAACTAAGGAGAAAAGCAAGAGAAGTAAGGCAGCAACAATGGATAACACCACAACTGCTCACAGCAATGAAGAACTACAACTACCAATTAGTCTGGATCACAACACCTTCACCAGACCAGTATAGAGAAGCTATAGCTGGCACTAATGGAAGTGTGCAGCCAGCAAATATAGGAAGGGAGTGAATGTGATTAGCTCCCCCACAGCATGTGATCGAGGGAGACTAATAAGCAGATGTCACACTGCTCTAGTAGAGAAACTGACACAAGGTGCAGTAAGCAGAATATCCACTAGAGGGTGCAAAAACAATAGATAAGTCAGCAAGCCGAGTCAATTACCAGGATGTCAATTGTAGACCAAAGGGAGATGCAAAACATAGTCAGATACAAGCCGAAAGTCAGAACCAGAAAATAACGCCAAAGTCAGGAGGGATAAGCAGAGCCAAAGACGGATACAAATGTGACGCCCTGGCCGGGCCAGGTAGTCACAGATAGGGCCCCACACTACACCAGTCCCCTAACAAGGTGACAGCAGCCAAACATTTAAACCCTAGTCACCTTCCTTAGTGCTTAATGGACACACCAGGGGGCGGAGCCAGGCGGTTGGCACGCCCACCGAGGAGTTCAGAGAGCCTGAGGCAGGAAAACACAGTCAGTTTAGTCAGATAGTCTGTTAGTGGAGGTGAAGTGAAGAAGTAAAGTGGAGGCAGGCCTGTGTATCAGGTGTGCAAGTAACTGACAGGTGCCAGGGTAGGAGCCCGGGCACCTTTGGCTAGGAGGCAGATGGAGGCCTCTGCCTGCAGGAGCCGGGAAGATAGCTCGATGGAACCGTGGTGGACTGGGACAGGGTAGTGGCCCGCCGGTACCGACCCGGGGAACCGACTCGGAAATCGGAGCCCAAAGGGGGGTACTCAGACCCTGAAGCTAGGTCCAGAATCTACTGGGGGCTAGCTAATTAACTGATTGCGGCCAGGACTTTAGGTCCTGTCCCACCCAAAGTCCCGACTGAAGACAACAGCCCAACGAGGGGGATAGAAAGCCACCGCCACGTCAGAGAGATCCCACGGGCCAGTGTCTGCGGGCAAAGGGCCCCTTCGACAATCACAAGCCGGGGAGCAGACTCCTGGAGTTGCAAGCGCAGGTAGTCCATCATCACAAAACAGGTGCAGGAGAAAGGCAGAGACCACCAACTGGGTGGGGGACCAGACTCTAGCCGGCTGCGTGCACCGACCACCATCACTTTGGTTTACCAGAGACTCGTGTGTGTTTACTAATAGTGAGTACATCAGTGCCCCCCGGCCGCCCATCTCCCTGCACCGCCCAACTACTCCCACAATGGGTCCCGGGGCCACCATCCCTACCCACGGAGGGGTTAACAACTTGCTGCACAACATCTCCCCCTTGTGCCCCATAACTGCAGCGGTGGTGTCCACCTTCACCACAACCCGTGGGTGGCGTCACAAACACGGCTCTGGCCGTATACCTACGTCCCCCCAAACCGCCAACCCCTTTAGATCGGAGTGATCATGAACCCCCGGGTCCGGAGACCCTCGAGCCACCCACTGAAGGTCCGGACCTGAGCGGCTCAGCTGCCGCCAAGCAGGGGGCGGCACACAAACACTGCAAGGTCAGAAGCCGAGAGATCAAAGAAACACAAAGAGATTTAGCTTAGAGGTCAGAAGAGGCTAGGTGAACAAACATTCAGGGAGATATAAGACGGTAGAGACACGGGACGGGACCAGAAAGTCAAAGGGGGACAGAGGCAGACAGGCAGATTGGGAAGGGCACAGATTAGGACAGTAGCTGGATGATGGGACGGATCAGGGAACACTCACAGAGGCCAGGCTCACATGCTGCAGAGCAAAACTATTACTGGCGATGTTCCGGTGGAACAGCACCAGGATATAGCGGCCTGTACTCCGGAACGAGAAAGAAAGAGATTAGCACCTACTGTGACCATAAACCCTGGAATGGTAAAAAAAAAGCAAAGGCTAAGCAGCGGCTGAGGCAGACATGAATCATGACACAGCCAAGCAGAGATTAAATCTTGCTAATGTGGCGCCGCTGACCTGGTCAGGCGTCACTGAGTACTGCACCCATGAAGGGGGCAGTACAGCACAGGTATTCCCAGAGGCTGAATAGGGTGTGGACACACGGAACACTCAGTAACCAGGGGCACACACACTGCTAGAGGGGACCCCTGAGCAGACTCATGGAAAGGGCGTGGCCCTCGCCTCCCAGTTAGTGGTGGGTGGTGTCACTGGGAACAGAGAGTGTGCAGAGGCAGTCAGTGAGAGGAAGTGGAGGAGAGAAGTCGCGTCTGGTGAGGGCAGAGCAAAGTGGAGCAGAACCCTTCCAGACACTGCACCGTTCGTGGCTGCTGATGGGGGAGAAAGGGCTACTGCAAGTGCCGCCTGAAAACCACCTGAGGCCGGAGCGCAAGAGCGGTGGCTGAGTACGGAGACTGCCAGGAGACCCTGCCCACACGGGGTACAGGTACCCAGAGCAGGGGCCCATTCAGTTGGCCCGCTTCACCTGCTGGTGAGAGCACTGCAAGCTTACCACCAACCACACATAGAGTCCGGAGTCACGCAGCAACGAGGGGGCCCAAAGGCGACAGAAAGCAGCAGCTAGAATCGTCTGGTCCACGCTGCAAACAAACGGGCCAGAAAGGGAGAACGGCGAATGCGACTTCCCTGGGTGATCCCAGCAACACTTCACGTCGGGGTCACCTCAAAACACGAGGGCTCGGAAGGCGAGTGAGCAGTATCCCCTATTTCAGCCAAAGGGATACCTGATTCTTCCTGGTCTACCGAAGCATCGTCCAGGTTACTAACCCTGCCACCTGACGTGAGTAAAAACCCTGAAAGACATTATGGTTGTACTTGTGAGTCATTCTGCCATCTGTGGTTCCACACACCCAAACTGGGGGGCCCTGGGGCTAGCCTCACTCTCGGAAGGCCACTACATCTAGCTGCATCCAACATCAGCCCCAGTCGTCTCCTAATATGCAGTGGCGGTCCCCCTGACCGCAATACCGAGATTGATGTCACGAATCCTAAGAAGACAACCTACCTGTGACCAGACTGTCCCTCCACATGGAGTCCCTGAAGACCCTGAAGGTAATGCAGACCTGGGCTGAGCTCCACACTAACCTGCCTATGAACTACAAGTCGGTGGGTCGATGCCTGAGTCTGCTTGCATTGATCACAGACATCAGAAAAGTTAGCAGCCAGAGTGGAAGAATCTGTAGTTTCCACATATCATGATGCCACCATGACAGTTGGCGATGTTTGTACAAACCTCCTTGTGACATTTACATACAGGGAAGAGGATGTTTGGACACACCTTCTCATTCAAAGAGTTTTCTTTATTTTCATGACTGAAAATTGTAGATTCACATTGAAGGCATCAAAACTATGAATTAACACATGTGGAATTAAATACTTAACAAAAAAGTGTAAAACAACTGAAAATATGTCTTATATTCTTCAAAGTAGCCACCTTTTGCTTTGATTACTACTTTGCACACTCTTGGCATTCTCTTGATGAGTTTCAAGAGGTAGTCACCGGAAATGGTTTTCACTTCACAGGTGTGCCCTGTCAGGTTTAATAAGTGGGATTTCTTGCCTTATAAATAGGGTTGGGACCGTCAGTTGTGTTGTGCAGAAGTCTTGCGGATACACAGCTGATAGTCCTACTGAATAGACTGTTAGAATTTGTATTATGGCAAGATAAAAACATCTAAGCAAAGAAAAACTAGTGGCCATCATTACTTAATTAAGGTCAGTCAGTCCGAAAAATTGGGAAAACTTTGAAAGTGTCCCCAAGTGCAGTGGTAAAAACCATCAAACGCTATAAAGAAACTGGCTCACATGAGGACCGCCCCAGGAAAGGAAGACCAAGAGTCACCTCTGCTGCGGAGGATAAGTTTATCCAAGTCACCAGCCTCAGAAATCGCAGGTTAACAGCAGCTCAGATTAGAGCCCAGGTCAATGCCACACAGAGTTCTAGCAGAAGACATATCTCTAGAACAACTGTTAAGAGGAGAGTTTGTGCCGCAGGCCTTCATAGGAAAATAGCTGCTAGGAAACTACTGCTAAGGACAGGCAACAAGCAGAAGAGACTTGTTTGGGCTGAAGAACACAAGGAATATAAATTAGACCAGTGGAAATCTGTGCTTTGGTCTGATGAGTCCAAATTTGAGATCTTTGGATCCAACCACCGTGTCTTTGTGCGACGCCAAAAAGGTGAACGGATGGACTCTACATGCCTGGTTCCCACCGTGAAGCATGGAAGAGGAGGTGTGATGGTGTGGGGTTGCTTTGCTGGTGACACTGTCGGGGATTTACTCAACATTGAAGGCATACTGAACCAGCATGGCTACCACAACACCTTGCAGCGGCATGCTATTCCATCCGGTTTGCATTTAGTTGGACTATCATTTATTTTTCAACAGGACAATGACCCCAAACACACCTCCAGGCTGTGTAAGGTGTTGTGAATGTCAGTTATGCTTTTGCTGCTGTGAGCCTCCCTCTTGTGGTCAGGAATGGTTTGCACAGAGACCAGGTGTGCTGGAGCAATGGGCGTTTCCATTGCTAACTCTCTGCCTATTTAAACCTTGCTCTGCTAGCAGTCTGAGCCGGTTGTCATTTGTTCTTTAGTTTACCAGCCTTCTCATCTTGCTCCAGACCACATCTACCCCAGATAAGTGCTTTGTTCTTTCTTATGTTGTTTTGTTCTTATCTGGGTTTGTCATTTACTGTGGTTATTGTCAGTTCATTTGCATGCAGGAATTTTCACTCTTTGTTGCTTAGCTGGGAAGCTCCCTGCAGCTATGTTTGGCATATTGCTCCTATAAGTCCATGTGTTTGTTGCTTCTTGAATTTGTAATTATTCCTTTTTTCTGTTCATTGGTTTGACAAGAGCACCTGACATAGGACGGAGTTCAGATCGTGCGATCTGAGGACTTTTTGTACTATCAGGTATTTGGATTTTTGTAGAGTTTTTCTCTGGCCACCATCAGCCCCTTTCCTATCCTTTCCTATGTAGTCAATGGGGCCTCATCTTTGCTAATCCTATCATCCATCTGTGTATTGTGTTTTCCTATATCACCATAGTCTTTGAATGTGGGGGGCTTGCTATACCTTTGTGGTCTATTAATGAGGCAGAGAGTTATTCATCCTTCCTTCCTTTAGGATAGTTAGTTCTCCTGCTGGGTTCACGGTGCATAGAATGTTAGTTCACCCCTCAGCTACTTCTAGTGTTGATGGTTAGTAAGGGGATGGCGGCCAGATTAGTTGCCAATGCTCTTGTCACCTTTTTTGCCAATGATCTATTGTGATCTTCCATGGTTCCGGATCATAACAGTACAACTGGCTTAAAATTTAAGGGGTACTCTTAAGAAGAAAAAAAGAAAAAAAAAAGTCTGCTGAAATTTTTTTTTTATTTTTTCCTCTTTTTCTTTGGGTTCCGTAGAAGATTTTTTTTTTTTCTAGCATGGATGAATTGGGTGAGCGTGTTGCTCATCTTGATGCTAAGGTTTGTCGTATAGAGTCTTATCTTGCACAGATTCCCCTTGCAGAGCCTAATGCGGGCGGTCACACGGAACGATAAATCGTGAGATCGCATAAGCGATCGCACCCGCCCCCGTCGTTTGTGCGTCACGGGCAATTAGTTGCCCATGGCGCAAAAAGTCGTAAACCCCCTGTCACACGTCCTTACCTCCCGGGCGACGTCGCTGTGGGCGGCGAACATCCTCTTCCTGAAGGCGGAGGGACGTTCGGTGTCACAGCGATGTCACACAGCAGCCGGCCATTAGAAGCGGAGGGGCGGAGATGAGCGGAACATAACATCCCGCCCACTTCATTTCTTCCGCGTTGATCGGCGGACGCAGGTAAGCTGTGTTCGTCGCTCCCGGGGTGTCACACAGAGCGATGTGTGCTGCCACGGGAGCGACGGACAACCGGCGCGCAGATGGAGGTACGAGGTTATGAAAATGAACTACGTGTCAATGAGCAATGATAAGGTGAGTTATTTTGCTCGTTCACAGTCGTTCGGGGGTGTCACACGGTACGATATCTCTGACAATGCCGGATGTGCGTCACTAACGACGTGACCCCGACGACATATTGCTAGATATATCGTTCCGTGTGACACCCGCATAAGATTCCCGTTCCTGAATTTTTTTCGGGAGATAGGTCGAGATTTTTGAGCTTCAAAAATAATTGTAAATTATTTTTTAACCTGCGCCCTAAGTCCTCAGGGAATCCCGTACAACAGGTCAAGATTGTCATCTTCTTACTGCGTGGTGACCCTCAGGACTGGACCTTCTCTTTGGCGTCTGATGATCCGATTCTCAGTGATGTGGACTCCTTTTTTCAGGCCTTGGGATTATTGTATGACGAACCCAATATTGTGGACCAAGCAGAAAAGGTCTTTTTGTCCTTAACTCAGGGTCTGTATTCTGGAGAAACTTTTTGTCAGAAATTTCGAAAGTGGGCGGTCCAAATGGTTACCAAATGGAATGATGACACACTTGCGGCTCTTTTTCGGAAGGGTATTGCTGATGATGTGAAGGATGTAATGGTGGGATTCCCCGTCCCTTCTGGTCTTGATGCCTCTATGACCTTAGCCATTCAGATCGATAGGCGGTTACGTGAGCGCAGGAAAATACCTGCTGATTTTGTGCCTGTGGAACAGCCTTTGGAGTCTATGGAGTGTGATAGGGTCCTCTCTAATGCTGGTCGGCAAGGGTTCAGATGGAAGAATAGACTGTGCTTCTATTGTGGAGACGCTTCTCATAATATCTCTGTCTGCCCTAAACGTGAAAGGAGATTGGCTAGTTCTGTTACTGTGGGTTCTTTGTAACCAAAGTTTCCTTTGTCTGTCACACTGATTTGCTCATTATCTTCATTTTCTGCACTGGCCTTTGTGGACTCCGGGACAGCACTCAATTTGATGGATTTTGGGTTTGCTAGGAATTATGGTTTCCCCATGGTTTCTTTGCAAACTCCTATTCCTTTAAGGGGCATTGATGCTACCCCTTTGGCAGAAAATAAACCCCAATTTTGGACCCAGGTGACTATGAGAGTAGCACCAGCGCATCAGGAAACTTGTACATTTTTAGTATTGCATAATTTACATGATACTTTGGTACTAGGATTTCCGTGGTTGCAGACCCATAATCCAGTTCTTGACTGGAGATCCTTGTCGGTAGCCAGTTGGGGTTGTCAAGGTGTGCATCGGGACCTTTCTGTGTCGTCCACGTCTGCTCAGACAGTTGATGTTCCGGCTTTCTTGTCTGATTTCCGTGATGTATTTAATGACCAGGAATCTGATTCTCTGCCCCCACACCGGGACTACGACTGTTCCATTGAGTTGGTGCCCAGTTGTAAATTTCCCAAGGGACGGATTTTCAACTTGTATGTGCCCGAACATGATGCCATGCGGTCATACATCAGGGAATCATTGGAGAAGGGGCACATTCGGCCCTCATCTTCTCCTTTGGGTGCTGGCTTTTCTTTGTTGCTAAGAAAGATGGGTCGTTAAGACCTTGTATTGATTACCGCCTTCTTAATAAAATCACGATCAAATATCAGTACCCTTTGCCTCTGATGTCTGATCTTTTCTCTAGAGTAAGAGTACCAAATGGTTTACGAAACTGGATCCAGGCCTTCATGAATGACATTTTCCGGGACCTTATTGGTAAATTTTTGATTGTCTATTTGGATGACATCTTGATTTTTTCTGATGATTGGGACTCTCATGTTGGGCAAGTTTGGGCTGTTTTTCAGATACTCAAGGATAATGCACTTTTTACCGTAAATTTATAGCCGATTTTTCTGCCATTGTCAAACCTCTGACAGATTTGACCAAGAAGGGAGCTGATGCTGAGAATTGGACCCCAGAGGCAATTCTGGCCTTCCAGGAGCTTAAGAGGTGGTTAACTTCTGCCCCAGTCCTGCAACAACCTGATGTGTCTTGCCCATTTCAAGTTGAGATCGATGCCTCAGAGATCGGAGCAGGTGCTGTTCTGTCTCAACGAGACTGTATATCGGGTAAACTTAAGCCCTGTGACTTTGTCTCTCGGACGTTTGCTCCTTCTAAATGGAATTATGATGTGGGCAACCGGGAATTATTGGCTATGAAGTGGGCGTTTGAAGAATGGAGACATTGGTTAGAAGGGGCTAGACATCAAGTTGTGGTGCTTATGGACCATAAGAATCTTACCTATCTGGAATCTGCCAAGTGGTTGAATCCTCAACAGGCCAGGTGGGCTTTGTTTTTTACTCGGTTTAATTTTGTGATCTCTTTTTTGCCAGGCACCAAGAATGTGAAGGCCGATGCCCTTTCCAGGAGTTTCTGTGCTGACTCTTTGGAGGTTGCCGAGCCGTCTACTATCCTGAATGACGGTGTAGTTCTCTCGGCCATTTCGCCTGATCTGCGGTTCGCACTGGCGGGATTTCAGGGGGATAAACCTGAGAGATGTCCTGCGGGGAAACTGTTTGTCCCGGACCAATGGAGAAACCGGGTTGTCTCTGAGGTTCATTGCTCTGTTTTGGCGTATGTATGCGTATGTATGGCGTAAGTATGCGGCGATCATCCACCACTGTTGTCATCCGCGGACGCCCAGGCCTTTTTGAGTTCACAAGCTCACCAGTCAATTCCTTTTTTCTGAGAATGTACCCGACTGTTGATTTTGCTACTCCAAGCATGTCTGCTATCTCTCTGATGGATTTTTTCTTTTTTTTCCGCCTCAGGATGTTCTGCTTCACCTCAATTGAGAGTTCCTTAGACCGCATGTTGTCTGGTCACAGCAACAGCTTCCAAATGCAAAACCACACACCTGTAATCACCCCCAGACCTTTTAACTACTTCATTGATTACAGGCTAACGAGGGAGACGCCTTCAGAGTTAATTGCAGCCCTTAGAGTCCCTTGTCCAATTACTTTTGGTCCCTTGAAAAAGAGGAGGCTATGCATTACAGAGCTATGAGTCCTAAACCCTTTCTCCGATTTGGATGTGAAAACTCTCATATTGCAGCTGGGAGTGTGCACTTTCAGCCCATATTATATATATAATTGTATTTCTGAACATGTTTTTGTAAACAGCTAAAATAACAAAACTTGTGTCACTGTCCAAATATTTCTGGCCCTGACTATATATATATATATATATATATATATATATATATATATATATAATTCATGGCGCTGACAGAAAGCTGTGGGAGCACTGACTAAAAGCACCGACACTCTGCTTCTGTCCCAGACAACAGCATCTTCTTACTGTGGAAGGAGTTGTAATCTCGGTATGGTGACAGAAGCAGAGTAAGTAACCCATTACGAGTACTGATGACGATCCTTTTTAGGGTGGTCACAGCCACATATAATGGAGCAGTTTCTAATAACAGATGGATTAGTGCTGTTGAATATCATGGCGCTGTATCAGGGAATAAAGTAAATGTCCCATTATTTTGCTGTTAGCAGCTCTTTGGAGAGTCAATGATCAATGGTCTATCCCGGAGAAAAGCCAAACAAGTTTATTACCAGAGAACCTCTTACTAGAATTTTGCTCTAAGTTCACTAGAAAATGGGCTCACACTAGAATTTGAGAACTGCCCAATTTTATAGTGTCATAATTTTGTTGGAACTGATTTAAGGACTTGGCAGATAAAATCTCAATGATGTGAATTTCAGGCCCATAGCTTAAAAGGTTATTTTAACAAAGTTTAAGTAAATCAACAGTACAAGAAGTGACTTTAAGAAACTTATACCACCACAGACAGACTGAGTGCTTGCTACTCAGATGGGGACCATGATGGGGACATCACTACAAGATGGGGACCAGGATGAGGGAGAATACTACAAGATGAGGACCAGGATGGAGGAGAATACTACAAGATGGGGACCAGGATGGGGACATTACTACAAGATGGGGACCATGATGGGGACATCACTACAAGATGGGGACCAGGATGAGGGAGAATACTACAAGATGAGGACCAGGATGGGAGAGATTACTATAAGATGGGGACCAGGAAAGGGGAGATTACTACAAGATGAGGACCAGGATGGGGGAGAGTACTACAAGATGGGGACCAGGATGGGGAAGATTATTACAAGATGGGGACTATAATGGGAGAGATTATTACAAGATGGGGACTAGAATGGGAGAGATTACTACAAGATGAGGACTAGGATGGGGACATTACCACTGACTTATGTTAACTTTTTTTTAATGACTTCATCATATGGGTTATGGTATATGGATGCCGTGATAACAAATGTGTACTTTATTTGTTTACTTTAGTTTACACATAAAACATCATTTTTAGTGGCAAAATATTTTTTCAGAATTTGACTTTTATTTTAGTTTTATAACCCCCCCCCCAATTGGTTACATACAGTAATATTGTAGAATAATTGACCCCATGTAATAATAATTCTGGCCAACAATCTTGAAGTAATGTTTTCATCCTGGTCCCCACCCATCCTGTAGTAATTTTGCCATCTTGGTCTGGTCCCTCTCCTGTAATAATATCCCCCTCTTGGTCTTTATCTTATAGTAATGTCCCCATCCTAGTCCTTATTTTGTAGTAATGTTCCCCATCCTGGTCCTCATCTTGTAGTAATCTCTTGTGAGAAAAAGACACACAGATCAGAGTATTTATCTCACACCAGATCTGGAATCACAGGGCAACAATCTCTGTTTGTGTTTACTGTGCATGTGAGACATCATAGCAGCAAGCTCTGCCCACTAGCAACAGAAAATTAGAGCTACTTCCTGCAGATAGAAACACAAGTGACAATGCAGCATATTGTATATATAAAGTTGTATAATGGACATAAAAAGAGTTATTCCTCTTGTACACCCAGCAGAGCTTATTGCATGATGACTCAGTGGTTAGCACTGCAGGCTTGCAGAGCAGGGGTCCTGGGTACACATCCTACTAAGGACAACATCTGCAAGGAGTTTGTATGTTCTACCAGTGTTTGTGTGGGTTTCCTCCAGGTTCTCTTGTTTCTTCCATAGGGTACTTTACACACAACGATATCGCTAACGATATGTCATCAGGGTCACGGTGTTCGTGACGCACATCCATCACCGTTAGCGATATCGTTGTGTATGACCAAAAGGAGCGGCGATCAACGATCGCAAAAACATCAAAAATCGTTGATCATTGACACGTCGCTCCTTTTCATAATATCGTTGGTGGTGCATGCCGCTGGTTGTTCGTCGTTCCTGCGGCACCACACATCGCTGTGTGTGACACCGCAGGAACGACGAACATCATCCTACCTGAGTCCACCGGCAATGCGGAAGGAAGGAGGTGGGCGGCATGTTTCGGCCGCTCATCTCCTCCCCTCCTCTGCTATTGGGCGGCTGTTTTGTGACGCCGCTGTGACGTCGCTGTGACGCCGAATGCACCTCCCCCTTGAAGGAGGGATTGTTCGGCAGCAACAGCGACGTCGCTGAACAGGTATGTGCGTGTGACGCTGCTGTAGCGATATTGTTCGCTACGGCAGCGATCACCACATATCGCACAAACGACGGGGTGCGTACTATCGCTCGTGACATCGCTAGCAATCGCTAGCGATGTCGCAGCGTGTAAAGCACCCTCAACTCTCAGAACCATAAAAAATCCAGGCTGTGTGTGATTGCGCTTCCGTAGGAGGCCAGAGCGGGGTGATCCTTTTCAAAAACTATTTATTGATGTCCACATAATCCACATACGACGCGTTTCGGCTAGCAAGCCTTCTTCAGGTATAATATCATCAATAAATAATTTTAAAAAAGGATCACCCCGCTCTGGCCTCCTACGGAAGCGCAATCACACACAGCCTGGATTTTTTATGGTTCTGATTCGTGATGACTATGTGAATCCAAGGGAGAATTCTCTCATAGTGTCCATGGATTGCTGCCAGCTAAGAGGGGCCAGTTGCTGTGGCTCAATACAGCTACTTTCAAGGCGAATTATACTTTCATAAAGGTGAGCATTGAATTCATTGATATCCAAGCCTTTTCACCATTTACTGTGCTTAGGTCAGCGCCACACTTGTCTTCCCTTTTGTACCCATCCAGGTAAACTATTCAATTCTTCCAACTCTCCAAAGACATACTGATAGGGAATTTAAATTGTGAGCCCCAATGGGAACAGTAATGATGATGTCTTTAAGGTTTTGTATATTTAATAATAGCGCTATATACTGTACGTGAGTAAAATAAATAAATTCTTTTAACTCACCTGAAATGACAGTTATCTTTTTAATGCAAGGAGCAAACACCTACTGACTCCTCAGATAAAAAAAACAAACAAACATCAAAAAAACAAACAAACAGCAAACAAACAAAAAACCATACAAGATATTAGTTGCTGAACTGCAGAACTGTCCCCGTGACATTGTGATTGAGTGGGAGGCAATTATTAAACATGAGCCCTAAACCAGGACTTGGCTATATTTATACTCCATGTGGAGCAACCATTCAGAAATTAAGTGATGAAGACATCATCATGTCTCGGGATGGTACACAGATGGGTCCTGAGCCTCCTGCTGAGTAATGCAATTTGTGTGAGCTATGACAAAGGGGGGGAAGGTCATTTGATGGTCTGAGGTTATTTTTTTGACACTTTTCAAGCCTTATTAATCTTAGGTCTGTTAAATCAACTTGAAAATGATCAGTGCAGTGGTGCTAAGATAATTCTGCCCTCTATTAGCAATATATACATTATGAAAACCAGATAGATAGATGGACAACGAGATAGATATAAGAGCTAAACAGACGAGTCCTGTGGCAAACCAAGGGGATGGTGGCCGGCTGCCGCAGACGGGTGTATCTGGTCCCACGCCCAGGTTGATAATCAAAGCCTCTCTCCTCTGCACTCTGTATTTTGTAGATGGGACTTCCCGGTATGGAACATGGGAGTCCACTCCCGGTCCTTTGGTTGGGAGCCGTGCCCGTCTGATGCTGACCCTTGGGATCTACGGGCCCTGGCGGTTGCCCTATCCCTCATGGTGGGTGGTTTTTTACTTTTCGGGACTTAGGTTGGGACAGGACCTAAAATCCTGCCCTCAATTGGTTAATTCGCTAGGACGTCGCTGCCAGTCCTGGCTTGAGGGTCCAAGTACCCCCTCTGTTCACACGGTTTCCGGAACAGTTCTCCGGTGTCTGTACCGGCGGGCTCCAACCCTGTCCCGGTCCACCTGGGATCCCCGGCTCCGTCTTCCCGTCTCCTGTGGACTCTGACTATCGTCTGCCACCTAGCCAAGGTGTCAGGGCTCTGACCCTGGCACCTGTCAGCTCGAGCTACAGGCCTTGACCGCTTGAGCTCACTTAGATTTGAACTCCAAACTAATCACTGACTGTTTTCCCGCCCCGGGCTCTCTAGACCCCTGGGTGGGCGTTCCCTAACCGCCTGGTCCCGCCCACTGGTGTGTCCGTCCTTCCCTGAGGGGGGTGACTAGGGTTTCAGGTTGGCTGATTTAACCCTTCGTGGGATTGGTGTTATTCGGGGGCCTATATGTGCAACTACCTGGTTTTCCAGGGTGCTACATTCCCCCTTGGTTGAATACAGACCGTCCGCGGGCTGTCCGACCACTATTTATTTTTAAAGGGAACTGAAAAATAGAAAAGAACAATTTAGAAGTATACAAACATATTTACATTTTCTTTCCTTAAGGAAGGCACATTTCTTAAACGTTGTACATTTAAAACGGAATGGGACGGACCGGGCCACCTCCTTGTTGCTCCCACCCAAACAAACCTGACCCTGGTGCCACCTCTAAGAACTGGTTGGCACCCCTTTTCCCAAGTCCAGGAACGTGTCTGTGTGACGCCCTCATGGGCCGGGTAAAAAGTTCCGGTTAAGGAAGGACTTGTCACGGGTTCCCAAGTCCGGGGACCCCTGGCCTGGAGGTTAGTCACCGGTTTTAGTAGTGACTGGGCCTCGGCCAACTCCACCACAGGCCCTTCCTCCAATCTGCCTCTCCAGTGGCTGCTGTGAGCAACAAGTGTGGCCACAAATTATTTACAAGACCCAATAGTTTTTGGGTTGGCTTTCCAGTCCAAAACCATGGTCCATGAACTGTAAAACTGTAACGGGGTTAACTGCAACTGGGGTAGCTGGGAACCGCTACCTTAATAACTTTCTTCACTTGAAGATGGCGGAGGGGGGTGAGGGTACACTTTTTCTTCCATCTTCTCCCACTTCTTGACATCGAGGGCAAACCACTCCCTCTCTCCGCAGTGCCGGGTATAGGAGACCAGCTCTGCTGGCTCCAGGTCACGATCCGTGTGACCCGTGGGCAAATTAGGGGCCACATCCCGACGGGATACGAAAATCTCGGCCTCCAGGCCCGGCTCATAGATAAAGCCCCATCCCTTCTGGGGGTTAAAGTGCCGGACCTGTCCTTGGAATGTCGGGCCCCGCACCCGGAAAGTTGCTTGCCGGAGGTGATCCTTCTCCTGGATGGTGCTGTTCAGGACTTCGGCCTTCCTCTTCTCCCTGGCCGCGATCTCCGTCTTCAGCTGCTGCCTCTGCTGTTCCCAATACGGAGTACGGATTCCGCACTCTGCCTCCTACTGCTCAGGGGCTTGGACCATCCGGACGCCCTCACTGCCGGCTACGACCAGGCTCACATGAAGTGGAAGAGGGCTCCGTTGATCCGCGGCCTGCTCTGCCGCCCTGCAGGAGCATCCCGGCTGCGCCTCAGCCGGGACTGGGTACTGGGGAACGGCCGGTGTCTTTGCTGACTTCCGGTTGGGCGTCGCCTCTGCTGCGGCCAGGCACATTGCTGGGGCCGACGTCATCAAATGCGCTGCCTTCTCCGGGGTCGGGAATGGAGTCATCACTGATGTGGCCAGGCTCGGGGCCGGAGGGGATGTCTTCCGGGCTTTGGTCTTCTGTGGGGCTGTTACGGATGCCGGAGCGATGGCATGCTCGAGGCCCGAGGATCCCATTGATGGGTCCTTGCAGGCAGATGGAACGGAGACCGCTGCCGTGGCTTGTGGCAGCGGACCGAGCAAAGCGCCAGATACAGGTACGGGCAGCGAGGGAGGCGGCATGGCGGACAGGGGCAGACCGAGCTCCTCAGCCTGTTGGGCCGGTCCCGGTGGGACATAGGGGCGTGCGTCGCTTACCTGCTCCTCCGAGGCCATCTCCACTTCGCGGGTCTGGACAGCTGCAGCCAGTTCCTGCATCTCGGCCATCCATCATTTTGGTAGGAAGTTGGCCTGGATCTTTCAGCACATCCGTTCTGTCTGGGCTGCCACCTAGTCGGCAGTCCCGGGGGCACATCCTTCCAGCTTCAGGTTGCCGGTCCGGTCAGACATCCTCTTGAGGTGATGTCCAGGAAAGGAAGATGGCAGAGTCCTGGCGTCCCTGCCTCTTATTCCCTCCGATCACATGCCACTATTCTCGCCCGCCCCCCTGGTTTTTCGGGAGCAGTCCTCTGATGCGGCTTGCTAGTTTCGCTTTCGGCATCAGGGTTTTCCTTCTGGTCGTGTTCCTAGGGAGTGGGGCTTCAGCTTTGCGCCCTTTCTCAGGGAAGAATACGCTCCAAAATGGCGGCAAAGATGGCGGCTTTCAAAAATTTTTCAGCGGAGCACCGCTGACAGTCCAGGACAAGGCGCACTTTCACCAGGTAAGTGAATGGGTAAGTATCCTGTTCATGACGCCACGTTTCGGGGTGTGCCGCCCCCGTGCCAGCAGCTGGTGCTGCTTGGATCCAGATCTACGGTACTGCTCGAGGGGTCCTCCAGACCCGGGGGTCGCGCGGACACTCCGAATGAAAAGGGGACGTATTTGTACGGGATTGTTTGTGAAATGTCTGTGACGCCACCCACGGTGTGTGGTGAGGTGTAGCACCACTGCTGCAGTTTCGGGGCTCCCGGGGACGTTGGGCTGGCAGCTGGATGGTAACCCCTCCGTGGGTAGGGGTGGATGTCCCGGGGCCCAGTGTCTTTGTGCTGAGGTATGGGGAGATAAGGTATGCACACCAGTGACTATGTAAGGGGAATACATGGAATAGCAGAAACTGCTGTGTGAATACTGACTTGAAAAATCCAATAGCTATATGCAAGAGTGAATATGTGAAAAATAGAATCTGCATTACTGCCATGAACATATGAATCAAGAGAAATTTAGCTACTGAATTGATCAATGCAATAGAGCCCCAACACTATGCCAAAGTATTTCTCTACGTTGGGGTCCCTAGCTTGTGTGTGTCCTCTCATGCAGTTAAAAAACCTACCGTGTATGGGAAGCTGAGACCCAGGCTATTTATGCGTATGATATGGATTGGCAATAGGTGTGGTTGGGGAGGGTTCACAAACGAAAAAATACTAACAAATAGGAATAACGTTTGGAACACCATTCTATGTCCGAACTGGGTGCAAAAACCTAAATAAACATCACTATGGGGAGATAAGGTATGCACACCAGTGACTATGTAAGGGGAATACATGAAATAGCAGAAACTGCTGTGTGAATACTGACTTGAAAAATCCAATAGCTATATGCAAGATATATTTGTGCTGAGGATGATGAGTGCAGAGGCCGGTGCACCTGGCCAGGCAAGTTACTCATGGAAGAATAAACAGACGAGTCCTGTGGTAAACCAAGGGGATGGTGGCTGGGTACTGCAGACAGGTGTATTGGGTCCCACACCCGGGTTGATAATGAAATCCTCTCTCCTCTGCACTTTCTATTTTGTAGATGGGACTTCCCAGTATGGAACACGGGAGTCCGCTCCCGGTCCTTTGGTTGGGAGCCGTGCCCGCCTGACGCTGACCCTTGGGATCTACGGGCCCTGGCGGTTGCCCTATCCCTCACGGTGGGTGGTTGTCTACTTTTCGGGACTTAGGTTGGGACAGGACCTAAAATCCTGTCCTCAATTGGTTAATTAGCTAGGCCGTCAGTGCCGGTCCTGGCTTCAGGGTCCAAGTACCCCCTCTGTGCACACGGTTTCCGAACGGTTCTCCGGTGTCTGTACCGGCGGGCTCCAACCCTGTCCCGGTCACCTGGGATCCCCGGCTCCATCTTCCCATCTCTTGCGGGCTCTGACTATCCTCTGCCACCTAGCCAAGGTGTCAGGGCTCCGACCCTGGCACCTGTCAGCTTGAGCTACAGGCCTTGACCGCCTGAGCTCACTTAGACTTGAACTCCATACTAATCATTGACTGTTTTCCCGCCCCGGGCTCTCTAGACCCCTAGGTGGGCGTTGCCTAACCACCTGGTCCCGCCCACTGGTGTGTCCGTCCTTCCCTGAGGGGGGTGACTAGGGTTTCAGGTTGGCTGATGTAACCCTTCGTGGGATTGGTGTTATGCGGGGGCCTATATGTGCAACTACCTGGTTTTCCAGGGTGCTACATAACTCCTCCCAGAATCCTTATCTTTGCATTGTCTTGCTACTCCTGTCACTAGACAACCTCCATTATCTTGCCAAGGAGCAGTACCTAAAACCAGCCACTAGATGGCCATATGCACAACATAAGCATAAACACATCAACATTATTTACACTATTCTCTATGTCGATTGAGGTTTTCAGGAACGGGGTGCACGAGCTCAACACCCTCTTATAGCAGAACCAAACCACCCCCAGAACAACTATATGACAGAAAGCACCCTTAGGTAAACTACCTGGGTATTTTGAAGAAACGCTAAGAAATAATGAAAATATCATAGAATAAATTCAAAATGTTTTTTTATTCCATCATTTTTTATTTTTTATTCAAACAAAAACCACACCACAAAGGAGATCATGTTACATCCAAAAAACTGTCTCAGGTTAGAAAGGTTTGGCAATACATATCCTGCTATGCAGTAACCATCTATTTTTTAAAAAAAATTTAAAATTTTTTTATTTTTTATATATAATATATGATTTGATTCATACGGTGCAGCGGCTCATCATACTGGCAAAGAAGTATTGGATTTAGCCTCTGAAAATATCAATTTCATCAATAAAGTTAATATCTACCGATTAATCTTGTTTCAAAATCTTTGTAACCAGCTGAATTTCACATATGGAAAGCAGTAATTGGGGGCATGAAATATCGGCCTCTATTTTAAAGACATATGTCAAGAAATAACACCAAACGACTAGGGGAGGAATTTCCATGCCACATAGTCTAATATTATATTCAAAATGCCTCTCTGGCAAAAAAATCCTACTAACAGCCGATAGATAGATTAATATTAGCGATTTCACCTAGGTTTAGGCATAAAAACAGTGACACACTATTGACAGTGTATGCCCGACAATATCACATAGCACCGCACCTAGGCTTAGGCATACTAAACAGTGACACACTTCTGCCTATCAATCCGCAAATAAAGCCGTAACCAGCCTTTTGCCACACAAAGCTGTAATAAGTGTGGCCAGAACCAATGTAAATTCACAGTGTATGCCCGATGGTATCACACAGCACCGCACGAATCATATACACCATATTACTTTAGCATCATTATACATTTAGACGTTAGCCTAACTCTAATAATACCTGAGCAGTGGATGACTCTCTCCTTTCCCCGACGTACGCACGTTTCGCGCCAGCTTTCTCAAGAGGGGCATGTCGGGTAGGGAGAAAGTTGCTGCTGATATATCAGTCCGCAACCAATACGGCAAGAGAGGGTGTGTGGCAAATAGCCAATAAACTACGGAGGAGGCGTGTATAGGGTACACGTCACTGATGTAATGCAGGGGAACACCATCGGAATCTCCCCAAAGCTATAGCTGCGCATGTCAGCGCCAGAAAGAATCACTCCCTGCCACGCGCGCTGGACCGCACATCCAAACCGCACATTATATCGCAATACAGTGATCTGCAGACTTCCAAACAACATTAAAGTGAATATCCATGGCGCTACAATGTTAATAGCGTCTATCAATATCCAGGTATTACGATCTACACTTATACAGATGCATGCACGCAGTCTATCAGTATCTTCGTATTGCAATCTGCATTTATACAGGTGCATGCATTGAAATGAATATCCATGGCATTACAATATTACTAGTGTCCATCAGTATCACGGTATTACAATCCTCATTTGTACAAATGCAAGCATGCAGTCTGTCAGTATCCCCGTATTGCGATCTACACTTATACAAGTGCATGCATGAAAATGAATATCCATGGCGCTGCAATGTTAATAGCGCCTATCAGTATCCCTATATTGCGATCACACATTTATACAAGTGCATGCATGCAGTCCCATAAATATACAGCTAGAATCAGAAAAAACAGAGAAAGTAGCCAGCAACATATAGTTACTTCTATCAAAATCGCAAATATAATATGGTTCTCTGATAATATCGCAAGAAAAGGGGTGCTCACATACTCATTGGAGAAATATCCCATGTATATGTCACATATCATAAATATGACAGTTACTCAATAGATGGATGGTATAAAATAATTTTGAATATATTTCCCTTATATCCATCATTTTTTTTTTTTTTTTTAATATAAAGAATTATACTTTCATGAACACCCAATAAACCTGATATATAGCTACATTACTCTTATGCCTCATCGTTCAAAATACTCATGACAAACCCATAGGGCAAACTATATTAGATCATATTGATCACCCCCTTATTTTTATTAACAGTAGCTCGGCCAAAAAAGGGGGCGAGAAGGATCACAAGTGCAGTCTACTGGGACAACCCGCAGGTAGCTCCTGCAGTAGCTACCCACTGGGCAATCACCAGAGAGCGCAACAGTAACCCCCCAAATCGCACCGCGGGCCGAGACAACCACGATGTTCCTGATATTAAAGACATTGGTATAAATAAATCTCCGACACAGGGCAATAAATACACAATATCTAATATACTATAAATATATGAATATATATGAAAATTCACATCAATTCATTATCATTATATAATTCATAAAAAGGGGGGGTGATTCCAGCCCAAAATTGCCTCTGAATTTTCTTCCAGTAGGGAATTGAATACCGCCACTCTCTTTTTTTCTTTTTTTCTTTTTTTATTTTTTGTTATAGAGGAAAAGTCCCTCATCCATTGTTCTTCAATAGTGCCTTGTTGGTAAAGATTGGTTAAAGCAGACCTGATATTAGATAATTATCTAGAACGAACACAAAAATGGAATTATTAGCTTAAAAACAACAACTACATACAGACAACTAAGTTATAATCACCCACCCATAAAGTGGAAGTCCCATCTATTTTGTAGATGGGACTTCCCAGTATGGAACACGGGAGTCCGCTCCCGGTCCTTTGGTTGGGAGCCGTGCCCGCCTGACGCTGACCCTTGGGATCTACGGGCCCTGGCGGTTGCCCTATCCCTCACGGTGGGTGGTTGTCTACTTTTCGGGACTTAGGTTGGGACAGGACCTAAAATCCTGTCCTCAATTGGTTAATTAGCTAGGCCGTCAGTGCCGGTCCTGGCTTCAGGGTCCAAGTACCCCCTCTGTGCACACGGTTTCCGAACGGTTCTCCGGTGTCTGTACCGGCGGGCTCCAACCCTGTCCCGGTCACCTGGGATCCCCGGCTCCATCTTCCCATCTCTTGCGGGCTCTGACTATCCTCTGCCACCTAGCCAAGGTGTCAGGGCTCCGACCCTGGCACCTGTCAGCTTGAGCTACAGGCCTTGACCGCCTGAGCTCACTTAGACTTGAACTCCATACTAATCATTGACTGTTTTCCCGCCCCGAGCTCTCTAGACCCCTAGGTGGGCGTTGCCTAACCACCTGGTCCCGCCCACTGGTGTGTCCGTCCTTCCCTGAGGGGGGTGACTAGGGTTTCAGGTTGGCTGATGTAATCCTTCGTGGGATTGGTGTTATGCGGGGGCCTATATGTGCAACTACCTGGTTTTCCAGGGTGCTACATAACTCCTCCCAGAATCCTTATCTTTGCATTGTCTTGCTACTCCTGTCACTAGACAACCTCCATTATCTTGCCAAGGAGCAGTACCTAAAACCAGCCACTAGATGGCCATATGCACAACATAAGCATAAACACATCAACATTATTTACACTATTCTCTATGTCGATTGAGGTTTTCAGGAACGGGGTGCACGAGCTCAACACCCTCTTATAGCAGAACCAAACCACCCCCAGAACAAGCAGGAAGTTGGGAGGCAGCGGAACTGTGTTCTACTGAAAACCTAACATGAGACAATCTTTGACCAAGGCGGTCGTGTGGATGTTGTTCATCGTTGGCAGGGTGTCAAATGTAGCAATATGTCTGCTGGGTTCCAAACGATGAACAATATTTTGAAACTGAACGACGTGTCAATGACCAACGATTTTCACCCTATTTGTGATCGATTGGAGTCGCACGTAGGTGTCACACGCAACGACGTCGCTAACGATGATGGAAGTACGTCACGAAAACCGTGGCCCTTGACGACATATCGTCAGATAAATTGTAGCGTGTGACGGGGCCTTAAGGATTGCATCAGTTGTAAAATATCCCCAAAATGACTGATACCAAACCCCAATAACAATATATACAGTACAGCCATCATTAGTTGTCGCGGGCGGTAGCTGTATTTCCTTCTACTGGTCGGACGGTTGCCTTCTATCGGGTCTTGGATGTTAGGAAACCCCTGGGGTTCCGGTCACTAACGGATTTGACCTCTTGACGGCGACTCCAAGCCTGGTCGGGATGCGCAGGCCCTGCCGGTGTGTGCTGGCTTCACTTCGCTCCCCGGTTCGGTACCGGTGGGCCACTGCCCGACCCCGGTCCTACGGTTCCGCGTTGATGTGCCTCTCCTGCAGACGGCCACCACCGTCTGCCAACCTTGCTCTTAGTGCCCGGGCCACACACCCGGACACGGTCAGTTTACTCCTACACTCTCTTCACTCCTCACACTTGCACTTCCCTAACTGAACTCCTTTCCTTTTTCCGCCTCCAGGACTGTGAACTCATCAGTGGGTGGGGCCAACCACCTGGCTCCACCCCACCTGGTGTGGACATCAGCCCCTGGAGGGAGGCAACAAGGATTTTGTGTCTGGCTGATGTGCCTGTCTCGGGGTGGGGGTGTGTGTTGTAGTACCTGTGACGACCTGGCTAGTCCAGAGCGCCACATTCCCCCTTGGTGAAATGCAGACCGTCCGCGGGCTGCCCGTCCATCACCGGTTTTATTTTTCTTTTCAACTGTAAAAATATAAAAACAACACAGTATGGATTTCAAATCTTCCCTTACGGGAGGCATGTCACTTAAACGTTGCAAAACACACACATATATATATATATATATATATATATATATATATATACATACATTTTTAATAATAACGGACGGACGGCTTCCGCTCTCCCACCCAAGCAACCTAGCCCTGATGCTGCCCCTAAGAAGTGGGTAGCACCCCTTGACCCCAGTCCAGATCCAGGCTGCCCGAACGGGAACGGGTACAGTGCCTCGCACCCGGCTGTCACTTCAGGGGACCCCACGTCCATGGGGGACCCCTGACCCCCGGAGGATCGCCACCGGTTGTGGTAGTGGCGGGCCTGGGCCATCACTTCCCTCCAGGCCCATCCTCCAAATCTGCCTCTCCGGAGGCGGTAACGGAAAACATGCCCCCAACTTTTTTACAATCCCACCAGTTCGTGGGTGCCCTGCAAGTTCTCAGGCATGTCCATGAAGAGTTCCTCATGCCAACGGTAACAAAGGGTCCCTGCAGAGACAACTTGCCGGCAACGGCCGGGTCAATCATGGTGTCAATCAGGTTATTTATTCGGTTTGATTCATTCATTTACTTAACAGGGTAACGGTACTGGTGGTCCCAATGGGGACAACGGTGCAACGGAGGGACCGCTGCCTTACTTCAAGTCCACACCACAGGACGGAGGAGGGGGCTGGGCTGGTTCTTGGGCCTCCTGGCCTCCTCTCAGCTTGGCATCCAGGGCAAACTAGCCCCTCTCTCCACAGTGCCGCGTGTATGTCACCAGATCGCCTGGGAGCAAGATACGGCCCGGGTGGCCCTCTGGTAGATGGGCATTGACATCCCGGTGGGCCACAAACACCTCAGCCTCCAGGCCTGGCTCGAAAATAAATCCATACCCCCGGCGGGGGTCAAATCTTCGCACCTGACCCTCGTATACCGGGCCCCGTACCCTGAGGATGGCTCTGTGGAGGTTTTCCTTCTCCTGGATCGTGCGGGCTATCATCTCGGCCTTCCGCTTCTCCCTCTCCGTGATTTCCCGGCCCAGCTGGCTCGGCTCCCTGTCCCAGTAAGGGGCGTCTGCCTGCCCCTGCGCGCGGGTCGGGCCCCGCAGGGCCTCCTTCACACTGCCCACTACTGGCGTCCTCTGTGGAAGGTCCCGCGGTGTCATGGCCTGGGGTGCTGCCTCACAGCGACGACCCGGCGCAGCCTCAGCCGAGGCGTGGGGTATGGGTACAGGGGTCCTCACCTGCTGAGCCTCCTCCTGGACGGGACGGATCACTGGAGCCGGGACGGTACTGGGTGCGGTCACTTCCGATGCCACCGGTGTGTCTTCGCAGACTGACGCTGCCCTCGGGAGCTTCCAAGGAAGCGGTGTCGGTCATCTGCAGACCTCTTCTGCAGGTTGGTCCGCTCGGGCAGACAGGCAGGGTTCCGCTACCGGTTGTAGGGGTAGCGGGCCTAGTGGCGGGGCGGCAGCAGCCAACACGGGTAGCGAGAGAGGCAGCAGGGTGAGCGGGCGCAGACCGGGCCCCTCAGCCGCAGCGACCGATCCTGTAGGGACACAGGGGCGTGGGTCGCTTACCCGCTCCTCCAAGTCTTCCTCTGCCTCGCGTCTCCGTATGGCCGCCACCACATCTGCCATGTCGGCCTCCCACTCCTCCAGGAGGAGCTGCACTTTCACCTGCAGACGGCTGCTCAGAGGGACAGTCCGGATTTCTACCCACGCTGCGGTGTCGGGCGCAGGCTCGGGGACTGCGGGGCTACCGGACGAACGGTGTATGCTGGCAGCGGTATCTTCAGGAACCAAATGGTGGCAGAGTCCTGGCGTCCCTGCTTTTATGGCCTCGGTTTACATGCGGCCGGACGCCATCCGTCCCCCCATGGTCTTTTCTCGGCACCTCCTCTTCAGGGGCGGGGCTTCGGCTTTCGCGCCTCCACTGCTCGAGAAGATGCTCGAGCGGGAAAAGCCTCGCGCCCAAGATGGCAGATTTTGAAATTTTTCGGCCGGACACCGCCGTCGTGGCACAAGGCGCACTTCTACCAGCCGGCAGAACGGTAAGACCCTGTTTGTGACGCCAAGTTGTCGCAGACGGTAGCTGTATTTCCTTCTACTGGTCGGACGGTTGCCTTCTATCGGGTCTTGGATGTTAGGAAACCCCTGGGGTTCCGGTCACTAACGGATTTGACCTCTTAACGGCGACTCCAAGCCTGGTCGGGGTCCGCAGGCCCTGCCGGTGTGTGGTGGCTTCACTTCGCTCCCCGGGTTCGATACCGGCGGGCCACCGCCCGACCCCGGTCCTACGGTTCCGCGTTGATCTACCTCTCCTGCAGACGGCCACCACCGTCTGCCAATCTTGCTCTTACTGCCCGGGCCACACACCCGGACACGGTCAGTTTACTCCTACACTCTCTTCACTCCTCACACTTGCACTTCCCTAACTGAACTCCTTTCCTTTTTCCGCCTCCGGGACTGTGAACTCCCCAGTGGGTGGGGCCAACCGCCTGGCTCCACCCCACCTGGTGTGGACATCAGCCCCTGGAGGGAGGCAACAAGGATTTTGTGTCTGGCTGATGTGCCTGTCTCGGGGTGGGGGTGTGTGTTGTAGTACCTGTGACGACCTGGCTAGTCCAGTGCGCTACATTATACATAACACATAAATTATGAGTACTGGATACAATTAAGAATTATTTTTTTTTTTGTAAGATTATTATTCAAAACTCCATGTTCTCCTCTCTCCTCTCTTCTACTTTCTTGACCTTCAGGAAACAGTTGTCGCTAATGGTCTGATCTGTAGACAAATTGCAAATGAGAAAGTATTCTAGCAAACGTCTCGTCACCGCCACGGAGGTGCACTGAAAGCAGAAAGCCTGCAAAAAAAAAATAAAAAAATCCCGACGGGTTGATTGTGCTCATAATGCGGGTGACGCTCACAGTATATGTTCTTCTCCGCTCCCTCCCTGTAATATATGCATGGCTTTCTTCGCGCTTGTGTCAGTCAGTGTGAAAGGATTACAATGTTTAGTGTGTAGGAGAGGAAAGAACTGTATTATTTAAGAGGCAGATCTGTATTTTACTTGGATGCATACAAATAATCCTTTTGTTTCTGGAGGGTCCTTACAGCTAAGACAAACACATTTGCAAATGTATCCTGTAGCTTCTGTTAAAGGAACAGCGAGATAGCGACACATGCCTGTGTGCGAGCAGGAGACACTTTCCATAGAAATAGCACCAAGTCGTGGCTGGCACGCTGTGCAGCTTACCTTATACAACTGCAAAGTATCACAGGAGGGAGGAGATCTTAAAGGCAATGTGACATCCAAAAAGAACATATTGAGTAATGCAGGGATAACGGTTATTTGATAGATGGTTTTCTTTTCATTTTTTCATTCCACCATCTATATAAAAAATCATAAATTTAGCAATTTTCAGACTGGTTACTAACACAGGACTCTTATTTACTGTTTTGTCACTTGACTTTTCAGCAGTCTCATTACTTTAACAGGCAGGATAACAATGAAATGAACACCTCCTAAGTGGTAAATAACACAGAATCCACCATTCACAATAGGTAATTTCTCTGTTTCATTACTGAGCATGCTCTCCCAAAACTTCGCCAGTCGTACTCTCTGGTTCTGCAGTTGTGCTATTGGTCATGTTTGAGTTAGTGTTCTGATCGTGGCTTCCTGAGCCCGGACTGTTTATTCACCCCTCTCTGCCCGCTTCCTGTTCTTGTTGTGACCTCCTGGCTTCTGACCTTGAACCGGTACTTGACCACGACTCTGTCTGCTCCCTGAATCTATACGTACTCTCCTGGAATTCTGGAATTCTGACCATCGGCCTGTTACTTGACTGCGTTTCTGCTTACTCCCTGTGTCCTGTCATGTCTTCCTATGTTCTGATCATGGCTTGTCTGACTACCCTTCTGTCCATACTGCCCGTAAGTAGTGATTAGCATCACAACAGGATCCACTATTCACAATAAGTGATATCACAGCTCACCTCCTCCTCCTCCTCCTTTTATCAATGACTGATAACACCTCTATATACAGTAGATAACATGAGATGTCACAGCTCTCCTCCTCCTCTTGTCAATGACTGATAACACCTCTATATACAGTAGATAACATGAGATGTCACAGCTCACCTCCTCCTCTTCTACAATGACTGTTACCCCCTCTATATACAGTAGATAACACAGGATGTCACAGCTCACCTTCTCATTCACTCCATTCATAAAGACCTTTGTCCAGATCAGAGAATGTTCAATTTACACTTCTACGCTGAAAAATAGAGTCTGAGGCAGTGTATTGATCATTAATATCTTTAATAAATGCAGGAGAAATGGAGTAAAAAAGCACAAAGGAATTAAAGTAGTGAAAAATTACAAAACTTTATTGATGTAAAACCAGGTAAAATAGGTCATGAAAGAAAATTGATCCAAAAATGAGAAAAGGAAAAAGGGGAAGGGGGAAGGGGGACAGAGAGAAAGGAAACACAGGAAGGTCGGTTCCTGCTGCAATAAATGGTACAATAGCAACAGTAGTGTGGATTAAAAAAATGCTACATAGCAGAGAAACAAACCATCGGGAGAAGTAAAGGCCCCGTTACACGCTATGATTTATCTGACGATCTCGTTAGCGATGTGACACGTCCAGATCATAGTTACGAATTGCCAAGATCGCACATAGGTCGTGTATTAGCGGTCACACGTACTCATTTCACAAACGACACTAAATTGTTCAGCGATATATTGTTTGACCAAGGCGGTCATGTGGATGTTGTTCGTCATTGGCAGGCTGTCAAACGTACCAATATGTCTGCTGCGTTCCAAACGACGAACAATATTTTGAAACTGAACAACGTGTCAACGATCAACGATTTTCAACCTATTTGCGATAGTTCGGAGTCGCTCGTAGGTGTCACATGCAACGACGTCGCTAACGATGCTGGAAGTGCGTCACGGGCTCCGTGACGCCGACGACATATTGGCAGATAAATCGTATCGTGTAACGCCGCCTTCAGTGCAACAGTGAAAAGTCTGAAATCATGTCGACATAGGCCCTGAAAATTCTAAAGAGTCACAATACAATGACATACATATAAACAGATAAGGAATAACGTTTGGAACACCATTCTATGTCTGAACTGGGTGCAAAAACCTAAAAAAACATCACTATATGGAGATAAGGTATGCACACCAGTGACTATGCAAGGGGAATACATGGAATAGCAGAAACTGCTGTGTGAATACTGACATGAAAAATCCAATAGCTATATGCAAGAGTGAATATGTGAAAAATGGAATCTGCATTACTGCCATGAACATATGAATCAAGAGAAATTTAGCTACTGAATTGATCAATGCAATAGAGCCCCAACACTACGCCAAAGTATTTCTCTACGTTGGGGTCCCTAGCTTGTGTGTGTCCTCTCATGCAGTTAAAAAACTTACCGTGTATGGGACGCTGAGACCCAGGCTATTTATACGTATCATGTGGATTGGCAATAGGTGTGGTGGGGAGGGTTCACAAACGAAAAACTACTAACACATAAGGAATAACGTTTGGAACACCATTCTAAGTCTGAACTGGGTGCAAAAACCTAAAAAAACATCACTATATGGAGATAAGGTATGCAACACCAGTGACTATGTAAGGGGAATACATGTAATAGCAGAAACTGCTGTGTGAATACTGACATGAAAAATCCAATAGCTATATGTAAGAGTGAAAATGTGAAAAATGGAACCTGCATTACTGCCATGAATATATGAATAAAGAGAAATTTAGCTATTGAATATTATTAGTATACTATTAGTAGTTTTTCGTTTGTGAACCCTCCCCACTCACACCTATTGCCAATCCATATCATGCGCATAAATAGCCTGGGTCTCAGCTTCCCATACACGGTAAGTTTTTTAACTGCATGAGAGGACACACACAAGTTAGGGACCCCAACGTAGAGAAATACTTTGGCGCAGTGTTGGGGCTCTATTGCATTGATCAATTCAGTAGCTAAATTTCTCTTGATTCATATGTTCATGGCAGTAATGCAGGTTCCATTTTTCACATTTTCATTCTTACATATAGCTATTGGATTTTTCATGTCAGTATTCACACAGCAGTTTCTGCTATTACAAGTATTCCCCTTACATAGTCACTGGTGTGCATACCTTATCTCCATATACATATAAACAGATGCATCAACATCGAACATGAGTCAGACAAGGACAAAATAGCCCATGTGAACATAGGAAACACTTCAACCGGTGGTGATGCAAACAGTAGTAGAAGCCCAACGAGAATAGAAAAAACCTAACCTACGTTTTGCAATTTAAAAGTATAAAGCTTCATCAGAAAAGACAGAGAATCATGGTGCCTGCTTGTGTGACGCCCTGGACTTGCCAGGTTGGCACAGGTAGTCCCATACACACACACGCCCCCTCCCTTAGTAAGGTGACAGCAGCCAAACTACAAATACCTTGTCACCTCCCTCCGAGTTTGATGTTCACACCAGGGGGCGGAGCCAGGCGGTTGGCTCCACCCACCGATGAGTTCACAGGCCCGGAGGCGGGAAAAACAGTAGATTAGCTTTGACAGTGAATTGGAGCGGAGTGAAGTTCAAAGGCAGACCTGTGCCAAGGTCTGCCATAGCCTACACCCGGTGTCTGGGTTGGAGCCCAGTCACCTCTGGCAAGGAGGCAGACGGTGGTGGCCGCCTGCAGGAGCTGGGATTACAGCCGGTGGAACCGTAGGGACAAGGGACGGGCGGTGGCCCGTTGGTACCGAACCGGGGAACCGATTAGAAACCGGAGCACCAGGAGGGGTACTCAGACCCAGTACGTGGCCCAGAAACAACCGGGCTGAGTCAAATCAACTGATTGAGGACTGGACTTTAGGACCTATCCCACCTAAGACCTGACTGAAGACAACAGCTCAACCATTAGGGTAACGCCACCGCCCAGGCATAGAGACCCAAGGGACCAGCGTCTGCGGGCAAAGAGGGCTCTCCCGGCACATGCCAAGCCGGGGAGCGGAGTACCGTTGTTCAGGCATAGGAGTCGACGTTTTCTACATAAGTAAGGTGCCGGAGAAAGGCGGAAACCACCACCCTGTTAAGGGGAAAACTGCAGCCGCCTGCGGGCACTGTTAACCATCTTGTTTGGTTTACGAGAGACTCCAGCGTGTTTGTAATAATAAGTACAACAGTGCCTTCGGGCCGCGCCGCACCGCACCGACACGCCAGTAGCATCCAGTCCCCCACCTCAGCACCTTCCCTCGGGCCCCCGGGACCATCATCCCCCTACCCACGGAGGGGTCAACACCAAGCTGCACAATACCATCCCTGGGAGCCTAGTCAACGGCAGCGGTGGTGTCCATCCATTCACCACAACCCGTGGGTGGCATCATGAACTCAAACTCCCCCTACAAACAACCGCGGCTCCGGCCGTGGACCTCTCACCGAAGTCCCTACGCGTAGCGCCAACCCCCTTTCAGAGCGACGTGACCCCCGGGTCCGTGAGGAGCTCGAGCCACCCACCGACGAGCACGGATCCGAGCGGCTTGGCAGCCAGCCGAGCCCCGGGGTGGTACACTTGCAGACATAGCCTTTAAATAGACATTTGGAGGAGTCATGTGATCGCAGTGCAGATCATATGACCAAATCATATGGGGCATGTGCACACCCACCATAAGTATACATCATCATGAGAAAGAGTCACATGGAAAAACCATGTGACCGTGAACCCGGTCACATGACCGTGCAAAAGGCACGTGCGCACACCTGCCGCAAGCCTACAAAATGACTGCGCCCCCAACAATCAACTCCAGCAGCGTTATGCACGAGAGCATATGGCCATAGCTCTCACGCATGCGCGGTAAAGCGATAGAGGCATCGGAGATGGCGGGCAGCGGACAGCACAGCAGCGATGCATGCGCACAGCGGTCAGGCAACCAGCCTACAAGGGTTAGCTTTAACAGATGTCAGAAAATGCAAAAAAATGCTGTGTCAACTGCCAAACAATACATAAAAACCTCATAAACATGTGACACAGCAATCCAATACGGTATACAATTCATCATATAATTTACAAATTTACATTTACATTCCAGTTATGAATCAAACATACATACCGTATATCATAGTGCCAAAATAAAAAGGCTGAATATAGAAGCTGACAATTATGGCAAATGGCACAGCAGAAAAACATGCAATATAATATCCATATGGAAATATAACTTCACATGGAAAAAAAAAACACAAAAAAGGAGGGATTTCTACAAATCTTCAAGGTAACAGTGGGCTGTGCATATGACCAATAGAAGAAGATCTAGAGATAATAAAACAAGCAGGGAACAAAGTAGAAAGAAGCAAATAATACATGAAAAAAGAAGAAAAACTGAGGAGCAGTCACCAAAAGGAAGAGAAGCTATTGTGCCCTTGTCTGACTCATGTTCGACGTTGATGCCTCTGTTTATATGTATGTCATTGTACTGTGACTCTATATGATTTTCAGGGCTTATGTCGACATGATTTCAGATTTTTCATTGTTGCACTTAAGGCCCCGTTACACGCAACTACGTAACTAACGATATATCGCCGGGGTCACAGATTCCGTGATGCACATCCGGCATTGTTAGCGACGTCATTGCGTGTGACACCAACGAACGCCCGTTGCCGATCAAAAATACTCACCTTATCGTTGATCGTTGACACGTCATTTGTTTTCAAAAAATCGTTGATTGTTGCAGGACGGAGGTTGTTCGTTGTTCCCGAGGCAGCACACATCGCTATGTGTGACACCTTGGGAATGACGAACTACAGCTTACCTGCGGCCGCCGGCAATTCGGGAGGAAGGAGGTGGGCGGGATGTTTGGCCCGCTCATCTCCACCCCTCCGCTTCTATTGGGCGGACGCTTAGTGACGCCACTGTGACGCTGAACGTCCCCTTAGAAAGGAGGTGGTTGACCGGCAACAGCGACGTCGCTCAGTACGTAAGTACGTGTGATGGATCCTAGCGATGTAGTGCGCCACGGGCAGCGATTTGCCCGTGACGCACAACCGACGGGGGCGGGTGCTTTCACCAGCGATATTGCTGCGTGTAAAGCCCCCTTTACTTCTCCCGATGGTTTGTTTCTCTGCTATGTAGCATTTTTTTATTCCACACTACTCTTGGTATTGTACCATTTATTGCAGCAGGAACCGGCCTTCCTGTGTTTCCTTTCTCTTTGTTCCCCTTCCCTTTTCTCCTTTTCTCATTTTTGGATCAATTTTCTTTCATGATTGTGTCGCGGGCGGGGAGGAGGATGGCAACGCTGCGCTCACCCACTGCTCGGGTCCGGCCGCTGCTGCGGCTGCTGCTGCTCGGTGGTGGCTCGAGCGGTGGGCCGGATCCCGGGGTCTCGAGCGGCGCTCCTCGCCCTTGAGTGAAAGGGGTGGATTGGTGGTGGGGATTTGGTTATTGTCCGTGACGCCACCCACAGTTGTGGTGATTTTTGGTAACACCACCGCTGCTCTGTATGGGGATCCCGGGAGCGGTGACAGGGAGCAGCTGAGTTGTTAGTTCTCCCCTCCGTGGGTAGGGGTTGGTTGTCCCGGGGCCCAGTGATGGGGTGGAGGATGGGTGATGGCAGGCCGGTTGCGGGGCCTGGTGAGGTGCAGGGTTGCGGGGGCAGCGCTGTGCCGCACGGCACGGTGGTACTCACTCAGCCTGAGATGATGACACAGTTCTCGGTAAAACACACGGCTGGAAAGACGGTTCCCACTGACGGCTGCTGTTTCTTTTCCCCGGTAGTTAACGGTGACTGTCTCTTTCCCTGCACCTAGTACTTCTGTTGGTTCCAATAGGTTCCCACCAGTAACCCGCTCCCCGGCTTGGATATGGGCCGGAGGAGCCCCTCTTTGCCCGAAGGCGCTGGTCCTGAGAAACTGGTGCCTTGGCGGTGGCGGTGTCTCTCTCATACGGTTGGACTGTTGCCTTCAATCGGGACTTAGTTGTTTGGAAACCCGGAGGTCCCCTTCACTGACGGAATGGGCAAATTCACGGCGACTCCAAGCCTTGCCGGGGTCCGAAAGGCCCCTGCCAATGGTGCTGGCTTCTCCTTGTGTACCGGTCCGGTACCGCCGGGCCACCGCCCGTCCACGGTCCTTACGGCAACTCCGATAGGCCACTCCTGCAGACGGTCACCGCCATTTGCTAACCTTGCTGTCACTGTCCGGGGCACACACCCGGACGCTCTCAGTCAGTTGCTCTACTGCCACTTCACTTTACTCCTTCCACTTTCACTTCCCTAGCTTAACTGAACTCTTTTCCCGCCTCCAGGACTGTGAACTCCTCGGTGGGTGGGACCAACCGCCTGACCCACCCCCTGGTGTGAACATCAGCCCCTGGAGGAAGGCAACAAGGATTTTTGGGTCTAGCTTTGATGTGCCTAACCGGGGTGTAGGGTGTGGTGATGTAATTACCTGTGACCCCTGGCTTGTCCAGGGCGTCAAAATTGATTTTACCTGGTTTTACATCAATAGAGTTTTGTAATTTTTCACTACTTTAATTCCTTTGTGCTTTTTACTCCATTTCTCCTGTATGTATTAATTCCTGGAGTTTTTCCGCTGTCTTTCTATGTTCATATGTTCTTGATTATATGGCCTTGATTTACTTGAGCCATGTGTATTTGGAATTTTGTTTTGCTCGTTAATATATTTGTGGGCAGGAAGTATAAGTCTAATATGAGACCTGGTGGTCAATGTGAAAATTGTGTGCTAAATTAATGTAATAAATTAACATAAAGGTCTCCTTTAAACAAGTCATTTTCTGATAGCATATTCCCTATAAAGTACAGTATATATTGCCTTGCGAAAGTATTCGGCCCCCTTGAATTTTTCAACCTTTCCCACATTTCAGGCTTCAAACATAAAGATAACAAATTTAAATTTTATGGTGAAGAATCAACAACAAGTGGGACACAATCGTGAAGTTGAGGGAAATTGATTGCCTATTTTAAACTTTTATAAAATATAAATAACTGAAAATTGGGGCGTGCAATATTATTCTGCTCCTTTAAGTTAATATTTTGCAGCGCCACCTTTTGCTGCGATTACAGCTGCAGTCGCTTGGGGTATGGGTCTATCAGTTTTGCACATCGAGAGACTGAAATTCTTGCCCATTCTTCCTTTGTGAACAGATGGAGCTGAGTGAGGTTGGATGGAGAGCGTTTGTAAACAGCAGTTTTCAGCTCTTTCCACAGATTCTCGATTGGATTCAGGTCAGGACTGTGACTTGGCCATTCTAACACCTGGATACGTTTATTTGTGAACCATTTCATTGTAGATTTTGCTTTATGTTTTGGATCATTGTCTTGTTGAAAGACAAATCTCCGCCCCAGTCTCAGGTCTTTTGCAGACTCCAACAGGTTTTCTTCAAGAATGGTCTTGTATTTGGCTCCATCCATCTTCCCATCAATTTTAACCATCTTCCCTGTCCCTGCTGAAGAAAATCAGGCCCAAACCATGATGCTGCCACCACCATGTTTGACAGAGGGGATGGTGTGTTCAGGGTGATGAGCTGAGTTGCTTTTATGCCAAACATATCTTTTGGCATTGTGCACAAAAGTTCGATATTGGTTTCATCTGACCAGAGCACCTTCTTCCACATGTTTGGTGTCTCCCAGGTGACTTGTGGCAAACTTTAAACAACATTTTTTATGTATATCTTTGAGAAATGGCTTTCTTCTTGCCACTCTTCCATAAAGGCCAGATTTGTACAGTATACGACTGATTGTTGTCCTATGGGCAGACTCTGCCACCTCAGCTGTAGATGTCTGCAGTTCATCCAGACTGATCATGGGCCTCTTGACTAGTCTTTCCCTTATTTGACATGAAATTTTTGAGGGATGGCCAAGTTTCGGTAGATTTGCAGTGGTATGATACTCCTTCCATTTCAATATGATCGCTTGCACAGTGCTTCTTGGGATGTTTAAAGTTGTGGAAATCTTTTTATAACTATATCCAGCTTTAAACTTTTCCACAACAGTATCACGGACCTGCCTGTTGTGTTCCTTGGTCTTGATGATATCTGTGCTTGAAACAGAACACAGGCTATCACAGAGCAGGTGTATTTATACGGAGACTGGATTACACACAGGTGGCTTATATCTATAATCATCAGTCATTTCAGGCCACATTGGATCATTCAGAGATCCTCAATTAACTTCTGCAGTGAGTTTGTTGCACTGAAAGTAAAGGAGATGAATAATATTGCACGTCCCAATTTTCAGTTTATACTTTTTTACAAAAGTTTAAAATAAGCAATACATTTTTTTCAACTTCACAATTGTGTCTCACTTGTTGATTCTTCACCATAACATTAAAATTTTAATCTTTATGTTTGAAGCCTGAAATGTGGGAAAAGGTTGAAAAATTCAAGGGGGCTGAATACTTTTGCAAGGCACTGTATCTGCCCTTTCGTTTGATTTTAGAACCTTCATCCCTGACAACTAGTTAAAACTACTTTTTGTTCACATAGACTAATATGTCCAAGAACTGTCTTGATTCACATGATTTATAACTTGCCATCCACTAATTTTAAGCTGAGGGTTCCTCTTTGTCAACATTCTCCCAGCACTATTGGTTCCTCTCCCCTTTTACGTCTTAGCAAACCTTGCTCCTGCCATTGCCTAATGGCTTGCCTGACCTAAAGACAGACCCCAGCACCCGGTTATGACTGTATGCAGTGTGACAGACAGGAGAGAAGGAGCAGAAAACACAGGTCACTCTTGGGAAGCGGACAGCAGCAAGTTAGGCTGACAGGAGACGTCTAGTGGTTGCTTATTGAGGGGATTTTTTCCAGGCATATGTCGCGGGCGGAGGAGGGGACGCCGCGCTCTCCCACTGCTCGGGTCCGGCCGCTGCTGCTGCGGCTGCTGCTGCTTGGTGGTGGCTCGAGCGGTGGGCCGGATCCCGGGGACTCGAGCGGCGTTCTTCGCCCGTGAGTGAAAAGGGGATTTGATTGTGGGGATTTGATTATTGTCCGTGACGCCACCCACGGTTGTGGTGATAATAGTGACACCACCGCTACTCTGGACGGGGATCCCGGGAGCGGTGACAGGGAGCAGCTTTGTTGTTAATTCTCCCCTCCGTGGTTAGGGGGTTGGTTGTCCCGGGGCCCGGTGATGGGGTAGGGATGGATGGCAGGCAGGTTACGGGGCCTGGTGAGGTGCAGGGTCGCAGGGGCAGCACTGTGCCGCGCGGCACGGTGGTACTCACTCAGCCCAATGATGAGGACACAGTTCTCGGTAAAACACTCGGCTGGATGGACGAGTCCCACAGATGGCTGCGGTGTTGTTTCTCCCGGCAGGTTGACGGTTACTGCCTTTCCCTGCACCTATGTACGGTTGATGGTTCCGATGGGTTCCCACCGGTAACCCGCTCCCCAGCATCGATATGGGCTGGAGGAGCCCCTTTTGCCCACAGGCTCTGGCCCTGAGAAACGGTTGTCTTGGCGGTGGCGGTGTCTCCCTCTGTTGGTTGGACTGTTGCCTTCTGTCGGGACTTGGCTGTTTGGAAACCCAGGAGGTCCCCTTCACTAACGGATTCGGCAAATTCACGGCGACTCCTAGCCTTGCCGGGGTCCGCAAGCCCCTGCCAGATGGTGCTGGCTTCTCTTCGTGTACCGGTCCGGTACCGCCGGGCCACCGCCCGTCCACAGTCTTTACGGTAACTCTGATAGGCCACTACTGCAGACGGTCACCAACGTCTGCCAACCTTGCTGTACCGCCCGGGCCACACACCCGGACCAACTTCAGTCTGCTCCTTTACTACACTTTTCCTCCTTCCACTTTCACTTCCCTAGCTTAACTGAAGCTCTGCCTGAGCTAAACTGACTACAGTTTCCTGCCTCCAGGACTGTGAACTCCTCGGTGGATGGGACCAACCGCCTGGCCCACCCCCTGGTGTGGACATCAGCCCCTGGAGGAAGGCAACAAGGGTTTTGTGTCTGACTTCGGTGTGCCTGACCGGGAGTGTGGGGTGTGTTGGTGTTGTGCTCTGTGGCCCCTGGCTTGTCCAGGGCGCCACATTCCCCCTTAGTTAAATGCAGACCGTCCGCGGGCTGCCCGTCCATCACCGGTTTTATTTTCACCAACTGAAAAATATGAAAACGGTAAAAACACAGATTACAAGTAAAATAACATCTTCCCACATCGGGAGGTACTCTTACTTAAACGGTTGCAAACGGTTACGGCTTCCGCTCTCTCCCACCCAAGCAACCTGGCCCTGATGCTGCCCCTAAACAAACAGGCAGCACCCCTTTACCCCAGTCCTGCACAAGTTGCCCGAGCGGGTTCTGTCCTTTTCAGGGGACCCACGTCCATGGGGAACCCCTGAAACCCCCAGAGGATTGCCACCGGTTCCGGTGGTGGCTGGGCCCCAGCCTGCTCCACTGCGGGCCCTTCCTCCAATCTGCCTCTCCGGAGGCGGTAACGGTGGAAGCCATAACAACATTATTATTTACATGCCACTAAGTTTGTGGTTGCCCTGCAAGTTCTCGGGCCTGTTCATAAAGAGTTCTTTATGCACAACTTTTCAAACGGTCCCCACGGGGACAATGGTTCCGGCAACAACTGGTTTCAATCAAGCAGTAATCAGGTGAATCTTCGGTTAATCATTCTTTTCTCAAACTTTAAACAGTACTTTTAACACTGGTGGTCCCAACGGGGACAAGGACAACGGTATTCCCCTGCCATCACTCTGAGTCCTCGGTATCACTCGGGGGAGGGAGCGCGGTGCACACACGGGCCTCCTGGCTGCCCCTCAATTTCGCATCCAGCACAAACCACCCCCTCTCCCCGCAGTGCCGAGTGTATTGCACCAGGTTCCCTGGCATCAAGTTGCGGCCTGGGTGCTCTTCTGGCAGGTGGGCATTAACATCCCGCCGGGCTATAAAGACTTCGGCCACAGGCCCGGTTCATAGATGAAACCATAGCCCTGGCGGACATCAAACCGCCTCACCTGCCCTTCATACAGCAGGCCCCGAACGCGGAAGGTTGCCTGGCGGAGGCTCTCTTTCTCCCGGATCGTACGGGCCACCAACTCCGCCTTCTTCCTTTCCCTTTCCGCAATCTCCGGGCCCAGCGGTGTCGGCTCCCTGTCCCAATACGGTGCTGCTGCAAGCTCAGGCGCACGGGTCGGGCCCTGCGAGACCTTCTGGACACTACTCACCACTGGCAATCTGGCTGGAAGGTCCCGCAGTGACTTGGCCTGGGGTGCTGCCTTGCAGCGGCAACCCGGCGCAACCTCAGCCGAGGTGTGGGAGAGGGGCACAGGGGCTTTCTTCCGCTGGGCCTTCTGCATGGAGCGGCCCGTCGGCTCCGGCTCGAGGGAAGCTTCTGGTAATGCCTCCGGTTCAGGCTTCTGCACCTTCCATGGCAGCACTTCCGGTCGGTCACGGGATCCGGCTACAGGTCGGTCCGCCTGGGCGGGCGTGCAGGGTACCGATACCGGTTGCGGGGGTAGCGGGCCTAGTGGCGGGGTCACGGCAGCCGATACGGGTAGCGAGGGAGGTAGCAAGGCGAGCGGGCGTGGGCCGGGCCCCTCAGCCACGATGACCGACCCACTAGGGGTACAGGGGCGTGGGTCACTCACCCTCCCTTCCGAAACTCCCTCTTCCTCGCGTCTCCGCACGGTCGCTATAACCTCCGCCATGTCGGCCTCCCACTCCTCCAAGAGGAGCTGCATTTTGACCTGCAGCCGTTGTTGGAGCTGTGCGGTCCGGATCTCCACCCACGCCGCTGTTCCAGGCGCGGGGGCCACGGTGCTACGGGACGGCATATACATCTTGCTGGCGGCCTCTCCCAGGAACAAGATGGCCGCAGGGTCCTGGCATCCCTGCTTTTATAGCCGCGCTCACATGCGTCCAGCCGCCATTTCGTCCCCCTTAGTCTCTTTCCGGCTCCTCCTCTATTGGGGCGGGGTTTTGGCCTTCGCGCCTCCACTACTCGAGGAGATGCTCGAGCAGGAATTTTTCGCGCCAAAGATGGCGGCTTCGGCAAATTTTCAACCGGACACCTCCAACAATAACAAGGCGCACCTCTACCCAACGGCAGAGCGGTAGGATCCTGTTTGTGACGCCAAGTTGTCGCAGGCGGAGGAGGGGACGCCGCGCTCTCCCACTGCTCGGGTCCGGCCGTTGCTGCTGTGGCTGCTGCTGCTCGGTGGTGGCTCGAGCGGTGGGCCGGATCCCGGGGACTCGAGCGGCGTTCCTCGCCCGTGAGTGAAAAGGGGATTTGATTGTGGGGATTTGATTATTGTCTGTGACGCCACCCACGGTTGTGGTGATAATAGTGACACCACCGCTGCTCTGGACGGGGATCCCGGGAGCGGTGACAGGGAGCAGCTTTGTTGTTAATTCTCCCCTCCGTGGGTAGGGATTTGGTTGTCCTGGGGCCCGGTGATGGGGTAGGGATGGATGGCAGGCAGGTTACGGGGCCTGGTGAGGTGCAGGGTCGCAGGGGCAACGCTGTGCCGCACGGCACGGTGGTACTCACTCAGCCCAATGATGAGGACACAGTTCTCGGTAAAACACTCGGCCGGATGGACGGGTCCCACAGACGGCTGCGGTGTTGTTTCTCCCGGCAGGTTGATGGTGACTGCCTTTCCCTGCACCTATGTACGGTTGATGGTTCCGATGGGTTCCCACCGGTAACCCGCTCCCCAGCTTGGATATGGGCTGGAGGAGCCCCTTTTGCCCGCAGGCTCTGGCCCTGAGAAACGGTTGTCTTGGCGGTGGCGGTGTCTCCCTCTGTTAGTTGGACTGTTGCTTTCTGTCGGGACTTGGCTGTTTGGAAACCCAGGAGGTCCCCTTCACTAACGGATTCGGCAAATTCACGGCAACTCCTAGCCTTGCCGGGGTCCGCAAGCCCCTGCCAGATGGTGCTGGCTTCTCTTCGTGTACCGGTCCGGTACCGCCGGGCCACCGCCCGTCCATGGTCTTTACGGTAACTCTGATAGGCCACTCCTGCAGACGGTCACCACCGTCTGCCAACCTTGCTGTACCGCCCGGGCCACACACCCGGACCAACTTCAGTCTGCTCCTTTACTACACTTTTCCTCCTTCCACTTTCACTTCCCTAGCTTAACTGAAGCTCTGCCTGAGCTAAACTGACTACAGTTTCCTGCCTCCAGGACTGTCAACTCCTCGGTGGGCGGGACCAACCGCCTGGCCCACCCCCTGGTGTGGACATCAGCCCCTGGAGGAAGGCAACAAGGGTTTTGTGTCTGACTTCGGTGTGCCTGACCGGGAACGTGGGGTGTGTTGGTGTTGTGCTCTGTGGCCCCTGGCTTGTCCAGGGCGCCACACATAATTTACGCATAAAAATATTTTCAGATTGTCTGTTTATAACAATATGTATCAAATAAGATAAAGTTGTCTGAAAGCGCAGGGACCATTTAACACTGTCGCATGCATCATAAATGTCCACTGTTCACTCAGGAATGGTATCTCTTTGCAACCATTCCACGGCAATGTCCGGGAATGGAGAAAACACTGACCCGGGCCATTTAATTGGTGATCTTTTGCAGTCAGTACTGGGGCTCCCATATATTCTGTCACTGTCATCAGCCTAAGCATTGAGCCCGGCGTCCTCTATTCTTAGGGACCATTACGGAATACCTAGGGCATGCAGTAACGTTCAACTATAAAAATGCTGCACATCATGGTTTTATATAAATAATGAGACCAAAATATGCATATAAAAATAATTAAAATATTGAAGAAGTTATATTGCCACAATAAATACTAAACTAAAAATTGCTTTAAATTTATGAAGCAATGGCGTAAGGAGTATCTAGGGGAAGCTGGTGGGGCATGTGTCCTGGGTGCAGCTGTCAGGGGGCACCGTTGGGCCACATGATGCCGTGCTCTGACAATGTCCCCGGCGGGTGCCTTGTGCCGCCCTCCGTAGTGGGAGACGGCTTTTGTGAGTCCGGCTGTCAAGCCAACCTCAGAGAATGTGCGTCTCATGGCTACCTGTGATCAATTGTACTTGTGTTTGTCAGACAAGTATAATTGAGCTCTGACTGCCGGCACTTCTATGTCAGTGCGACATCAGCAGTGTGATCAGGTCAACTGATCACATTGCTGACGTCACTCCTTGGCGCCACAGAGGAAGCAAACAGCGCTGGTAGTGAGTTCTCCGGTCAGTGTGAGCTAAAGACACCGAATATGAAGAGAACCAACAGAGGGTGAGGGGGGAAGCATCTATTCACACAGTATGGAGGGAGGGTGAGGAATGTATATGCTGCCACAGTATAGTGGGAGGAGAGGAATGTATATGCTGCCATAATATAGGGGGAGGGGAGATATGTATAAGCTGCCACAGTATAGGAGGAGGAGAGGAATGTATATGTTGCCACAGTATAGGGGGAGGGGAGAAATGTATATGCTGCCACAGTATAGGGGGAGGAGAGGAATTTATATGCTGCCACAGTATATGGGGAGGGGAGTAATTTATATGCTGCCATAATATAGGGGGAGGGGAGTAATGTATATGCTGCCATAATATAGGCCGAGGGGAGGAATATATATACTGCAATAGTGTAAGGGGAGGGAAGGAATGTATATGCTGCCACAGTATAGGGGGAGGGGAGGAATGTATATGCTGTCTTCTGAATTGATTTTACACATCCCCATATCAAACAGCACCACAATCCTATACAAAACTAGAAAATGCTATTAAAAAAGCATTTTTGGAAAAGCAGCCAGTGTATGGGGTCAGAAAGCGAATGAAAACTAACATTACCGACTTTTTGGAGAGGGGCCCGGGTTTGCTGAGCCCGAACGAGCAAGGTTCGGCTCGTTCCAAATTTGAAATTGGGGAACCTTTATCGAGCAGGTTCATTCATTCATCACTACTGGTCAGAGCTTATGTCTACATTGGAAGAGGAGTGTTATCTGGTGGAAAAATTGGTCTAGGTCAGGGGTATAGATATTTCTCACCTTTTGGGGTTGTTTAACCTACAACTGATGAATCAAGGTATGACCCTCAGGTCAGGAGATTCCGCTGTAAAGAGCAAGTGATAGGAATATTAGTGCTGCTGTTACTAGACTCAAGAAACTCGTAAGACGTAGTTTAGTAGTCTATTCTACTGTATATCCTCTGGATTTTTTTAATCTAGCATCAGCAGCGCAGAATAAAGGGGACTTTACACCCTACGATATCGTTAATGTTTTATCGTCGGGGGTCACACCGTTAGTGACGCACATCTGGCGTCATTAACGATATCGCAGCGTGTGACACTTTTTTGCGACCTAAAATGATCGCAAAAGCAGCCAAAATCGTTTTCCGCGGAGAGGTCGTCCTAAAACCAAAAATCACTTAACGCTCATTAGTGATGTTGTTCCTCGTTCCTGCGGCAGCACACATCGCTATGTGTGACACCGCAGGAGCAAGGAACATCTCCTTACCTGCCTCCAGCGGCAATGCAGAAGGAAGGAGGTTGGCGGGATGTTTACGTCCCGCTCATCTCCGCCCCTCCGCTTCTATTGGATGCCTGCTGTGTGACGTCGCTGTGACACCGCACGACCCGCCCCCTTAGAAAGGAGGCAGATCGCCGGACAGAGCGACGTCGCAGGGCAAGTAAGTTTGTGTGACGGGGTGCGCGATTTTGTGAGCGATGGGCAGCGATATGTCCGTGTCGTACAAACAATGGGGCGGGTACACTCGCTAGAGATATCGGTAATGATATCGTAGCGTGTAAAGCCCCCTTAATAGTCCTATCCTACCACTTATCCCTACATAGGTCACCAGCCGTGATCTGTACTAGGAAAAATAGTTTTATAGTGAAAATTACTTTTGGAAACTCTCTATTATTTGGGGAAGTTTTGGAGGAGATTTTATACTCTTGGCTTTTTTTTTTCCAAAAGTATTCTTATTTTGTATTCTTTGATTGGCCAGTGCTTAGTTTGGAACGTATTCCATCAAAGTAGTGAAATGCACTTTCATATTTCCACCAGGCTTTTTTCCAAAAACTAAAGTTTAAAAAAAAATGTTTAAAGCACTGAACATGTGAACGTCTGTTTTACAATAGGCATAAATAGGAAAAGCATTTTTAAGGAATTTTTAAGGAGCTTTTAAAGTGGACTCGTTCCAAAAAACTCTGTGTGCATATACCCAAATATTCAGATCTCATAGTAGTTTTTCTGTAAATAATGAAATACTAGAAATGTAAAAATAAATTGACAACTGGGCATTACCATGCTCCTTATCAAAGGGGCGTGTCTCCACATGGTCAGCACTGATTGGATACACCCTAAAGTGGCAACAGTTCATGCCTAAATTTTCATTATGAATTATAGGAATATTACAACAATAAATTGTAAGACAATGTGCTACGTGCTTGTTATATTGACTTCTGCTCAGGCCCTGGTCTAATACCCCATCTCCCCAACCCCTGGGGGGGGGCAGGACATGAGGGATGAATCCCACAGAAACAGACAGACAGGAGAAAACCAAAGCACAAACTCACTGCAAGCACACACAGGAGTAAAGACGTAAAGACAATACGTGCGCAGGGAGAAATAAAGTACAGGGAGGAAATAAACAAACAACGAGGATATTTCTACTGCACACCAAATAGCACTCAGCAGGTCACCAAAAACTGGATCTCAACGCACAAAGACCAATAACACTGGAGCTATAATTGGCATGGAGGAACAGATTCCACCATCTTTTAAAGGGCGGAGGCGGCTGTTATAAGTATTCAGAAACCTGTGACCCTAGCGGCAATTCACAGGCCAGTAGAAATTAACTCCTGCTGGACCGATCACTAGTGAGCATAACACTGGCCGACGCCCGGCTCTGACTGAGCAACTAAAAAGGTCCAGTTGACATGTCAGACTCTGCAGTGTGAACAGGGGCAGAAGTTGTCATGACACCTGATGAGTATAGAGCAGAACACCGCATGACAGTGAGCCCCAAGACGGCAAGCCATGGAACTGCTGAAACGAACCTGGTACGGGAGGCGGGTATAGCCTTTGTTATTTTACCTGGGGAAAGCATGTGGAATCTGAAGGGGTTGTCCTAGTAGTGGACAACCTCTTTAAGTGTAATACGTGTAGTGACCCTGAAGCCATCAGGAGCTACAGGGAACTGCATCCTATCAAGGATGCAGGGCCTACCCCCAGGGACCTGGAAGACCAGTGACGGTAACACCAAAACATTTAGTTTAATCCCTGTTTTTCCCGTTCTCAAGGACTAGTGACAGGCTATGGTTGGACCCAATGGATGGCCACCTAGGGGTGGAACCCATCCAGTCCACTAGACGACAACCAGGGGGGAGGCGTCAGACAGTTAGAAAGTGGAAGTGAGAGGAGGCGGACATAACCGTAATGACGGTAGAGTGTAGCAGCGACCTGTCAGGCTCAGGCATGTGGTTGCCGAAGGAGTACTGGGCAGTACTCTCGGAACCATATCACCGACTGGGTACAGAGCCCTAGGTCAGGAGAACGCTCCAGGCAGACCTGATAAAATCTGCACAGTGAGGTGACCATCCAGGACCTCACCGACTGTAATGTTTGGGACACAGTAGCAACGGGAGAACCGGGGAACAGGAACAGAGAAACCGACCCCACAGGGTTCAAGCTACCTGTCATACGGATTAAGACTGAAAGACTGGACCCCCAGACGCTCCAAGCCACAGGGACCCACCAACCAGAGACAGGTGCAGGGGAAGACAGCCACCAGGTCACCACACCAGCACTTGAACTAAGGGGACCAGTGTTGAGGACCAGCCTTCATCGGGTTGCCAGCCATATCAACGCTGTGAGTAAAGAAACCAGTTACACTGCAATCCCTTGTGTGGCCTACCTTCTTTCCACGCCCAACACCATCATCTATCCCCTGGGGCCTGGCCCTACATGCGGAGGGCCGAACATCCAGGTTGCCACTAACATCAGCCCCAGTAGTGAGAAACTGTGCAGCAGGGGCTCCATCTAAATAGCCGCAACCCGCAAGTGGCATCACAACAAAAACTTTATTATCATTTCCCCTGTACATAACCCCTTTCAAGCGACCCCCAGGGTCACGGAACCGGGCAACGGCCACCCAGTGAAATGTCCCAGTGAATATATAGTGCCCGGAACTGAGTACCTCAAAGGCCTGGGATGCGTCATACGCCTTTTGGAACAATTTACGCCACTAATTTTTTTTCTCCACCTGATTCAGTCATTCCATTCTTTTTTTTGTTTTTCATCACGGTGAGAAAAACTAGTCCATACAACAGCTGTATGAATACGCTTCTTGAGTTTGTCCTTCAATGTCAAAAGTTACAAGTTATTCCTCTGGTGCACAGTTGGCGACCTAAACAAGGTCCACCACTTCCTAAGTTCAGACTGTTCCAGACCTCTACATTGAAGAAACCAATAATAAGACCAAAATGAAGTCATTGCCAGGCAATGTCCCGCTTCTCAAAGGCCGAATATGTTAAGTTTCTCATCCAACAATTTGGATTATTGGACTGTCAGGTTTAAGTAAGTGTTAGAGATATTCCAGCCCAGTGATGTTCAATTGAGGATAAAGACTTTATTAAATGTCAAAAGCAAAAAGAAGGAATATTCCAGGTCGTGTTTCCAAGGAAGGAATTTTATGGCCTTGTGAAAAAATATGCCAGTTCATAGGTTTAGGAAGAAATTTTCAACATTACTTACTGGGAAATGGTCCAGGAAATAAGGGCTGGGGATGACTTGTCGCATTACATGTTCTTTCTAAGGGACAGCTGAGAACGTCAAGGAAAATGTTCCACTATGTAACCTGCAGAAATGACTGCCACGCATGGCCACCTCTCACCATGGAGGAATGGTAAACTGTAAAAAGATCTCTAATTGCACAAATAACATTTACCCACAGTCACAGTCGTCTTGTAAAGTACCACAACTTCTGTATGAACGATAGAGAATCTGCCGCAATGAAAACATTTCATTCACAATGATTTTTTTTTGCAACTCCTTGAGGACCGACCTATTTTGCAACTTCAGGAATGAAGAGTGAGCATTTTGTATCAATGCATTAACTTTTTTTTTTATTTTTTACAAGAATAAAGCTTAAAGGAAACCTGTCAGGTGGAATATACACCGCAAACCATGAGCAGTTCTGGGTGTATATTGCTAGTCCCTGCCTAACTGTCCTTGTATCTAGTAGCATAGATAAAGAGATCTTTAGAAAAAGTATTTCTAATGATCTTTTATCATATGCTAATGAGGCCAGGGACTGTTGTTAGTTCACTTGGCTAGTTGGCCCATTTAGCATGTTAACACGTCCACAGGGGTGTGCTATCATGCCAATGTCTGCACAGCGTCAGAGGTATGGTCGATCTCACAACTCTCTGCTGCCATCACACTAGATGTTGGTTTTTGGCTAAGTGTGCATGATCAGAACGTCCCCGGACGTCTGGTCATGCGCACAACACCAGTTGGAAGCTGGGACGCATACACCCAGCATCATAGTGCAAACAACTGGAAATCGGGGACTTCTGATCATGCTCACCGAGCTGAAATCCAGCGTCTGGAGCGGTGGCAGCAGACAGCAGTGAGATTAACCATACCTCTGACACTTCGCATTCGTTAGCATGTTGGCCAACTAGCCAAGGTAACTAACAATAGTCCCTGGCCTCATTAGCATATGATAAAAGATCTTTAGAAATACTTTTTCTAAGGATCTCACTATCTTTGCTACTAGATGCTAGGACAGTTAGGCAGGGATTAGCAATATGCACCCAGGACTGCTCATGGTTCTGGGTGATTATTACACCTGACAGGTTCCCTTCAATGTATTCTGTTTTTGCAGGACAGATGTACTTTTTTTTATTCACACCAGTAATTTATCAATTAATTTTCAGAAATCTTTTGGTGGGGAATGGAAAACACTGGTGGTATTGCAGAAAAGTAAATTGAATTGCAACAAATTGATTTAATTATTAATTTCTGAAAAAAATCAGATTTGCCTGCCACCATATTATTTGACTCTTTATAAGACCAGAGAGGTGTTTAAAAAGAAATGATAATACTAAACTAATGCAGGCCTGCTCCTCATCTGTCCTGTCAACACAGATCCCTGCTCAAATGCTGGTTGGTAGTTTTGGGTTACTGGTCTTGTGCATACTATATACCACATAGGAGAGGTGACAGATCCTATATATACTACACCACACAGGAGAAGGGACAGACCCTCTATATACTACACCACACAGGAGAAGGGACAGATCCTCTATATACTACACCACACAGGAGAAGGGACAGATCCTCTATATACTACACCACACAGGAGAAGGGACAGATCCCCTGTGCAGTGTGTCCACCCATATCCTGTCCACCGCCATTAACTTGAGAATGGCGGCAGCTCTAGGCATAGAAGTGGTGTAAAGGTATAGTAAAGTAGCCATGGGCTATGAAATGAAACCACCTATAGCGCCACCTGGTGGAAAACAACGGAGTTAGCTTTTTTATCTTAAAAACGGAACGAAATAGAGAAAAAAAGTGAATTAGAAAGTTGTAGGGCATCATCAATTCAATACGAATCGACACCTTGCATACTGAAATGCGATGATTAGAACGTGTAAAACTCACAAGGCTGCGGATGTGAAGCGATACCTCATGGAGACCTTCCTACAAGTCATTGGGTACGGTGGCTGCATGGAGTGGCCTCCAAGCTCACGTGACCTGACCCCATTGGACTTCTTTCTGTGAGGTCACATCAAACAGCAGGTGTATGCGACCCCTCCACCAACATTGCAGGACCTACGACGGCGTATCACAGATGCTTGTGCAAACGTGTCACCTACCATATTGCACAACTTGCAGCAAGATACAGTATGCTGTCCAGAGTCCAGATGTGCATTGCAGCTGACGGGGGCCACTTTGAGCATCAAAGTTAAATGAGCTCCATATGCGTGACCAGCATTCAATGTTTTGATGGGGTCATGGGTTTCATATCATAGTGTGACGCCCTGGGCAAGCCAGGGGTCACAGGTCATCACACCACCACACCCTACACCCCAGTTAGGAACACCCAAGCTACCAAAATCCTTGTTGCCTTCCTCCAGGGGCTGATGTTCACACCAGGGGGTGGGCCAGGCGGTTGGCTCCGCCCACCGAGGAGTTCACAGCCCTGGAGGCGGGAAGAACCAGGCAGATCAGAGATAGAGTTTGGAGGAGGAAGTGGAAGGAGTAAACAGTGAAGTTGAGTTAGGGAAGTGAAGGAGTAAACAGTGGAGTGAGGAAAGTGAAGTGGAAGGAAGTAGTAGTAAAGCTAAAGAGAAAAGCTGAAGTGACAGTAGAAAAGCCTGAAGTTGGTCCGGCTGTGTGCCCGGACAGTGACAGCAAGGTCAGCAGACGGCGGTGATAGTCTGGAGGGGGACTGCTCGGAGGTTGCTGGAAGGACCACGGACGGGTAGTGACCCGGCGGTCTGGAGCAGTATACGAAGAACAGTCAGCACCAGGGCAGGGGCCTTTCGGATCCCGGCAAGGCTAGGAGTCGCCATAATTTGCCAAATCCGTCAGTGAAGGGGACGTCTGTCTCCAAACAACCAAGTCCCGATTGAAGGCAACAGTCCGACCGTTATGGAGAGACACCGCCACCGCCAGGGCACCAGTTTCTCAGGGCCAGTGCCTGCGGGCAAAGTAGGGCTCCTCCGGCCCATATCCAAGCCGGGGAGCGGGTTACCGGTGGGAACCCATCGCAACCATCATCAACATAGGTGCAGGACAGAGGGACCGTCACCGTCACCTACTGGGGAAAGCAAGTGCAGCCGTCCGTGGGAACCGTCTTTCCAACCATGTTTTTTACTGAGAACTGTGTCATCGTCTCAGGCTGAGTGAGTACCACAGTGCCGCAAGGCACAGCGCTGCCCCCACGTCCCTGCACCCCACTAAGCCCTGCATCACCCACCTAATCACTGGGCCCCGGGATCACCAACCCCTACCCACGGAGGGGCAACATAACAACTGGCTGCTCCATACCATCCTTCCCGGGATCCCCATACAGAGCAGCGGTGGTGTCAACAAATCACCACAACCGTGGGTGGCGTCACGGACAATAACCAAAACCCACACCCAAAACCCCCTTTCACTCACGGGCGAGGAGTGCCGCTCGAGTCCCCGGGATCCGGCCCATCGCTCGAGCCACCGAGCAGCAGCAGGCCGCAGCAGCCGCGGCAGCCGGACCCGAGCAGTGGGAGAGCGCGGCGTCCCCTCCTCCGCCCGCGACAACTTGGCGTCACGAACAGGATCTTACCGCTCTGCCGTTGGGTAGAGGTGCGCCTTGTAACCGCCGGAGGTATCCGGCTGAAAAATTTCAGAAGTCGCCATCTTTGGCGCGAAAAGTTCCCGCTCGAGCGTCTTCTCGAGTAGCAGAGGCGCGAAGGCCAAAACCCCGCCCCAATAGAGGAGGGGCCAAAAAGAAGCTAAGGGGGACGCGATGGCGGCTGGCTGCATGTGAGAGCAGCTATAAAAGCAGGGACGCCAGGACTCTGCGGACATCTTGTTCCTGGGAAAAGCTGCCAGCAGCATGTGGATGCCGTCCCGCGACACCGTAGCCCCCGCGCCTGGAACCGCGGCGTGGGTGGAGATCCGGACCGCGCAGCTCTACCAACGGCTGCAGGTCAGGATGCAGCTCCTCATGGAGGAGTGGGAGACCGACATGGCGGACGGTATAGCAGCCGTGCGGAGACGCGAGGAGAAAGCGGAGGAAGGGAGGGTGAGTGACCCACGCCCCGATGCCCTTGAAGGGCCGGTCATCGCGGCTGCGGAACCCGATCCAAGCCCTCTCCTCCTGCTGCCTCCCTCGCCACCCGTCTCGGAAGCCGTGACCCTGCCACTAGGCCTGCTACCACCGCAACCGGTAGCAATACCCAGCATCCCCGCCCAGGCGGGCCGACCTGTAGCCGGAGCCCGTAGTCGACCGGAGGTGCGGCCTTGGAAGGCTCCGAAAACCGCACCGGAGGCGTCTCCAGAGAAAGTTCCCGAGCCGGAGCTGATGAACCGTTCCGAGCCGGAGGCCCAGCTGCGGAAAGCCCCTGTGCCTATCCCCCACACCTCGGCTGAGGTAGCGCCGGGTTGTCGCTACAAGGCGGCGCCTAAGGCCAAGACGCCGCGGGACTTGCCGCCCAGATCTCTGACAGTGGGCAACGTTCAGAATGTCCCGCGGGGCCCGACCCGTGCGCCGGAGCTCGCAGCAGCGCCGTATTGGGACAGGGAGCCGGTACCGCTGGGCCTGGAGATCGGTGAAAGAGAAAAGAAGAAAGCGGAATTGGTGGCCCGTGCAATCCGGGAGAAGGAGAATCTCCGCCAGGTGACATTCCGTGTCCGGGGACCGCTGTATGAAGGACAGGTGAGGCGGTTTGATGTCCGCCGGGGCTATGGGTTTATATATGAACCGGGCCTGGAGGCCGAAGTGTTTGTAGCCCGGCGGGATGTGAATGCCCACCTGCCCGAGGAGCACCCCGGCAGTAATCTGATGCCGGGTGACATTGTACAGTATACCCAGCACTGTGGAGAGAGGGGGTGGTTCGCCCTAGATGCCAAACTGAGGGGCAGCCAAGAGAGCCGAGTGAGTTCTGCACCCCCTCCCTCAGATGAAGCCGAAAACTTGGAGTAGGGCAGCGGAGCACCGTTGTCCAGTCCCCGTTGGGACCACCTGTGTGTTTGTTAGCAGTGTTTAAAAATTGAAAATGAAGTAATCAACTGATGGAGTAACCTGATTTACCATGATTGAGGAAACCGGCCGTTGCCGGCACCGTTGTCCCCGTGGGGACCGTTTGAAAAGGTTGCATGGAGAACTTTCCATGGACAAGCCCGTGAACTTGCAGGGCAACCACAAACGTTAGTGGCTTGTAAATAAGTTGTTTTACCGTTACCGTTCCCGCAGTTGCCGCCTCCGGAGAGGCAGGTTGGAGGGAGGGCCCTCAGCAGAGCAGGCTGGGGCCCAGCCACCACAGGAACCGGTGGCTACCCTCTGGAGGGGAAGGACAGATCCCGCTCGGGTAACTTGTGCTGGACTTGGGTCAAGGGGTGCTGCCTGGGTTTTAGGGTCAGCATCAGGGCCAGGTTGCTTGGGTGGGAGAGAGCGGAGACCGTAACCGTAAACCGTTTTGCAACGTTTAAGAAATGTGCCTCCCGTTGTGGGATGATGTTATGATTTATATGTTACCGTTTACCTTTTATATATTTTACAGAAAATAAAACCGGTGTTGGACGGGCAGCCCGCGGATGGTCTGCATTTTGCTAAGGGGGAATGTGACGCCCTGGGCAAGCCAGGGGTCACAGGTCATCACACCACCACACCCTACACCCCAGTTAGGAACACCCAAGCTACCAAAATCCTTGTTGCCTTCCTCCAGGGGCTGATGTTCACACCAGGGGGTGGGCCAGGCGGTTGGCTCCGCCCACCAAGGAGTTCACAGCCCTGAAGGCGGGAAGAACCAGGCAGATCAGAGATAGAGTTTGGAGGAGGAAGTGGAAGGAGTAAACAGTGAAGTTGAGTTAGGGAAGTGAAGGAGTAAACAGTGGAGTGAGGAAAGTGAAGTGGAAGGAAGTAGTAGTAAAGCTAAAGAGAAAAGCTGAAGTGACAGTAGAAAAGCCTGAAGTTGGTCCGGCTGTGTGCCAGGACAGTGACAGCAAGGTCAGCAGATGGCGGAGATAGTCTGGAGGGGGACTGCTCGGAGGTTGCTGGAAGGACCGCGGACGGGTAGTGACCCGGCGGTCTGGAGCAGTATACGAAGAACAGTCAGCACCAGGGCAGGGGCCTTTCGGATCCCGGCAAGACTAGGAGTCGCCATAATTTGCCAAATCCGTCAGTGAAGGGGATGTCTGTCTCCAAACAACCAAGTCCCGATTGAAGGCAACAGTCCGACCGTTACGGAGAGACACCGCCACCGCCAGGGCACCAGTTTCTCAGGGCCAGCGCCTGCGGGCAAAGTAGGGCTCCTCCGGCCCATATCCAAGCCGGGGAGCGGGTTACCGGTGGGAACCCATCGCAACCATCATCAACATAGGTGCAGGACAGAGGGACCGTCACCGTCACCTACTGGGGAAAGCAAGTGCAGCCGTCCGTGGGAACCGTCTTTCCAGCCGTGTGTTTTACCGAGAACTGTGTCATCGTCTCAGGCTGAGTGAGTACCACAGTGCCGCAAGGCACAGCGCTGCCCCCGCATCCCTGCACCCCACCATACCTGCATCACCCACCTAATCACTGGGCCCCGGGATCACCAACCCCTACCCACGGAGGGGCAACATAACAACTGGCTGCTCCATACCATCCTTCCCGGGATCCCCATACAGAGCAGCGGTGGTGTCAACAAATCACCACAACCGTGGGTGGCGTCACGGACAATAACCAAAACCCACACCCAAAACCCCCTTTCACTCACGGGCGAGGAGCGCCACTAGAGTCCCCGGGATCCGGCCCATCGCTCGAGCCACCGAGCAGCAGCAGGCCGCAGCAGCCGCGGCAGCCGGACCCGAGCAGTGAGAGAGCGCGGCGTACTCTCCTCCGCCCGCGACAATAGCATTTCTGTATGCAAGGTGTTGATTCGTATTGAATTGATGATGCCATACAATTTTTTAATTCACTTTTTTCACTATCTTGTTCCGTTTTTGGGATATAAATGCTAACTCTGTTGTTTTCCACCAGGTGGCGCTATAGGTGGTTTCATTGCGTAGTGCATGGCTGCTTTACTATACCTAGACACTACTTCAATGCCTATAACTACCGCTGTTCTCAAGTTAATGGCGGTGGACAGGATATGGGTGGACACACTGTATACCACACCACACAGGAAAGCTGACACATCCTCTATATACTACACCACACAGGAGAGCTGACACATCCTCTATATACTACACTACACAGGAGAGCTGACACATCCTCTATATACTATACCACACAGGAGAGCTCACAGATCCTCTATATACTACACCACACAGGAGAGCTGACAGATCCTCTATATACTACACCACACAGGAGGGCTGACACATCCTCTATATACTACACCACACAGGAGAGCTGACAGATCCTCTATATACTACACCACACAGGAGAGCTGACAGATCCTCTATATACTACACCACACAAGAGAGCTGACAGATCCTCTATATACTACACCACACAGGAGAGCTGACAGATCCTCTATATACTACACCACACAGGAGAGCTGACAGATCCTCTATATACTACACCACACAGGAGAGCTGACAGATCCTCTATATACTACACCACACAGGAGAGCTGACAGATCCTCTATATACTACACCACACAGGAGAGCTGACAGATCCTCTATATACTACACCACACAGGAGAGCTGACAGATCCTCTATATACTACACCACACAGGAGAGCTGACAGATCCTCTATATACTACACCACACAGGAGAGCTGACAGATCCTCTATATACTACACCACACAGGAGAGCTGACAGATCCTCTATATACTACACCACACAGGAGAGCTGACAGATCCTCTATATACTACACCACACAGGAGAGCTGACAGATCCTCTATATACTACACCACACAGGAGAGCTGACAGATCCTCTATATACTACACCACACAGGAGAGCTGACAGATCCTCTATATACTACACCACACAGGAGAGCTGACACATCCTCTATATACTACACCACACAGGAGAGCTGACAGATCCTCTATATACTACACCACACAGGAGAGCTGACACATCCTCTATATACTTCACCACACAGGAGAGCTGACAGATCCTCTATATACTACACCACACAGGAGAGCTGACAGATCCTCTATACACTACACCACACAGGAGAGCTGACAGATCCTCTATACACTACACCACACAGGAGAGCTGACACATCCTCTATATACTACACAACACAGGAGAGCTGACAGATCCTCTATATACTACATCACACAGGAGAGCTGACAGATCCTCTATATACTACACAACACAGGAGAGCTGACAGATCCTCTATATACTACACCACACAGGAGAGCTGACAGATCCTCTATATACTACACCACACAGGAGAGCTGACAGATCCTCTATATACTACACCACACAGCAGAGCTGACAGATCCTCTATATACTACACCACACAGGAGAGCTGACAGATCCTCTATATACTACACCACACAGCAGAGCTGACAGATCCTCTATATACTACACCACACAGGAGAGCTGACACATCCTCTATATACTACACCACACAGGAGAGCTGACAGAACCTGTATATATTACACCACACAGGAGAGCTGACACATCCTCTATATACTACACCACACAGGAGAGCTGACAGATCCTCTATATACTACACCACACAGGAGAGCTGACAGATCCTCTATATACTACACCACACAGGAGAAGCTGACAGATCCTCTATGTTCCTCGGCAAAGGTGAGCTGACAGATCCTCTATATACTACACCACACAGGAAAGCTGACAGATCCTCTATATACTACACCACACAGGAGAGCTGACAGATCCTCTATATACTACACCACACAGGAGAGCTGACAGATCCTCTATATACTACACCACACAGGAGAGCTGACAGATCCTCTATATACTACACCACACAGGAGAGCTGACAGATCCTCTATATACTACACCACACAGGAGAGCTGACAGATCCTCTATATACTACATGTTAGGGCCAGATGGATGGGCAGACCCGGGAGGTGGATCCACTGGACCGAACTCCCCGAAGAGGGAACGGAGTCCGGTAGCCGGAGCACTTTAGGTAGCAGAACAGTCCGTGCACTTAGAACACAATGGAGAAGTCCCTGGGACCACGGGGTCACTGATGGTGGTCCGGGTGACGGAGCTCAGGTTCGGAAGCCGGGATGATGTCAGGCGGGGTCCGGAACCGTTGGAGCGAGATGGCGGGTCACCGCAGGGAACCGGGATGGTACGGACTGTCAGGATGGTAGATAGGCAGCGTTCGGGGTTTGAGATACAGCAGGACCGGATGGCAATGCAGGATCGGCTCTAAAAGAGAGAGAGGTAAGTATCTCACAGGAACACAAGGAGACCTGACTCCTAGCTTGGGAAACACGAAGAACAGGCCCCGCCCCCTTGGACATTAATCCCCTTTATACCCTGTACCTGTGTGCATCATTTCCTGTCAGTGGACACTGGCCCTTTAAGAAAGGGTCAGTGACCGCGCGCGCGCCCTAATGCGCATGCGCGCGGCCCGGGTGCCAGAAGCCAGGGCAGGAAGCTGAGAGGAGGAAGCAGCAGAGCCGGCCAGGGGCTGGGAAGCTGACGGGCGCCGGGAGCGGGGATCAGGAGGCCTGGGAAGCGCGGCCAATGGAGGCTGGAGAGCGGGGAGCGTGGCAGGTGAGCCGGGGAGCGGAGCAGAGGACCCGGGGAGCGTGACACTACACCACACAGGAGAGCTGACAGAACCTGTATATATTACACCACACAGGAGAGCTGACAGATCCTCTATATACTACACCACACAGGAGAGCTGACAGATCCTCTATATACTACACCACACAGGAGAGCTGACAGATCCTCTATATACTACACCACACAGGAGAGCTGACAGATCCTCTATATACTACACCACACAGGAGAGCTGACAGATCCTCTATATACTACACCACACAGGAGAGCTGACACATCCTCTATATACTACACCACACAGGAGAGCTGACAGATCCTCTATATACTACACCACACAGGAGAGCTGACACATCCTCTATATACTACACCACACAGAAGAGCTGACAGATCCTCTATATACTACACCACACAGGGGAGCTGACAGATCCTCTATATACTACACCACACAGAAGAGCTGACAGATCCTCTATATACTACACCACACAGGAGAGCTGACAGATCCTCTATATACTACACCACACAGAAGAGCTGACAGATCCCCTATATACTACACCACACAGAAGAGCTGACAGATCCCCTATATACTACACCACACAGGAGAGCTGACAGATCCTCTATATACTACACCACACAGGAGAGCTGACAGATCCTCTATGTTCCTCGGCAAAGGTGAGCTGACAAGTCATTTTAAAATGTATTGCTCCCTTGGAAAATATCAAAATAATCCTCCTGTTGACATAACCTTCAGCAAATCAATAGATATTTTCCTATCCGCTCATCATTTATGTCCTCTAATCACAATCTCTGAGGGGCTACTCCTCTTGAACGCCTGATCTACCTTTTCTTTTACCACTTCCATCATTTGAGTTCCTGTTTAGACATATTTGCATCCAGCTGTTCAGGAAATTGATGTTTTGAAGATTAAAGTCCAGCTGTTTCTGGCAAATTATTATTTTTTCCATGTCCCACCGGTTTCAAATGTTTTTTTCGCCTTTACAGATATTCTTTTTTTTACACTCGGCTTTTGTTTTTTATTTGAGCTGTATCAATGACTAATACACAATACTGAATGTGGAGTTAGTTAAAAATATTGTGAATTATAATTATTATTATTTGTTTTTTTTTAAATTAAGATATTATTTATTAATAAAGTGCAAATATTTCAAAAATTGTTGCTAAACCTCATCCTGCTGTCGGCTTCTCTCAACCATTCCCCTGGCATAAAAGCGGTGAAGAGGGTTTTTTTTTATGACGTAATGGGAGGAAATTATAGTCAGAAAACTTACAAAGACCACCCTATGTCCAGCCATGGTTATATCTGATATATCAATAATGATGAGTCGAGTAGAAATAGTTTCCATTTAACTTATACAAGAAAATGTTAATTCACTGACAGCAAGTAGAACTCATGAAAATATTGAGTCCATATATACAAGTGCATCTCAATAGATTAGAATATAATCAAAAAGATCATTTATTTCTGTAATTCAATATTAAAAGAGAAGCATATATTATATAGAGTCATCACACACAGAGGGATCTATTCCTATATATTATATCGTCATTACACACAGATGGATCTATTCCTATATATTATATAGTCATCACACACAGAGGGATCTATTCCTATATATTATATCGTAATTACACACAGAGGGATCTATTCCTATATATTATATAGTCATTACACACAGAGGGATCTATTCCTATACATTATATAGAGTCATTACACACAGAGGGATCTATTTCTATATATTATATAGAGTCATTACACACAGAGGGATCTATTCCTATATATTATATAGAGTCATTATACACAGAGAGATCTATTCCTATATATTATATAGAGTCATTACACACAGATGGATCTATTCCTATATATTATATAGAGTCAATATACACAGAGGGATCTATTCCTATATATTATATAGAGTCATCACGCACAGAGGGATCTATTCCTATATATTATATAGTCATTACACACAGAGGGATCTATTCCTATATATTATATAGAGTCATCACACACAGAGGGATCTATTCCTATATGTTATATAAAGTCATCACACACAGAGGGATCTATTCCTATATATTATATAAAGTCATTACACACAGAGGGATCTAATCCTATATATTATATAGAGTCATTAAACACAGAGGGATCTATTCCTATATATTATATAGTCATTACACACAGAGGGATCTATTCCTATATATTATATAGAGTCATCACACACAGAGGGATCTATTCTTATATATTATATAGAGTGATCACGCACAGAGGGATCTATTCCTATATATTATATAGAGTCATTACACACAGAGGGATCTAATCCTATATATTATATAGTCATTACACACAGAGGGATCTATTCCTATATATTATATAGAGTCATCACACACAGAGGGATCTATTCTTATATATTATATAGAGTGATCACGCACAGAGGGATCTATTCCTATATATTATATAGTCATTACAAACAGAGGGATCTAATCCTATATATTAGATAGAGTCATTACACACAGAGGGATCTATCTCAAGTGTTTATTTCTGTTAATGTTCATGATTATGGCTTACTGCCAATGAAAACCCAAATATATATTTTTTAAAGAGAATGTTTCAAAAAGATACTAGTGTACATGTACTTTTATGACACAACTGGCGCACATAACCAGTCCTTCTATTACGTCTTGTATTATGCCCATGCATATATTACTGCCATACATGACTCTGTTTCTGTTTTTTGATCCCTTTTGGGACCATTAAAGTAAAAAATAGAATGTCGCAGTACAGGACCCATTCATTGAATGGGAAGAGAAGTGTGCTTTCCAGCTGCAATCCATTTTGTAGCTGAATAAAAAAAACTGTCTGACCAGCTTTTTCTTTTGACCCCCCCCCCAAACCCCCCAGATAGCAACAATATTATTATTTTTTAATTTAATATTGAAAACATATAGAAAACGGCTCATGGTCATCTGTTATGTCATCTGTTAAAACACCTCTCCAGTGGAGTGGTGCTTCATATTTAAGTCCCCTCCCTCCTGTCTTATACCTCACCCTCTATTGCCTCCGCTTTGGATGGTTTCCAGTCGTTTGTAATCTGCCGGCAACTATGGAGCACGCAGGAGGTCTCAACTCAATACATGTCTATGACAGCTGCGTTCTTGCGCTCATAGACTTATATTGAGAACTTGTAACTTACAGCCAGTAAGACGTTATGGGTACAAGATGGCTCCAAAGCACTGGAATGATATATCGAAAAATGGTGAAGATGTCGGCCAGTGAGTATAAGACAGGGGGCAAGTGGTTTAGATTTAAAGCGCCACTCCAGCTCTGAAAAACAAACACACCCTTGAGTGGTACTTTAATGTATATTATAACGTTTTTTAGTACTACATGTGATGCTAGACACTACGAGCAGTATGAATAGAAGGGTAGTCGGACAAGCCAAGATAAAAAGCCAGGAGGTAACGTGTAATGCTAAGGGAGCAGACAGAGACGTGGTCAGAAAGAGGTTCGAGGCCAGAAGCCGGGAGGTAATGTGTAAGGTTCAGGGAGCAGACAGAGACATGGTCATGAAGAGAAACCTCTACTCAAAATATTGTGTTTTGCAAAGTGTGCACAGTACCAACATTCCAAACTGTACTATTGAAAAATTAGATTTTTTGCAAAAAATTGCAATTTTTCGAGCTACCTCGCCACGTCACGGCAAATCTCCTGGGGCAGTCCTACACTACAATATTTTTATTTAAAGTGTGCCATGCGGCCTCACATATGCAAAAATAGGACTGCACAGCACGTACCTGGTGCTTTTCAGTCTCGTCTCCATGACTAATTCATGGTTGTGGGTGGGATAGGCCCAAGCACATGCTGCTTAGAATATATAGCCTGTTTTTGGTTGGTCCCCATATTGCAGTGCACTTCATTTCTTTATTTTTCCATCTGTCTTGATTTTTGGCGATTGGTGGCTGTTCACACATTGCCATCCAGCCTTGTCCACAGGCTATATATTCTAAGCAGCATGTGCTTGGGCCTATCCCGCCCACAACCATGAATTAGTCATGGAGACGAGACTGAAAAGCACCAGGTACGTGCTGTGCAGTCCTATTTTTGCATATGTGAGGCCGCATGGCACACTTTAAATAAAAATATTGTAGTGTAGGACTGCCTCAAGAGATTTGCCGTGACGTGGTGAGGTAGCTCGAAAAATTGCTATTTTTTGCCAAAAAATCTCATTTTTCAATAGTACAGTATGGAATGTTGGTACTGTGCACACTTTGCAAAACACAATATTTTGAGTAGAGGTTGTTTTTATGCTGTTTTTCATTGTTATATAGGTTTTTGGATGGTCATGAAGAGGTCTGAGGTCAGAAGCTGGGAGGTAATGTGTAAGGTTCAGGGAGCAGACTGAGACGTAATCAGGAAGAGGTCCGAGGTCAGAAGATGGGAGGTAACGTATGCGGTTCAGGGAGAAGACTGAGACGTGATCAGGAAGAGGTCTGAGGTCAGAAACTGGGAGGTAACTGTGTCGCCCTGGGCAAGCCAGGGGACACAGGTGACACACCACCACACCCTACATCCCAGGTAGGAACATCTAAGCTAACCAAAAAATCCTTGTTGCCTTCCTCCAGAGACTGATGATACACACCAGGGGGTGGGCCAGGCGGTTGGCTCTGCCCACCGAGGAGTTCACAGCTCTGGAGGCGGGAAGTACCAGGCAGTTGAAGAGAGTTGAGTCAGGGAGGAGGAAGTGGAAGGAGTGGAGGAGTAGCCCAGACAGGGCTAAAGTAAACAGCTAAGTGAAAGTGAAGGAAGAAAAGTAGTAAAGGAGGAAAGCAGGAGTGGTGACAGAACAGAAAGAGTGTGCAAAGCCTGAAGAGTCCAGCTGAGTGCAGGGCAGGTCAGCAAGGTCAGCAATGGCGGTGACTGTCTGAAGGGGGGACCGTTTGGAAGTTCCTGGAAGGACCCCGTAGGCTGTGTGCCCGGTGGTCTGGAGCAGTGTTCCGAAGGACAGTCAGCACCAGGGCAGGGGCCTCTCGGACCCCGGCAAGGCTAGGAGTCGCCAAATTTGCCGAATCCATCAGTGAAGGGGACGTAGATCCCCCAACAACCAAGTCCCGATTGAAGGCAACAGTCCAACCTGTACAACAGAGGCACCGCCACCGCCAGGGCACCAGTCTCTGAGGGCCAGCACCTGCGGGCAAAGTGTAGTGCTCCTCCGGCCCAGCTTGAAGCCGGGGAGCGGGTTACCGGTGGGGACCCATCGCAACCAACCGTACATACAGGTGCAAGGAAGAGGGACATCACCGTCACCTACCGGGAAGGCAAAGCAGCCGTCTGTGGGACCGTCCTACCAGCCGTTTGGTTTACCATACAAACTGTGTCCAAGTCTCAGGCTGAGTGAGTACCACAGTGCCGCAAGGCACAGCGCTGTCCCCGCGTCCCTGCGCCCACCAAGCCCTGCACCTCCCAAGCCATCACCGGGCCCCGGGATCACCAACCCCTACCCACGGAGGGGCAACACAACACCTGGCTGCTCCCCATCACCATCCCCGGGATCCCCGCATTGAGCAGCGGTGGTGCTACACATCACCACAACCGTGGGTGGCGTCACGGACATTATCCCAACATCCCAAAACCCCTTTTCACTCACGGGCGAGGAGTGCCGCTCGAGAAACCCCGGGATCTGGCCCACCGCTCGAGCCACCACTGAGCAGCTGCCGGACCCGAGCAGAGGGGGTGAGCGTGGTGTGCTGACACCCTCCTCCCCGCCCGCGACAGCTGCGGTCAATAATGAAGTGTCATGCAGCGGTGAAAGAATTAAAGACACTGCAGGACACTTCATTTTAGGCAGCGGGCACACCCAGAAGAGAGAAGACAGAAGAAAGACGACCCCGCAGTCATACTCACTAGACGCCGACCGGGAGCAGGTGAGCGCATCAAGGTCCTGCAGCGGCGGAACACACACACCCCTCACACACACACCCCTCACACACACACACACACATTAGATCGCATCCACACACTCACAACCTCCAGCGATATTGATTGCTTCTCGGCGGCGATTCTGTGCATTGTGCAGTGACCTTCCAGGACCTACCGGAGGATCACATGGCCGGAAGCATGTGGTATCTCCGGATGTTTTGAGTGTGTGAGTGCGTATGTGCGATATCGTCAGTGTGTGTGTGTGAGTGTATGCGATCGGATGTGTGCGTGTATGCTGTCTGATGTGTGAGTGTGTTCTGATGTGTGAGTGTGTTCTGATGTGTGAGTGTATGCGATCGGATCTGTGAGTGTCGACAGAGGAGCACGGCGTGCAGCACAGCTGCTGGGAACGCCCACCGGAGAGCACAGGGAGAAGTGGGGTGTGTGTATGCGATCAGATGTGTGCGTGTATACTGTCTGATGTGTGACTGTGTGTGAACATAAGCGATCGGATCTGTGAGTGTCGGCAGGAAGCAGAGGAGCACGGTGTGCAGCACAGCTGCTGGGATCGTGGGGTGGGTGTGTGTTTGTGTGTGAGTGAGTGAGTGTGATCTGATGTGTGTGTGTGTGTGTGTGTGAGATCTGATGTGTGTGTGAGATCTGATGTGTGTGTGTGTGTGTGTGTGTGTGTGAGATCTGATGTGTGTGTGAGATCTGATGTGTGTGTGTGTGAGATCTGATGTGTGTGTGTGAGATCTGATGTCAGCCAGACGCAGGGGAGCACAGCTGCAGGGAGATCACAGGGAGAAGTGTGTGTGAGTGTGTGTGTGTGTGTGTGTGTGTGTGTGTGTGTGAGATCTGATGTCAGCCAGATGCAGGGGAGGCGTGCAGCGTACCTGATGGGAGATCACAGAAGGATCTGGGAGCCATACAGACGCCCTGGGCTGGTAAGTATGACGACCCTGGGATTGGGGGGGGGGTCTGCTTTTTGTGGGGGGTAAACTTACCCCCAACCATGTCTCCTCGAGAATAAGACACCCCCTGAAAATAAGACATAGTGCTTTTTTTCAGGGCAAAAAAAAATATAAGACCGTGTCTTATTTTCGGGGAAACAGGGTATTAATAAAGCAAAGCTGAGCTTGTAATCTACAGCAAGAGTCCAGCGTTTTCTGTTTTTTTTTTCAATCTAAGGGGTACTTTACACATTGCGACATCGCTAGCATTTGCTAGTGATGTCCAGCGCGATAGTACCCGCCCCCATCGTATGTGTGATATCTGGTGAATGCTGCCGTAGCGAACATTATCACTACCGCAGCTTCACACGCACTTACCTGGTCAGCAACGTCTCTGTGACCGCCGAACAATCCCTCCTTCAAGGGGGAGGTGCGTTCGGCATCATAGTGACGTCACCACGACCTCACTAATCGGCCGGCCAAAAGAAGCGGAGGGTCGGAGATGAGCGGGATGTAACATCCCGCCCACCTCCTTCCTTCCGCATTGCCGATGGAGGCAGGTAAGGAGATGTTTGTCGTTCCTGCGGCTTCACACACAGCGATGTGTGACGCCACAGGAGCGACAAACAACATCGTATCTCCTGATGGAGCGAAATTTTGGAAATGAACGACGTTACACAGATCAGCGATTTTTAACGCTTCTGCGCTCGTTCATCCTCGCACCTAGGATTTACATGTTGCGATGTCGCTACTGGCGCCGGATGTGCGTCACTAACGACGTGACCCCGACAATATATCGGTAGCGATGTCGCAACGTGTAAAACCCCCCTTAGATATGGATCAAATATATGTGTGCCACGTATGTAGTCACATACTCACTGGTAGCCGTCATCACCCATTTTCCGCCCTCCTCCAGCACCACATGACTACAGTTGTGAGCGAACCAAATCGCACAGTGGTTGCTATTCGAAGCAAAGGTCACTTTTTAAAATCTTCCCAATGCAAATCTATGGGAATTCAGAATTAGGGTCTGTAGCCACGTTTTGTGTCCCATAGAATTGTATTAAGAAAAGTGTCTCCCGGCTTATGAAAGCCATTATGTGGTTCCGGAGCGATTGAGGCGGTGCTGAAAACAGATGAAGACGTCGCCCGGTGAGTATGTTCATGTATTAACATATGTGATCTTTAACAAAGGGCAAAATACAAAATAGGTGAGAAAGATGATCCAAATTCAAATGGGCATTAATAAGTCAATCAAATGGTAAACTGTATAACCACAAATCTCATACCCAGTAATAGGCCAAAAGGATCCCTTATAGAGATGAATAAGGGTCAGTACATTACATCAATAGACATGTTTAACATAAAGGTATCTCCAAACGGACCATGATGCAGATAACTAACCTATACCCAAGCCTATCGAACCATAGTATTCTAGGGATAATACCCATAATTAAATTTGCCAAAGATATAAAAAGAAAACTCACCCATATCGATAAGCAGTGAGGTCATTCAAGGTTATAGGCATTTCTGAAAAGATGAGTCTTTAGGTTCCGTTTGAAGTTTGCAAGTGTAGTAGATAATCTGACGTGTTGAGGCAGCGAGTTCCAGAAGACTGGGGATGTTCGGGAGAAGTCTTGGAGGCGATTGCATGAGGAGCGAATGAGAGAGGAGGAGAGAAGGAGATCTTGGGAGAACCGGAGATTACGTTTTGGAGTGTAGCGAGAGATTAGTTCAGAGATATACGGAGGAGACAATTTGTGGATGGCTTTGTAAGTCAGTATTAGTAGTTTGAATTGGATACGATGGAAGATTGGGAGCCAGTGAAGGGACATGCAGAGAGGAGAAGCAGGGTGGTAGTGAGGCGAGACGTGGATCAGTCGGGCAGCAGAGTTAAGGATGGACTGGAGAGGGGCGAGCGTGTTAGCAGGGAGACCACAGAGGAGGATGTTGCAGTAGTCGAGGCGGGAGATTATGAGAGCATGCACTAGCATTTTTGTAGATTGAGAATTGAGGAAGGGACGGATTCTGGAAATATTTTTGAGTTGAAGACGACAGGAGGTGGTGAGGGATTGAATGTGTGGTATGAAGGACAGGGCAGAGTCAAAGGTCACTCCGAGGCACCGAACTTTGGGTGCTGGGGAGAGCGTGATGTTATTTATTGTAACAGATAGATCAGGTAGAGAGTGTAGGTGAGATGGAGGAAAAATGATCAGTTCAGTTTTCAGGACTTCACTGAGGAAGGCTGGCAACTGCAGAGACCTCAAAGTCTATTTCCACTTATGGCTCTTGAGTCATGAGCCACCTCAGTGGGTATAAAGTGTGAGAATCTTTTGCTAGATAGGAGACATCTTGATTTTGATCTCCTGAACACCCTTCCAGGGCCCTGAGTCTATGCAAAAGTCATTGGCATTGAATTTAGCCAGGGGCGTTACCCTACATGAAACTGTGACAGCAGGCTAGAGATAGCCACTCAGAAGGTGAACCATTAGAAGGGAAAGGGTTAACATGATCAAGGCTTACCTGCTCCCTCTTCTTTCTGGAGCCTCTTTGGACTTGGCTCTGCAGTTTGTTCTTCCAACTGTTATGGGAAAATAGACAGAACCTGGTCAAGAAGGAGGTGACTAGGAGGGTTGGGAAAACTTCACATGATTAAAGGATGGATGAATGGCCACAGAGACATTTTTGATAAAAATCTGCTGCCAGCTACCAGGATGATGAAGATGAAACGAAGATGGATATTTCAGCAGGACAATGATCTCAAGTGCACAGCCAAGGAAATTCTCACTTGGTTTTAGGGAAATAAAATAAACCTGCTAGTATTGCACAGTCGATCACCAGGTATGAATCCAATACAAACTGTAGAGTTCATAGAAGGAGCATTCAGCTTTTGCAGAGTGTTTGTGTGGAAAAATGGGCCAAAATCAAACCTGAGGAATGCATGCCACTAATCTCTCCATACAGGAGGTGTCTTGAAACTTCATCACCAACAAAGTCTTTTGTACAAAGTATTAAATAAGTTTCAGTAAGCGTGTTCAATACTTTTCCCCTATGTCATTTCTCATTACCACAGAAAACTTTATTTACTGTATGGACTACAATGATTTCATTTCTTTGCCTGTGTGGATTGAATGGGTTTTTACTGACATCTGTTAAGAAATTAATTTCAATAGCACCTAAGAAATATATTTAATTAGATAATTAGTTACGTGTTCATTATGTATTTCACCCGCTGTATACCTTTGTGAGATAGGCTATTGTTTATTTTGTGTATTTGTTGTTCTTTTGGGTTTTGCTTTTGATGTTTTAGCAACTGGACCAAAATTAGATTTTGTTTATTTTCAGTTTAACAGTTATTATTTATGTGATTCTTACTTATTTCTATATATTTTGTATAGGATATGATGTGCATGTATACTAATTATTTGCTGGTATGCTAAAAGAATGAGTGGCTGGACTGGGTGTAATTTTGTTCTTTACTTTTGTGATTGATAGTTTATTATTAGGGATGATCGAATACCTCAAATATTCGGCTTCGCGAATATTTGCCGAATAGGTCGCTGCTATTCGACTATTCGCGAATATTCGATGCGCAATGTAAGTCTATGGGAAACCCAAATAACAACTATTAGGAATATTCGGACTTCCCATAGACTTACAATGCGCATCGAATATTCACATAGCGGTGACCTATTCGTTGGATATTCGGGAAGCCGAATATTTGAGGTATTCGAACATCCCTATTTATTATGTTTCTTTTTTATGTGATATTATTGTTAAGTTTTTATTTTTTTTATCAAAAAAGATCTACATGGTAGATGTAATGCATGTACAGAGTTTCACAGCTAGATTCTATCTATACAATTTATGATCGTGGTAGAGCTTATCATTATGACATTTCTTTAAATATTGCATTTCTAGATAATTATCTAATGGATGGATACATTAAACTCTACAACATACAAAATCAATTGAATGTTGCGGTTATCTGATCTGACTCCTGATTGTAAATGATCTGTACAGATTATTGAGCATTACTGATTTTCTGACTTTGAATAACTGGTACATCATTTGACGATTCTTAAACGGGTTTCCTTATTTTGTTAAATGCATAAAATTGCACAGTGGTTGTAAAGATAGACCATTTCGTAATTTACCTCTTGTTGAAAACCGTCTATGTTCCCAAAATCTTATTTTTTTTTTTTAAAGTCTATAGTTTACAGCTCATTGCAAAGATTACTGGTCACCTCTGTAGTCTATCATAGGTGGTTGGTCTCACAAGGAGTGCACACTTGGAAGATATTTGCTTTTTTTTACTTTCTAGTGCTGCTCTGAAGTTGGCCAGATCGTGCCCACGCTGCGGATTTACCGCGGATTTTGCCGCGGATTTGCCGCGGATTTTCCGAAAATCTGCAGCAGCGGCACTTCCAAGCCATTTCAATGGCATTTTGGAAATGCTGTGTCCATGCTGCGGATTTTTCCGCGGTGGATTTGCCCGCGGATTTTGATCCGGAAAAATCTGCAGCATGTCAATTATTGTTGCGGATTTTGGTGCGGATTTTGGGTATAGAATGGGGAAAAAAAAAAAAAATCCGCATCAAAATCCGCGGCAAATTCGCGGTAAATCCGCGGTAAATCCGCGGCAAAAATAAGGTGCGGATTTGCCACGAAAGTCGCGGATTTTCATGCAGAAAAATCCGCAGGTACATTCTACCGTGGACACATAGCCTAAGGAGAAATTCCACAGTTTCGGAAAAGATATCTACTTCTTAACAGTGAATGTCTGCTAAATCTCAGGTTGAAGGTCACTGAGTGCCAGTGAAGGAATTCAGACCAAACAGAAAATATCTGGTATAAACCCCTCTCAGTGAGAGCAGGTGCTCGAGTAAAATGCTTTATTTTTTTACAATCCTTTTATAGAGCAGTAATGGGTTAATCTTTTAGTAAAATTCTTAAGTATGCCATTGGTTATATTAAAAACATATGTAGAAAGCCTGTGATGTTTATCCATCTTTAGGACTTCCCTCTCTGGCCCTTCAATTGCTCACGAGGCAGTTGTCATGTAGCTCCGGGTGCCTTATCTTCAATCCACCATAGCTCGAGGGGCCCTTGTTTCATGACGTCAGCTGTTGACCTTGGTGTACACATGCTGCTTTCCTGATACGCAGCAATAATCAGAAAACTCTCTTCAAGCTCTCTCTTCTTAGGCCCGCTTTACACGCTGCGATATTGTTACCGATATCACTAGCGTGCGTACCTGCCCCCATTTTTTGTGCAACACGGGCAAATCGCTGACCGTGGCGCACAACATCGCTTACACCCGTCACACATACTTACCTGCCTAGCGACGTCGCTGTGACCGGCGTACCGCCTCCGTTCTAAGCGGGCGGTTTGTTCGGCATCACAGCGATATCACTAAGCGGGCGCCCAATCAAAGCGGAGGGGTGGAGATGAGCGGGACGAACATCCCGCCCACCTCCTTCCTTCCTCATTGCTGGTGGGACGCAGGTAAGGAGAGGTTCCTCATTCCTTCGGTGTCACACGTAGTGATGTGTGCTGCCGCAGGAACGACGAACAACATCGTTACTGCAGCAGCAACGATAATTGGGAATAGGGGGTGATGTCACCGATGAGCGATTTTGAACGTTTTTGCGATGATTCAAAATCGCTCATACACAACGACATTGCTAAAGCAACCGGATGTGCGTCAAAAATTCCGTGACCCCAACGAGATCGCTTTAGCGATATCGTAGCGTGTAAAGCCACCTTTACTCATATATAAAAGAAACTTTGGTTATAGAAAAGCATATAGAAAAATACATATATTCTCACAGTAAAAAGCATATAGAAAATATATTGTATTCTCACAAGATCACTGGATGGAATAAGCTTTTGTTTCTCTCCGCTATTCTGATGCTGTAGATGCAAAACTTAATTAGTTGGCTGCATGGGAGAGTACATAGTGCAGACAAGTGGCACGACCCTGTCACTTTTCTGAACAGTCAAACTTTACAAGGAAACCCCCTTATTCCCAGGCAAGCAGAATGCCAGGAGGCTGTAGTTATGAACATAAATCACTCCCACACATGGGTAATGGAAAAGGGGAAAGCGCGACCCTACCCAACTGGTGCTTGGACAAACTTAAAGCGTGCCAATTGCCAGGACTTTCTTATATAACCCAAAGCCAGTGCTATACTCGCACTATCATGCTGATTCTATACATATATTTAGTTGTCAGCTACGATGTATAGGTTTTGAAAACACAAACAAGCAAAGTTTGTAAAATGAGCAGGTCTACGAATGATAGCTGTTGCCGATCAGCTAATAGCTGGGGTGGGTATTCATAGTGATTCCCGCCCCTCTGTCTATTGTTCCTCCCCTATCTATTAATTATGCTAATTCTATTATAGAATCGTTTTACTAACTGACTAGAAAGACCTGCTGATGTCATACCCATGTGACCAGAAGGGGTGGGGCCTCAGCCAACATAGCTGATACCAGGAAGCAACATTATTTTTCTGTTGGCTGAGGGCCCACCCCTTCTGGTCAGTGGGCTGCTGAGCTGGAATAGAGCTACCAAATGCAACACTTTATAGAGTGAATGTGGCTGTGAGTGGTCATTAGCAGCCTGAGCTCCTAGCAACATTTCACAAGCCAGCAGGAATTAACTCCTGCTGGACTAGAGAGCAGTGAAGCTAAAACAGCCGACGCTTGTTTCAGGCTGAACAACTAAGAGACCTCAGGTTGCTTGTCAGGCTCTGCAGTGTCAATAGAGTCCAATGATGCCATGACATGCAGCGAGTGCTAGACCGGACACCGCATGACACGGATCTCTGACAGAGCCATGCTAATTGTCGCCTACAGGACATGTGAACTCAGCCAATTCAGGATGTGATAGGACAAACTATAATGGGAAAATTAGGAACACCTGGAGAGGAGCAAATCAGAAAGGAAAACAAAGACCATAGGAAACATCAGTATTTGGACAGAAAAAGGAAAGGCAATAGCCCAGCAGACAGAGGAACCAACCACAAAACTACAGGTCACCAGATTGAATCCCCAAAGTGACCACCTATGACAGCAGGGAGTGGAGTGCTTCTGAAGAAAGGAACGTTTAAGTATAGTCTTTTGCCATAATTATCATAAATATGTCTGGAAATCATAGACAATTACTTGACTCCACCATTGCTACTTGCCCATATAAAAACATTCCCTTTTGTTACTAAAGCGGAATTTTTCTGCAGCTAGATAAATCCTTTATGGAGGATATAATGATAGCTGTCAGAGCTGCCTCTTCAGCTGTGCCCCACAGACAACTATAAATGAAATGCCTATTTTAGTCTCCATTGCATTAAGTGGAGAAAATACAGTTCGGTACTATATTAGCAAATCAGCATGTCTGCAAAAAGTTCTTCTCTTAAGCACAGATGCTTACTGAATAAGGTTACATATAACAGCAGGCCCATGAACTGAGATTTAATAGAAAATGAAACATAAATGTGGACTACACGGGAGGCTGAAATGAAACAGCCAACTCCAGAATTTGAGCCTGAAGAGCAGATCACTTTTTTCAAGGTGTACAATGTTGTAAAAAAGTATTTCCAAATTCCTTTTAATAACACGTTTATCCACCCCCCCTCATCACCCAATAGTAAAGACAATTTACCCACTTTCAAAATAAATTAACGAGTCCGGCACCAATAACCACCAGCGATCAGCTGTAATCTCACAAGAAAACACATCTACATACAACCCCTGGCAAAAATTAACGACTCACCTGGCTCTGAGGATGTTCATTCAGTTGTTTACTTTTGTTTAAAAAAAAGCAGATCACAGACATGGCACAAAACTAAAGTCATTTCAAATGGCAACTTTCTGGCTTTAACAAACACTAAAAAAATCATGAAAACATAATGTGCTAGCCAGTAACGGTTACTTTTCAAGACCAAATTGGGAAAAATTATGGAATCACTGAATTCTGAGGAAAAAATTATGGAATCATGAAAAACAAACAAAAGAACACTCCAATACATCACTAGTATGTTGTTGCACCACCTCTGGCTTTTATAACAGCTTGCAGTCTCTGAGGCATGGACTTAATGAGTGACATATAGTCTCTTCATCAATCTAGCTCCAATTTTCTCTGATTGCTGTTGCCAGACCAGCTTTGCAGATTGGAGCCTTATCATGGACCATTTTCTTCAACTTCCACCAAAGATTTTCAATTGGATTGAGATCCGGACCATTTGCAGGCCATGTCATTGACTTTATGTGTCTTCTTCAAGGAATGTTTTCACAGTTTTTGCTTTATGGCAGGATGCATTATCATCTTGATAAATGATTTAATCATCCGCAAACATCCTTTCAATTTATGGGGAAAGAAAAGTGTCCAAAATTTCAATGTAAACTTGGGCATTTATTGAAGATGTAACGACAGCCATCTCCCCAGTGCCTTTACCTGACATGCAGCCCCATATCATCAATGACTGTGGAAATGTACATGTTCTCTTCAGGCAGTCATCTTTTTACTGTCTAGCTTTTCTGTATGTAAATCCCATTTCCTTTAGGTGATTTCTTACAGTTTGGTCACAGACATTGACTCCAGCTTCCTCCCATTCGTTCCTCATTTGTATTGTTGTGCATTTCCTGTTTTGGAGACATATTGCTTTAAGTTTCCTGTCTTGACGCTTTGATGTCTTCTTTGGTCTGACAGTATGCTTGCCTTTAAAAACCTTCCAATGTTGTTTGTATTTGGTCCAGATTGTAGACACAGCTGACTGTGAACAACCAACATCTTTTGCAACATTGCGTGATGATTTATCCTCTGTTAAGAGTTTGATAAACCTCTCCTTTGTTTCAATTGACATCTCTCATGTTGGAGCCATGATTCATATCAGTGCACTTGGTGCAACAGCTCTCCAAGGTGTGATCACTCCTTTTCAGATGCAGATTAATGAGCAGATCTTATTTGATGCAGGTGTTAGTTTTGGGAATGAAAATTTACAGGGTGATTCCATAATTTTTTCCTCATAATTGAGTGATTCCATATTTTTTTCCCCCTGTTTGGTCTTGAAATGTAACCGTTACTGGCTAGCACATTATGTTTTCAGGATTTTTTTTAGTGTTTCTTAAAGCCAGATAGTTGCCATTTGAAATGACTTTAGTTTTGTGCCATGTCTGTGATCTGCTTTTTTTTAAACAAAAGTAAACAACTGAATGAACATCCTCAGAGCCAGGTGATTCCATAATTTTTGCCAGGGATGGTGTACATTACAACTGCAATGGCGGCTGCAGGTGTAGTTTTACATTCTTAAATTAGAAATAGAATACCTAGGTCCATAATCATTAAGAATCCTGACCAAAGTCACCTGAACCATAAATTAAACCTATAGTTGACTTTTATCTGAATATAATATTCAATAATGTCTAACAGATCAAGTGATAAGAAAAAAAAAACAAAACAAAAAACTATATATATATATATCTATATATATAATTGCCTTATTCTGTCTCTGTCTGTCTATCTGTCTGTCTGTCTGTCATGCTCCGAAATTGTGTCCTTACGGTGACACAAAGCTGATTGGCCGCTGGGCTCACCATGGCCCCGCCCCCCCCACACGGATTGGCCTCTTGCCCCGGCTCTCTGCAGGCCCCGCCCCCCTCACGCAATGCACGCTCGCTCTGGCCCAACTGACACGGAGCTCTGATTCCCAGGTGAGTACACACACACACATCAGATCACACTCACTCTCACACTCACTCTCACACACACCTCACACATCACAACATGCTGGGATATCGCTTGCTTCTACACCGGCTCCGTCAGGATCCCGGCAGCGCCAGACATAACCTTGCGATGCTGGGATCTTGACGGAGGCCGTGAAAGCTGGTAACCATTATACACATCGGGTAACTAAGGTCCCTTAGTTACCCGATGTGTATCATAGTTACCAGTGTACACCGGCTCCCACTCACTCTCACACACACCTCACACATACATCACATCGCATCCACACATCAAGGTCCTGCAGCTGCGGAACATACACACACATAACAGCACACACACACACATACACACACACATCAGATCACACTCACACACACCTCACACATCACATCGCATCCAAATACTCACAACATCCTGGGATATCGCTTGCTTCTCGGCGGCGATACTGTGCTGTTGTGAGCTTCCAGGACCTGCCGGGGGATCACATGGCCAGAAGCATGTGATATCCCCGGATGTTGTGAGTATCAGCGCGTATGTGCAATATCGTCAGTGTGTGTGTCTTTGTGTGTGAGTGTATGCGATCGGGTGTGTGTGAGTGTATGCGATCGGGTGTGTGTGAGTGTATGCGATCGGGTGGGTGTGAGTGTATGCGATCGGGTGGGGGTGTGTGGGTGTGTGTGAGTGTATGCGATCTGGTGTGTGTGAGTGTATGCGATCGGGTGTGTGTGAGTGTATGCGATCGGGTGGGTGTGTGTGGGTGTGTGTGAGTGTATGCGATCGGATCTGTGAGTGTCGGCAGAGGGGCACGGCGTGCTGGAGGAGGCTGAGAGGAGAGAGGCTGAACCTGGGGAAGGCTGGGATGGGGAGGCTGATGCTGGAGACGGAGAGGCTGATGCTGGCGCAGCATGGCGGATGGAGCACCTTTGGGAGTGCGCAGCATGGCGGATGGAGCACGTTTGGGAGTGCGCAGCATGGCGGATGGAGCACGTTTGGGAGTGCGCAGCATGGCGGATGGAGCACCTTTGGGAGTGCGCAGCATGGGGGATGCAGCACGATGGGGAGTGCGGAGTATGGCGGATGGAGCACGTTTGGGAGTGCGCAGCATGGAGGATGCAGCACGATGGGGAGTGCGGAGTATGGCGGATGGAGCACGTTTGGGAGTGCGCAGCATGGCGGATGGACCACGTTTGGGAGTGCGCAGCATGGCGGATGGAGCACGTTTGGGAGTGCGCAGCATGGGAGATGGAGCACGATGGGGAGTGCGCACCATGGCGGATGGAGCACGTTTGGGAGTGCGCAGCATGGGGGATGGAGCACGATGGGGAGTGCGCAGCATGGCGGATGGAGCACGTTTGGGAGTGCGCAGCATGGCGGATGGAGCACGTTTGGGAGTGCGCAGCATGGCGAATGGAGCACGTTTGGGAGTGCGCAGGATGGGAGATGGAGCACGTTTGGGAGTGCGCAGCATGGGGGATGGAGCACGTTTGGGAGTGCGCAGCATGGCGGATGGAGCACGTTTGGGAGTGCGCAGCATGGCGGATGGAGCACGTTTGGGAGTGCGCAGCATGGCGGATGGAGCACGTTTGGGAGTGCGCAGCATGGGGGATGGAGCACGTTTGGGAGTGCGCAGCATGGCGGATGGAGCACGTTTGGGAGTGCGCAGCATGGGAGATAGAGCACGATGGGGAGTGCGCAGCATGGCGGATGGAGCACGTTTGGGAGTGCGCAGCATGGGGGATGGAGCACGATGGGGAGTGCGCTGCATGGCGGATGGAGCACGTTTGGGAGTGCGCAGCATGGCGGATGGAGCACGTTTGGGAGTGCGCAGGATGGGAAGATGGAGCACGATGGGGGGTGCGCAGCATACGGGATGGAGCACGATGGGGAGTGCGCTGCATGGGGGATGGAGCACGATGGGAAGTGCACACCTCCCCCCAACACACACACATACGCGCGCACTGCACAACACACCACACCACACACACACACTGGGAACCACAAACAACTGCCCTACACAGACACCCACACACACAGACAACGCTGCACACACAAATATACGCACATACCGCACAACACGCACATTGCACAAAACATACCTCCCCCCAAAACACACCACACACACACAAACAGCGCCCTACACAAGCACTTGGTAACTACACACAACAACATCTATATATATATATATATATATATATATATATATATATATAACAAAAATCATACATGAACTACACAATACGTAAATTCTAGAATACCCGATGCGTAGAATCGGGCCACCTTCTAGTATATATATATATATATATATATCTATATATATAATTGCCTTATTCTGTCTGTCTGTCTGTCTTGCTCCAAAATTGTGTCCTTACGGTGACACAAAGCTGATTGGCCGCTGGGCTCGCCATGGCCCCGCCCCCCCCCGCACGGATTGGCCGCTCGCCTCGGCTCCGCCCCCCCACGGATTGTTTGCTCGCCTCGGCCTGGCCCCGCCCTCCGCATGGATTGCCTGCTCGCCTCGGCCCTCCGCACGCATCGCCAGACATAACCTTGCGCTGCTGGGATCGTGACGGAGCCGGTGTACGCTGGTAACCATTATACACATCGGGTAACTAAGGTACCTTAGTTACCCGATGTGTATCATAGTTACCAGTGTACACCGGATCCCGGTACACATGTGCAGGGAGCCGGCATTATACTCCTCTCCCCCCAGGACTACTCCTCCTATTATAGTCCTCCTATTATACTCCTCTCTGAGTATAATAGGAGAACTATTATAGCATGGGGGATGGAGCACGATGGGGTGCACAGCATGGGGGATGGAGCACGATGGGGGGTGCGCAGCATGGGGGATGTAGCACGATGGGGAGTGCGCAGCATGGGGGATGGAGCACGATGGGGAGTGTGCAGCATGAGGGATGGAGCACGATGGGCGGTGCGCAGCATGGGGGATGGAGCACGATGGGGGGTGCGCAGCATGGGGGATGGAGCACGATGGGGGGTGTGCAGCATGGGGGATGGAGCACGATGGGGGGTGCGCAGCATGGGGGATGGAGCACGATGGGGGGTGCGCAACATGGGGAATGGAGCACGATGGAGAGTGCGCAGCATGGGGGATGGAGCACGATGGGGAGTGCGCAGCATGGGGGATGGAGCACGATGGGGGTGCACAGCATGGGGGATGGAGCACGATGGGGGGTGCGCAGCATGGGGGATGGAGCACGATGGGGGGTGCGCAACATGGGGAATGGAGCACAATGGGGAGTGCACAGCATGGGGGATGGAGCACGATGGGGAGTGCGCAGCATGGGGGATGGAGCACAATGGGGGTGCGCAGCATGGCGAATGGAGCACGATGGGGGGTGCGCAGCATGGGGGATGGAGCACGATGGGGAGTGCGCAGCATGGGGGATGGAGCACGATGGGGAGTGTGCAGCATGGGGGATGGAGCATGATGGGGAGTGTGCAGCATGGGGGATGGAGCACGATGGGGGGTGCGCAGCATGGGGGATGGAGCACGATGGGGGGTGCGCAGCATGGGGGATGGAGCACGATGGGGGGTGTGCAGCATGGGGGATGGAGCACGATGGGGGGTGCGCAGCATGGGGGATGGAGCACGATGGGGGGTGCGCAACATGGGGAATGGAGCACGATGGAGAGTGCGCAGCATGGGGGATGGAGCACGATGGGGAGTGCGCAGCATGGGGGATGGAGCACGATGGGGGTGCACAGCATGGGGGATGGAGCACGATGGGGGGTGCGCAGCATGGGGGATGGAGCATGATGGGGGGTGCGCAACATGGGGAATGGAGCACAATGGGGAGTGCACAGCATGGGGGATGGAGCACGATGGGGAGTGCGCAGCATGGGGGATGGAGCACGATGGGGGTGCGCAGCATGGCGGATGGAGCACGATGGGGGGTGCGCAGCATGGGGGATGGAGCACGATGGGGAGTGCGCAGCATGGGGGATGGAGCACGATGGGGAGTGTGCAGCATGGGGGATGGAGCACGATGGGGAGTGTGCAGCATGGGGGATGGAGCACGATGGGCGGTGCGCAGCATGGGGGATGGAGCACGATGGGGGGTGCGCAGCATGGGGGATGGAGCACGATGGGGTGTGCGCAGCATGGGGAATGGAGCACGATGGGGAGTGCACAACATGGGGAATGGAGCACGATGGGGAGTGCGCAGCATGGGGGATGGAGCACGATGGGGGTGCGCAGCATGGGGGATGGAGCACGATGGGGGGTGCGCAGCATGGTGGATGGAGCATGATGGTGAGTGCGCAGCATGGAGGATGGAGCACGATGGGGAGTGTGCAGCATGGGGGATGGAGCACGATGGGGGGTGCGCAGCATGGGGGATGGGTGCGCAGCATGGGGGATCGAGCACGATGGGGGTGCACAGCATGGGGGATGGAGCACGATGGGGGGTGTGCAGCATGGGGGATGGAGCACGATGGGGAGTGCGCAGCATGGAGGATGGAGCACGATGGGGAGTGCACAGCATGGGGGATGGAGGACGATGGGGAGTGCGCAGCATGGGGGATGGAGCACGATGTGGAGTGCGCAGCATGAGGGATGGAGCACGATGGGGGGTGCGCAGCATCGGGGATGGAGCACGATGGGGAATGCGCAGCATAGGGGATGGAGCACGATGGGGGTTGGGCAGCATGGGGGATGGAGCACGATGGGGGGTGCGCAGCATCGGGGATGGAGCACGATGGGGAATGCGCAGCATAGGGGATGGAGCACGATGGGGGTTTGGCAGCATGGGGGATGGAGCACGATGGGGGGTGTGCAGCATGGGGGATGGAGCACGATGTGGAGTGCGCAGCATGGGGGATGGGGCACGATGGGGGGTGTGCAGCATGGGGGATGGGGCACGATGGGGGGTGCGCAGCATGGGGGATGGAGCACGATGGGGGGTGTGCAGCATGGGGGATGGGGCACGATGGGGGGTGCGCAGCATGGGGGATGGAGCACGATGGGAGGTGCACACCTCCCCCCAACACACACACACACACAACACACCACACACACACTGGGAACCTCAAACACCGCCCTATACAGACACCCACACACACAGACAACGCCGCACACACACACCCAACACACAAACACCGCGGCATACATAAATATACGCACATACCGCACAACACACACATTGCACAAAACATACCTCCCCCGAAAACACACCACACACACACAAACCGCGCAACACACACACACACACAACGCGACAGACACACAGCGCTCCACAAACAACGCAACACACGCAACACACATACAACACCGCTCTCACCCCCCGCCACACCCAGACAACACCCAGAACATGTACAGCGCCCTACACAAACACTTGGTAACTACACACAACAACATCTATATATATATATAACAAAAATCATACATGAACTACACAATACGTGTATATATATATATATATAAAACATTATTAGGAACCTCAAAAATTTATACAGAAAAACAGAGTGTTATAAAAACAAGGAAGACAAGACCAGGGCAATGTGATTCATGTAAGGGTCAAAGAATATATCACATTACAACAAAATTTGCACTCTTATAAATCACAATAGCAGACAAGGGGTAATGCAAAAGATGGTTTAGGGAGAATACAATATTTCATAGTAGGCCATACAAGGATTGTACAAATGTCCCGGTAATTAGTAAAGTATCCCATTTTCAAAACATAACCAGAATGATTCAATACCAGAAGAGAAAGAGACATCTATAGATTCAACCATATAAACCGCAAATGCTCACATAATATCATGATGTGCAAAAACACTACTTGTAAACAATAGAGACACATGTGCAAAATGCAACCCTGAAGATGAAGATTATGGGATTCAATAACCCACCAAAGTGCTGCAACTTGGACCCTATAGACCATACTGCACTGCACCTCGACGGGCGTTTCGCATCAGCTTCATCGGGAGGTGCAGGGACAGTGAAATGGGCTGTTTAAATCATAAATCAAGAATACCTGTCAGCCTATGGCAGCGCGCACTGGCCGTCCTATGCAAATCCTCAGATATAGTCTGTTCAGGAATGACCTTACAAATAAGCGAAGGGGGAGGTGTGTGTTTATATGTTAAATGGTCCCTAAAACCCATCCTACGTGATAATATATGTGAGGCCAATGAAAATGTAGAGTCCCTGTGGGTGAAGATTTGGGTAAGGAGACAGAATAATAAAATACTGATAGTTTGTTCTAAGCCTCCAAATATAATGGAAAAAATATCCCTATAAAGCAAATAGATGAGGCAGCGAATCAGGGGGAGTCATCATCATGGGGGGCTTCAACTATCCGGATATAAATTGGGGAGCAGAAACCTGCAGGTCCGGAAAGGAAACCGGTTTCTTACAACAATGAAGAACACTTAGCTATCACAACTGGTTCAGGACCCAACAGGAAGGAGGGCACTGCTAGACCTAATATTAACCAATAGGCTGGACCGCATATCAAATATACGGGCCGGGTGTTATTTGGGTAATAGTGATCACAAAATAATACGTTTTCATGTGTCCTCCTATAAGATGTATAGTAGAGGGGCTACAAAGACACTAAATTTCAGGAAGTCAGATTTCCAAAGTGTAAGAGATGGACTTAGTGCCATAAACTGGGACAATAACCTCAGACATAAAAGTGCACAAAGCAAATGGGACACTTTTATAAGCATCCCAAATAGGACTGATATAGGGTTAATAGTTTCTGTATTTCTTGATTTTAAATACTTTATTATGCCATTAGTACATCTGGTGTAAGTTCAAAGCCATTGTTTAGCCTTCAAAAAAAACAAGCTCAAAATTATTATTGTCTGGAAATATTTTTCTTATCTCATATGCAAGACTCTACATTTTTTATTTCTCAAACTTAAAGGTCATATGATCAACTGATAAATTTCCACTCAAAGCCTTTTTGCAATATCACATTGATCTGTAAATGGTATAAATTATCTGTGCATTGGCTAAATAAACAGAAAACTGATCACGCTTTCATGAATGCAGGTCTTTTCTCCGAGCGCTCGATATTGACTAGGCCTAAAGAAGCCTAATTCAAATGACCTCACTGGTGATCCCATAAGCTGACTTTTGAGTCAGAACAGAACAGCTACATCAGTTTTTGGCGCCCAACATGGGGCCGTGGCCAACCAGCCTATTCGGAAGACGTTTTGGGGACTCTTGAGACAGTGAAATTTATGCTGCAGCAAGGTGAGAAGCTTTATTCTTACACTTTATTTCACGCTTTCTGATTTCCCAAATATTCTGGGCTGTACACACGGTTGAAGAACTCTGGCATCACCAGTGAGTTTTGTTTTTTCATATGCATGTCTGAATGAGAGTTGAAAAATAAAGTAATAAGAAAATCTGTTGTCTGTCCATTAACTGATTACATAGATTGCATAGTACGGTGGTATGGAATTGGGACAGTCTTTGTATAATTACATTTGCTGTGTTTTGTGTTTTGCTGTGGCCATCTTTGCATTTTTGATGGGCAATACACTTCATAAGCGTCCATAATTCACAATATATACCCTACGGGAATAAATAAGCTAGAAATAGGAGGATACCGCTATGGATAAATAGAGCCGTAAGAGGCACAATAAATTACAAAAAGAAACCGTTTATGGCTCATTGACGGCTTATTTTTTGCATCTCAAGCTGACTATTTTAATGGCACCAATGTTTGCGCAGATGCAACTTTTTGATCACCTTATTACATTTTGAGCAAAATTTGCGACGACCAAAAAACATAACTTTGGCGTTTGGACCTTTTTGTTGCTACACCGTTTACCAATCAGATTAATTGATTTTATATTTTCATTGATTGGGCATTTCTTAATGCAGCAATACCAAATATGTGTATATATTTTATTTATTTAACCTTTTAATTTTGAATGGGGCGTGATTTGAACTTTTATTTTTTTTTATTTTTAAAATTTTTTTTTTACTTTTTTTTAAATTTGACTAGTCCCCCTGGAGGGCTATAAGGATCAGCAGTCTGATCGCTGATTCATTTCTGTAGATCAGAGCTGAACAGCTCTGATCAGCAGAAATGCTCATCTTCTCTAACAGCCAGCTCTCTGCCGGCTGTTACAGGAAGTGAGTCATAATAGCACAAGAGTCATCACATGACCCTGTGGTACCATGGCAACTATTGGCTCCCCGTGATCATGTCAAGGGGCTTCCGATGGCAGCGAGGAAAGACGCGTTCCTCACTGCAGGCATTTAAATCGCACTGTCACATTTTGACAGCACGATCTAAGGGATTAACAGGCGTGGGTGGATCATGGATCCACCTGCGCCTGTGATGCGCACATGTCAGCTGTTCAAATTAGCTGACATGTGCAGGGATCAGCACCGGCTCAGAGCAGCCAGCGGTGATTCCCCCTTCATGACTTAGGGCGAACCTGTAATGTTGAATCCTGGCTTGCAGTCTGTCCAGGGTTTACTATCATGTTATAGGAGGACGCGCTACTCGTTCGGAAGCCTATCTAACTTATAGGGATGATCCAATGTGAACAACCTCTTTTACGTGTGAGTATAATAACTAATATAATTTTTTTTAAAATCCAGAATGTATTATTATCCTAAAAGGCATAGAACATCCCCAGGCTCCAGCTGTCAGTGCAAAACCGTCACTGATCAAGATGCCACTTGTTAGTGGTTGCTTCAATTTAAAAAATTCCAATAACTTCGAAACTGTTTAGACTTAGAAAAAGGTCAAAATCAACATAATAACCAAAAATAAAAGAAATAATTAAAATAAAAAAATAAATCTTAAAAAGATACAAAACTCTACAGCAAGTTTGGGTGAAATGGGTAATTCTCTGCCTGATGTGTAGACGCATGATATCATTTCAGCGCTGCACACCTTTACATTAATTACTGACCTCCCGGTGTTCCCACAGCGAGTGGAGCCATATTAGATAATTTGCATAATCAGTATATAACTATGCACTAATTATTCAAATTAGCTGAACAAGGCACTGCTCTCCATGGCAGCCCTAGGCTTCAAGAAACAGATCATTAATTAATCTTTTTGGAATTGTGCTGGGCCCGTGTAGAGCGGGCTTGCCCATAGTGGTGATATTGTATGCACACGAATATGGATGAATTACGCCTGGTCGGATTTTGGAATGTAACTTGATAAATTGATACAACCCCAAGGGAAATTTATTCTAGCTCTATTGCCCCTTACTTTTCCACTTAAAAATTGTAAATGACTCCTTTTCATTCTTAATAATAGCACTTTGGTGTCTGGAGTTGGTGCTCATATTGGGCCAGGATTTTAGCCAACACCTTTGACATTGTTTCGATAGCAGAACAGATTGGACACATCTGCTCCATGACTTTCAATTAGTTCCATTTGTCACAATAACTCAGCTATGGAGAAGGACAATTGGCAATAATATTCTGGTGGGGGTCTCTTCCCTATTGCACATGGCTGGGATACATGCCAAATACCCTTGGCACTTGTTGGCATTCTACCTAGCAAGAAATATTAAAACAGCAGCTCTAATTAATTGACCAAGTGGAGACAATTTGCTGAGGTTCCTGCTTTGTTGCTGTGTCAAGTCTATGGAGAGATGAAAGCCAATCCATTTTTAATCTGTATAAACAAGGTTGGAGAACTACAAGTTCGAGAGACTCAAAGTGAGGGCTGCTCAGCAGAGCGGGGGCTGCAGATAAGTGTATAGTTAAACACCATATCATAGTTTAACACAAGAGCATAGTTTGGTGTTTTTCATTGTTTTCTGCTTTTGTCTGTACTGTTTATGACTCGCCCACCCCAGGGCTATGGGACACCCGGTGCTGGGCCGGACTAGTCCGGTGGTAGTCAGTGGTGGCTGGGCCCGGCTCCGTGGCCCTGGTGGGTGTCAGTAGAATATGTGGCTTGATGAATAAAGTTTGTGTTCGTGACACCACCTGTGGTATGCGGCTATTAAGCCGCCGCTGCTGTGTGAGGCCACCGGGATGATGTTATAGCCGCAATGGTGGTACTGCTCCCCACAGGTGGAGCAATGCCCGGGGCACAGTTGGTGCTTGTGAATGTCTATGCAGCTGAAATAACAGAGACCACTCCAAGGGTGCAGTTCAAGTTCTTTACTCACACTTCTTGTCACAGTACTGTAGGGACCCTTGGACTGCTGGGACCACTGTCAGGGACCTCCGCCGTTTCTGAGTGATTCTGAGAGTAAAAGCCGGTACCCTTCTCTTAAGTGTCTCTTTCTTCTGCTGTCTTCCTTAGCCTTGCCTTTAATAGGATAAACCTGGCTTGGCCTCCACTACAGCCTCCAGGCTGGGGGGTCACCTGTCGGCTGATTACCCCTTTTCTGGAAGTTCTGCTATGGGTTCTGGCCCGGGAAGTCTACAACGTTCCCTGGGCCTCGGTTTTTACTGTTTGGAGATGATCTTTGCACTCCTCCAGTCTCTAGGGACCGTCCCCTGCTGCAGCTTGATCCCTCCACCGATGTTATTGTGGACCAGGCCACCGTAGCTCTAAACTGCCCCGACAGCTATACAGACTACCCGTGGCCCTGCGACTCCTTCCGTCTTCTACGTGGTGTCACCTGGATCCTCCGAGTCACAGGATCTTCACCAGGAAGCGTCTCTTGCTGTTTCTCTGCTCCTGTCTGACTTGGAGCTTTCTTTCTCTTTTCTTCTCCTCCTTGCCTGCCTCCAGCAGGCCTCCTCCTCCCTCCTTTCTCTCGTTATTCTTCTCCAACTACATGCTGGCTCCTCACTCTCTCACTCCCTGAGGTAGACTCACTAACCTTGACCTTCCTCTCTGTCTCTGCTCTCAGATGGCTCCTCCCACCTCCCCAATTGCCCTGTTCTACCCTATAGGAGCAGGGATGGGAGGGCTGTCTGCCACTTTCCCTGGTCCCAGTGTGTTCCTAGCAATGGGTGTAGTGTGGATTTACCAGGGGACCGGAGTTCACTCTCTTCCTCTCCCAGAATGGGGCATCACACCGCTGGATGGGGTGCAATGACCTGTGGCGACGGAAGCCTCAGGGGCGCCACATTTATCCCCATTTAGTATGTGCTTCATGGAAAATGCTACCAAGTGTGTTTCTTGTCAGATGTATGTGTAGCACCCACGGGGCAAGGGGTTAAATACTCATCTCCGGGCTTGATGATGTCGGGTCTGGGGATGTCACAGGTGGAGATCAGGGTATTGTGATGGCCACTCCAAAACATTGACTTTGTTATCTTTAAGCCACTTTGTAACCCGTTTGCCAGTATGCTTTGGGTCATTGTCCATTTGGAAGACCCATTTCCACCCAAGCAGTTGCCTCTGATCCTTAGTGACTGGGCTGTGTGCAGTGATCACCGCACATCACAGCCCAGCATGAAGATAAAGAAAGGAGGGTTTACTTACCATTCTGAAGCTGTGTGCGGGGCTGGAAGCAGGAGCGAGAGAGGAAGAGGAGTCATGTCAGGTGAGTATGTTATTGCACGGGGATGGAGGTGGGAGGATGAGCATAGAGGAGAGTGCCACTGCAAAGCATTATGGGAGTTGTAGGAACTGAACCCAGAAGTCAGGAGAGAGATTAACCCCATCATAGCTGGAGCCAGCAATGAGAAAGTGCTGCTAGAGCATGAAAAAAGGTACAAAAATAAATAAATCACTTTTGGTAACTGGATAACTTCTTTAAAATACATCTCAGGTGTGTCTCTAATTAACTCAGATGTTGCCAATAAACCTATCAGAAGCTTCCAAAGACATTGAATCATCATATGGGCTGTCCCATATTGTTTAAATGCATAGTACTCTAATGCCGGCGTCACACAGGACGATTTATCGTGCGATCGCATCAGTGATCGCACCCGCAGCTGTCGTTTGTGCGTCACGGTTATTTCATTGCCCGTGTCGCACAAAGTTGTTAAACCCCCGTCACACGCACTTACCTTCCGCACGACTTCGCTGTGGGCGGCGAACATCCTCTTCCTGAAGGGGGAGGGACGTTTGGCGTCACAGTGACATCACACAGCTGCCGGCCAATAGAAGCGGAGGGGCAGAGATGAGCGGGAAGTAAACATCTCGCCCACCTCTGTCCTTCCGCATAGTCGGCGTGAGCCGCGGTGACGCAGGTAAGCTGATGTTCCTCGCTCCTGCAGCTTCTCACACAGCGATGTGTGCTGCCGCATGGGAACGAGGAACAACATCGTACTGTCGCTGCCGCGCAATAATGAAAATGTCGGACACTACAACGATGATACGATTTCAACGCTTTTGCGCTCGTTAATCATATCAAATACGCTTTACACACTACGATATCGACAGCGACGCCGGATGTGCGTCACTTTCGAATTGACCCCACTGACATCGCAGCTGTGATGTCGTAGTGTGCAAAGTACCCCTTAGTCTTTGCTGATGACAACAAACTATGTAGGATATTAAAAACTGACGTTGATAGTACAATATTATAAAATGATCTAGATAATACGTCGGAATAGGCAGACACTTGGAAAATGAGATTTAATGTTTACAAATGTAAAGTCATGCACCTAGGACGGAGTAATCCTATAGCTGCGTATACATTAAATGAAAGTAAGCTCGGGACTACAGAACAGGAGAAGGACATTCCATGTTGTTTTCAGCTTTGCTGTGTGGACTGTGAGTAGAGTCATCTCATTATTATTAGGTTTCTCTTGCTATATCAAAAGGAAAAAAGAGGTGTGCAGCTCTCCTCTCAAATACCAAATGTGGGCAATAAGCCTGCATAAGGATGCATGTCCAATGTTCAAGGACTTAACTTTTAGTAACCATAAATCAAAAAAGAATGACAGCGGCCAACAAAGGGGAATTATCCAGACCAGTATCCTTTATCCTGCCATGGTGCAACATTTCGACCCATGTAGGTCTTTTTCAAGCATTGCCAAAACAAGTGTGGTTACAGGGGTAGGGCCAGTCAAAAAGGAGCGACACTCCCGCAGAACATAATCCAATCAATGACCCATTTAAAACTTCACATATTAATGGCAATTTTCATTGCAAAGGTTTCTCTTGCTGTGAGTTTTCACACTGGTCACTGAAGCTTACACAATTAACTGTTTGTCTGCTGCCCACTTTTTCCCAGCTTTGCTGTGTGGACTGGGACATAGTGAGCAGAGCCATCTCTATCAATAGGTGGCTTTGGCTCACTAATTTGTCACTGGCCACTGAAGCTCACACATTAAGCTGTTTTTCTGCTGCTCACTTCTTCCTAACTTTGCTGTGTGGAATGGGACATAGTAATCAGAGTCATCTCATGAACATTAAGAGGGTCGTTCACTTATTTTAATTTGTTTTAAATAAATGTGTCTGGGACATGCTTTTGAGGTAATTAATAACATGTAATTAACAACAATATTGTCTGAATAATTCACTGCACAATCAAATTAAACAATGCTTGTGGAGCAGAAGGTACTCCACCAAAAAAACAGTGATTTCAATGTAGTAAAATAGATTATTTATTTGGTAAATATTAAAAATATAAATGTAAAACAATGACAAGTATAATAAATGATGGTGCTTCAACAAGAGGGACGATTTGTCAGCATAAATATTAGGATTATAATAGGCCCAGGAGTAAACAAAGCTTAATTATTCGATACAGAATGAATATATTATTGTCTCGAAAATTCAAGTATCAAAGAATATATCTTGTTTATATAAACCTTAAATATAAAACATTCACAGACAAGAATAAAATTCATTAGTAGTATAAAAATAAATCCATCTAAAAGCAAAAGGGTATTTGTATAATAAATGACATGTGATATAAATTTCTTAAACGATAAATTAATGTGAGTGTAGAGAAGGTGTAAATCTATGTGGTATACATTAGTTAGCAGATTCCGTGAGGTATGAATGTTACTGAGTGCTAAGTGCTAATGAGTGACCAGTTGTATAAAGTGCTTCTAGTATAAAGTGCAATAGTGGTTGCTGTAAGCGGACAGTAATGCATTCAAATCGGATTCAATGACTGATAAAATAAGGTGCTCCTGTGCCAGTGAACAATAATTACCTGGTGTGTAGTGCTCAGTTGTCCCTCTACCCCGACGTATGTTTCAATATACTGTTCCTCAGGGGGCCCCTCTACCTTCTGCTCTACAAGAGTTGTTTTAATTAACAACATGTGTGGACAGGGACATAATGATCAGAGTCATCACATTATCATTGGATGGGTTTTGCTGTCAGTTTATACACTGGTGACTTAAACTCACACAATCAACTGTTTTGCTACTGTCCACTTCTTCTCAGCTTTGCTGTGTAGATTGTGACATAGTGAGCAGAGCCATCTCTATCAATAGGTGGCTTTTGCTGACAGATTTGTCACTGGCCACTGAAGCTCACACATTAAGCTGTTTTTCTGATCCTCAGTTCTTCCTTGCTTTGCTGTGTGGGTTGTTCACTTTTTTTAATTTGTTTTAAATAAATGTATCTGTGGCATGCTTTTGAGGTAATTAACAACATACATGTGTGGAGTAGGACATAATGATCAGAGTTATCGCATTATAAGTGGGTGGGTATTGTTGTCAGTTTTTACACTGGTCACTTAAACTCACACAATCAACTGTTTTGCTTCTGCCCCTTCTTCTGAGCTTTGTTGTGTAGACTAGGATATAGTGAGCAGAGCCATCTCTATCAATAGGTGGCTTTGGCTGACAAATTTGTCACTGGCTGCTGAAGCTCACACATGAAGCTGTTTTTCTGCTGCTCACTTCCTAACTTTGCTGTGTGGAATGGGACATAGTAGTCAGAGTCATCTCATAATCTTTAGGAGGCTTTAGGTGTCAGTTTTCACACTGGCCACTGAACTCACACAATGAACAGTTTTTCTGCTGCTCACTTCTTCCAAGCTTTGGTGTGTGGACTAGGATATGGTCAGCAGAGTCATCTCATTAACATTAAGAGGGTTGTTCACATTATTTTTTTTTAAATAAATGTGTCTGGGACATGCTTTTAAGGTAATTACCAATATACATGGATTACAGATTCACCACCATTTTTTTTGTGAAGTACTATCTGTTTCTTTTAGTAGACTAGTATTTGTTGGATAAAGTGACCAGGCCTATCTATCAACCTTCTCCAAATGAAAAACATTACAATATGATTTTTTAGTGGCGGAGGCAGAAAGCTAATAGTCTGGTCACATGTTTTTTTCATCAGTGGCCATTTGGAAACCCATTTAATGACAAATAACAAATCTATAGCACTGCTGGAGGGCTTGATAAGGCTGGATAGAAATACTGTACATTCAGAAAATGTGTCATTGTCAGAGCTGATTGACATTTTTTTTCTTTTTGCCTCTCCATATAAAACAAAGAAGCTGGGCTTTCACTAGAGGCACATTTACATAAATATAGCAATATGCATAGCATAAGATAAAATGAAGAATTCAGATAATAAACGAGGCACGATTTGGTGCCCACAAAATAAAAAAAAAAAATACAATTAGGTTCAAAAACTAGTTTTAGCTCTCAGTAAATAAGAAAATCTGCTGAATTATTTATGGAATATACTTCACATGTTGAGTTAATTTAGCCAAAGAATTTGTGGGAAGAAACAGAAAAAAATGTGTTTAATATTTATTTAAACGCTCGTTAAAATTTAATGTAGTCGAGAGCGGGACCAAAAAATTCAATCTGCAAATACCAGTATGCCGGGCCAAGTGTCTAATTCTAGATTGCAGGAATAAAGACTAGGTATGATTTTATGTAGTCTGTGATTATATAACAGTGCAAAGGACAGCTAAAATAGTTAAACTACCCATCAAGGTGAGCTGTGGCCACCACCGGTGAGCCCTTATATACAGCATTCTAGAATACTGTATATAAGAGCCCAGGTTTCTCTGTATAACATAAAAAAACCCACTTTTATTATACTCACCTAAGGGGCAGTCCGGTCCGATGAGTGTTGTTGCTCTCAGGTCTGACACCTCCTCTCTGCTGCAATCTCCATCCTCTTTCTACCCAGCCCAGTGTGCATAATGAATCCTACGTCATCCACAGAGGACGGCAGCAGGCTCACTTCTCTTTGCCTTGCTGAGGGCACATCAAAGTACTGTAATGCGCAGGCGCGAGGACAGGTCACAGAATGCTCGCGCATGCGCACTACAATACTTTAATCTGTTCTAAGGAGTGCAATGTCAGCCACTGTGGATAACGTAGGACGCGTCATGCACATGGGCCTCAGAAAAAGGAGGACCACAGTGAGGAGGCGCTGGACCGGAGAGTAGAGGCACCCATCGAACCGAACCGCCACATAGGTGAGTATTATAAAAGTGTTTTTTTTTACATTCTACACAGCCGTCTGGGCTCTTATATACAGTATTCTAGAATGCTGTATATAAGAACTCACTGGTGGTGGCCACAGCTTATAGTCACCAAATCTGGTGACCAGTTCGCTTAAATGAAAAGCGATAGTACAAATTATTTTTAGGACAAAAAGCCTTTTTTTAAAGTATGTATGTATCCATTTCCATGTGAGAAATTAGAGTTAATAACTAGATTAAAAAAAACGGAAGCGTGGACATATCTGTACCTTTGGTAACTTCATTAAGATTGTAATTATACACACTGTTATGTACTCACCATATAGTTGTATGAATATACTGTACAATTTTTATTGTCCAACAATTTCCGCTAATTTTTCTATTCTCCTTTTGACTTTACTTAAGAAAACTTGTCTCAAGGTCGTCTATTTCTACGTGATTCAAGAATCTGTTTTCCTGTTGTAATATTGAATGTTCCTGCTGATGCGAGATGTTTTCTTCTTCTTATGTCATGTGAAGACAATGTAAGCAAATGGAGCCTTTTATTACATATGTTGTTCAGAATTGTTTTATAGAACATTCAATAAAGTATTGGAAGAAAGTTCACTGCATTCATATAGTGCGGTAGAATGGGGGCTCAGGACCACCTTGGTAGTGGTCCATACTGTTCGAGCTGATATTACGTGAACTTGCATAATGATAAATTCACAAATTTTATCTCCTCTGCCTTCTCGATAAGAAATGTATGAGGGAATTATTAAGGCTTAAACCTACAAGTGGAATAAGGATTATCAAATATATCATGAGGTGCAAGCCTCTTAAAAAGTTTTGTACATCCATTTGCCAGCAATAAGCTAATACAGTGCCTTGTGAAATTATTCGGCCCCCTTGAGTTTTTCAACCTTTTCCCACATTTCAGGCTTGTCTTCCAACAAGATAATGATCCAAAACATAAAGAAAAATCTATAATGGAAGAGTTCACAAATAAACATATCCAGGTGTTAGAATGGCCAAGTCAAGGTCCAGACCTAAATCCAATCGAGAATCTGTGGAAAGAGCTGAAAACTGCTGTTCACAAACGCTCTCCATCCAACCTCACTCAGCTCCAGCTGTTTGCAAAGGAATAATGGGCAAGAATTTCAGTCTCTCGATGTGCAAAAGTGATAGACACATACCCCAAGTGACTTGCAGCTGTAATCGCAGCAAAAGGTGGCGCTTATTACACGCCCCAATTTTCATTTTTTTTTTTAATAAAAATTTAAAATAAGCAATAAATATCATTCACCTTCACAATTGTGTCCCACTTGTTGTTGATTCTTCACCATAAAATTTAAAAAATTTATCTTTATATTTGAAGCCTGAAATGTGGGAATAGGTTGAAAAATTCAAAGGAGACAAATACGTTCGCAAGGCACTGCACATTTTCCCACAGTATCCTATGAGAAGTGCACCATACATCTGATGACTCAATAACTGCAAAGTGCAAACCTCTATTGGCATACACATCACCACAAAAACTCTGGAATATTTATGGCATGGGTTTCCAGCTGCAGCAGCCTTATATCACCAAGCACAATGCCAAGCGTCGGATGGAGTGGTGTAAAGTCACCACCATTGAACTCTGGAGGAAACGTGTCCTGTGCAGTGATTGATCACACTGCTCTATCTGGCATCTGATGGATGAGTCTGGGTTTGGTGAATGTTAGGAGAGCATTATCCATCTGAATACATTATGCCATTTGTAAAGTTTGGAGAAGGAGAGATAATGCTAATGTCTTATTTTTCAGAGGTCTGCCTAGACCAGGTTTCAGGTGAAAGGTAATCTCAAGACAAGGTTTTCAGCTTTGTTTGGGGAAAGTCCTTTTTGGTTCCTCATGACTGTGCCTAGTGCAAAAGGTCCATAAAGATAAGGTTAGGTTAGTTTGATGTAGAAGAACATGATTTGCTCAACAGAACCCAATTTCAACCCCATTCAACACCTTTGGGAAGAACTAGAACAGTGATTGTGAGCCCAGGCTCTCCCCAAAATTAGTGTCTGACCTCATAAATGTGATTCCAGATGAATGGGCAAAAAAAAAAAACACAGGCACCTTCAAAATCTTGAAGAAACCTTTCTATATCTCATAGCTTGCCTCCAAGGCTCAATTTGGTGACCTCTGGTTGTGTGGTTGGTCTCCCTCTCAATTATAACAGCATGTTTTGTATCAGTCAAACTGTGTTTAGTTCTCTTGTCTTTCCTTTGCCGTTCTATTTTATTTCCACTCTGGTGATTTCATTTCCTTGTTTTCTTTGTCCTATCACATCTTGGGATGGGCTATTTACTCTCGCCATGCACATGTCTTCAGTGCTGGCTATATTCCAGGTTTGATGGATTTTTGGAGTCCCAGCATCTCAGTTTAGGATAATCTTGCTGAGTTATCGCTTTTGTTTTTCCCTGCGGTTTCTTTCTGTGCTTCTCTTTCCAACATTCTCACATTCGGTTTCATTTAGGATTTGGAGCGGTTCCACTTATTTTGTAAGTCTTTGGGGTTTCTTTCAGTTTTCTCTGTCTTCACTCTATAACTGTGTGAACACGTCTTTAGCCCTGTGTCTCACCCTCTGCCTGCGTACACGTCTTTTATGTTTATTGGTGTGTTTTGTTACATTTGGTTTATAGTTTAGGGCTCACCTAAGGATATTCAGGGTTAGCCAATATTGAGTGGAAGTGTCATTGTATAACCTTAGGGTGCCAATCTTCGTGGTCAGGCAGGGACAACTCAGGGTCAGTTTTAGAGTATCCCTAGTTTGTATAGTGACCTTTGGTTAACATGTACCCTAGATTTTTATCCCTGTGTGAGTGGAAGGGCCCAGTCGTAACACTGGAAGAGCAGAAACTGTTATATCGGCAAAGAGCCGACTCCATATTAATGTTTATGGATATAGACTGGGAAAAGCCCCTGTAGGCGCACTGTGGAGGGGGCACATATTTTGTTCTTATAAAGTGAAGAAAAAGTCTGTATTTTCAGCTCACCCAGTTGGTGCCTGCTAATCCAGGTGGGATTCCATGTGGATGATGGTGCATGGATGTGATCTTCCAGTGAGAAGAAGCATTGGTATTCCAAGTTAATAAAAACATCATGTCCAAGGATCAAGGATAACTTACGTGTTTCAGACTTAAAAGAAGTCCTTATTCATAGCAATCTATGATGTCTCCAATTCTACCACATGCAGCTTGTCAGGGGCTTCTTGCCATTTCAAGTACGATCATGCTAGTGATGTGCGGTCCCTATAAGTAAATGCATAGGAGCAAGTTCACACACTGCAGAGAGGAGACAGAATATGTTCCCTACAAAGCAAATAAGCCAAATGGATTCTGACATTAGATACCCATGCCCCGAAGGGTATGAACAAGAAAAATTAATTGATGTATATTTATTGAATGGGGAATATTGTTATAACTCTCAACTCTGCTCTATCCTTCAAGCCACATATCCAAGCCCTTTTCACCTCATACCGGCTACAACTCAAAAATATCTCCCGGACTCGTGCTTTCTTTAACCAAGAATCAGCAAAAACATTTGGGCATGCCCTCATCATCTCCCACCTCGACTACTGGAATCCCCTGCTATGTGGCCTCCCTTCCAACACTCTTACACCCCTCCAATCTATCCTAAACTCTGTGGCCCGATTAATCCACCTGTCCCCTCGTTATTCCCTGACCTCGCCACTCTGCCAATCCCTTCACTGGTTTCCCATTGCCCAAAGACTCCAGTTCAAAACACTAATCATGACATACAAAGCCATCCACAACCTGTCTCCCCCCTACATCTGGACCTAGTCTACCAGTACCTACCTGCATGCAACCTCAGATCCTCACAAGATTGCCTTCTCTACTCCTCTCTTATCTCCTCTTCCCACAATCGCATACAAGATTTCTCCCGTGCCTCCCCCATACTCTGGAATGCTCTACTCCAGCATATCAGACTCTTGCCCACTGTTGAAAGCTTCAAAAGGAACCTGAAGACCCACCTCTTCTAATAAGCTTACAACCTACAATAACCCTCAGTCCAGTACACCACTGCGCAACCAGCTCTGTCCTCACCTACTGTCTCCTCACCCATTCCCTGTAGACTGTGAGCCCTCGTGGGCAGGGTGCTCTCTCCTCCTTTACCAGTCTGTGCTTTGTGTTGTTCATGATTACTGTACTTGTTTGTTATGTATACCCTTATCACTTGTAAAGCGCCGCACTATAATAATAAATAATAATAATAATAGTATATATGTGCTTTTTTGTTGGTATTATATCATGTCTTTTCAGTGTCTGTCTGATGGCAATGAAGGGGTGTATTTCCACCCAAATTAGCTTCATTGATTAAATCTGTGTTTGTAATGCAGGAAAGAAAATCACGTCATGTGAGTGTGTACATGTGCTTATAAGGTTTTCAATATTTCTATGAGAATATGCTAGAAGGACTTCTTTTAAGTCCGAAACGCGCCCATGGTGATGTCCTGTCCATGTCAACCAGTACTCTTTGTGCCCTTCTAGTGCTGCTGTGACTGGCAGTACTGTCTGTGCCCCCCCCCAGTGATGTCCAAGCCCTAGCCCCTCCTGTGATGTTTTTAGGTCCCCGACCCCTCCTGTGATGTATATATATGTCCCCAGCCCCTCCTGTGATGTATATATGTCCCCAGTCCCTCCTGTGATAAAGGAATTATTTGTGGCTTCCGAAGTTTGATAGAAATTTCCAAATGGCCCCCGGCAGAAAAAAGGTTCCCCACCCATGCTGTAGACCCTCGCATCCACTGACCGAAGATCAATGGGGCCCTATCACGCTGCCTCAACACCCCCTCCTCCCAGCCTCAGGCCCTCAGCATGCCATGCCGCCAATTACTTCTTTGAGCTGCGACCTCATTTCTCCTGGCTATATCCGGATTATAAGACACACCCCCATTTTCCCCCCAATTTGAGGGAAAACAAGTGCGTCTTATAATCCGAAAAATACAGTAGATATAACAAAATTCTCGGAAGACAATAATAAACCCTAAATTGTTTACTTTAGGGTTACACTCTATGATTACCAGAAAAGTTGACATATTTAAATAAGTGTTATAGTTAAGAAACTAATGGCTTTAATAATGACTAAACAATGTTTGGTGCCGATGACCCAGAATAAGAAGGACATGAAAAGCTAAGAGTAGGAAATCTACCGGCCTACCTTCAATGTTTTAATGCCTTTTTTCAACTTCTTCTATTACAGCTTTTCTCAATAGGGAAGGAAAAGCCGGAACAATGTATGCCAGCTCTGTCTTTAAATATACATTGAAGAGTTAGATTTAAATTACATTTCTGACACTAGACAATGGCGTCTCCAGTTTTACTTTAAATCAAGATATGGAAAAATCAATTTCTAGCATAAGGCTGGAGGTTTGTTGTATTCTATTGAATTGCTTCTGATAGTGGATGATGAACAGAAGCCTATCAGGTCTCCTAACCAAAGCATAGGAAAAATGTTCCATATTTCGGGGCAGGATGGTGGAACTTGATAAAATGGGAACTGTACTTTTTTTTTTAACTCCTTCATTCCAGTGCATCGTACCTATATGGTACTGTGATACAGGTTAAGCATGGATGACCCAAGTGGATACAAATAATGGACATCTGCCAATTTTTGGCCATGGGCAATGAATTCAGCAATCGCCACCATTTTACTACAATCACAAGTATCTCATTGAAAAGTGGAGTCTATGGTGCCCTCCGATCTTTGCCGAAACCCCTCCAAGAAGATGCGGCCTTTCTGATAACCAAGATAAGCCCCAGTAGATGATAAGATATCTGGTAGTAGGCTGTGATGGAGACATAGTTATTGCACAGCCAAGTTGGTAATGGTAATGGAGAGGTGGTGTCAGCTCCAAAATTATTTTAAAAAGATGGAGCTAAAAGGTCAACTCAGCGTTGGTGCAAGGTGGGCAAAAGATAAAAAATTTTTTCCCAAACTGGAGATTACCAAGAAAACTCAGTACAGGAATAATAACCAAGCATTGAAGTATTAGAGCGGTTCCCTACAAAGCAGGGAGTTATGGCATTCATGATGGTGGGGCAATGGCTCCGAAGGGGTTTGGGTGTTTGACCCGCATCTAAGAAAGGTGCCCTACTTAGTCAGCCCCACCTATAGTAATAACCAAAACCTATTGAGTTAAGGAACAACTTTGCGCCTGAGGCACACCCAATCATTCAAACATAGAAACCAAGAAAAATAGATGAGAAACACAATTATTTGTAATAAAAGATGTTTTTATGAATGTAAAATCAGAAAATGGATTGCCCAGTGCTTAGATTTTATAGTCTATCCTTAGGACAGGACTGCAAGATAAAATCAGTGGTGGTCTGACACAAGGCACTTTTACCGATCAAGTGTTTGCCACTCCCTCAGGGGCCACACATTGTGTAGTGTCCATTCTCCAGCAAAAAAACCCCCATATCAATACCAAAAACCTGATAAGGAAATGCATGATGTCCTCCATAGTTGTCCACACAGTATATTATCCCCCTTAGTAGCCCTCACTCTGTTGGAGGGCCCCATTAGTAGTCCACACTCTGTAGGAGGGTACCCTTAGTAATCCCCACTCTGTTGTAGGGTCCCCTTAGTAGCCCTCACTTGGTTGGGGAACCTGCTTAATAGCCCTCAATCTGCAAATGGACCCTATAGTATCCTCCAATCCTTACAATAGCCCCCTTAGTAGCCCTCAATCTGTAAGTAGGCCCCTTTAGTATACTCCAATCTTTAACATGGCCCAATTCGTAGTCCCCATGCTGTATGATAGTCCCCCTTAGTCACCCCTACTATGTATGATGATCCCCTTAGTAGCCCCACTATGTATGAGGTCCCCAATATGTCTAATGGTCTCTTTAGTAACCCCCACCATGTATGATGGTCCACTTAGTACCCCCAACTATGTATGATGGCCCCTTACTAGCCCCCACTATGTATGATGGTCCCTTTAGTTGCACCCACTATGTGTGAGTGTCTCCTTGGTAGCTCCCAGACATAATGACCCCCACACAATATTAAAATAAAACATGACATACTCATCTAGCTCCGTCAATTCCGGCATATAGTGGCAGGTCACGAATAGTCCAACGCAGTGAAGTCATCATGCTGGGACTTTGATGTTTTGTGTGGCATGGCACGATGACTACATTGCGTCACTCTTCCCTGGACTTGTCGTCCTGTTGGCCACAGGCCTTAAGCGACCTTTGGCTTATGAAATGGAGAGTGGCAGTGCAGGGATATTATAAAATCATAGAATGAGTTGAAAGGGACCTGTTGGGTCATCTGGTCCAACTGCCTGCTCACAGCAGGATTCACTATATCATCCTACACAGATGTCTGTCCAGTGTCTTTTTGAAGACTTCCATTGAAGGAGAACTCACCACCTGTCATGGTTGCCTGTTCCACTCGTTGATCACCCTCACTGTCAAAACGTTTTTTTCTAATATCTAATCTGTGTCTCCTCCCAATCAGTTCCATCCCATTTCTTCTAGTCTTTCCTTATGCAAAAGAGAATATGGCTGATCCCTCTACAGTATGACAGCCCTTGAGATATTTATAAACAGCTATTAAGTCTCATCTCAGTCTTCCTTTTTGCAAGCTAAACATTACCAGATCCCGTAACCGTTCCTCATAGGAAATGGTTTGCAGACCGGTCACCATTATGGTTGCTCTTTTCTGAACTTGCTCCAGTTTGTTGATGTCTTTCTTAAAATGTGGTGCCCAGAACTGGACACAGTATTCTAGATAAGGTCTGACCAAAGAAGAGTAGAGGGCAATAATTACTTCACATGATCTAGACTCTGTGCTTAAGTTAGTACATCCCAGAATTGCGTTTGTTTTGTTTGCTGCTGCATCACACTGTTGATGGCCCAATCCTCCGATTCTGTATATGTTGTTTTCATTATTATTATTATTATTATGCAGGACTTTGCATTTCTACCTGTTGAAAGGGAATCTGTCAGGTGCAATTTGCACCCAGAACCTCAAGCAGTTCTGGGTGCATATTGCTAAACCCTGCCTAACCGCCCAAGCCTCTACAGTTGTACTCAAAAGTTTACATACCCAGGCAGATTCTTTGCTTTCTTGGCCTTGTTTCAGTGAATATAAATGATAACACAAAACTTTTTTCCCACTCATGGTTAGTGGTTGGGTGAAGCCATTTATTGTCAAACTACTGTGTTTTCTCTTTTTGAAATCATAATGACAACGAAAAACATCCAAATGACCCTGATCAAAAGTTCACATACCCTGGTGATTTTGGCCTGATAACATGCACAGAGGTTGACACAAATGGGTTTGAATGGCTAATAAAGGTAACATCCTCACCTGTGATCTGTTTGCATGTAATCAGTGTGCACATAAAAGCTGAGTGAGTTTCTGGGGTCCAGACAGACTCTTGCATTTTTTTATCCAGCTACTGACATTTCTGGATTGCGAGTCATGGGGAAAGCAAAAGAATTGTCAATGGATCTACGGGAAAAGATAGTTGAACTATCTACAACAGGAAAGGGATACAAAAAGATATCCAAGGAATTGATAATGTCAGTCAACATTGTTGAAACTGTGATTAACAAATGGAAAATCAGGAGCTCTGTAAAAACCAAACCACAATCAGGTAAACCAACAAAATGTTTGGCCACAACTTCCAAGAAAATTGTTCAGGATGCAAAGAAAAACCCACAAACAACATCAGCTGAAATACAGGACTCACTGAAAACTAGCGGTGTGGCTGTTACAAGATGTACAATAAAGAGGCCCTTGAAGAAAAATGGGCTGCATGGTCAAGTCGCCAGAAGAAAGCCATTACTGCACAAATACCAGAAAATATCTCACCTACAATGCGCCAAACAGCACAGAGACAAACCTCCAAACTTCTGGAACAAGGTAATTTGGCGTGACGAGACCAAAGTTAAACTTTTTGGCCACAACCGTAAACGTTAAATTTGGAGAGGTGTCAACAAGGCTTATGATGAAAGGAACACCATTCCTACTGTAAAACACGGAGGTGTATCACTGATGATGTGGGGATGTGTGAGCTACAAAAGCACATGAAACTGGGTCAAAATTGAAGGAAAGATGAATGCAGTGTGTTATCAGCCAATACTGGAGGAAAATTTGCACTCATCAGCCCTGTAGCTGCACATGGGATGTACTTGGACGATCCAACATGACAACGATCCAAAACACAAGGCCAAGTCCACCTGTCATTGGGTAGAGCAGAACAAAGTGGAGGTTCTGGAGTAGCCATCTCAGTCTCCTGACCTCAAGATCATTGAGCCACTCTGAGGAGATCTCAAGCGCGCAGTCCATACAAGAAAGTCCAGGAATTTACTGGAACTGGAGGTTTTTTGCCAAAAAGAATGGGCAGCTTTACCATCTAAGAACATAAAGAGCCTCATCAATAACTACCACAAAAGACTTCAAGCCGTCATTGATGTTAGAGGGGGCAATATACGATATTAAGAACTGGGGTATGTGAACTTTTGATCAGGGTCATTTGGATGTTTTTGGTTATTATGATTTAAAAAGAGAAAACACAGTAGTTTGATAATAAATGGCTTCCACCAACCACTAACCATGAGTTTAAAAAAAGATTTTGTGTTATCATTCATATTCTCTGATAAAAGGGCATGAAAGCAAAAAAATCTGCCAGGGTATGTAAACTTTAGAGCACAACTGTAGTAGCATACATAAAGAGATCTTTAGAAAAAGTATTTCTAAAGAGTCTTTATAATATGCTAATGACGCCAGGGACTAGTTGCAAGGACATTAGTTCCCTTGGCTAGTTGGGCCCCTTAGTATATAAATACGCCCCTGTGGGCTTGCTAACATGCTAATGAATGCACAGAGTCAGCACCTCATAGATAAAGAGATCTTTAGAAAAAGTATTTCTAATGATCTTTTATGATATGCTAATGAGCAAAGGGACTAATCGGAAGTGCGTTACTTCCCCCGACTAGTCAGCCCTCTTAGCATGGTAAAGGCGTGATAACATGCTACTCAATGCTGCATCATCAGCGGTAACGTGCATACCTGCGTCCGCTGTCTCCGCTGCTCAGAAGTCCCCGGCACTTCCGGTCATGTGCACTATGAAGCCAGGTGTTTGCATGTCGGCTTCAGAGAGATCTACTGTATATGACCGGAAGTGCTGGTGACTTCTGAACAGCAGAGACATCGGACACAGGTACGCATGTCACAGCTGGTGATGCTGCATTGAGTTGCATGTTATCATGCTTTTACCATGCTAAGAGGGTGAACTAGTCGGGGGAAGTAACGCACTGGCGAATAGTCACTGGCCTCAATAGCATATCATAAAGAATCTTTAGAAATACTTTTTCTAAAGATCTCTTTATCTATGCTACTAGATACAGAGACGGTTAGGCAGGGATTAGCAATATGCACCCAGAACTGCTCGTGGCTCTGGGTGCATATTGCACCTGACAGGTTCCCTTTAAACTATGTCAGCACCCAGTACAGGGTAGTAGTAGCACTGGGTGGGCCCTTCCAGGGCATAGGCCCCCGGGCGTCCATCCCCTCTACCTCCCCCGGTAAGCTACCATACTCGCCATTAGTGTAGCTCAGCTCTTATTGAAACATATTTCCAGATATACCTTGATGGAACAGCCAACTTAGCTAATGATTTTTCTGTTCCGGGCGGTGTGCCCCTCTTCTGTGGAGCTGCTCTCGTCACTGTTTTCAGGCGCCAAACTTTCAATAAAGTTTCCTGAAAGTTGGATGATGGCCGTGACTTCTGCCCTGTATTTCACAATTGCAGCAAACAGAATATCTGCGAGCTGAAGATCACATTTACTAGTGTTTCATTGCCTCAAGTCACGCTTAGGTATACTTAGAGAATTGGTAATGTCATGTTGTTGGGGACGGGGGCACCTGTTGCAGCTATGCGTCATGCGTCATGCTATGCGTCATGCTGGAGAACAAGGTTTGCCCCATGCTTTATGCACGCAGCTCTGAAGGACTCTATAACACCACCACCTCTACAATTTGAATATTCTTCTTAGGCTTTTATTAAACCCATAGGATTTCCATAAAATATGCCTTTTGTACCTGCCGGAATAAGGGGCCGCGGTGCCAGCAGCTAAGTGCATTTCTCCAGAAGAGGTTAATGTGTTTCATAGCCCAGCTGTCGTTTTGTAATCATACGGAGGTACTTACTTATGGCTCTATATCCTCATAACAATGCATTATGATATGATAAGACCTAAATGAACCGCCACACGGGCTCCATCCTTTTCTGTTGCATATTAATACAAGTTAATAGAAGCTGCAAATGGTGTCTCACACGGTAATATAAAAATTGTCATATCGCATTTGTTATGTGAGATGACCATGAACTGAAGCTAATTGGTTTTGTCTTTCCTAACCAGCACAACATGTCATATTTTATCATGCAACTGGAGATAATAACACGTGTTCGCCACGCAGGTGTTTGCAGAAGAAGACGCGTGCATTTCAGATCTAGGCAGAGAGATAGTGACAGTGGCGGCAAAGTCACCTCTGAAACAATCACTTGCCTTTTAAGTGAACCTGTCGCCTTCCCAATTAGGACATCTTATAGACATGTAGACTGCAAAAACAGAGGAAACACAGGCCATGTGTAACGCCCCGCGGGCTCGGCTGCGACCGTCGAGCTGCTCGGATCTGTGCTTGTCGGTGGGTGGCTCGAGCTCCTCACGGACCCGGGGGTCACGTCGCTCTGCAAGGGGGTCGGCGCTACACGCAGGGACTTCGGTGGGGAAGTTCCACGGCTGGGGCCGCGGTGGTTTGGAAGGGATGTAAGTTCGTGACGCCACCCACGGATTGTGGTGAAAAGATGGACACCACCGCTGCCATTAACCCCTTCAGCCCCCAGCCTGTTTTCACCTTATTAAAGACCCGGCCATTTTTTGCAATTTTGACCAGTGTCATTTTGACAGGTTATAACTCTGGAACACTTCAACGGATCCTGGCGATTATGAGATTGTTTTTTCGTGACATATTGTACTTCATGTCAGTGGTAAATTTAGGCCGATATGTTTTGTGTTTATTTGTGAAAATTTCGGAAATTTGGCGAAAATTTTGAAAATTTTGCAATTTTCAAAATTTGAAATTTTATGCCCATAAATCTAAAAGATATGTCACACAAAATAGTTACTAAATAACATTTCCCACTTATCTGCTTTACACCAGCGCAATTTTTGAAAAAAATTTCCGTTAGGAAGTTAGAAGGGTTCAAAGTTCATCAGCAATTTCTCATTTTTCCAACAAAATTTACAAAAAAAAATTTTTTAGGTACCACATCACATTTGGAGTGACTTTGAGAGGCCTAGGCGACAGAAAATACCCCAAAGTGACCCCATTCAAAATCTGTACCCCTCACTCTGCTCAAAACCACATCCAAGAAGTTTATTAACCCTTTAGGAGCTTCACAGCAACCAAAGCAATGTAGATGAAAAAATGAAAATGTTACTTTTTTAACACAAAAATGTTACTTTAGCCATAAAAATTAGTATTTTCACAAGGGTATCAGGAAAAATGCATCATAAAATGTATTGTGCATTTTCTCCTGAGTACGCAGATACCCCATATGTGGTGGAAATCAAATGTTTGGGCACACGGCAGGACTCGGAAGGCAAGGAGCGCCATTTCACAGCAAAATTGGTTGGAATTATTAGCGGACGCCATGTTGCGTTTGGAGACCCCCCTGAAGTGCCTAAACAATGGAGCTCCCCCACAATTGACCCCATTTTGGAAACTAGACCCCTCATGGAATTTATCTAGCTGTTTAGTGAGCACTTTGAACCCCTGGAGGCTTCACAAACGTTTGTAATGTTCAGCCATGAAAATATTTTATTTTTTTTTTACCACAAAATTGTTTTTTCAAACACGTAGATTTTTTTTCCACAAGGGTATCAGGAAAAAATGCACCATAAAATGTATTGTGCAATTTCTCCTGAGTACAGAGGTACCTCATATGTGGTGGAAATCAATTGTTTGGGCGTACGGCGGGGCTCAGAAGAGAAGGAGCGCCATTTCACAGTAAAATTGATTGGAATTATTAGCAGACACCATGTTTCATTTGGAGACCCCCTGAGGTGCCTAAACAATGGAGCTCCCCCACATGTGATCCCATTTTGGAAACTAGACCCCCCCATACAAAAAAATTAGTTTGGCAAAATAAAAAATACAGACATCAGTAAAAAAAAAAAAAAAATGAATAATAAAAAAAAAAAAAATAAGCGCCTGCCACTAAGACCAGTGCCAAACGTGAGAGCAATGCACGAGTCTCGCATCGCATCATCCACTGCAGTCTGGAAGCGAGCAACTGCGCTGGATAATGCGATGCGAGAGGGCGAGGTGGCAGATGAGAAAGGGCGCAGCGGATGGAAAATGGGAAATGGCGCAGCGGGTGGAGGAGCGGCAGAGGATGGGAAAGGGCGCAGCGGATAGATGATGGGAAATGGCGCAGCGGGTGGAGGAGCGGCAGAGGATGGGAAAGGGCGCAGCGGATGAGTGATGGGAAATAGCGCAGCGGATGGAGGAGCGGCAGAGGATGGGGGGTGGGGTGGAGGTGAGATGGGGATACCTACCTTCCAGGATTGATCTAGGCAGCAGGATCACAGCAGACAGAAGAGGCAGCAGATGAAGGAGGCAACAGATTGAGGAGGGTAGGAGGGTGAGAGGGGGCAGTAGATGAAGAGGATAAGAGAGAGCAGGCAGCAGATCGGGGAGGGGGGCAGAGTCTGATGGGAGAGAGAGATGGCACATGGAGGAGGGGGGCCCCAGGGGGAGGGTGGCTTGCAGCACATGTGGGGGGAGGGTGGCTTGCAGCAGTACATGTGGGGGGAGGGTGGCTTGCAGCACATGTACTGCTGCAAGCCACCCTCCCCCCACATGTGCTGCAAGCCACCCCCCCACATGTGCTGCAAGCCACGGTCCCCCGACATGTGCTGCAAGCCACCCTCCCCCGACATGTGCTGCAAGCCACCCTCCCCCGACATGTGCTGCAAGCCACCCTCCCCCCACATGTGGGTGGAGGGTGGCTTGCAGCACATGATGGGATAGGAGGTGTAGTGGCGATGGAGAAGGGGCAGCCGATGAAGGAGGCAGCGGCCGCCGATCGGGAACAGAGGGGGCCAATTCGGGGGCAGCAGCGGCTGAAAAAGGTGGGTGCGACGGCGGCTGGGACAGTGGCGAGCGTGGCGGCGGGGACAGCGGTGGATCGGGAGCAGCGGCGGGGACAGCGGAGGATCGGGAGCAGTGGCGGGGACAGTGGCGAGCGTGGCGGCGGGGACAGCGGTGGACCGCTCTCCTCGGCTTCCAGGGACGGTCACAGGCCGCAGATCCACATTGATTGGAGAGAGCGGTCACAAGACCGGTCTCTCCAATCAGAGCTGGGGGCGGGTGAAGCACCGATCACCCAGCTCCAGCCAATGGCCAGTGCTACAGCAGCACTGATCAGGGCTGGATTTAAATGTTCCAGCCATTTTCAATGGCTGGAACATTACAGTGACTGTAATTGGCTGAGCGGCGTTTGTCAGCCAATCACAGCCTCTGTAGGTTCGGGGAGGAGGCACCACCCCTCCTGAGGTCAGGCAGAGGGCCCCTCCTTCCCGAATCTACCGTTTAATCAAAGAAATTGGACTCCCCGGGGCTCCGGGACCGCGATTTCGCCATGACGTACTGGGTACGTCATGGGTCGTTTAGCACCATGTCACTGTGACGTACCCAGTACGTCAAAGGTCGTTAAGGGGTTAACTAGGCCTCCCGGGGATGGTGTTGCGCAGCTTAGTGTTGACCCCTCCGTGGGTAGGTGAGTGATGGTCCCGGGGGCCCGAGGGAGGTGCTGAGGCGTGGGGATGGGTGCGTGCTGGATGCTGTTGCGGTGCGGTGTGCGGCCCGAAGGCACTGGTGTACTCACTATTACACAATACACTGGAGTCTCTGGTAAACCAAACGGGATTATGAACGAGGCCCGCAGCTGGCTGCAGCTTCTCCCTTATCAGGTTGGGGGTTTCCGCCTTTCTCCTGCACCTCTTTGTGTGAATGTTTGACTCCTATGCCTAAACAACGGTAGTCCACTCCCCGGCTTGCTGGATGTCGGAAGAGCCCTGTTTAACCGCAGACGCTGGCCCTTTGGGTCTCTATGCCTTGGCGGTGGCTTTATCCTGTATGGATGTGCTGTTGTCTTCTAACGGGTCTTGTGTGGGAAAGGTTCTTAAGTCCAGTCCTCAATCTGTCCAGTCCTCAATCAGTTGATTTGACTCGGCCCTGTCGGTTCGGGGCTTCGCACTCCTCCTAGTGCTCCGGTTTCCAATCGGTTCCCCCGTTCGGTACCGGCGGGCCACTGCCCGACCCCGGTCCCTACGGCTCCACCGGCTGTAATCCCAGCTCCTGCAGGCGGCCACCACCGTCTGCCTCCTTGCCAGAGGTGACTGGGCTCCAACCCAGCCACCTGAGTAGACTATTGGCAGGCCTGGTCACAGGTCTGACCTTGAACTCGACCTCTCTCCTTCACTGTCAAGGGTAGACTACTACATACTGAACTTGTGTCTTTTTCCCGCTTCCAGGCCTGTGAACTGCTCAGTGGGCGGAGTCAACCACCTGACTCCGCCCCCCCTGGTGTGGGCATCAAACCTGGAGGGTGGTGACAAGGTTTTTAAGTTTGGCTGCTGTCACCTTTTCAGGGAGGGGGTGTGTGTGCATGGGACTACCTGGGACGACCTGACTAGTCCAGGGCGTCACACATGCAGGCACCCTATCATTGCTACATAATGGGTCCAGTTATGTCACCTTTTTTTTTGCAATGGTATCCCACTATTTTTCACCTTCAGTAAGATAGTCAACTTATCATTTCATTTATTATAGCTGTGTGGATAAAAATGTCTACGAATTGGATAGAAAGATATTTCAGTATGTATTAGTGCATGTGTGACGCCCTGGACTAGCTAGGTAGTCACAGACATTACACCTTACACACCCCCTCCCTCCCCCTGGATAGTTCACACCAGTCAGACAAAAACCCTTGTTGCCTCCCTCCAGGGTCTGATGTCCACACCAGGTGGGGCGGAGCCAGGCAGTTGGCCCCACCCACCGAGGAGTTCACAGGCTTGGAGGCGGGAAAAAGCAGAGGAGTTCAGTTTTGGAGGTGAAAATATGATGAGTAGAAACTGCAAGTGTCTGGGTCGGAGCCCAGGCACTGAACGCAAGGTTGGCAGATGGTGGTGGCCGTCTGCAGGAGTTAGTGGACCTCTGCAGAACCGTAGGACCGGGGTCGGGCTGTGGCCCACCGGTACCGAACCGGGGAGTGGAGTGAAGCTAAGCACACAAGCAGGGCCATCGGACCTCGACTAGGCTTGGAGCCACCGACAACGGTAAAATCCGAGTGTGACCGGAACCCCAGGGGTTTCCTAACAACAAAGACCCAACAGAAGGCAACAGTCCACACCGTGAGGATATACAGCCACCGCCAAAGGCTAGAGATCCAAGGGCCAGCACCTGCGGGGAAAACGGGCTCCTTCGGTATCTATACGCCGGGGAGCGGACTACCGGTGGGCAACCACAGGAGTCAGAACATTCTAACCAGGTGCAGGGAAAGACAGCCACATCACACTGTCCGGGGAGAGAGCACAAACACTGCAGCTGGCTGCGGGACCCGTCCATCCAGCCGTTTGGTTTACCAGAGACTCTGTCATTGACTGCCTGAGTGAGTACACCAGTGCCATCCGGCACCGCGCTGTGCTGCCCCTGCAACCCTGCACCCCTGCCATCCAGCCTCCCCGTTACACCACCGGGCCCCGGGATCACCAACCCCTACCCACGGAGGGGACAACATCCTAGCTGCTCCCTACCATCGCTCCCAGGATCCCCGACACCAGCAGCGGTGGTGCCCTTTATCACCACGACCCGTGGGTGGTGTCACGAACTATCACCCTAAACAAACCACCACCTTTTCACTCGTGGACGAGGAGCGCTGCTCGAGTCCCCGGGTCCGGCCCACCTCTCGAGCCACCGAGCAGCAGCAGAAGCCCCGGACCCGAGCGTGGCGAGCGCGTCCCCTCCGCCCGCGACAACTTGGCGTCACGAACAGGATAGAACCGATCTACCTACCAGTAGAAGTGCGCCTTGCAGTCCCCACCGGCGGTGTCCGGCCGAAAAATTTGAAGTTCCGCCATCTTGGGCGCGAAGATTTCCAGCTCGAGCGTCTTCCCCGAGCAGGGAAGGCGTGAAAGTGAAGCCCCGCCTCCAAAGAGGAAGTGCTAGAAAGAACCAAGGGGGGGCAGGTGAAGGCCTGCCTGATGTAACCGAGTGCATAAGAAGTGGGGACGCCAGGACCCTGAAACATATCCGGTTCCTGGAAGCACCAGCGCTAACATGTCCGTCCCATCCGGCAAGGCTGAAATTCCGGAGCCCACGCCAGGAACAGCGGCGTGGGTGGAGGCCCGGACCGCGTAAATGTGTTGCCGCCTGCAGGCCCAAGTACGATTCCTAATGGAGCGGTGGGTGGCCGAAATGGAGGAAGTAGCGGCGGCCGTGTGGAGACGCAATGTGGAGACAGTGCTGGAGGAGCGGGTAAGCGACCCACGCCCCTGTGTCTTTGATGGACCGGCCGCTGCGGCTGAGGGGCCCGGTCTGCGCCCGTTCATCCTGCTGCCTCCCCCACCATCCGCACCGGTTGTTGCTGCCCCGCCACTAGGCCTGCTGCCCCCAGCACCGGTAGCGGAGTTCAGCCCATCCGCCCCAGAGGACCAGCCTGTAGGCGTTGCCAGTGAGCGACCAGCACCATTCCCCCTGCCATGGAAGATCCCACGGGAGGTGCTCGTCCGCGAAGGGAAGCCGTCGGCCTTGGAAGTGGCCGCACCCGAGACAGTCCCGGCTCCGGCATTCCGTCCGGCTACAGAAGAGGTGGGAGCTGTGAACCAGAAGGCCCAGCAGGTGAGGCCTGCTGTCCCTAAATCCCACGCCTCTGTCGCGGGCGGAGGAGGGGACGCTGCGCTCACCCACTGCTCGGGTTCGGCTGCTGCTGCTGCTCGCTTGGTCGGTGGCTCAAGCGGTGGGCTGGATTCCGGGGACTCGAGCGGTGCTCCTCGCCCGTGAGTGAAAGGGGGGGTGGTTTCGTTTAGGGATATTGTCCGTGACGCCACCCACGGTTGTGGTGAGGTTGTGACACCACCGCTGCTCTGGATGGGGATCCCGGGAGCGATGACAGGGAGCAGCTTGGATGTTGTTTCTCCCCTCCGTGGGTAGGGGGGTTGGTCGTCCTGGGGCCCGGTGAGGGATAGGGATGGCAGGCGGGTTACGGGGCCTGGTGAGGTGAAGGGTTGCGGGGGCAGCGCTGTGCCGCACGGCACGGTGGTACTCACTCAGCCAATGACGAATGCAAAGTCTCCGGTAAAACAAACGGCTGGGTGGACGGGTCCCACAGATGGCTGCGGTAGCTCTCCCGGTAGGTTGGTGGTGACTGCCTTTCCCTGCACCTGTGTTGTGTTCACGGTTCCAATAGCTTCCCACCGGTAACCCGCTCCCCAGCTTGGATGGCTGCTGAGGGAGCCCCTTTTGCCCGCAGGCTCTGGACCTGGGAACTGTAGCCTTGGCGGTGACTGTATTTCCCTTCACGGTTTGAGCTGTTGCCTTCAATCGGGTCTTGACTGCTGGGAAACCCCGGAGGTTCCCTTCGCTAACAGATTTCGGTTTTACTGGGACTCCTAGCCTGGTCAGGGTCCGTAAGCCCTGCCGAATGGTGCTGGCTTCTCTTTGCTCCCCGATCCGGTACCGTCGGGCCACCGCCCGTCCCCGGTCCTTACGGTTCACTCTAATCAGCCTCTCCTGCAGACGGTCACCACCGTCTGCCAACCTTGCTGTATGTGCCCGGGCCAAGCACCCGGACACGGTCAGTCAGTCTCCTCTACTATCACTTCACTCTCCAAAACTCAAAACTAATCTCACTCCTTTTCTCGCCTCCAGGACTGTGAACTCCTCGGTGGGCGGGGCCAACCGCCTGGCCCACTCCCTGGTGTGGACATCAGCCCCTGGAGGGAGGCAACAAGGATTTGTGTTTGACTTCGGTGTGCCTAGCTGGGGTGTGGGGTGTGTTGTTGCAGTACCTGTGACGTCCTGGCTTGTCCAGGGCGCCACACCTCGGCTGAGGCTGTGCCGAGTCGCCGCTGCAAAGCAGTATCCCAGGCCGCGACACCGCAGGACCCCCCAAAAGAGGAAACCGGTAGTGGCCGGTCCTGGGGAAGTCCAGCGGGGCCCGACCCGTGCGCAGGGGCATGCAGACACCCCTTACTGGGACAGAGAGCCGAACCAGCTGGGCCGTGAAATTGCCGCAAGAGAGCAGCAGAGGGCTGAAGTGCTGGCACGCGTTATAAAAGAGAAAGATCATCTCCGCAACGCCACCTTCCGGGTGCGGGGCCCGGTGTACAAAGGCCAGGTCAGGCGGTTTGACCCTCAGCGGGGATATGGCTTCGTTTCCGAACCGGACCTGGAGGCCGAGATATTTGTGGCTTGCCGGGATGTAAACTCCCATCTGCCAACGGGTCACCCGGGTCGTGATTTGCAACCGGGCGACCTGGTGACCTACACCCGACATTGCGGGGAGAGGGGCTGGTTTGCCCTAGATGTGAAGAAGAGGGAAGGCCGCGGTGTCCAGATGCGGTCCCAGTCCCCTCCCCCACCATGCCATCTGGATGTCGAGTTGGAGGAGGTGTATGAGGAAGGCGACCTCAAATAAAGGTAGCGGTCCTCCGTTGCAACCAGTTGTCCCCATTGGGACCCCCAGCACCGTGTTTCCGTTGAATGAATGAACACCAATCACCTGAGTTTATTACCTGATTATCAACCAGTTGATTATGCCGGCCGTTGCCAACAAGTTATCCCCATAGGGACCCTATGTGTTTTTCCGCAAGCCCTTTAAGAGACAAGGCTGAGAACTTGCAGGCCAACCACGAACTTGTGGCCTTGTAAATAGTTTGTTGGGCTGCTTTCCGTTACCGACTCTGGAGAGGCAGATTGGAGAAAGGACCCGCAGCAGAGTAGGCTGGGGTCCGGCCACCACCAGGACCGGTGGGCATCCTCGGGGGGTCAGGGGTCCCCCTGGATGTGGGGTCCCCTGAAGTGACAGCAGGGTGCAAGGCACCGTACCAGTTCCCGCTTGGGTGACCTGGAACAGAGTTCCTGCTTCCGGACAGGGGAAGAGGGGTGTTGCCCATTTCTTAGGGGCAGCATCAAGGTTTAGGTTACTTGGGTGGGGGAAGCGGATGAACATGAACCTATCCGTTATTATCAAAAATGTTTTTTATATGTTTGAAACGTTAAAGTGCCATGCCTCCCGTAAGGGAAGAACTAAAATATGCTTGCGTTAAATGTTTTACATGTTAATTTATATTTTACAGAAAATAAAACCGGTGATGGACGGGCAGCCCGCGGACGGTCTGCATTTCACCAAGGGGAAATGTGATGCCCTGGACTAGCCAGGTAGTCACAGACATTACACCTTACACACCCCCTCCCCTGGATAGTCATACCAGTCAGACAAAAACCCTTGTTGCCTCCCTCCAGGGTCTGATGTCCACACCAGGTGGGGCGGAGCCAGGCGGTTGGCCCCACCCATGAGGAGTTCACAGGCCTGGAGGCGGGAAAAAGCAGAGGAGTTCAGTTTTGGAGGTGAAAGTGTGAGGAGTAGAAACTGCAAGTGTCTGGGTCGGAGCCCAGGCACTGACAGCAAGGTTGGCAGACGGTGGTGGCCATCTGCAGGAGTTAGTTGACCTCTGCAGAACCGTAGGACCGGGGTCGGGCGGTGGCCCACCGGTACCGAACCGGGGAGTGGAGGGAAGCTAAGCACACAGGCAGGGCCATTGGACCCCGACTAGGCTGGGAGCTGCCGACAACGGTAAAATCCGAGTGTGACCGGAACCCCAAGGGTTTCCTAACAACAAAGACCCGACAGAAGGCAACAGTCCACACCGTGAGGATATACAGCCACCACCAAAAGCTAGAGATCCAAGGGCCAGTGCCTGCGGGCAAAACGGGCTCCTTCGGTACCTATACGCCAGGGAGCGGACTACCGGTGGGCAACCACAGGAGTCAGAACATTCTAACCAGGTGCAGGGAAAGACAGCCACCATCACACTGTCCGGGGAGAGAGCACAAACACTGCAGCCGGCTGCGGGACCCGTCCATCCAGTCGTTTGGTTTACCAAAGACTCTGTCATTGACTGCCTGAGTGAGTACATCAGTGCCATCTGGCACCGCGCCGCGCTGCCCCTGCAACCCTGCACCCCAGCCATCCAGCCTCCCCGTTACACCACCGGGCCCCGGGATCACCAACCCCTACCCACAGAGGGGACAACATCCTAGCTGCTCCCTACCATCGCTCCCGGGATCCCCGACACCAGCAGCGGTGGTGCCCTTTATCGCCACGACCCGTGGGTGGCGTCACGAACTATCACCCTAAACAAACCACCCCCTTTTCACTCGTGGACGAGGAGCGTTGCTCGAGTCCCCGGGTCCGGCCCACCGCTCGAGCCACCAAGCAGCAGCAGAAGCCCCGGACCAGAGCGTGGCGAGCGCGTCCCCTCCGCCCGCGACACATGCCTGTAAAGAAGAATACGATTGAGGTTTTTAGGCAGAGAAAATTCTCTCACTGTTAAGGGTGCTTTACACGCTGCGACATCGGTAGCGATTGCTAGCGAAGTCGCGAGCGAAAGCACCAGCCCCCATCGTTGGTGCGATATGTGCTGATCGCTGCCGTAGCGAACATTATGGCTACGGCAGCGCCACACGCACATACCTTGTCAGCGACGTCACTGGTGACACCGAACAATCCCTACTTCAAGGGGGAGGTGCGTTCGGCGTCACAACGACGTCACAAAACAGCCGTCCAATAGAAGAGGAGGGGCGGAGATGAGCGGCCGGAACATGCCGCCCACCTCCTTCCTTCCTCATTGCCGGTGGACGCAGGTAAGGAGATGTTCGTCGCTCCTGCGGTGTCACACATAGCGATGTGTGCTGTCGCAGGAACGACAAAGAACCTTGCTACTGACCAGACAACGATTTTTGGTAATTGAACAATGTGTCACAGACCAATGATTTTCGCCTCTTTTGCGATCGTTTAAGGTCGCTCATAGGTGTTACATGCTGCTATGTCGTTAATGATGTGCGTCACAAACACCGTGACCCCGACGATATATCGTTAGCGATGTCGCAGTGTGTAAATGGCCCTTTAGTGTTCCTGCTCTCCATAGTACAAAGCTAAGTCAGAGTCTTTGTAGTGACAATCTATAAAATGAAATTGATATTTAAAAACATTAGGTCTAAGAGGTAACATTTCTCCTTGTGGATAGTGACATTCCTGGCATGCCAGGGTCAGGGTGTCAGGGTAAGGAGGCTTATAAGCCATGCAATGCTCCTCTGGGAAAATAAATATGCAAATTGCCTCTTCAGAAAAGAGGGCAACTTGAGCTGTAGTGCAAATCAGATCTTTTGTTTTGCACTGAAAAGGGGTAGCACCCCAAAACACTGTGTCTGCAAACTGAGATTTTGGTTTGGCTTTTATCCTAAAGCGGGCTTTACACACTACAATATATCTAACGAGATGTCGGCGGGGTCACGTCGTAAGTGACGCACATCCAGCATCGTTAGTGATATCGTACCGTGTGACAGCTATGAACCTGCAGAAATACCTTCTCGTTCATCGATGACACGTCGCTCATTTTCTAAAAATCGCACGTCCTGTTCATTGTTCCCGAGGCAGCACACATCACTCCGTGTGACACCCCGGGAACGCTGAACTGCAGCTTACCTGCGTCCCGCCGGCAATGTTGAAGGAAGGAGGTGGGCGGGATGTTTACGTCCCGCTCATCTCCGCCCCTCCGCTTCTATTGGCCGGCCGCTGTGTGACGTCGCTGTGACGCCGAACTTCCCTTCCCCTTCAGGAAGTGGATGTTCGCCGCCCACAGCGAGGTCATTTGGAAGGTAAGTACGTATGACGGGGGGATACAACATTGTGCGACACTTGCCCGTGCCGCACAAATGATGGGGGCGGGTGCGATCACAAATGCGATCGCACGATTAATTGTTACATGTAAAGCAGGCTTAAGTCATATGGCAAGGCTCATTAAAAAGGTCAATATCCACTTTTAGGAATTCTACTTCCAATAGGTGGCACTAGAAGTCAAGTCCTCTTCTTCTCCGAAGAGGCAATTTGCTTATTTACTGGCAGCATGCAGAGATCTTGAAATGGTAGAAATTTAAGAACACATTAAATTATACCATAAACTTTCAGAACTTTCCAAGACGCAAAACAAAACTTTCGATTATATAAAGAGGGAAATCCGATGATCTATGATCCAAAGCCACCTTCTCCTGTCAATGGCTGCCAGCACAGGAAATGCTGGAGGGATGCCTCCAGCGCTTCATGAGTGACATGTGGGATCTGATCATACACCACAGCTCTGCTTACCATTCATGTATTCGACCTAGTTTATGGCAGATATTTATATATAGCACCAACCTATTGTGCGTCGCTGTACAAAGAGCAGGTCATGGCGAATACCGGTATGGTATAACCACCAGTGTTTACGGGGAGGGGGTGGGAGGGGTAGCCATGTTATTTAAGAAGAGCATTTCTTGTTCTATAGCAGCACATTAAATATATTACCCCTTATCAGTGACTAAAAATGAAGTTTAATGATCCCATAAGAGACACAAGCAGCTGTGAATCCGGGATGGATTCCGGTCCATGTCCATATATTCTCAAGCCTGTAACTTTAATTGCTGCAGCCATCGTCCCGTCAAGTGAAGTGAAACTATTAATTCAAAAACGAAATTATATTACACCAGCAGGAGACGACGTTAATTGAAAAGTAGTTTGTATTGTACATTCACCAGAATTCCCAGATTATCTGACATATTAATGGAGAATGAGAATGTTGATCCACACATGACTGCCTGGATTAAATCACTCCAAAGATCCCTTAAAGGGGTATTCCAAACATGGTAAGTGCTATGCTTTATTTATAAAAAAAAAGGTTAAAAAATTGTTCAATGTTTAAAATCTCAGCTTTCATTCAATAGGAAAGATAATATAACATTATATATATTATGGAAGCTGAATGCTCATTCATGAGTAAGAGGGTGTCCAGGGCCCTATCGCCCCTGAAGATGTTGTGGTTTTATACAAATGTTTTAGAGTAATGTATTTTGATGTATGCATTTTTCTGTGTAATTTAGCCGGCCGCCACTAGGTGTCACCGGGTCCCTGGCCCCACAGTGTAAGGGAATTGGAGGGAGTCACAGGCTGGCATGGGTAAAAAGGGGGGGAGGACAGTCCCCAGCACAGGAGGCTATAGGGAAGGGTGCTTCCTGGTTGAGGCATGAGAAGTGATATCCAGGCGGCACTCAAAATTGCAGGTGCTCGGTAAAGGGATGGCACACCCAAATAATATATGAACATAAGACCGGCACTCCAAACTTGCAGTAATCTTTAGAATTTATTCCATAGAAGCACAATACAAACAAAAAGAACGCGTTTTCGGCTGGACCTTTATCATTATTGACAAAGGCTAAAGGTCTAGCCGAAAATGCGTTCTTTTTGTTTGTGTTGTGCTTCTATGGATTAAATCCCAAAGATTACTGCAAGTTTTGGAGTGCCGGTCTTATGTTCATATATATCCTGGTTGTGGCAGTTAGGGAGTAGTGACTAGTGATGGGCAGTCCGGCGCTTTTTGGCGATCCGGTTCCCTTGTAAGGGAACCTCACCTCCCTCACCAAAAAGAGCTGGCTCTTTCAGATCGTTCATGGATCCCTATTAAATATGCATTCACGGTAGGTGAACACATATTTAATCTTGAGTTACTACCATCGTAACCACACCCACACATGTCTACACTATGCCCACTCACAATGAGCCAATTAATTTGCTGAGTGGGTGGAGTTTTGTTCAGGTGGGCGGAGTTTTGCCCACCAAACACCAGAACCTAGTGGCTTTCATTGGTGTGCCGGCATCTGTCAGTCACAGCAGGGAGCCATATCTTTAGGGTGCTTTATATGCTGCAACATCGCTAGCGATTGCTAACGATGTCGCGAGCGATAGCACCCGCCCCCGTCATTCGTGCGACATGTGGTGATCGCTGCCATAGCGAATAATATCACTACGGCAGCGTCACACGCACATACCTGTTCAGCGACATCACTGTGGCTGCCGAACAATCCCTCCTTCAAGGGGGAGGTGCGTTCGGCGTCACAGTGACGTCACTAATCAGCCGGCCAATAGAAGAGGAGGGGAGGAGATGAGCCGCCGGAACATGCCGCCCACCTCCTTCCTTCCTCCTTTCCGGTGGACGCAGGTAGGATGATGTTCGTCGTTCCTGCGGTGTCACACACAGCGATGTGGGGTGCCACAGGAACGACGAACAACCTGCGGAATGACACACCAACAACATTATGATTAGGAGCGACATGTCAACGATCAACGATTTTTGCCATTTTTGCGATCGTTGATCGTCGCTCCTAGCTGTCACACACTGCGATGTCGCTAACGACTCCGGATGTGCGTCACAAACACCGTGACCCCGACGATATATCGTTAGCGTTGTCACAGCATATAAAGCAACCTTTTGTGTTTGATCGTTCGACCCACACATCACTAACATAGTGACAAGTAGAGAAGGGACCTGTAGGGTCATATGTAGTGCTGCAGACAGATGTCCTGCGGGGTCACTAGCACTGTGGGATCACAGTCAAAAGGAGTCCTCTCATTGCAAAAGAGCTGATCCGTCAGACCAGTCAACATGGTTGGATGGGTCAGGAATAGGGTTGAGCGGATCCGGACTGTAAAAGTCTGGATCCGCTCGTTTTCAATGCTCTCTGTGTGCCAGACCCGGGCGCGGGATTCCAGGTGCATGATCCGGATTTGGCAATTAAAGTGAAAATAAAAGAAGAAATAAGTGAGCGTTTCATACTTACTGAGACTTGGTGTCATGGCGGCACACTGCTTCCAGGTCGCGCATTCACTTCCTGTACTGTCCATCGCATACACACAGCTTTCCGTGTTTTCCCTGCCACCGGCTGTCCTCTCGTCTGTGATTGGTTCTAAGCTGACGTGCCCCCAGCCTGTGATAGTGTCTGCTGCAGTCATCGCTCATCGCGGCTCAGTCATAGGCTACACTCAGAGCTGGCAGTCTTCTCTATGGCTGCTCGCTCTGAGATGTAGCAGAGCTGGATGCGTCATAGTGGGACCTCGTGTGGATTATGCCGGAGCGGCAGGGTGTTTGGGCATAATAAAGAGGTGAAGGAGAGTGTGCGTTTTGTACTTTTTTTTCCAAATAAAGGATTTTTCTCTGTCTGTGATTATTTATATTTATTTCCAGGTGTGATGCAGGTATCTCATAGACGCCTGCAATCACAAACCTAGGGCTTAGTAGCAGCATTGCGCTGCTATTAATTCCTTATTATCCCGATTGGCACATCAGGCATCAGGCCAACGGGAAGGGCCGGTATTGCACCGGGATTGTCACATCTAATAGATGCGGCAATACTGGGCGGCTGCAGGCTGAGAATACCAGCCTCCAGCCGGCGTTATCATGGCTGGGGATGAAAATTAGGGGGGACTGCACGTTCATTTTTTTTTTTAATTATTTATTTAAATAAATTAAAAAAAAAGCCGGAGTCACACTTGCGAGGGATACACTGCTTTCCCTGCCCACTGGCTGTCCTGGCGCCTGTGATTGGTTGCACTCACCTGCCATGCTGCCACTCAGGGTGGGGACACATCGAACTGCAACCAATTACACGCGCCGGTGGACGAGCAAAGTAGTGAATATTGAATTGTCGGCTCAGGAAGGGAAAAGGTTTGACCCGAAAGGAGTGTGCCTCCGTGACACCGCCTTGGTGAGTATGCCGTGCTCGCTCCTACCCTCCCTATCCCCTCCACAAACGTTTTTAATGTCTGGATGTCGGTCCCCATAGACTTTTGATGGCACCGAATTCCGGAGCGGATCAGACTCTTTGTAAAATCTGGCTGTGATCCGCCGGTCCCGGTTTTTGGCGTGTTCAATCAACTCTAGTTAGGATGGAAGGAAAGGATAATTCACTCAACCGTCCTCCCCTTGGTGGCCGTAGCTAAAGAACTGAGTTCTGTAGAGAAGGAAATGCCTGTGAAAAACCTTGGTGTAAAAACTGCCTTTAAAAAGTGGAAGCTGTTTGTTAATTGAATTTACAGTAAAGTTTTTACAGTTTTAACCCATGGTGGACTTGTTACTTACTGAGTAAATGGCATCCAGAGAAGCCACATAAAGACCCAGATGAGCAGCTTCAAGTAGGTGCCACCTCCACCCCCACTCCATAAACCACTCTGCCCCTTGTGTCTGCAGCATGCCAGGGTGGGTTGAGGATTACAACTCTCGCCCATGACTGCCCCTCCCTGGTATATTACAGATGCATGTAATGTCTAGCTCCTCTGGTTGGATTGCACTGTAGAGCGCTTGTGGCACATGAGAGTCAAAAGTACAGATGAGTGAAACAATCTCTAGCAAATTGAATTGGTTACGAACTTCTTATATATTTTATATTCTAGCGAATCTAAAATTTTTTGGAGTCGATTTGCACTAGCAAAATGGTGACTAGTGGGGAGAAGGTTTAAAATAATGAAATACCTTGTAATCACCTATCCTACGCCCTTTGTCATGATGCATGTCATTTTCCATTTACCCGTGTGAGTCCAATCCCTAACCTCAGTGTGGTGCCCTGGACTAGCCAGGTCGTCACAGGTAACATACACACACCCCCACCCCCACTAGGCAGTAACATTAGCCAAACACAAAAACCCTTGTTGCCTCCCTCCAGTGTCTGATGTCCACACCAGGTGAGGCGGAGCCAAGCGGTTGGCCCCACCCACCGAGGAGTTCACAGGCCTGGAGGCGGGAAAAGAGACAGTGAAGTTGAGGAGGTTGAAGTGAGAGGAGTAAAGTGGAGAGTGTCTGGGTTTGTGGCCCAGGCCCTGACAGCAAGGTTGGCAGACGGTGGTGGCCGTCTGCAGGAGTGGTGGATCAACGCGGAACCGTAGGACCGGGGTCGGGCGGTGGCCCGCCGGTACCGACCGTGGAGCGAAGTGAAGCCAGCACACACAGGCAGGGCCATCGGACCCCGACTAGGCTTGGAGTCGCCGTCAACAGTCAAATCCGAGTGTGACAGGAACCCCAGGGGTTTCCTAACAACTAAAGACCCGTTAGAAGGCAACCGTCCGCACCGTGAGGGTATACAGCTATCGCCAAAGGCTAGAGACCCAAGGGCCAGCGCCTGCGGGCAAACGGGCTCCTCTGGCATCCATACACCGGGGAGTGGACTACCATTGGGGACCCATCGCAGTCAAGATAGTACACAAAGGTGCAGGGAGAGACAGCCACCATCACCTGTCCGGGGAGAGACACTGCAGCCGGCTGCGGGACCCGTCCATCCAGCCGTTTGGTTTACCGGAGACTTTGTGCATCTCTTGCTGAGTTAGTACACCCGTGCCATCCGACACCGCGCCTGTCCCTGCAACCCTGCACCTCACCTACCCTGCCTCCCAGTCACACCACTGGGCCCCGGGACCACCAACCCCTACCCATGGAGGGGGGAAACAACATCCCAGCTGCTCCCTACCATCGCTCCCGGGATCCCCGTCACCAGCAGCGGTGGTGCCCATCTTCACCACAACCCGTGGGTGGCGTCACGGACTAAATCCTTAAAACAAACTAACCCCCTTTTCACTCACGGGCAAGGAGCGTCGCTCGAGTCCCCGGATCCGGCCCACCGCTCGAGCCACCGAGCAGCAGCCGCAGCAGCGCCGGACCCGAGCGTTAGCGAGCGCAGCGCCCCGCCGCCCGCGACATCAGCACTGGAGAAGAAGTCGCCGGAAGAACCAAAGATTAATGTGCCGAGGAAAGCAAGAGGCATAGGTGACGTAAAACAGCTTAGGGACTAGTACAGGTAAATATTACGGTATGTATTTGTTAGTTTTTAATCACTTTTTTCTGTTCTATTGTAAAACAGGTTCCGAGAATGCAACAGCACAGTAAATGAGACTCAGTGATGACTCACAAGATGTGTTTATTTTACAGAAATAGAGAGCTGGCAGTATTGAAAAATAATGCGGACACAATATACTGTAAACGACTTGACTGCTATACTGGAGTTTCGGTGACCCCCCTTCTCCACCTCTTTACATAACCCCCTTTAACCTAAACAACCATTAAATAACCATGAACACAAAGTTGGATGAAATGGCCACAGCAGCCTTTATTTCACATATATAAAAAGAATAAACATTAATAGGGGTGGGGTCCTCGAAGACTTAAATCTGGTGATTGACAAGTAACCCAATTAACATTACCTTCCCACTAAACCACACTTAAGGCCGCTAACGAGATGTCGTTGGGGTCATGGAATTCGTGACGCACATCCGGCCTCGTTAGCGACGTCGTTGCGTGTGAAACGTTAACGATCAAAATGACTTACCTTATCGTTGATCGCTGACACGCTGTCCATTTCCCAAATATCATTGCTGTTGCAGGACGCAGGTTGTTTGTCGTTCCTGCGGCAGAACACATTGCTATGTGTGACACCGCAGGAACGAGGAACATCTCTTTACCTGCGGCCGCCCGCAATGAGGAAGGAAGGAGGTGGTCGGGATGTTCGTCCTGCTCATCTCCGCCCCTCTGCTTCGATTGGGCGGCCGCTTAGTGACGTTGCTGTGACGCCGAAGAAACCACCCCCTTAGAAAGGAGGCGGTTCGCCGGTCACAGCGACGTCGCTAGGCAGGTAAGTATGTGTGACGGGTCCCAACGATGTAGTGCGCCACAGGCAGTGATTTGCCCGTGACGCACAACCGACGGGGGCGGGTACACTCGCTAGTGTGACGCCCTGGCCGGGCCAGGTAGTCACAGATAGGGCCCCACCAAGCAACACATAGAATTTACAGGATCTGCAGTGCGAGAAGCCACAGGAGACCATCAGTGATCTAGGAAAGTCCATAACCCTTTTGGTGGCCCAAGGAGGACCTACACAATATTACGCAGGTGGTATTAAATATCTGGCTAACTGGTATATATACTGTATATATTATATAAAGCTGAGTGTATGTATATATGTATGTATGTACAGTGTTGGCCAAAAGTATTGGCACCCCTGCAATTCTGTCAGATAATACTCAGTTTCTTCTTGAAAATGATTGCAATCACAAATTCTTTGGTATTATCTTCATTTATTTTTCTTCCAATGAAAAAACACAAAAGAGAATGAAACAAAAATCAAATCATTGATCATTTCACACAAAACTCCAAAAATGGGCCAGACAAAAGTATTGGCACCCTTAGCCTAATACTTGGTTGCACAACCTTTAGCCAAAATAACTTCGAACAACCGCTTCCGGTAACCATCAATGAGTTTCTTACAATGCTCCCCTGGAATTTTACACCATTCTTCTTTGGCAAACTGCTCCAGGTCCCTGAGATGTGAAGGGGCCTTCTCCAAACTGCCATTGTGAGATCTCTCCGCAGGTGTTTTATGGGATTCAGGTCTGGACTCATTGCTGGCCACTTTAGTAGTCTCCAGTGCTTTCTCTCAAACCATTTTCTAGTGCTTTTTGAAGTGTGTTTTGGGTCATTGTCCTGCTGGAAGACCCATGACCTCTGAGGAAGACCCAGCTTTCTCACACTGGGCCCTACATTATGCTGCAAAATTTGTTGGTAGTCTTCAGACTTCATAATGCCATGCACACGGTCAAGGAGTCCAGTGCCAGAGGCAGCAAAGCAACCCCAAAACATCAGGGAACCTCAACCATTTTTGACTGTAGGGACCGTGTTCTTTTCTTTGAATGCCTCTTTTTTTTCCTATAAACTCTATGTTGATGGCTTTTCCCAAAAAGCTCTAGTTTTGTCTCATCTGACCAGAGAACATTCTTCCAAATCGTTTTAGGCTTTCTCAGGTAAGTTTTGGCAAACTCCAGCCTGGCTTTTTTATGTCTCGGGGTAAGAAGTGGGGTCTTCCTGGGTATCCTACCACACAGTCCCTTTTCATTCAGACGCCGACGGATAGTACGGGTTGACACTGTTGTACCCTCGGATTGCAGGGCAGCTTGAACTTGTTTGGATGTTAGTCGAGGTTCTTTATCCACCATCCGCATATTGCGTTGAAATCTCTCGACAAATTTCCTTTTCCTTCCACATCTAGGGAGGTTAGCCACAGTGCCATGGGCTTTAAACTTCTTGATGACACTGCGCACCGTAGACACAGGAACTTTCAGATCTTTGGAGATGAACTTGTAGCCTTGAGATTGCTCATGCTTCCTCACAATTTGGATTCTCAAGTCCTCAGACAGTTCTTTGGTCTTCTTTCTTTTCTCCATGCTCAATGTGGTACACACAAGGACACAGGACAGAGGCTGAGTCAACTTTAATCCATGTCAACTGGCTGCAAGTGTGATTTAGTTTTTGCCAACACCTGTTAGGTGCCACAGGTAAGTTACAGGTGCTGTTAATTACACAAATTAGAGAAGCATCACATGATTTTTCAAACAGTGCCAATACTTTTGACCCCCCCTTTTTTATGTTTGGTGTGGAATTATATCCAATTTGGCTTTATGACAATTTTTTTTTTCCATTGAAGACAAATTAAATGAAGATAATAATACCAAAGAATTTGTGATTGCAATCATTTTCAAGAAGAAACTGAGTATTATCTGACAGAATTGAATATGTATGTATGTATGTATGTATGTATGTATGTATGTATGTATGTATGTTCACTAAAGGAATTTACACCGTGCATATACAATCACAAAATTTTGCACAGACACTCCATTTTACTCAGGGAATGTCATAGACTATGTTTTGAGGGGAAATTTTAACCCCGCGCTTTAGAGTTATTCACCAAAAAACCTGCCTCCATTAAAGTCAATGGAGCTGGGAACCACAGTGCAGCCAGAACTTCAGAAGAAAGCGCAGCCATGCCCTTAAATTGAATGTTGGCGTGTCAAAATGTAGCTAGGGAAAGAGACAGACACAGACAGAAAGGCAAAGAGACAGGGAAAAAGACAGGGAAATAGACACATAGACAGGGAAAGAGACAGACAGGGAAAGAGACAGACAGGGAAAGAGACAGACAGGGAAAGAGACAGACAGGGAAAGAGACAGACAGGGAAAGATACAGACAGACAGGGACAGAAAAGGAGACAGAAAGAGACAGACAAACAGGGAAAGAGACAGACAGGGAAATAGACGGACAGGGAAATAGACAGAGACAGGGACAGACAAAGAGACAGACAGGGAAAGAGACAAACAGGGAAAGACACAGACAGACAAAGACAGGCAGAAACAGACAGACAAAGAAACAGACAGACAGAGATAGACACAGACAAAGAGACAGACAGAGAAAGAGACAGACAGACAGAGAGAGTGACAGACAGATAGGGAAAGAGACAGACAGATAGACAGGGAAAGATACAGACAAAGAGACAGAGAGAGAGAGACCGATAGGGAAAGCGACAGACAGAAGGAGAGACAGACACAGACAGAAAGGGAAAAAGACAGAGACTGGGAGAGAAACAGAGAGAGTTACTATCCCGGGCAATGCCGGGTACTGCAGCTAGTATATATAAAATACGAATACACTCATCTAGTATATAATGTATGAAAACTCAAACCTCGAGAAGTAGTTTATCTTTTTTCCCAATTTTGAAATGTTCTGTTCTGGAATTCTATCATACTCCAGTAGTTGATTTGATTCTCCCCAGCAGTCGGCTTCATATCTACATGAATCACAAGATTATTAGATTCTTAATTCAAGTCATTTTTCTAGAAAACTATGAAGAGAAAAAAAAAAATAAAAAGGTGTGAGGTCTGTAAATTCTAAAATGTGCCACTTCTTTAATAAATGTCTCTGTAAGTGTTTGGTATTTTGCGGGAAGAAAATACATAAAAAACAGCTCATGTTCTTTGAGGTATTATGAAAAGAGAGTATCTACATCTGTAATAGACCTCTGTGGGGAGGGGGATTATCATAGTTTAGGAAACATATTCCATTCCTGCTTGTATTTCTGCATGTGTATCTATATACTGACAGCTGGTTGTAATGGCACCACTGTTACCCTTCATAGTAAATTTTAATCTGTACCAAACAGTTTTTCTTTCCCTGTCATAGAAGTTGCAGATACATATTGCATTTTATTATTGACCTTAAACAAAACAAAAAATATTTAACTTAAAAAAAATCCCAACAGATGCAAACTCATTGTTCAATATTGTTTCCGTTGACCTTAATGTTTAAAAAAAAAAAAAAATCTTCATTTTTTGGGACCAAATGAATTAAGGAAAAATAAATAAAAACAATGTGAATATATGTGTTAATGTGTTATAAATATGCAATGACTTATTATTATTATTGCCATCTAATATATAAAGGTACGTGTATGTGTGTGTGTGTATGTGTGTATGTGTGTGTGTATGTGTGTGTGTATGTGTGTGTGTATGTGTGTGTGTATGTGTGTGTGTGTATGTGTGTGTGTGTGTGTGTGTGTGTGTGTGTGTCCACTAAAGAAATCCGCACCGTCGCATTTACAATCACAAACTTTTGCACAGACACCTCATATGATCCAGGGAAAATCATAGATTGTGTTTTGAGGGGAAATTTTAACCCCGCGCTTTACAGTTATTCACCAAAAAATGCTTACTTACTGTTTGGATGTGTGAGGCAATATATTGGCTGTTTTGACAGTTAGCCTGGATAGTTATCAGGTGGCATATAGCAATCAATCACAGCTCTACTTCTATTTTTCCACAGGGAGAGAGGGAGAGTGGGAGAGAGGGAGAGTGGGAGAGAGGGAGAGTGGGAGAGTGGGAGAGTGGGAGAGTGGGAGAGTGGGAGAGAGGGAGAGTGGGAGAGAGGGAGAGTGGGAGAGAGGGAGAGTGGGAGAGTGGGAGAGTGGGAGAGAGGGAGAGAGTGAGAGAGAGTGAGAGTGGGAGAGTGGGAGAGTGGGAAAGTGGGAGAGAGGGAGAGAGCAAGAGTGGGAGAGAGGGAGAGAGGGAGAGAGTGAGATTGGGATAGAGGGAAACAAGATGAGAGAAGGAGAGATGAAGAATGGGAGAGAGGGAAAGAGAAGGAGTGAGGGAGAAAGAGAGAGAAAGAGAGTGGGAGAGAGAAGAAGAGAGGGAGGGTGGGAGAGTGGGAGAGTTTCAACACCGGGTACTACAGCTAGTTTAATATATAGAGCTGAGTGAATGTATGTATGTGTGTGTGTGTGTATGTCCGTTAAAGCAATCTGTACCATCGCATTTCCAATCACGAAATTTTGCACAGCTACCTCATTTGACTCAGGGAACATCATAGACTATGTTTTGTGGGGAAATTTTAACCCCGTACATTAAAGTCCTCACATACAGAATATTATCATGGGCCAAATAAAATTGGACTGTGGGCCAGATGCAGCCCATGGGCTAGTGTTTGACATATGACCCTGAGCTAATCACTAGGCGGACTAAAGAAAAAAAAATGTAAACATATCATACAGTATATGCTGTTTTGAAGACACAGGGTGGTGACTAAATCTTGATGTTATTTAGATTTTTGTTTTGTTCGTTCATCTTGCATTTTGTTAATTAATAAAAAATAAATTATTTAAATGGTTGTTTGGTACTTTTATACCGATGGCCTATCTTTAGGATCGGAGGGAGTGTGACACCTGGCACCCCCACTGATCAGCTATTCTTGGTGCCGACAGTAGCCAAATGTACTCAAATCCGACCGCCACCAGCTGTAGGAGCAGCAGATTGGCGGGAGAGCCGGATGTCGCAACTCCACCATTTTGATATTGATGATCTATCCTACAGATAGGCCATCATTAAAAAAGTACTGGCCAAACCCTTTAACATATATTTTTAAATGAATTCTTATTTTCCAGCATTTTATCCACATCTGCCTAACACTTTTGTGCACACTGCACAAGAGCGTTACGCTCATGGAAGATGCCACAGTGAAACGTGAGGCGGGCACTTCTAGGTAATATGCACTGCAAGCAGTTAGGTTTCATATTTCATTTGGCTCTACACAGCCTATGCTTTTCTAATATTCTATGTCTTTTATTTTCTATAGACCCATGGATGCTTTCATATACTATATTGTCGCGGGCGGAGGAGGGGATGCTGCGCTCTCCCACTGCTCGGGTCCGGCTGCCGCTGCTGCTGCTCGGTGGTGGCTCGAGCGGTGGGCCGGATCCCGGGGACTCGAGTGGCGCTCCTCGCCCGTGAGTGAAAAGGGGGATGATTGGTTGTGTGGGTTTTGATTATGGATATTGTCCGTGACGCCACCCACGGTTGTGGTGATTTTGGTGACACCACCGCTGCTCTGGACGGGGATCCCGGGAGCGGTGACAGGGAGCAGCTGAGTTGTTAGTTCTCCCCTCCTTGGGTGGGGTGTTTTGTTGTCCCGGGGCCCGGTGATGGAGTAGGGATGGATGATGGCAGGCGGGTTGCGGGGCCTGGTGAGGTGCAGGGTTGCGGGGGCAGCGCTGTGCCGCACGGCACAGTGGTACTCACTCAGCCTGAGACAATGACACAGTTCTCGGTAAAACACACGGCTGGAAAGACGGGTCCCACGGACGGCTGCTGTTGCTTTTCCCCGGCAGGTTGACGGTGACTGCCTTTCCCTGCACCTATGTACTTCTGACGGTTCCAATGGGTTCCCACCGGTAACCCGCTCCCCGGCTTGGATATGGGCCGGAGGAGCCCCTTTTGCCCGCAGGCGCTGGCCCTGAGAAACGGTTGCCTTGGCGGTGGCGGTGTCTCTTTCACTGGGTTGGACTGTTGCCTTCTGTTGGGACTTGACTGTTTGGAAACCCAGGAGGTCCCCTTCACTAACGGATTCGGCAAATTCACGGTGACTCCTAGCCTTGCCGGGGTCCGAAAAGCCCCTGCCAATGGTGCTGGCTTCTCCTTGTGTACCGGTCCGGTACCGCCGGGCCACCGCCCGTCCACGGTCCTTACGGTAAACTCCGATAGGCCACTCCTGCAGACGGTCACCACCGTCTGCCAACTTTGCTTCTCCGTCCGGGCCACACACCCGGACTAACTTCAGATCGCTCAACTACCACTTTGCTCCTCACACTTGCTCCTCCACAACTAATCTGACTGTTGTTCCCTCCTCCAGGACTGTGAACTCCTTGGTGGGTGGAGACCAACCGCCTGGCTCCACCCCCTGGTGTGGACATCAGCCCCTGAAGGAAGGCAACAAGGGTTTTGTGTTCTGGCTTTGTTGTGCCTAACCGAGGTGTAGGGTGTGGTGGTGTAATTACCTGTGGCCCCTGGCTTGTCCAGGGCGCCACATTCCCCCTTAGCAAAATGCAGACCATCCACGGGCTGCCCGTCCATCACCGGTTTTATTTTCACCAACTGAAAAAGATATAAATAACGGTAACAGACATACAATTAAAATAACATCTTCCCACATCGGGAGGTACTCTTACTTAAACGTTGCAAAGGTAAACGGTTACGGCTTCCGCTCTCTCCCACCCAAGCAACCTGACCCTGATGCTGCCCCTAAGCAAACAGGCAGCACCCCTTGACCCCCAGTCCTGCACAAGTTGCCCGAGCGGGTTCTGTCCTTTTCAGGGGACCCACGTCCATGGGGAGCCCCTGAAACCCCCAGAGGATTGCCACCGGTTCCGGTGGTGGCTGGGCCCCAGCCTACTCCACTGCGGGCCCTTCCTACAATCTGCCTCTCCGGAGGCGGCAACGGTGGGAGCTGTAACAACATAATTATTTACAGGCCACAAGTTTGTGGTTGCCTTGCAAGTTCTCAGGCATGTTCATAGTAGTTTCTATGTAAAACTGTAGATGGTCCCCACGGGTACAACGGTGCTGGTAACAACCGGTTTTAATCAGCAGCTGACAATCAGATGAATTTTTGGTATATTATGCACTTATCATTCAAAACTTCTCAAACTTTAAAACACACACATGTTCCCCCCCTCTAAATAGTGGTTTCCCGGTACCTAAGTGGGGGTCTACCTAGGTTGGGACGAGTGGACCTCCGGGGTCCGGTGTCAGTGGTGACAGGCAGCAGGGGAGAGGGAACAATCAGTTCCTCTTCCCTGTTATAGTGTGGGGCAGGCGGAGGCATAGGGGAGCTGGGCACGGTTGACCGCTTCCATCACTTCCTCATCCACGAGTTGTGGGAACAGTATCACTGGAAGAATCACCACGCCGTTCTGCGTAGGCCAGTCCGCCGGGAAGTCACCCATCACGGTGTGGATTACTTCCTTCGCCTTCTCTGCCGGTGTAGGAACCGGATCTTCAGCTGCTGCCCTCAATGCTGGTGGGCACCTCTTTAGATGGTCCCGGGAAACCATGGCCAAAGTGCCCCCTTGGTCACGACTGATCTGGTAGGCCTTCCCATCTTCCCATCCTGTGGGCTGTATGACATATGGAGTTTGTTCCCATTGATCATCCAGCTTGTGGGTCCTTCTCTTCCGCTTTAGCACTACATCTCTAGGCTGAAAAGGGCCAGCAGACGCCTTCTGGTTGAAGCGCTGCTCCTGTTGCTCCCGACTCCGACTCAAGTTCTTTTCAACATATTCCTGAATCTGTCGGTATTGCACCCTCCTGTCGAAGGGAGTGCCTCCGGGGCTTCCAATCCCATGTCCAGATCCACAGGTATGCTGGAGTGTATTTCATTGAGCTGGAAGGGATTTTGTTGTACATATCGACCAAGTCAGGTAGCTTCTCCGGCCAGAGGTTCCGCTCTTCTAGCGGCAACGTCTTGAGGAGGCCCAGGACCAGGTGGTTCATCTTTTCACACATGCCGTTGGTTTGGGCATGGTAAGGCGTGGTCCGGATCTTCTTGCAGCCATACAACTGACAAAATTCATGGAACACCTCAGCCTCAAATGCCGGGCCTTGGTCGGTAAGCACCTTCTCAGGGTATCCATGTGGTCGGCAGAAATAAGCCTGGAACGTTCTAGCGGTGGTACGGCCAGTTAGGTCTTTGACTGGGACAACCACCATGAACTTTGAATAGTGGTCTACCATGGTTAGAGTGTAGGTGTACCCACTTCGGCTGGGGGTGAGCTTTACATGGTCCAGGGCGACCAGCTCCAGCGCTTGATGTGTAACGATCGGGTGTAGGGGTGCCTTCTGGCTGGCCTCGTCCTTCCTTCTCAGCGTGCAAGGGCCACACTCTCGGCACCAGGCCTCTACAGATTCCCGCATTCCACTCCAATAGAACCGCTCTCTCAACAGCATCTCCAGTTTCTTCCATCCGAAGTGCCCAGCACCATCATGGTACGCTTGTAGAACGGTGGGTACGTTAGCTTGGGGAATCACCAACTGGCGGATTTTCTCATGAGTCTTCGGGTTGATCAGCTCACGGTACAACTTTCCCTGGTATAGGTACAGCCGGGTCCGTTCTCGCCACAGGCGTTGGGCTTCAGCCGGGGCGGCAGGGTCTATCCCAGCAGCGCCTTGCTCCACCAAGATCTTGACTAGGCGGACAGCGGGCGCCTGATCTTGAGCTTCCTGCCACTCCTGACTGGGCAGCGGGTTCAGGTTCACCCGTTGTTGGTAGACATGCACCTTCTCAGTTGGCGGCTGGTGAAATGCAGGCAACTCAATCTCTTCGAGGTCGTCATCCTCGCACCCTTCTTCCGACAGGTGGGGCATCCGAGAGAGTGCATCAGCATTAACGTTGGCACGGCTGGCCCTGTATTTGATGGTGAAATCATAGTTGGCTAGCCTGGCCACCCACCACTGTTCCAACGCGCCCAACTTGGCTGTGTCCAGGTGGGTCAGTGGATTGTTGTCCATGAAAGCAGTGAATTTCGCTGCTGCCAGGTAATGGCGGAACCGCTCGGTGATAGCCCACACCAGCGCCAGGAGCTCAAGCTTGAAAGAGCTGTAGTTCTCAGGGTTCCGTTCAGTCGGTCGGAGCTTTCGGCTAGCATAAGCAATCACTTTTTCTTTCCCGTCCTGGACCTGGGATAGGACTGCCCCCAAGCCCACATTGCTGGCATCAGTGTAGAGGATGAATGGGCGGCTGTAATCAGGGTACGCTAGGATCTCCTCTCCAGTCAAGGCCGCTTTCAGCTGGCGGAAGGATTCCTCATGCCTCTCTTCCCACACCAGTGGGGCTCCGAGGGGTCTACCACCTTTGGTCTGTCCCACGAGGAGGTCTTGCATTGGGGCAGCCATCTTCGTGTACCCCTTAACGAAGCGACGGTAGTACCCCACCAGGCCCAGAAACTGCCTTACTTCCCTCACTGTGGTCGGTCTCGGCCAGTCTTGGATGGCAGTGATCTTCTCGGGGTCGGGGGCGACACCTTCTGCACCCACCACATGCCCTAGGTACTGCACTCTGGGTTTCAGCAGATGACACTTGGAGGGCTTCAACTTCATCCCGTATTTGGCAAGGGACGCGAACACCTCGGCTAGGTGCTCCAGGTGGGCTTCATATGTCTGTGAGTACACAATCACATCATCCAGGTACAACAGGACGGTCTTGAAATTTAAATGCCCCAGACAGCATTCCATCAGCCGTTGGAAGGTTCCAGGGGCGTTGCACAGCCCGAACGGCATACTGTTGAATTCACAGAGCCCCATTGGGGTGGTGAAGGCAGTTTTCTCCCGGTCTTCGGGTGCCACGGCCACTTGCCAATACCCGCTGGTGAGGTCAAGGGTAGAGAAGTAGTTTGCGGTTCTCAGTGCGGCCAAGGACTCTTCAATACGGGGCAGTGGGTAAGCATCTTTATGCGTGATCTGGTTAATCTTCCGGTAATCCACACACATCCGCATGGTGCCGTCCTTCTTCTTAACCAGTACCAACGGGGCGGCCCAGGGACTACAGCTATCCCTGATAACCCCTGCCTCCCTCATGTTCTTCAACATGTCCTTGGCACATTGGTAGTGTGCAGGGGGAATAGGCCTGTACCTCTCTTTGATAGGGGGGTGTTCACCGGTGGGGATATGGTGTTGGACCCCTTTAATCTGCCCAAAGTCTAGGGGATGTTTGCTAAAAACTCGCTCATACTCCCGTACCACCCGGTAGACCCCTTCTTTGTGGTGTGCAGGGGTATCATCAGTGCCTACGTGTAACTGTCGGTGCCACTCATCTAACTCACCTTGGGGCGGGTGAGTGCTGGCAGGAAGGGGTGAGGTTGGGGGAACTGACTCGCGGATGGTGTGGGGGTCCAGAGTGAGCAAATTGGCCAGTGTAGCGTACCGGGGAAGCCTGACTTCTTCCTCCCCACAGTTCAGCACCCTCACAGGCACTCTCCCCTTCTTTACATCTACCACCCCTCGGGCGGTTATTACTGTGGGCCAGTGTTCGGAGGGCATGGGCTCTATCATGGCAGGGTAGTCACGCCCCTGGGGCCCTACTGCTGCCCTACACCAAATCATCATCGCACAATCAAAGGGGCCACATCCATCACTCTCACCCCACCAATCTCTCCTCCTGTCGAGTTCACATGTTGGCGATACATCAAGGCTCGGATCTCACGCTGCACAGCTCTCTGTCGGTTCCCCGCCGCCGTGGCGGCCAGCTACTGCAGTAGGGTCAGCACATCACTCATACAGTGCTCCATCACATTGGTTCCTAGCACTATCTTCGGGTTATGATCACTGGGTTCATTCATTATCACAATTATACCCTGGTGTTGCAGTTCAGCTCGCCCCACGGTTATGGCCACTTGTTTGTACCCCACTTGGGTCAATGGGAGTCCATCGGCAGCAATCAGTGTTATACTGGCATCTGGGGGAGCCAGCTCGTCTGTTCCCCAATACCGTTGATACAATGTGTATGGTATGGTGGTTACCTGTGATCCAGTGTCCAGGAGACCCATCACCGGGATGCCGTCTACAGCCACGGGGATTATGGGCCGGGCCCCGATGTACCGGTCCCGCCAGTCTGGGGGGCCATGGGGTTCTACTCCTGAGGATTGGCCCGTGGCCCCAGGGGTTGCTCGTTTAACGGACACTGTCAGGAGTAGTGGCCGGGTTTGCTGCACCTGTAACAGTTTGGGGGTCCATACCGTGAGTCATTGGCCCTTCTCCGCTGCATCCAGGGGACGTCCTCAGGGCTGTCGGCGAGCTGCATCTTCACCGGAGCCTGGGATCTGGTTGGAGGCTGGAGTGCGGTGAGGATCTTGGCGAGGTCTCCATCCATGCGGCGGACCTGGACAGCCAGTTCTTCCATCGTTCCACTTGGGGCTGCAGGCCCTGGAGGTGTTGTTAGGGTAGGGGTCACCACAACAGGAGCAGTCTCAACCGGCCATGGGGCGGGCTCATGAGGTTCAGATGCAGGGGGCTGCAGAGCTTTGATGGCCTGTTCCTTTAACACAGCAAAGTCCACATCAGGATGCTCTAGGGCCCACAGCCGGAGTTGTTTGCGGTCCTCCGAGGACCTCATCCCCTGCACAAACTGCTCACTTAACATCTTGTTACTGTCCACACTGTTGATGGTATCCACCCGCTTCAGTGTGCGGAGTGCGGTTTGCAGGCGCAGGGCATAGTCCCGAATGCTATCTGCGGGCCCTTGTCGGCATTGATAGAACTGCATTCGCAACTCGGCTTCAATACGGGTCTCAAAGGCAGCCTGTAACTTTTCAAAGATGGTGGCTACAGAGGACCGGTTCCCCTCGGCCCAGGTCTCCTCCTCTTGCTCAGCTGCGCCGGTTAGCTGCCCCAGCACTAGCGCTGCATGTTGCTTATCAGTCAGGGGGTACAGCTCCAGTAGCGGACTAAGTTTCTTTCGGAAAACCTGCAAGACATCAGGTTTCCCATCGTACTGCGGTAGCCAGGCAGCTCCGGGCACATAGGGGAAAGAGAACGGCATCACCTGAGCAAGAGCCGGGGCCGCGGCACCCTCTGCCAGCACGGCCGGGACCTGGGCAGGCCCGTTCCCATCTGCGGGTGCTCCCACGGCTGCGTCCGCCGCTCCGCCAGCGGCTCCGTCGGGCGCAGACATCTTGTTTCTGTCCCCCTTAGCCTCTTTCCGGCTCCTCCTCTCCAGGGGCGGGGTTTTGGCCTTCGCGCCTCCACTACTCGAGGAGACGCTCGAGCGGGAACTTTTCACGCCAAAGATGGCGGCTTCTGAAATTCTTCGGCCGGACACCTCCGGCGGTAACAAGGTGCACCTCTACCAGACGGCAGAGCGGTAAGATCCTGTTCACAGCGCCAAGTTGTCGCGGGCGGAGGAGGGGATGCTGCGCTCTCCCACTGCTCGGGTCCGGCTGCCGCTGCTGCTGCGGCCGCTGCTGCTGCTCAGTGGTGGCTCGAGCGGTGGGCCGGATCCCGGGGACTCGAGCGGCGCTCCTCGCCCGTGAGTGAAAAGGGGGATGATTGGTTGTGGCGGTTTTGATTATGGATATTGTCCGTGACGCCACCCACGGTTGTGGTGATTTTGGTGACACCACCGCTGCTCTGGACGGGGATCCCGGGAGCGGTGACAGGGAACAGCTGAGTTGTTAGTTCTCCCCTCCGTGGGCAGGGTGTTTTGTTGTCCCGGGGCCCGGTGATGGGGTAGGGATGGATGATGGCAGGCGGGTTGCGGGGCCTGGTGAGGTGCAGGGTCGCGGGGGCAGCGCTGTGCCGCACGGCATGGTGGTACTCACTCAGCCTGAGACGATGACACAGTTCTCGGTAAAACACACGGCTGGAAAGACGGGTCCCACGGATGGCTGCTGTTGCTTTTCCCCGGCAGGTTGACGGTGACTGCCTTTCCCTGCACCTATGTACTTCTGACGGTTCCAATGGGTTCCCACCGGTAACCTGCTCCCCGGCTTGGATATGGGTCGGAGGAGCCCCTTTTGCCCGCAGGCGCTTGCCCTGAGAAACGGTTGCCTTGGCGGTGGCGGTGTCTCTCTCACTGGGTTGGACTGTTGCCTTCTTTCGGGACTTGACTGTTTGGAAACCCAGGAGGTCCCCTTCACTAACGGATTCGGCAAATTCACGGTGACTCCTAGCCTTGCCGGGGTCCGAAAAGCCCCTGCCAATGGTGCTGGCTTCTCCTTGTGTACCGGTCCGGTACCGCCGGGCCACCGCCCGTCCACGGTCCTTACGGTAAACTCAGATAGGCCACTCCTGCAGACGGTCACCACCGTCTGCCAACCTTGCTTCTCCGTCCAGGCCACACACCCGGACTAACTTCAGATCGCTCAACTACCACTTTGCTCCTCACACTTGCTCCTCCATAACTAATCTGACTGTTGTTCCCTCCTCCAGGACTGTGAACTCCTTGGTGGGTGGAGACCAACCGCCTGGCTCCACCCCCTGGTGTGGACACCAGCCCCTGAAGGAAGGCAACAAGGGTTTTGTGTTCTGGCTTGATGTGCCTAACCGGGGTGTAGGGTGTGGTGGTGTAATAACCTGTGGCCCCTGGCTTGTCCAGGGTGCCACAATATACTTTCTTCACTTTCTCCTTTATGTGTACCCACTTGTGGCTACATATTTTAAAAGATTTAAATCATATTTTTTTTTTTACATGTGGGGTCTTTAATATTTATGCATTTGTTTGCACCTTGGTGTATATACTGTATGTAAATACTGATATGATAACTTTACGATTGTTTTCTTTTTACTTTTTCACCACAACCCCCTACTCTTATTTTGTCTAATCCGGTTATCACGTTTACTGTACATCATTTTTTTTATATCTTTTTTATCAATGTTGTATGTATTCTAAATAAAGATTTATATATGTTGTTCTATTGTTACCTGTATAGTCTAAAGGCTGCTTTACACGCAATACCGCGATGTTGTTGGGGTCACGGAGCTCGTGACGCACATCCGGCCTCGTTAGCAACGTCGTTGCGTGTGACATGCGCAAAAATACTCACCTTATTGTTGCTCGTTGACATGCTGTCCAGTTACCCAAATATCGTTGCTGCTGCAAGTACGATGTTGTTCGTCATTCCTGCGGCAGCACACATCAATATGTGTGACACCGCAGGAACGAGGAACCTCACCTTACCTGCGGCCGCCGGCAATGAGGAAGGAAGGAGGTGGGCGGGATGTTATGTCCCGCTCATCTCCGCCCCTCCGCTTCTATTGGGAGGCCGCTTAGTGACGTTCCTAGAAAGGAGGCGGTTCGCCGGTCACAGCGACGTCGCTAGGCAGGTAAGTAGTGTGACGGGTCCGAGCGATGTTGTACGCCACGGACAGCGATTTACCCGTGACGCACAACCGATGGGGGCGGGTACGCACGCTAGCAATCTTGCTAGCGAGATCGCAGCGTGTAAAGAGGCCTTTAGTTTGCAGATTTTATATATTTATCTGACTGACTCCAAATTTAATCTGCAGCAGAAAAATTATCCCAAACATCCAGCAAATGTCACTAAGAACTATCTTCAGTGTAAAGAAGAATGAGAAGTTCTGGAAGAGATGATCCGGCCCCCATGGAGCACTAATCTCAACATCTCCCAATCTGTCTGGAATTTCATACAGACAGGGCAGGATTTACACAAGTGTAGGGGTATCGCCCTCATGAAATGGTTAGAGCACTATGACTATAAGAGGAAAGCTCCCGTGTTTTCTATACGTTATGATCTGGCCAGCTCAGTCCCCTTCTGAACTGTGAACTTGGCTCCAAAAAGTGCGGCAAAGTGCGAGAGCAGGAGAAGAGTTTAGGAAGGAACTGGAGCAGTCGAGATGCCAGAGGGAAGTGAGAGAGAAGGGATACTAACTGTGTACTGTCTGGCAGTGACAGTTTGGGAAGAGGTATGTATGTGCAAGCCTTGAGTGTGACTGCAAGCTGGATCGTAAGAGATCTCTGATCACTATTGTGCGAGTACCAGACCGAGATGTTCCTGAGGTCGACAAATTTGAGAGAGAAGACTTACTCCCCTGTCCTGCAAGGAAAAGTGTGCACCGACAAGTATCTCAGCACTGAGCTCCTGTCCCTTCCTGGACCATGAGTCTTTACCGGTGTGCACACTTGATAGGGTGTAGAGTAGGCATCTGCAGCCAGATCACGGTATCCGTATGGCCTGAGTAGTGAAGGCCAATCTATTAGTGGAGTACAGCTGTGCTTTGTTTGTGTCTGCCAAGTTTACTGTTGTGGTGATGTGGTGCCCCTGCAGCTTCAGGCGCCACAGGGTACTGCACCGTCTCGGATATGGAGGAGGTCGTCACCGATAACCACCAAGAACACACTTAAGGTGCTGAGATGGCCATCGTGAGGTATGGGACCTCTTGCCCACTAGTCCAGGAACCCGGGAGGCGGGGCACCAACAGGGGAGTTAGGAGCCATCTCACACAATAGTCAGTCGGTTCCGGGTGAGGCAAGGAGGAGCTAAGCAGATACTCGGACAATTCAGGACCCGTGGTCTGGAGCTAGAGGCTTAACGCAGGTTATTAATAAACAATTGGTATCCCAGAGTTCGCGGAGAGTGCAGAAGGCACCTGTGACCCTTTCCACGGCCCAGAAGCTGGGGATGCAGGGAAACCGTCGAAAGGTGACACACACAAGAAAACACCGGCCTCGACTTCCGAAGTATCCGGGATCGGCTGAAGGCCATCACAGCATAGCTCGGTGCTCCAACGGTGGTTTGCTTCCAGTGAGTAAAGACCTTGAACTGTAGCCTCTATATGGTCCCGTTACTGCTGGCGCCTCTAACAGTGCGCGCCATCGCCATCGGCGACTACTACCACTCCTATCATCCTCCCTGGGGCCTAGCTCTGCCTGTGGAGAGCTGTGACACCCAAGCTGCGTTATCATCTGCCGCAGAAGAAAGAAGTCCCGCAGTGGCGGCTGATAACTGGCCGCACACCACAGGTGGCATCACGAACAACTACTCCCATCGTCCCCATCCCCATCCTTTATTGAGACCGCTGGGGTCACGGCAACTGGACAAGGCTACCACGGCAACCCAGAAGAAGCACTGCGGCCCAGTGACGTGTAACCCCAAACCCTGTGGGCATGTCAGTGCTTTCTGTGATAGCTGGCGCTCCAGCTAGGGTTGCAGTGTGTTAAAACTTTACTGATGCCATAATAATTACCCTGTTCACTTGTGTAAATGCTTATTCCCTGCCTGTTAATAAAGCCTAATTAAGGTTCTACAATCTCATCTTGTCTACCATAATTGCATCCTGCACTGTGGTGATCTTTAGGTCATCGCTACACAAGTGTCATACACTGAAGATCTGGGGTTAGTTCTCCAAGATGTTTGGAACAACCTCCTGCTGAGTTACTTTAAAAACTATGTATAAGTGTAATGCTGGTCACTTTTAATATTGATGTGATTTAGATTTTTCTTTTTAGTATGAAGCGACCGGTGGTAGGGCCGCGGGTGTGTGTGTATGCTCTATTCCAACAAAATCCCCATACTCAGATTTTACCGGTAGTAACATTTCTTTACTATGAAACATATTTATAACAGTCAACCGAACTATCTGCGCACATGTGTATGGTGGAGTCCCCGGATCTTCACTCCTTCCGGGTACGCAGCAAGGAAAAAAAGACAAGAGAAAAAAACAAAGAAATGGCGGCAACTTTCCCTAACTTTCCCTACAATCACGTACCAGTCTATCCCAGAAGAAGATGCCGCTCCCACGTCGCAGGCCTGGAGTCTCACGATGATGGGTCCCGGTGCAGCGCTGAAAGGATGCAGCTCCTCGGTCTTCTCCTTTGATCTTCTCCCGCTGGTAACAGATTCTAGTCAGTCTCTTAGTCCTGGGGCACACCGAGCAGAAGAAGGGAGGTCACGGTTGCACGGATGGCTCCCTTGTGTCGGTAACGGCCTTGCACTCAGGGTGTGATGCTCTGCAGTCAAGTTGTCACAGCCCCTGGATATGCACTCCAGGCGCGATGCTCTGCAGTCCGGTTAGATCCTCGGTGAAAACAAAGTCCTGCAGACCGGGGTTGGCAGAACCCACTTCCACAGGGTGATTCTTCCAAGAATCCGGTTGCAAAAGAGCCCTCTGTTCAGGGAGACCACACGTAGCTCTGTCCTGGCTGAACTCCGGGGCTGTACTCTCTTGCCGCTCTTTTTCTTCCTGGTTCAAACACACGAGCTGTAGGGAATTTCCCACCTCTGTGTCTGTGATTGCACAGTCTGACACTGCCCCCTTGTGGGCAAGTGCTGAAGCAATGTTCAAATCCCTTTCTACATTGATGATGCAGTCTGAATGGTTGATCCCATTACATACCCCCCCACTTAAAGGTTGGCCGTCCCTGTCAACTACCGTCGGTTCCCAGGCAGTGATGACTGCAGATGTCACAGGGCTTGGTTGAGAAGTGGGCCATACATACTGGTCCCTGTAAGACCGCCCGGGCGGGATCCCAGCAGTGGTGCGGTCAGTACGTCTCAAGGGTCAGTTGTTCCCCTCCCCGTCACTGTCTTTACACCCCACTTCAGTCAGCACTCCGGGGGAAGAACTGGGTTGTGTAGGTGGGTCACCGGTCTCAGAGTCGACGTGATCACCATGCTGGGAAACGTCCGTGACGTCAGTCGTGTCGGCAGCGTCACCCCCTCCGGGTACTGTGGTAGGGGAGTCAGGCTGGGATCGGCAGGGACGCAACATATTTCGGTGCACAGTGCGGATGCTGCGACTGTCTTCACCCCGCACTCGGTATACATGCCCGTTGGGGTAGGGGCGTTCGATTACCCGGTAGACCTCAGTCTCCCACTTGGCTCGAAGTTTCCCTTGTGGCTTCTTGATACGGAGCAGGACTAGCTGTCCCAACTTCAAGGGTTGCTCTTGCACGGGGAGTGGGTCAGCATGTATCTGGCCCCGGATTTGTTGGCTCACCAGCCGGTGTACAGTCTCCATCTTCTGTCGGTGAGCATTTAGCCAGGAGGGGGAGTTATGGCAGACATCATCTCCAGGGCGGAATAGGTTCAGGTCATCGACCCCTTTTCCGGGGCGGCCAAAGAGAAGAGTGTGTGGGGTGTAACCAGTCACGGAGTGGACCTGGTTGTTGTAGGCCCATACTAGATCGGGAAGGAATTGGGGCCATTGGTCTTTCTTATCAAGGTGCGGATCAGCTGGAGTAGGGTCCGGTTGAAGCGTTCACATGCACCGTTCCCTTGTGGGTGGTAAGGAGTGGTCCTCGACTTCTGGATCCCATACATCCGATGCAGCTCTTCGATGACTCGGCCTTCGAAACAAGCCCCCTGGTTGGAGTGCAACCTCTCCGGACACCCATAGACGTGGATGAACTGTCGACAGATGGCCCGTGCAGCCGATTCAGCCGTCTGGTCTTTGGTAGCAACAGCGACAGCGAATTTTGTGAAGTGATCCACCATGACTAGGCAGTACTGATAGTCCACCATCAACAGCTCAAGGGGCCTGGATGTTTTAATTGTCTGGACAGGTGCACGCTGCTCAGGGGACTTGTGTAGTTCACAGGTGCGACAGGTTTGGCAGACGTCTTCAACCAGCTTGCGGAGCCCCGGACAATAGATGGACTGTTGAATCCACCGAAAGGTCTTGTCTATCCCGAAGTGTCCATTCCTTTTGTGGGCTTTGGCCACCATCTCACGGGCCAATTGATCAGGCACCACAACTTGTGTGCATTCCTCCAGCATATGCGACAAGAGAACCTTCCGGTATAGCACTCCTTCTCTCAGAATCAGCCGGTCCCACTGACTGAGCAGGGTCAAGGTCCCGTATATCAGCGGGATGCTTCTGCTGCCGCTTCACCCATTGTTTGAGTAGAGCCCATTCAGGGTTCTGGTCCTGGAGCCTGCACCACTCCTGGGGTGGCAAGGCGACCCCCACTGGAGTTCCAGCTTCGCCCACAACGAACTGGTGGTAATCCATCATCTGTTGGGCGAGCTTTGCAAAGTCAGGCGTCTCGTCCCCTTCTAATTCTTCATCCCGGTCTCGGTTGAGTAAGGGGTATGACACTCTAGACAGGCTGTCCGCATTTTGATTCTCAGCTCCAGCCCTATATTTGATCTTGTAATTGAACTTGGAGAGCCGAGCCATCCAACGCTGCTCCATGACTCCGAGCTTCGCATTTTCTAAGTGGGCCAACGGGTTGTTATCGGTCAGGACTAGTACTTCGGTCCCCGTGAGGTACCCTGCAAATTTCTCCGCCATAGCCCACGTTAGGGCCAACAGCTCCAGCCGGAACGAGCTATAATTGGTGGGGTTCTTCTCGCCCTCATGTAGGGACCGACTGGCATAGGCTATGACCCGTTCCTTGCCTTCTTGTACCTGTGAAAGTACTGCCCCTAGACCCTGTAGACTGGCATCGGTGTGTAGTTGGAAGGGCAGGTTGTAGTCCGCATATGCCAGGATGGGGGGAGACGTTAAGGCACCCTTTAGGGCTTGGAAGGACTCTTCCTGGCTGGGTCCCCAGCTGATGGGTCGTCCTCTGGGGCTGTTGGTGGTCCCTCGAAGCAGGTCATGCAAGGGTGCAGCAAGCCGGGCGAAGTTTTTGACGAACCGGCGGTAGTAGCCGGCCAACCCCAGGAAAGCCCTGACCTCCTTGACGTTTGTGGGCTGCGGCCAATCCCGTACGGCGGCTATCTTCTCTGAAGATGGCTGAACACCTTCGGCTGAGATCCGGTGGCCCAGGTAATTGATCTCGGGCTGCAGAAGACGGCACTTGCTGAGTTTCAACTTCAGGCCATGTTCTCTCAACCTACTGAACACACGGCCCAGCTGCTGCAGGTGTTCTTCAAATGTGGCTGACTAGACTACAATGTCGTCCAGGTAGATGAGGGTGAAGTCGAAGTTGAAGTCTCCCAAGCAGCGCTCCATCAGCCGCTGGAAAGTCCCCGGCGTGTTGTTCAGACCAAAGGGCATCCGGTCGAACTCGTACAGGCCCATGGGTAGGATGAAAGCAGTCTTCTCTCTATCTTTCTCGTGCATGGGTACCTGCCAATATCCGCTGGCCAGATCCAATGAAGAGAAGTATTTGGCTTTCTTCAGGGCTGTCAGGGATTCTTCGATCCTTGGCAAAGGGTATGAGTCCCGGGTGGTGCAAGCATTCAAACGGTGGTAGTCCACACAGAACCTCAGGGACCCGTCCTTCTTCTTGACTATCACCACCGGTGCAGTCCAGGGGCTCTGGCTTTCTCGTACCACTCCAGCGTGTAGCATGGAATTCAGGAGATTTTTCACTTCTTGGTATTGCTGGGGAGGTATTTGGCGGTACCTTTCACGGATAGGAGCAGTGTCACCGGTGGGGATTTCGTGCTTGATACTGGTGGTGCACCCAAAGTCGGTGTCATGCCGGGCAAAGGACGCCTGATGCTCTTGAAGTAGCTCTTCCACCTGGGACACCTCCCGTTTGGAGTATTGGGATATGTCCAACTGACACTTCTCTCGTAGTTCTCGCCCCGCGTTGGTGCCACCCGCGACAGCGGCCATGGCAGAGACCGTCACTGTCCATTCTCCCTCTGTAGACGGTACAAACTGGAGGGGGCTCATAGGGTTCACCTCTTCGGTTAGAGCGTAGACTCGGGCGAGCTGTGTCCCGGCTTCTAGGTCAACGCTCACGTTAGCCGTGTTGCCCAGCCTGACAGGAATTCTTCCCTTTCTCACTACTGCTAGAGTTCGAGCGACTAGTGGATTCAGCTTCCCTTCCTTCGGGGTGCGCGGCTCAAATAGCACCTCCACGCCTTCAAGCTGTCTCGTGGTGCTAAGGGGTAGTGAGATAACTGTCTCTTTCCCAGCTGGTAAGGTGATCCTAGTATGGCGGGGTACGGTGATCGTGGCCAGCGGTAGTTGTTCTTCGGTCATTCGCTGGAGGTTGCAGGTCCGGACCACTTGCTGAAAGGCACGGCGGGTGGCCCTATGTGCGGTCACTTCTTGCCAGTACTTGGGCCCCCTCTTGGTAAACAACACCAGATTCAGGTCTTTCAAAATGTTCATCCCAATAATCATGGGCGTTTCTGATCCAAAGCCTTCCCTGACCACGATTATCCCTCTCTTCCCGAGATCTTGGCCACAGATTTCGGTGTTCATCCAGGCAACTCCCGTCACCGGAATGGGTAGATTATTGGCTGCTTTGATCTTGATGGCGGTATCAGGGTCATAGGCAACCCGCGGCTTTAGACATTCTTCGTAGAACTGCTCGGAGATGGTGGATACCTGAGACCCAGTATCCATTAACCCTTGTACGGCGATCCCTTCCAGTAATACTTCCAGGGTGGGGCTATTTGATGCAAGTTTGCTCCGTGGCTGGCTCTGTTTTCCTACACCCCTCTCTTTGGCCTCCCCTGCCGAGTGAGCCTCTTTGGCAGGGGCGTCTAGTTTAAAGGCGGCCGCTGTTGTGGGACATGACTTGCTGGTTCTGGTAGATCGGACCGTGGATGAACTTGAAAGTTCTGGGGGCAACGGTTTGCTCTATGGTGGGGGTCGCCGCATGTCCAGCATCTTCCCATCGGCCGGCTGGGTTGTTGTCTCGCTTGCCGGCCCGCCTGTTGGTCTAGGGTGAGATGTAACACCTGTTTCTGCAACTCTGCAACCATCTGCTTCAGTTCTTCCGTGTCGCTGTTCGGAGTCCCGATACCAGATATGGACCTGCAAGCCGCGGTATATGTCTGTGTCTCCACGACAGGTCCCCTTGAACGTTCTATAGCTTCTTGTTTGACCTCAGCGAACGTAAAGGCCGGATTTATCCGGAGTAGATCTTGCAATGAGCGGTTAAGGTACGGGTCTCTCTATCCGGTCACAAACTGATCTCTCAACACCAGGTCACGGGCACCCGTACTAGCTATCTGTTCTTCTTTTCTACAGGCTTGTTCTAGCAGCACTTGAAGGGCATTGGCATATTGAGGAATGTCCTCCGACTCGAGCTGAGTACGCCGGAAGAACATATAGCGCAATGTTCCCGCATATGTGGTCGGCCCATAGGTGTTCTCCAGCACCCACACCAAGTCATCCAACGTACGCTGGCCCCTAACCGTCTCCAGCCTGACTGTCGTCCACGCTTCCCCCTCTAATGTTAGCATGGCCATTTCTGCTAAGGTCTTAGGATCAGTGTTATACATTTCCCCCACTATCTTAAGTTGTTCAGTCCATTCAGTTACAGGATAGTTCCGTCCGTTAAACTTTCTCACCTGATTGACAATAGACGTCGGGGGAGCTGTCCGGTTATAAGTTACTACCGGGGGATGATTTTGTTGGTCACACATCCTGCCGACTACGCCACAAGTATATTGTTAAATGTATTAAAGTAGGGCAGTATATAGTGAAATTAATAGTCTCCTATGAAGCTGAGCCTGAGGAAGGCAGCCTTCAGAAGCCCCAGCTGCCATGGTGGCCATCAGCACCTAGTAATGACATGGGGGGAGGATGATGGGCAGTAGATCGAAACAGCAACTCAACCATTTAAATTAGGAAAATACTCCTGATATCGATACAAAGAGTTTTACTAGGAGTCCACAATGTAATGTGACCCCATGGATAGCACAAGCCCCGTAACATAGCTTAGATACAGAGGACGAGTTTTTATATAGTGTATAAGAATGTACAAAATTTATTAGGCATAGTGACAAAAAGATCTTTGTTTAAAATTTACACGTGTTAAGACCTGAGAAAACAGCTGGATAGTATATCACAGATCATAATCTAATGGGCATAAACTAAGATCAAAACACAGATCCATGAGCCGGTGAACATAATCAGACCACCATAAATATCCACATATATATTTCAGTGCAATTGAATGTCTTTATCTCTGCGCATAATAAATGGTCATCAGAGTCCCTCAGTCTATATGTACCGCCCTGAGAGGGGCCCGGCCGCTTCTTCCGCTTGCTTGGTCCGAGCCGCTCGAGGTCCGCGCTCGGGTTGTCGGTGGCACAAGCGCCTCCGGACCAGGGGCCACGTCGCTCTGTTAGAGGGAAGAGGTAGTGGGGTATTGGTGGTGGGACGGGGCGCTCAGCCGGGGAGGGCCGCGCTGTCGTCTCACAGGTCGTGACGCCACCCACGGGTCGTGGTGACGGGATGCACCACCGCTGCAGCTGAGGCGATGACTGGCTCGTCCGGGATCGGTGTTGCGGCCGCAGCCGAGATGGTAGCCCCCTCCGTGGGTAGGGGCGGTGTGTCCCGGGGCCCCGGCTCGGGGGAGTGCGAGCGCTGATGTTGTTGTCGGGGTGCAGGGTGCCGCGCCACGGTGTAGTGTCGTGCCCGGATGGCACTGGTGTACTCACTATTAATTCACACTCAGAGTCACTGGTAAACCAAAGTTCGGATGTGGTCGGTCCCCGCGGCCGGCTGCTGATGTTCCCTGTAGGGTTGATGGTAGCCCCTTTTCCGTGCACCTCTGGTAGTTGTGTTTCGGCTCCCCTGCCTGGGCAGTGGTAGCCCGCTCCCCGGCGTTGAGCCGCCGGAGGAGCCCTCGGTTGCCCGCAGGCGCTGGCCCGTCGGGTGTTTGGCCCTTGGCGGTGGCGCTCACCCGCTCTCGGTGGGCTTTTGCCTTCGTTCGGGACTTTGGGTGTGGATGAACCCGTGAGGTCCAGCCAGCAATCAGTCAATTTGCCTATACTCAGTGGCTTCTAAGCTAGGACGGGGTCTGAGTACCCGGTTTCTTGTGCTCCGGTACACGGTTGACTCCCCGGTTCAGGACCGGCGGGCTCCAACCCAAGCCCGGTCCGTACGGTTCTGCCGGTTGCTGTACCGGTACTCCTGCAGGCGGCCACCACTGTATGCCTGTCTGACGTTTCAAGGGTCCCGGGTACTACCCGGGTCCCTGACAGCTGCTCCACTACCACTCACTGTCACTGTACAAACTAATCTACTTGAACTTCCTGCCTCAGGACAGTAGTCTCCTCGGTGGGCGTGTCTTTCCACCTGACTCCGCTCACCTGGTGTGCCCTACTGGCCCTGAGGAAGGCATCAGGTCTCCCTTTCGGGTGACGCGTGTGTGACCTCACAGGGGGTGGGGTTTGTGTGTAAGTGGTAGGTGTTATTACATGTGACCCCTGGGGTCCAGGGAGTCACATACCCCCTTGGTATAATGCAGATCGTCCGCGGGCTGCCCAACCAACTCCGGTTTATTTTTATTTTTCTTTTAACTGTAAAACGTGAAAAACGGGAAAACACTTACAATTATAATAACATTTGGTACAAACTGTGGTTACTGAAGGTCTTCCCATAACGGGAGGCATTTACTTTAACGTTTCAAACTTTATTAAATGGAATGGGTTCATGTCCTTCCGCCTTTCCCACCCAAACAACCTAGCCTTGATGCTGCCCCTAAGAAATGGGCAGCACCCCTTTTCCCCAGTCCGGAAACAGGAACATGGCAGATCACCCAGGCGGGAACGGGTACGGTGTGGCGCACTCGGCAGTTGTCAAAGGGCTCCCCGGAGGATGGTCACCGGTCCCAGTGGTGACTGGACCCCAGCCTGCTCTGCTGCGGGTCCTACCTCCAATCTGCCTCTCCGGAGGCCAACGGAACGTGAAGGCATGTTAAAGGGGGCAGATAGGGCAATATTTACAAGCCCAAAAGTTTTTGGGTGGCCGGCAAGTCCACGGCATTGTCCATGAGCAGTCACTCACGCAACAGGGTAAAACGGGGTTTCAAAACACAAGTCCCAACGGGGACGGGTCCTTTTTGCTAATCAGGTGAGTGTCTCGTCATTTGGTTACTAGTTCATTCAACTTATATACACAATCAAGTCTCACACCCCTAAATGGCAGTCTCCCTGTACCTAAGCGGGGGCCTACCTAGGTTGGGGCGGGTGGATCGTCTCAGTACTGGAGTGTCAGTGGAAGGTAATGGGAGAGCGGGGACGACAGGTCCCTCTTCCCGGTTGTCGGGTAGAGTAGGTAGAGGCCTAGGGGGACTGGTGGTAGGTGCATCACTGGGCACTGGCTCTGCTGGTTCTCTGGCGGGCGTTTCCGTCTCCACTTCTTCTGCGGGTTGCGGGAACATTATCACGGGAACAATCACCGCACCATTCTGCATGGGCCAGTCTGCTGGAAAATCTCCCATAACGGTATGGATCACCTCTTTCTTTGTGGCTTCATCACGGGGCACGGGAACTGGGGCCTCTTCTACTAACTTCTGGGGATCCGGGCATTTCTTCAGGTGGTCTCTGGAAACGGTAGCCGTGGTTCTCCCCTGGTCGCGACTGAGCCGGTAGGTCTTCTCATTTCCCATTCGGTGGGCTGTATAACATACGGGGTCCTCTCCCACTGATCGTCAAGCTTATGGGTTCTGTGTTTACGCTTCAGCACCACATCTCCTGGTTCGAAGGGAGTAGCTGGAGGTCGTTGGTTAAAGCGCTGTTCCTGCTTCTCCTGGCTCTGACGCAGGTTCCGCTCCATATACTCCTGAATCCGCCGGTACTGCACTTGGCGTTTGGCATCCCTCCCAACTGGCGGTGGAAGGCAGGGCTTCGGGTGCTTCCAAGCCCATCTCTAAGTCTACCGGCAATCGCCCGGGTCGGGCCCTCATCAGGTACGCCGGGGTACACTTGGTGGAACTACCGGGTATGTTGTTGTACATATCTACAAAGTTGGGCAGCTTTTCCGGCCACAAGTTCCGCTTTTCCAGGGGCAATGTTTTGAGGAGGTTCAGGACCAGATGGTTCATTTTCTCACACATCCCGTTGGTCTGGGCATGGTAGGGGGTGGTCCGGATTTTCTTGCACCCGTACAAGTGGCAGAACTCCTGAAACACCTACGCTTCAAGGGCTGGACCCTGATCCGTAAGCACCTTTTCCGGGTAGCCATGGGGGCGGCAGAAGGAGGCTTGGAAGGCCCTGGCAGCGGTGTGGCCAGTCAGATCTTTTACCGGTACGATCACCATGAATCTAGAGTAGTGGTCCACGATGGTTAAGGCGTAGGTGTACCCGTTTCAGCTGGGCGCAAGCTTGACATGGTCCAAGGCAACCAACTCCAGCGGCTGGTGGGTAACAATCGGCTGCAGCGGGGCCCTTTGGCTAGCTTCATCCCATCCCCCTCAGCGTACAAGGGCCGCACTCTCGGCACCACGCCTCTATGGAATCCCGCATCCCACTGTAGAACCGCTCTCGTAACAGCATTTCCAGCTTCTTCCAACCGAAGTGCCCAGCGCCGTCATGATACGATTGAAGGACCTTGGTTACACAATCCTGAGGCACCACCAACTGGCGAACCTTCTCGTGGGTTTTCGGGTCGATCAACTCCCGGTACAACTTCTGCTGGTACAGGCACAGGCGGTCCCTCTCTTTCCATAATCGCTGGGCTTTGGAGGGGGCCGCTGGGTCCATCCGGCGCATGCCTTGGGCTAGCAGGATCTTAACCAGCCGGACCGCAGGCGCCTGGTCTTGGGATTCTCGCCACTCCTGACTGGGCAGCGGATCGAGGCTCGGGGGACTGCGAACGCTGATGTTGTTGTCGGGGTGCAGGGTGCCGTGCCGCGGTGTAGTGTCGTGCCCGGATGGCACTGGTGTACTCATGATTAATTCACACTCAGAGTCACTGGTAAACCAAAGTTCGGATGTGGTCGGTCCCCGCGGCCGGCTGCTGATGTCCCCTGTGGGGTTGATGGTGGCCCCTTTCCCGTGCACCTCTGGTAGTTGTGTTTCGGCTCCCCTGCCTGGGCAGTGGTAGCCCGCTCCCCGGCCTTGAGCTGCCGGAGGAGCCCTCGGTTGCCCGCAGGCACTGGCCCGTCGGGTGTTTGGCCCTTGGCGGTGGCGCTCACCCGGTCTCGGTGGGATTTTGCCTTCTTTCGGGACTTTGGGTGTGGATGAACCCATGAGGTCCAGCCAGTAATCAGTAAATTTGCCTATACTCAGTGGCTTCTAAGCTAGGACAGGGTCTGAGTACCCGGTTTCTGGTGCTCCGGTACACGGTTGACTCCCCGGTTCAGGACCGGCGAGCTCCAACCCAAGCCCGGTCCGTACGGTTCCGCCGGTTGCTGTACCGGTACTCCTGCAGGTGGCCACCACCGTCTGCCTGCCTGACGTTTCAAGGGTCCCGGGCTCCTACCCGGGTCCCTGACAGCTGCTCCACTACCACTCACTGTCACTGTACAAACTAATCTGCTTGAACTTCCTGCCTCAGGACAGTAGTCTCCTCGGTGGGCATGTCTTTCTGCCTGACTCTGCCCACCTGGTGTGCCCTACTGGCCCTGAGGAAGGCATCAGGTCTCCCTTTCGGGTGACATGAGTGTGACCTCACAGGGGGTGGGGGGTGTGTGTGTAAGTGGTAGGTGTTATTATCTGTGACCCCTGGGGTCCAGGGCGTCACACATACATCAATGAAAAGTGTCATACTCACTAGACTGGAGGCGGAGTGTAGACAGTGGTACAATGTACACCAGATGGTCACCAGCTGATCCCAGAGAATTAGAACCTCAGCAAGCCCGACGCGCGTTTCGCGTGGCAATTTTCCTATCTTCATCAGATGGTATGACCAGTTCCATTGTTGTATGGACTGGGGGACTCTGATGACCATTTATTATGCACAAAGAAAGAGATATTCAATTTTCTTAGGTTTTAACAAGTGGATATTTTAAACAAAGATTTTTTGTCACTATGCTTAATACATTTTGTGAATTCTTATGCATTATAAAAACTCATTGTTCTGTATGTGTGTCAAGCATTAAAATGCCGCTATCAGGGGTAACATCAGTAATGTAAAGGGTTAAACAGCAGCGATTGGAGCTTCACAGCCAGCACCTGCTCCTGAACCATACACCTGCATCCTCTCTAGAATACACTATTACATTATGATGTTAAGAAAAGTTTTAGAGAGTTTTATAAATATTTCCCTTTTTTTAAATAAATTTTTTTATATGGCCGTAATAAAAATAACCTGTGAAATAAAGTAAATAAATAAGGTCTCATAGATCATGAAAGGAAAATAATCTGTTAATTAAGACATAAAAATGCTTCAAAATGGGCTGTGATCTGAAAGAGTTAACTCTTGCTGCTCAATAGGTGGTCTTATTGGGACAATATGTGTGGAAATTCTTCATGGGCGGATATGTGGAGAAAGATTAAATGAAGATGTGTGGATTTTTTTTTTCCAGGTTCTATTTACTTCCCTGGAGAAAATACTGTAATAACTATATACGGCCACATTAAGCCAAACAGACGTACCGAAAATATGATGCTACGAAGATATGGACTGCGAATGCCCCATGTCGGCTCCAGCGGTAGCAATTCCCGCCTGGACGTCACACGCAGTCATCGGTCCTCGCGGTCACGTTCGGCTCTTCTCTGTGTCCTGAATAGTTGCTCTTTCTTCCGAGTTCCGGAACTCAAATAATTCCATAAATATTTTTACTGCAGATACAAGAAGGAAGTGAGATCTGAAAGTGGAGGCCAAACTACATATGTGTATGTGAGACTGTCTGTAACTTCTACATTATGTAATACATTTACATAGCTGGCCACCATCTTTCCTCCTATTTCTTCCTTGTCTGTTGCAAAACTGCATTTTTAAGAAGGGAAGTTCCTGACTAAATTGACTGTTCTGCAGCAGCTGAGGTGTATTAGGTGGTTCTGCAGCAGATGAGGTGTATTAGGTGGTTCTGCAGCAGATGAGGTGTATTAGGTGGTTCTGCAGCAGCTGAGGTGTATTAGGTGGTTCTGCAGCAGATGAGGTGTATTAGGTGGTTCTGCAGCAGATGAGGTGTATTAGGTGGTTCTGCAGCAGATGAGGTGTATTAGGTGGTTCTGCAGCAGCTGAGGTGTATTAGGTGGTTCTGCAGCAGATGAGGTGTATTAGGTGGTTCTGCAGCAGATGAGGTGTATTAGGTGTTTCTGCAGCAGATGAGGTGTATTAGGTGGTTCTGCAGCAGATGAGGTGTATTAGGTGGTTCTGCAGCAGATGAGGTGTATTAGGTGGTTCTGCAGCAGATGAGGTGTATTAGGTGTTTCTGCAGCAGATGATGTGTATTAGGTGGTTCTGCAGCAGATGAGGTGTATTAGGTGGTTCTGCAGCAGATGAGGTTTATTAGGTGGTTCTGCAGCAGATGAGGTGTATTTGGTGGTTCTGCAGCAGATGAGGTGTATTAGGTGTTTCTGCAGCAGATGAGGTGTATTAGGTGGTTCTGCAGCAGATGAGGTGTATTTGGTGGTTCTGCAGCAGATGAGGTGTATTTGGTGGTTCTGCAGCAGATGAGGTGTATTAGGTGGTTCTGCAGGAGATGAGGTGTATTTGGTGGTTCTGCAGCAGATGAGGTGTATTAGGTGGTTCTGCAGCAGATGAGGTGTATTAGGTGCTTCTGCAGCAGATGAGGTGTATTAGGTGTTTCTGCAGCAGATGAGGTGTATTTGGTGTTTCTGCAGCAGATGAGGTGTATTAGGTGTTTCTGCAGCAGATGAGGTGTAATAGGTGGTTCTGCAGCAGATGAGGTGTATTTGGTGGTTCTGCAGGAGATGAGGTGTATTAGGTGGTTCTGCAGCAGATGAGGTGTATTTGGTGGTTCTGCAGCAGATGAGGTGTATTTGGTGGTTCTGCAGCAGATGAGGTGTATTAGGTGGTTCTGCAGCAGATGAGGTGTATTTGGTGGTTCTGCAGCAGATGAGGTGTATTAGGTGGTTCTGCAGCAGATGAGGTGTATTAGGTGGTTCTGCAGCAGCTGAGATGTATTATAAGATTCTGCAGCAGATGAGGTGTATTAGGTGGTTCTGCAGCAGATGAGGTGTATTATAAGATTCTGCAGCAGATGAGGTGTATTAGGTGGTTCTGCAGCAGATGAGATGTATTAGGAGGTTCTGCAGCAGATGAGGTGTATTAGGAGGTTCTGCAGCAGATGAGGTGTATTAGGTGGTTCTGCAGCAGATGAGGTGTATTAGGTGGTTCTGCAGCAGATGAGGTGTATTTGGTGGTTCTGCAGCAGATGAGGTGTATTAGGTGGTTCTGTAGCAGATGAGGTGTATTAGGTGGTTCTGCAGCAGATGAGGTGTATTAGGTGGTTCTGCAGCAGATGAGGTGTATTAGGTGGTTCTGCAGCAGCTGAGATGTATTATAAGATTCTGCAGCAGATGAGGTGTATTAGGTGGTTCTGCAGCAGATGAGGTGTATTATAAGATTCTGCAGCAGATGAGGTGTATTAGGTGGTTCTGCAGCAGATGAGATGTATTAGGAGGTTCTGCAGCAGATGAGGTGTATTAGGTGGTTCTGCAGCACAAGAGAGGTGTGTTATGAGATTTTCCAGCAGCTGAGCTGTGTTTTATGAGGCTCTGCAGCAGCTGAGGTATATACTGTATTATGGGGTTTTGAAGAAGATGTGTATTATACTGATCTGCATTAGCTGGGGTATTTAATAAGATGTTCTGCAGCAGCTGAGGTGTGCATTATGAGTTTCTGCAATATCTGAGGTGTGTATTATGAGGTTCTGCAGCAGCTGAAATATGTAATATGAAGCTCTGCATCAGCTGGGGTATTTAGTAAGATGTTCTGCAGCAGCGGAGGTGTGCATTATGAGGTTCTGAAGTATCTGAGGTGTGTATTATAAGGTTCTGCAGCAGCTGAAATATGTAATATGAAGCTCTGCATCAGATAATAATAAGATGTTCTGCAGCAGCTGAGGTGTGCATTATGAGGCTCTGCAGTATCTGAGGTGTGTATAATGAGGTTCTGCAGCAGCTGAGGTGTATTATAACGTTCTGCAGAATCTGAAATATGTAATATGAAGCTCTGCATTAGCTGGGGTATTTAATAAGATGTTCTGCAGCAGCTGAGGTGTGCATTATGAGGTACTGTAGTATCTGAGGTGTGTATTATGAGGTTCTGCAGCATCTGAGGTGTATTATAAGGTTCTGCAGAATCTGAAATATGTAATATGAAACTCTGCATCAGCTGGGGTATTTAGTAAGATGTTCTGCAGCAGCTGAGGTGTGTATTATGATGTTCTGCAGTATCTGAGGTGTGTATTATGAGGTTCTGCAGCAGCTGAGGTGTATTATAAGGTTCTGTAGCATCTGAAATATGTAATATGAAGCTCTGCATCAGCTGGGGTATTTAGTAAGATGTTCTGCAGCAGCTGAGGTGTGAATTATGAGGTTCTGCAGTATCTGAGGTGTGTAATATGAGGTTCTGCAGCAGCTGAGGTTCTGAAGCAGCTGCAATATGTAATATGAAGCTCTCCATGAGCTGGGGTATGTAAGACTATGTGCGCACAGTGCGTTTTTCGCGGCGTTTTTGTGCGTTTTTCGGGTGCGTTTTTGGCCTCAAAACTGCAGGACTTTGCTTCCCCAGCAAACTCTATGAGTTTTCATTTTTGCTGTCCGCACACAACTGTTTTTTTAAGCTGCGTTTTTGAGCTTGAAAAAAAAAAATGGACATGTCAATTCTTTCCTGCATTTTTCTGCGTTTTGTGCCCATGCAATGCATTGGAAAAACGCAGCAAAACGCAGAGATCAAAAACGCAGCAAAACGCAGCCAAAAACGCACCAAATCGCGGTAACAACGCATGCGGTTTTTGATGCGTTTTTTCGACGCAGGTGCGTTTTTGTGCGTTTTTAGCGGCCAAAAACGCACAAAAACGCAGCGTCAAAAAAACGCAGCATGCGAACCTAGCCTAATAAGCTGTTCTGCAGGAGCAGTTGAGATGTGAATTATGAGGCTCTGTATCAGCTGATGTGATTAACCCCTTCACCCCTGGGCGATTTTCCATTTTCGTTTTTTCCTCCACTTCTTGCAAGAGCCATAACTTTTTATTTTTCCGTCAATCTTGCCATATAAGGACTGTTTTTGTGTGGCGACATACTTTTGAATTGAAATTCGTTTTACCATATAGTGTACTGGAAAAGAGGAAAAAAAATTCCAAGTGCGGTCTTTTATTTACCACGTTCACTATATGATATAACTGATGTGTACAGATGATTCCTCACATCGGTACGAATTCGCAGACATCAAACATGTCTAAATTTACTGATATCTATGGGTTGAAAAAAATGGAGGTTTGTCCAATAAATAATTGCACTTTTGGCTCCATTTTCCGAGACCTGTAGTGTTCCCATTTTTCGGGATCGGGGGCTCAGCGATGGCTTATTTTTTGCATCTTAAGCTGATATTTTTAATGACACTAATTTCTGTGTAGCTGCAATGTTTTGATCGCCTTTTATTCCATTTCAATGCTATGTTGCGTTGACCAAAATACGTAATTTTGGAGTTTGAAATTGTTTTTCTGGCCACGTTGTGTGCCGATCAGATTAATTGATTTTATATTTTGATAGATCGGGCATTTCCGAATGTGGCGATACCAAATATGTGTATTTTTTTTTTTTTATTTTTTATCAATTTTATTTTCAATGCAGCGAAAGAGGGGGATTTCAACTTTTAGGTTTTTTTTATTTTTGAAACTTTGTTTTACACTTTTTATTTATTTTACTAGTCCCCCCTAGGGGACTTTATGCCTGCACAGTCTGATCGGCTGTGCATTTCTGCTGATCAGAGAAGCATCGCTCTGATCAGCAGAAATGCTGATCTTCTGTGAGTGCCAGCGCTCTGTCGGTTCTCACAGAAAGTGAGTAATCAGCTGACCCCAAGCTACCATGACAACACATTGGTGCCCTGTAGTCACCTCATAGGGCCGCTGATGGTGGCGGAAAATGGCGCGATCCCAACCAAAGGCCCTTTAAATTGCGCTGTCAGTGTTTGACAGCTCAATGTAAGGGCTTAACAGGCGAGGGTGGATCTCTGATCCACCCCCTCCTGTTAGACACACATGTCTGCTGATCAGATCAGCAGACATGTGTGGGTATTATCACTAACCCACCGCCGGAGCCCACAGTAACCGGAGGGAGGCGACCAAGGATGTACCTGTACATCCTTGGTCGTAAAGGGGTTATTAACATGTTCTGCAACAGCTGAGGTGTGTATTATGATGTTTTGCAGCAGCTGAGATGTATAATATGGGCTTTTGCACCAGCTGACATTATGAGATTCTTCAGCAGCTGAGGTGTGTGCTATGAGGTTCTGCAGCAGTTCAGGTGTATAGTATGAGGTTTTGCAAAAGCCGATATGTGTAATATGAGGCTCTGCATCAGCCGAGGTGTGTAATATGATGTTCTGCAGCAGCTGATGTGTGTATTATGATGTTCTGCAGCAGCTGAGATATATATTAAGAGGTTCTGCAGAAGCTGAGATGTGTAGTATAAGGTTCTGCAGCAGCTGAGGTGTGTATTATGATGTTCTGCAGCAGCTGACATATATATTAAGAGGTTCTACAGCAGCTGAGATGTGTAGTATAAGGTTCTGCAGCAGCTGATGTGTGTAATATGATGTTCTGCAGCAGCTGAGATATATATTAAGAGGTTCTGCAGAAGCTGAGATGTGTAGTATAAGGTTCTGCAGCAGCTGAGGTGTGTATTATGAGGTTCTGCAGCAGCTGAGGTGTGTATTATGATGTTCTGCAGCAGCTGACATATATATTAAGAGGTTCTACAGCAGCTGAGATGTGTAGTATAAGGTTCTGCAGCAGCTAAGGTGTGTATTATGATGTTCTGCAGCAGCTGACATATATATTAAGAGGTTCTGCAGCAGCTGAGATGTGTAGTATAAGGTTCTGCAGCAGCTGAGGTGTGTGCCGTATGGTTCACCAGCAGCTAAGGTGTGTAGTATGAGATTCTGCAGCAGCTGAGGTGTGTATATTGAGGTTCTGCAGCAGCTGGAGTGTTTATTATGATACTAGGCAGCATCACAGTGTATATTATGATGTACTGCAGCGGCTATAGTGAGTATTAATATGTTCTGCAGTGGCTTTATGTATTATGATGTTCTGCAGCAGCTGAGCTGAGGTGTATCTATAGAGCACTGTTTCCGCTCTTCACGCGGTTCCTGTGTGATCAGATGGGTGTCTGTAGTGCAGCGTGTTGTATACATTCATTAGTTCTGCATTGAGTCCCTTTATGGTTATTTCTAATAGGTGAGGGCTGAGGGGCTGTTTACTTGGCTTCTCGACACATGTTTTAACTAAAAATTAATCTTCCTTTCTTACTTAGTAAATGTTCAGTTTTATGACATATTTTGACTTCCTGGAGCATTTGGGAATCATTAGACAGGACCTTGATGGGGCGCCATAAATTTGAGCGCCTGCGTTCCGAGCTTTTTGGAAAACTTCAAAGCAGGACAGCAGACAGCATTCATTTGACAACATACCAATAACACATTCCCCAGTTTACCAGGCAGAACACACATTCATCACCCGGCCACCGATGAGCGAGCCGTTTAAGTGCTTACAACATTATATTTTATTTAGATTTAAATGAAAAATGTGTTATGTTACCAAAACTGATATCTAATATTTGTGAGCACTTTGAAGAAACATAGAGGAATCTTTCTCTGGGTTCCACCATGCAAACTACATGAATTATTAAGGAGATTTCTTAGACCTGTTGAGGCTGGTGTACTTGCTATGAAACACTTTATGTTCTTGAATGAAATAGTCATAGCACACAAAATAATTAGTAAATAACAATGACCACATGTTTACATCAGCATTATTTTTTAAATGTTCCTTTTTCGCTGGGATGTTAAAAAGGTTAAATTTATAGCTGTAATTTTTTTTCAGTTTCTTTTCTTTGGAATTTACAAAACCTTTTTTTTCATGGATTATTTTTCTCTTAAAGTTACTTTGACTTGTATATGGGTCTGCTGGTGGTACACTTCTCTCTGACGGCCAACTGGTTCCTTGACCCTCTTAAGCCCGTCATGAGGTGAGCCGTAAGCTCCGGACCTCCTAGTTCCGCAATGAACTCTAGTAGAGAGCTCGTCCTTGCTTCTGCAACACTTGGCAGAATGGAACCACTTAATGACCTGTCTCACTAACCAACTTTCTGTGGCACCCCAGTGGTCTTGGGAGCCACAGTTGCATTGTTCTCATCCCTGGGAGCAATGCCATGCTTGGAAACAGTGGGGAAATCTCTGCCAGGTACACTAGTTTGCAACACCATTTCCTTCTCCAGACCAGTAGGGGGAGCTCATAACCTGTGTTGAAGGAACCCTCTCTGGACATACTGACTTGGAGGAGGGATTAGGGATCAACAGGAAGCCAGACCTCAGAACACTAGTACGAAGGAAAGAGAACGGTTGCTGTCTGAGAGCTGCTGCCCAGCTCTCCAGGACCGAGCGCATAGAGTGGAATACCGGCATCCCAGGCTACTGGGTGCTAACGTCCCAGTAGTAATGCCGGAGGGCAGAAGATTCTACCTCTTCTGGCCCATCTGAAATCCAGAGGCGAAGTGGCAAGAAAAAGCTCGGGGTCATTGTTACAGAGTGGGCCCCAGTACTGGCTCATGCTACCCGTCAGACGGAAGATACAAACACACACAGAAAGAGTGACGCTGTACAGCTTCAGGCCACAGCGACCTACAACTGCGCACAGAAGGAGGCTTACAACTACCAGGCAGAAAGAAATTCCCCTGCTGCTTCCAGGCTGACCGGGCCACTAACTCCTGGAATACACCAAGTACCAGTAAAAGGTAAAAGGAGACTCCAATCTGTGTCATTCAGTTCTTGTTATCGCCCTCAGTCCTGCTCCCCCAATGTATCGCGCCATTCCACTGTCATCATATCCTTGGGGCCTAGCTTCACCTGCGGGAAGCAAGACCACTCTAGCTGCAGTGACATCCGCCCCAGGGGACAGGGACAGCAGCGGTGGCTATTACTTGTTGGCACGATTGCCATTCCTATTCACCCCATCCCCACCATCTCCTGTACGTTTCAGGGTCACGAAACCGGGTCAGGCCAGCCCGTGACGGTGCAGAGGACCAGCACCCTTAGCCTGGCAACGTGTCGAGTGCAAACTTCTCGACCCCGGGGTGTTACACCTCTCTCACTCCTCCCATCTTATTCTAGTTTCCTAAGTTACCAAAAGTATCTAGCTCTGTGCCTGGAGCACCTACACATCACTCTTCCTATTGCTGACAAACTTTATCTATCTTACATTATATCCTACTTAGCATTCTTATCTTACTCTATTCACCATCAACACATTGCTAACACATTAATAACTTATACTATAAAATACTTTGTTACTATAAAATGCACATTATGCACTAAAATCATAAAACATACATTTGTCTTATCAGGCCTCAGCACTAGGTGGTGCCAGACACTACATCCAGTCGATTCTGTTATGTCGGGGAAACATATCGTCCCTTAGTGTGACGCCCTGGCAAAACCAGGTAGTCACAAATAGGCCCCTGCATAACACCTTCCCTCACTAGGAAACACACAGCTAACCAGAAAACCCAATTCCAACCCCCTTAGGGAAAGATAGACACACCAGTGGGTGTAACCAGGCGGTTGGGACACGCCCACCCAGGGGTCTAGACAGCCCGGGGCGGAAAAACAGTCAGAAAGTGTCTGAAGTTCAGTTTAGAGAGGAGTGTGGTCTGGAGCTAAGTGTAGCTCCAGCAGTGAAGTTCAAGTTGAACGGTACCAGGGTAGAAACCCTGGTGCCACTGGCTAGGAGGCAGACGGTGGTCTCCGTCAGCAGGAGATGGGAAGAAGGCTCGGTGGAACCGAGGGGGACCTGGACAGGGTTGTAGCCCGCTGGTACCGACACGGGGAACCGACCCGGAAACCGGAGCACAAAGGGGGATACTCGGACCCTGTAGCCAGGACCAGAACCTACTGGAACTGGTTAAGTAACCGATTGAGGCCAGGACTAGAGATCCTGTCCTACCCAAAGTCCCTTATAGAAGACAACAGCCCACCGATTAGGGATAAGAGGTCACCGCCAGGGCCCATAGATCCCACGCGCCAGCATCTGCGGGCACGGCTCCTTAAGCCACATCCAACCGGGAGCGGACTCCTGAGTTTCACACTACGAAAGTCCACCTTACACACAGCAGTGCAGGAAAAGGATAGAGACCACCAGCCGGGTGGGGGACCAGAACGCAATCGGCTGTGGCACCAGCCACCATCACCTTGGTTTACCAGAGACTCGTGTGTTTTACTAACAGTGAGTACACCAGCACCCCCTGCAGTCGCCATCCCCCGCACCGAGCCACCGGGTCCCGGGGCCACCATCCCTACCCATGGAGGGGTTAACAACTTGCTGCACATCTCCCCCGGGTGCCCCGTAACAGCAGCGGTGGTGTCCCACCTCACCACACACCGTGGGTGGCATCACGACATATATGTCCCACCATTTATTCGGCGTGTCCGCGAGACCCCCAGGTCTGGAGACCCTCGAGCCACCACCCCTGAAGGCCTAGATCCGAGCAGTGCCGGCTGCTGGCACGGGGGCGGCACATTAGCAGTGCCGCTCAGCACAAATTTAATAGTACAGTACAATACTCAGTAGGGGTGGGTGTAACTCGACCACCTCATACATATCCACACTACAATATTACCAAATTTCAGGCTTCCTCACTATCTTCATGTGAAGAACAAGACGCCATAACTTCATCATTTCTACTGCATTTGTGGGGTCCAGTTAGAAAATGGGCAATAATTTGTTTGACTTGAGACTTACAAAATTCTCCTTGAAGAAAACTTCAATGTAAAATATCTGTGAGGCCTAAACTGAAATCATGAACCCGAAGCTCATAATCTGCGAGGGTGAATTCCATAGGGAATCACTACCTGTGGATGTTGCCTCATGTGTAGTTCCCGGGGCATCTGCTTAGATGCTCATTCTCACTGGAGAAGCATGAAAAATAGAGGAAGGGCACTTTCACATTGCGTTTTCACCTACGTTCACTGGTCCTGTCGGGGCATCCATCCGAACCCCCCTCTCTCTCCACAAAATGTGTTTCAGACATATACACCGAAGGGGCCATTGATTACAATGGAGCAGATGGAGTCAGCGTGTGCTCTGTCTTGCTCCATTTTCGGGCATATACGTTTTCTGCAGGTGGACACCCGAACTACATCTGCTGACTCCGTCTGCTTCATTATAGTCAACGGCCTCATTGGCATATCTGTCAGAAACACGTTTTTAGGGGGGTTCGGACGGATGCCCCGACGGGACCAGTGAACGTAGGTTAAAAACGCAATGTGAAACCGCCCGAATCCTCTCCTACAATATCGGTTTCAGAGACAACGAAGGCGTATTCTTCCTTGGCTAAATACAGCTTTTAGGATGATCGGGCCATTTTATTTTTCTCGGTAGCGTTGGTCCGTAGTTTTTTCATGTGTATTGTGTGACCAAATTGTTTTGAGGGGTGTGATTGGTGCATTCATTATTTATTAGAGTAAAAAAAAATTAGGAAAAGAGAGGAAGAAAAATAAAAAAATGAGTAAAAAGCTAAATAAGTGATGAGAGCGAAGAGTACAGAAATGGAAGAAAAAATAGAAGAAAAATAGTAAAATAAGAACTTTTTTTAAAATAACATTTATTATGCCAATATCAATAAAGACAAATATTGAACACCAAAGACATACTGATAGGGACTTTAGATTGTGAGCCCCAATGGGGACAGTGTTCCTGATGTATGTAAAGCGCTGTGGAATATGTTAGCGCTATATAAAAATAAAGATTTGATTTGATTTTCTTTTTGAACGCTCGCAGGCCGCAATTAACTTGTTTACTGTATTTCTATTTATTAGTAGAAAACAACTGCAGTGCAGTAATTACTACAGTAATTTTCCTCTAAATTTCTGAAACTATCTAATATATAAAGCTGAGTGTATGTGTGTATACAGTGCCTACAAGTAGTCTTCAACCCCCTGCAGATTTAGCAGGTTTGATAAGATGCAAATTAGTTAGAGCCTGCAAACTTCAAACAAGAGTAGGATTTATTAACAGATGCATAAATCTTACAAAGCAACAAGTTATGTTGCTCAGTTAAATTTTAATAAACTTTCAACATAAAAGTGTGGGTCAATTATTATTCAACCCCTAGGTTTAATATTTTGTGGAATAACCCTTGTTTGCAATTACAGCTAATAATCGTCTTTTATAAGACCTGATCAGGCCGGCACAGGTCTCTGGAGTTATCTTGGCCCACTCCTCCATGCAGATCTTCTCCAAGTTATCTAGGTTCTTTGGGTGTCTCATGTGGACTTTAATCTTGAGCTCCTTCCACAAGTTTTCAATTGGGTTAAGGTCAGGAGACTGACTAGACCACTGCAACACCTTGATTTTTTTCCCTCTTGAACCAGGCCTTGGTTTTCTTGGCTGTGTGCTTTGGGTCGTTGTCTTGTTGGAAGATGAAATGACGACCTATCTTAAGATCCTAGATGGAGGAGCGGAGGTTCATGGCCAAAATCTCCAGGTAGGCCGTGCTATCCATCTTCCCATGGATGCGGACCAGATGGCCAGGCCCCTTGGCTGAGAAACAGCCCCACAGCATGATGCTGCCACCACCATGCTTGACTGTAGGGATGGTATTCTTGGGGTCGTATGCAGTGCCATCCAGTCTCCAAACGTCACGTGTGTGGTTGGCACCAAAGATCTCGATCTTGGTCTCATCAGACCAGAGAACCTTGAACCAGTCTGTCTCAGAGTCCTCCAAGTGATCATGAGCAAACTGTAGACGAGCCTTGACATGACGCTTTGAAAGTAAAGGTACCTTACGGGCTCGTCTGGAACGGAGACCATTGCGGTGGAGTACGTTACTTATGGTATTGACTGAAACCAATGTCCCCACTGCCATGAGATCTTCCCGGAGCTCCTTCCTTGTTGTCCTTGGGTTAGCCTTGACTCTTCGGACAAGCCTGGCGTCAGCACGGGAGGAAACTTTCAAATGCTGTCCAGGCCGTGGAAGGCTAACAGTAGTTCCTTAAGCCTTCCACTTCCGGATGATGCTCCCAACAGTGGAGACAGGTAGGCCCAACTCCTTGGAAAGGGTTTTGTACCCCTTGCCAGCCTTGTGACCCTCCACGATCTTGTCTCTGATGGCCTTGGAATGCTCCTTTGTCTTTCCCATGTTGACCATGTATGAGTGCTGTTCACAAGTTTGGGGAGGGTCTTAATTAATCAGAAAAGGCTGGAAAAAGATAATTAATCCAAACATGTGAAGCTCATTGTTCTTTGTGCCTGAAATACTTCTTAATACTTTAGGGGAACCAAACAGAATTCTGGTGGTTTGAGGGGTTGAATAATAAATGACCCTCTGAATAAACTTTTCTCAATTTAAAAAAAAAAAAAAAAAAAAGAAATAACATTCTTTTTTGCTGCAGTGCATTTCACACTTCCAGGCTGATCTACAGTCCAAATGTCACAATGCCAAGTTAATTCCGAATGTGTAAACCTGCTAAATCTGCAGGGGGTTGAATACTACTTGTAGGCACTGTATGTATATTGTGGCGCCCTGGACAAGCCAGGTCGTCACAGAACTACACCAACACACCCCACACCCCGGTTAGGCACACCGAAGTCAAACACACAAATCCTTGTTGCCTCCCTCCAGGGGCTGATGTCCACACCAGGAGGTGGGCCAGGCGGTTGGTCCTGCCCACCGAGGAGTTCACAGTCCTGGAGTCGGGAAAAGGGATCAGTTGAGTTTAGGAGTTTAGAGAAGAGAAGTGGTAGAGAGGAGACTGACCGTGTTCGGGTGCGTGGCCCGGGCACATACAGCAAGGTTGGCAGACGGTCGTGACCGTCTGCATGAGAGGCTGATTGGAGCGAACCGTAAGGACCGTGGACGGGCGGTGGCCCGACGGTACCGGATCGGAGAGCAAAGAGAAGCCAGCACCAACCAGCAGGGCTTACGGACCGTAAAACTGGTCAAATCCGTTAGCGAAGGGAACCTCCGGGGTTTCCCAGCAGTCAAGACCCGATTAAAGGCAACAGCTCACACCGTAGAGGGGAACACAGTCACCGCCAAGGCTACAGTTCCCAGTGCCAGAGCCTGCGGGCAAAAGGGGCTCCTTCAGCATCCATCCAAGCTGGGGAGCGGGTTACCGGTGGGAAGCCATTGGAACTGTAAACACAACACAGGTGCAGGGAAAGGCAGTCACAATCAACCTACCGGGAGGAGAACAACTGCAGCCCTCTGTGGGACCCGTCCATCCAGCCGTTTGTTTGACCAGAGACTCCGTGTGAATTACTGGCTGAGTGAGTACCACCGTGCCGTGCAGCACAGCGCTGCCCCGCGACCCTGCACCTCACCAGGCCCCGTAACCCGCCTGCCATCCCTACCCCTCACCAGGCCCCGGGACAACCAACCCCCCTACCCACGGAGGGGAGAAAACAACATCCAAGCTGCTCCCTGTCACCGCTCCCGGGATCCCCGTCCAGAGCAGCGGTGGTGTCACAATCTCACCACAACCGTGGGTGGCGTCACGGACAATATTCCTAAAACCACACCACCCCCCCCCCCCTTTCACTCACGGGCGAGGACCGCCGCTCGAGTCCCCGGGATCCGGCCCACCGCTCGAGCCACCACCGAGCAGCAGCAGCAGTAGCCGGACCCGAGCAGTGGGTGAGCGCAGCGTCCCCTCCTCCGCCCGCGACAACTTGGCATCACGAACAGGATCTTACTGCTCTGCCGTCTGGTAGAGGTGCGCCTTGTAACCGCCGGCGCCGGAGGTGTCTGGCCGAAAATTTGGAGAAGCCGCCATTTTGGGCGCGAAAAGTCCCCGCTCGAGCGTCTTCCCGAGTAGTGGAGGCGCGAAAGCTGAAACCCCGCCCCTGTAGAAGAGGAGCCGGAAAAAGACTAAGGGGGACGGAAACAAGATGTCTGCGATGAAGGGCCTGGCCGCAACCGTTTGGGCATCCGAAGTGGAGGTGGTCTCAGAGGAGCGGGTAAGCGACCCACGCTCCTATGTCCCCCGAGGGATCGGTCGATACGGCTGAGGGGCCCGGCCTGCTGCCGTCCACCACGCTACCTCCCTCACTGCCCATGCCCGCGGCCGACGCCCCGACCGACCCGTTACCCCTGCCACCGGTAGCGGAGCCCGCAGTGTCTGTGGGAGAGGGCCCAGACCTGCGGCGCCCGGGCCCTACCTTTACCACCACCCTGGCACCCGTCCCGGCTTCCATCCCAGCCGCGACAGGGAGGATGACGGCCCTGGCAGCCCGCCCGGCCGCAACGGAGGCGACCCTCGCCTAGAAGCCAGCACCGCGAGTCCCGCTGACCGCTCCCAGACACACGGCCTCGGCTGAGGCACGGCGGGGATGCAGCTGCCAGGAGGCAGAGCAGGCCATGTCACAGCGGGGTCCCTCATTACCGAAGGTACTGGTCGTAGCCGGCACGGGGGGACTCTGGCTGGGCCCATCCCCCACCCCGCCTGAACCGGAGCAAGCAGGAAGTGCTCCGCACCGGGAGCGGCAGCAAAGGCAGCTGCGCCGCGGGATTGCTGATTAAGAAAGAAAAGTTAGAGCATGGTAGCGGTTCCCGGTTACCTTGCTGTTGGTCCCCATTGGGACTCTGCTGACATTCCAGACGGCCCTCAAGGCTAAGGAGTCCGGTTGGAGGAGCAGTCGTACCCGCATCATCGGCAGCTGAAAATGGAGTCTTGTGGGACAGTGTCACCCCTGTGTGAGGGTGGCGTTGGGGGCTCGTGCTGTTCGATGGTGGACTGTGGGAAAGCTACAGGAGGAAGCTGTACCAGAGCCAGGTGTTGTGGATGGCCCCTGGGACCCAGCTGACAGTCCCCGTTGGGACCCTATGGCAAGTCTCCGTTGGGACCCTACAGTTTTGTTTGTGGTAGCCCGTTGGCTACGAAGCACTGTTGTCCTGGTAGGGACTTTCTGCCGTGCGGCACAGAGCTACCCCCGCGACCCTGCACCTCACCAGGCCCCGTAACCCGCCTGCCATCCCTACCCCTCACCGGGCCCCGGGACAACCAACCCCCCTACCCACGGAAGGGAGAAAACATTATCCAAGCTGCTCCCTGTCACCGCTCTCGGGATCCCCGTCCAGAGCAGCGGTGGTGTCACAATCTCACCACAACCGTGGGTGGCGTCACGGACAATATCCCTAAACCCCCCCCCCCCCTTTCACTCACGGGCGAGGAACGCCGCTCGAGTCCCCGGGATCCGGCCCACCGCTCGAGCCACCACCGAGCAGCAGCAGCAGTAGCCGGACCCGAGCAGTGGGTGAGCGCAGCGTCCCCTCCTCCGCCCGCGACATATATATGTATGTATGTATGTCTACTAAAGGAATCCTCAGCGTCGCATTTATAATCACAACATTTTGCACAGACACCTCATGTGACTTAGGGAACATTATAGACTATGTTTTGACCGGAAAATTTAACCCTGCGCTCTACAGTTACTCTCCAAAAATCCTGCATCCATTATAGTCAATGGAGCTGGAAGCCACAGGTTATTATTAGCAGCTCTGATTGGTTGCTATAGGAACGAAAGACATTCATAGTATAACAAGCTTATGTGTGAGGTAATATGATGTCAGTGGGGAGACGGACAGAGACAGAGAGACAAAGAGACAGACAGACAAGCACAGACAGGGAAAGAGACAGGCACAGACAGACAGGGAAAAAGAGAGAGACAGACAGAAAAACAGACAGACAGAGATAGACCGACACAGACGGGCAAAGAGACAGACGGGCAAAGAGACAGATGGGCAAAGAGACAGATAGGGATAGAGAGAGACAAACAGACAGAGATAGAGAGAGACAGACATACACAGATACACAGACCAGCATCGGGCTGGCTATCGGAGGAATCTCCAGTAATGCCAGGCATGGATTCAGTTACCTGCATTGCATTCCGGAGCTCTCACCTGAGCTACGTTGTGCAGCCTAGACTGTACCGCGAGCGCCGATTGATTGATTCCCCGGCGCTTCCGGTTCAGTTCATGTCAGCTGCAGACAGGCTGGGCTGATCTCCGGTGCTCTCACCTGAACTCCGGAGATCAGCCCGGCCTGTCTACAGATGTCATGAACTGAACCGCAAGTGCTGGGGAATCAATCACTCGACGCTCGCGGTACAGTCTAGTCTGCACGCCGAAGTTCAGGTGAGAGCTCTGGAGTGCAATGCAGGTACCTGAATCCAGGCTTGGCATTACTGGAGATTCCTCCGGTAGCCAGTCCGACGCTGCAGACAGACACAGAGATAGAGAGAGAGAGACAAAGAGACTGATACAGAGACAGACAGAGAGACAGACAGAGAGACATAGACACAGACAGACACACAGAGACAGACAAGGAAAGAGACAGAAAGACAGAGAGACGGAGACTGGGAGAGAGACAGAGACAGTTACTATCCCGGGAAACACCGGGTACTACAGCTTGTAAGGAATAAAACTTAGTGAGAAAAAATTTGTGAAAACAATGACGGAACTACCGAAAACCAACTGATGCTATCTGTTATTTTCAAAGTGAAAAATGTTGTATTATAAGATAAATTCTATGGGAAATTTTTATTAGATTACAATGTTTAAAAGCCTCAACGGACACACATATACCAAAAAGCTCCTAGGGAGGTAATTGATGAGAAAATAATGATTGACCCAAGGGCCATAAATCATTATTTTAGGCCATTCAGAAATCTTGGCCAAAGCCTGCTTAGGGTGCTTTTGTGACGCCCTGGACTAGCCAGGTAGTCACATACATACCAACATACACCCCCCCGACCCTAGACAGTTACAACAGTCAACCAAAAACCCTTGTTGCCTCCCTCCAGGGTCTGATGTCCACACCAGGTGGGGCGGAGCCAGGCGGTTGGCCCCACCCAACGAGGAGTTCACAGGCCTGGAGGCAGGAAAAGCAGTAGATGAGTTCAGGAGGTGAAAGTGAGAGGTCAGAAACTGCAAGTGTCTGGGTCGGAGCTCAGGCACTGACAGCAAGGTTGGCAGACGGTGGTGGCCGTCTGCAGGACTTAGTGGAACTCTGCAGAGCCGTAGGACCGGGGCTGGGCGGTGGCCCACCGGTACTGAACCGGGGAGCAGAGTGAATCTAAGCACACAGACAGGGCCAACGGACCCCGACCAGGCTTGGAGCCGCTGACAATAGTCAAATCCGAGTGTGACAGGAACCCCAGGGGTTTCCCAACAACCAAGACCCGACAGAAGGCAAAAGTCCACACCGTGAGGATATACAGCCACCGCCACAGGCTAGAGATCCAAGGGCCAGCACCTGCGGGCAAAGCGGGCTCCTACGGCACCTATACGCCGGGGGGCGGACTACCGGTGGGCAACCACAGGAGTCAGAACATTCTAAAAGGTGCAGGGAAAGACAGCCACCATCAGCCGTCCAAGGAGAGCACAACAACACTGCAGCCGGCTGCAGGACCTGTCCATCCGGCCGTTTAGTTTACCAGAGACTCTGTCATTGATTGTCTGAGTGAGTACACCAGTGCCATCCGGCACCGTGCCACGCTGTCCCTGCAACCCTGCACCCTAGCCATCCAGCCTCCCCGTTACACCACCGTGCCCCGGGATCACCAACCCCCTACCCACGGAGGGGACAACATCCTCGCTGCTCCCTACCATCTCTCCCGGGATCCCCGTCACCAGCAGCGGTGGTGCCATCATCACCACGTCCCATGGGTGGCGTCACGAACTCTCTCCCCAAACCAACCAACCCCTTTCACTCACGGGTGAGGAGCACTGCTCGAGTCCCCGGGTCCGGCCCACTGCTCGATCCACCGAGCAGCAGCAGCAGAAGCCCCGGACCCGAGCGTGGCGAGCGCATCCCCTCCGCCCGCGACACTTTCACACATCCGGTTTTTGCCGTCAGGCACAATCCGGTGTAAAAACTGATGCAACGGATCAGACGAAAAAACGGATCCGTTTTTTCCATCAGTTCCTTCAGTTTTTGGATGGATCCGTTGTGCTACTAAGCATGCTCAGTAGCAAAAAATTGAATCTGTCGCTGTAATGTGTTGTATGCCGCACTACAACGGATCCAGTGCCCATAAGCTTTCATTGTACATGACGCAGGCAAAAAAATTTCCATGCTGCGTCCTTTCCAGCAACTGGACACAGACATTTTGCCGGATTCGGTGCACGCCATGTTGTGCATGCAACGCAAGGGCATCAGGCACAATCCGGCGCTAATACAATTCAATGATGAAAAAAACGCATCCGACGCCAGATCCATTTTATCCGGTATTCGCCGGATTGTGCCTGACAACAAAAAATGGATGTGTGAAAGCACCCTTAGGATTAGAGTTGAGCGCAGTTCGCGGTTCGAGGTTCTCCAGTTCTAGGCTCGAGTGATTTTGGGGGCTGTTTTGCTTTTTGCAAAAGCTCGATAGTTCTAGATACGTTCGAGAACGGTTCTAGCAGCAAAAATCAGGGCTTTTTACAGCTGCAGTGTGCAGGAGCCATCGCTGGCAGCCTGCCAGAAGCTGGTAACCAAGATAAACATCGGGTATCCAAGCAAAGCGCTTTGGTTAGTAACCCGATGTTTATCCTAGTTACGTGCAGGAAGCCCACACTTCCCCTCTCAGCTCGCTCCGCCCCCTCCTGCCCGCGGCATGTACACATACACACACACACACACACACACACACACGGTCCCGCTCGGCTTACCTGCGGTGATGAAGTCCCGCCATCCCGACCTCAGCGCTGTCACTGTCCTCCATGGCCTCCGCTTGTCACACCACCTTCTCTCGCTTCCGACCCGAGACTGACTAGCGGTGACGTCACGGGCCTCTCGCGATACTTGGCTGTGAAGGCGGCGGTCATTGAACTCAGTGACAGGGGCTGTCAGTGTGCTGGAGATCAGCGCAGGTAATGTACCTCGCTGACAGCAGCACTTGTCATGCCCTGCAGTGACTTGGGCTGACCCATTGATGTTAGCTCAGGTCACTGCACTGCTCTCCCAGCCAATGGGGAACATCCTGCTCTTCATTGACTGGGACAGTGTGGATCGTCATGGCAACCCCTTGGATTACACCAGACCTGGATTTGTTTTTCATTCTAATAAATTGGTTAAAGAGGGAATGTTTTGGGGAGTGTTTTTTCAAATAAAAATGTGTTTGTCGTCTATTTTTTTTTATTACTGACTGGGTTGGTGATGTCGGGTATCTGATAGACACCTGACCTCACCAACCCCAGGGCTTGATGCCAGGTGACATTACACATCTGGTATTAACCCCATATATTACCCCGTTTGCCACCGCACCAGGGCGCGGGATGAGCTGGGGCAAAGCACCAGGATTGGCGCATCTAATGGATGCGCCACTTCTGGGGCGGCTGCGGCCTGCTATTTTTAGGCTGGGGAGAGTCCAATAACCATGGACCTCCCTAGTCTGAGAATATCAGGCCCCAGCTGTCTGCTTTACCTTGGCTGGTGATCCAATTTTGGGGGACCCCTACGCGTTTTTTTTTTAATTATTTATTTAATTTAAAATAACAGCGTGGGGTGCCCTCAGTTTTGGATTACCAGCCAAGGTGAGGTTGCCAGCTGTGGTCTGCAGGCTGCAGCCGTCTGCTTTACCCTAGCTGGCTACAAAACTAGGGGGAACCCTACGTCATTTTTTTTTTCATTTTTTTGGCTAAATACAAAGCTAAGCACCCCTTAGTGCCACATGAAAGGCACCAAAGGGTGCTCCACTTTTTCTCCACTTTTTCTCCATTTTTTCTCCACTTTTTCTACATTTTTTCTCCACTTTTTCTACATTTTTTTCTCCATTTTTTCTCCACTTTTTCTCCACTTTTTCTCCACTTTTTCTCCACTTCTTTCTCCACTTCTTTCTCCACTTTTTCTCCACTTTTTCTCCACTTTTTCTCCATTTTTTTCTCCACTTTTTCTCCACTTATTCTCGACTTATTCTCCACTTTTTCTCCACTTTTTCTCCATTTTTTCTCCACTTTTTCTCCACTTTTTCTCCACTTTTTCTCCACTTTTTCTCCACTTTTTCTCCATTTTTTCTCCATTTTTTCTCCACTTTTTCTCCACTTTTTCTCCACTTTTTCTTCACTTTTTCTCCACTTTTTCTCCATTTATTCTCTACTTTTTCTCCACTTTTTCTCCATTTTTTTCTCCACTTTTTCTCCACTTTTTCTCCACTTTTTCTCCACTTTTTTCTCCATTTTTTCTACATTTTTTCTCCACTTTTTCTACATTTTTTTCTCCATTTTTTCTCCATTTTTTCTCCACTTTTTCTCCACTTTTTCTCCACTTTTTCTACATTTTTTCTCCACTTTTTCTACATTTTTTTCTACATTTTTTCTCCACTTTTTCTACATTTTTTTCTCCATTTTTTCTCCACTTTTTCTCCACTTTTTCTCCACTTTTTTCTCCATTTTTTCTCCACTTTTTCTACATTTTTTCTCCACTTTTTCTACATTTTTTTCTCCATTTTTTCTCCATTTTTTCTCCACTTTTTCTCCACTTTTTCTCCACTTTTTCTCCACTTTTTCTACATTTTTTTCTCCATTTTTTCTCCATTTTTTCTCCACTTTTTCTCCACTTTTTCTCCACTTCTTTCTCCACTTCTTTCTCCACTTTTTCTCCACTTTTTCTACATTTTTTTCTCCACTTTTTCTACATTTTTTCTCCATTTTTTCTCCATTTTTTCTCCACTTTTTCTCCACTTTTTCTCCACTTTTTCTTCACTTTTTCTCCACTTTTTCTCCATTTTTTCTCCATTTTTTCTCCACTTTTTCTCCACTTTTTCTCCACTTTTTCTCCACTTTTTCTTCACTTTTTCTCCACTTTTTCTCTACTTTTTCTCCACTTTTTCTCCATTTTTTTCTCCACTTTTTCTCCACTTTTTCTCCACTTTTTTCTACATTTTTTCTACATTTTTTCTCCACTTTTTCTACATTTTTTTCTCCATTTTTTCTCCATTTTTTCTCCACTTTTTCTCCACTTTTTCTCCACTTTTTCTCCACTTTTTCTCCACTTTTTCTACATTTTTTCTCCACTTTTTCTACATTTTTTCTCCACTTTTTCTACATTTTTTTCTCCATTTTTTCTCCATTTTTTCTCCATTTTTTCTCCATTTTTTCTCCACTTTTTCTCCACTTTTTCTCCACTTCTTTCTCCACTTCTTTCTCCACTTTTTCTCCACTTTTTCTACATTTTTTTCTCCACTTTTTCTACATTTTTTCTCCATTTTTTCTCCATTTTTTCTCCACTTTTTCTCCACTTTTTCTCCACTTTTTCTTCACTTTTTCTCCACTTTTTCTCCATTTTTTCTCCACTTTTTCTCCACTTTTTCTCCACTTTTTCTCCACTTTTTCTCCACTTTTTCTACATTTTTTCTCCACTTTTTCTACATTTTTTTCTCCATTTTTTCTCCACTTTTTCTCCACTTTTTCTCCACTTTTTCTCCACTTTTTCTCCATTTTTTCTCCACTTTTTCTCCACTTTTTCTCCACTTTTTTCTACATTTTTTCTCCACTTTTTCTCCATTTTTTCTCCACTTTTTCTCCACTTTTTCTCCACTTTTTTCTCCATTTTTTCTCCACTTTTTCTACATTTTTTCTCCACTTTTTCTACATTTTTTTCTCCATTTTTTCTCCACTTTTTCTCCACTTTTTCTCCACTTTTTCTCCATTTTTTCTCCACTTTTTCTCCACTTTTTCTCCACTTTTTCTCCACTTTTTCTCCACTTATTCTCCACTTTTTCTCCACTTTTTCTCCACTTTTTCTCCATTTTTTTCTCCATTTTTTCTCCACTTTTTCTCCACTTTTTCTCCACTTTTTCTTCACTTTTTCTCCACTTTTTCTCCACTTTTTCTCCATTTTTTTTCTCCACTTTTTCTCCACTTTTTCTCCACTTTTTCTCCACTTTTTCTCCATTTTTTTCTCCACTTTTTCTCCACTATTTCTCAACTTTTTCTCCACTTTTTCTCCATTTTTTCTCCACTTTTTTCTCCATTTTTTTCTCCACTTTTTCTCCACTTTTTCTCCACTTTTTCTCCATTTTTTCTCCACTTTTTCTCCACTTTTTCTCCACTTTTTCTCCACTTTTCTCCATTTTTTTCTTCACTTTTTCTCCACTTTTTCTCCACTTTTTCTCCACTTTTTCTCCATTTTTTTCTCCACTTTTTCTCCATTTTTTACTCCATTTTTTCTCCACTTTTTCTCCACTTTTTCTCCATTTTTTTCTCCACTTTTTCTCCACTTTTTCTCCACTTTTTCTCCATTTTTTCTCCACTTTTTCTCCACTTTTTTCTCCATTTTTTTCTCCACTTTTTCTCCACTTTTTCTCCACTTTTTCTCCATTTTTTTCTCCACTTTTTCTCCACTTTTTCTCCACTTTTTCTCCACTTTTTTCTCCATTTTTTCTCCACTTTTTTCTCCATTTTTTCTCCACTTTTTCTCCACTTTTTCTCCACTTTTTCTCCATTTTTTTCTCCACTTTTTCTCCACTTTTTCTCCACTTTTTCTCCACTTTTTTTCCTTTTTTTCTCCACTTTTTCTCCACTTTTTCTCCACTTTTTCTCCACTTTTTCTTTACTTTTTCTTTACTTTTTCTCCACTTTTTCTCCATTTTTTTCTCCACTTTTTCTCCACTTTTTCTCCACTTTTTCTCCATTTTTTTCTCCACTTTTTCTCCACTTTTTCTCCACTTTTTCTCCACTTTTTCTCCATTTTTTCTCCATTTTTTCTCCACTTTTTCTTCACTTTTTCTCCACTTTTTCTCCATTTTTTTCTCCACTTTTTCTCCACTTTTTCTCCATTTTTTTCTCCACTTTTTCTCCACTTTTTCTTCACTTTTTCTCCACTTTTTCTCCATTTTTTTCTCCATTTTTTTCTCCACTTTTTCTCCACTTTTTCTCCACTTTTTCTTCACTTTTTCTCCATTTTTTCTCCATTTTTTCTCCACTTTTTCTCCACTTTTTCTCCACTTTTTCTCCACTTTTTCTACATTTTTTCTCCACTTTTTCTACATTTTTTTCTACATTTTTTCTCCACTTTTTCTACATTTTTTTCTCCATTTTTTCTCCACTTTTTCTCCACTTTTTCTCCACTTTTTTCTCCATTTTTTCTCCACTTTTTCTACATTTTTTCTCCACTTTTTCTACATTTTTTTCTCCATTTTTTCTCCATTTTTTCTCCACTTTTTCTCCACTTTTTCTCCACTTTTTCTCCATTTTTTCTCCACTTTTTCTTCACTTTTTCTCCACTTTTTCTCCACTTTTTCTCCACTTTTTCTCCACTTATTCTCCACTTATTCTCCACTTTTTCTCCACTTTTTCTCCATTTTTTCTCCACTTTTTCTCCACTTTTTCTCCACTTTTTCTCCACTTTTTCTTCACTTTTTCTCCACTTTTTCTCCATTTATTCTCTACTTTTTCTCCACTTTTTCTCCATTTTTTTCTCCACTTTTTCTCCACTTTTTCTCCACTTTTTCTCCACTTTTTCTCCACTTTTTTCTCCATTTTTTCTACATTTTTTCTCCACTTTTTCTACATTTTTTTCTCCATTTTTTCTCCACTTTTTCTCCATTTTTTCTCCACTTTTTCTCCACTTTTTCTACATTTTTTCTCCACTTTTTCAACATTTTTTTCTACATTTTTTCTCCACTTTTTCTACATTTTTTTCTCCATTTTTTCTCCACTTTTTCTCCACTTTTTCTCCACTTTTTCTCCACTTCTTTCTCCACTTCTTTCTCCACTTTTTCTCCACTTTTTCTCCACTTTTTCTACATTTTTTTTCTCCACTTTTTCTCCATTTTTTCTCCATTTTTTCTCCACTTTTTCTCCACTTTTTCTCCACTTTTTCTCCACTTTTTCTTCACTTTTTCTCCACTTTTTCTCCATTTTTTCTCCACTTTTTCTCCACTTTTTCTCCACTTTTTCTCCACTTTTTCTCCACTTTTTCTACATTTTTTCTCCACTTTTTCTACATTTTTTTCTCCATTTTTTCTCCACTTTTTCTCCACTTTTTCTCCATTTTTTCTCCACTTTTTCTCCACTTTTTTTCCACTTTTTCTCCATTTTTTCTCCACTTTTTCTTCACTTTTTCTCCACTTTTTCTCCACTTTTTCTCCACTTTTTCTCCACTTATTCTCCACTTATTCTCCACTTTTTCTCCACTTTTTCTCCATTTTTTCTCCATTTTTTCTCCACTTTTTCTCCACTTTTTCTCCACTTTTTCTCCACTTTTTCTTCACTTTTTCTCCACTTTTTCTCTACTTTTTCTCCACTTTTTCTCCATTTTTTTCTCCACTTTTTCTCCACTTTTTCTCCACTTTTTTCTCCATTTTTTCTACATTTTTTCTCCACTTTTTCTACATTTTTTTCTCCATTTTTTCTCCATTTTTTCTCCACTTTTTCTCCACTTTTTCTCCACTTTTTCTCCACTTTTTCTACATTTTTTCTCCACTTTTTCTACATTTTTTCTCCACTTTTTCTACATTTTTTTCTCCATTTTTTCTCCATTTTTTCTCCATTTTTTCTCCATTTTTTCTCCACTTTTTCTCCACTTTTTCTCCACTTCTTTCTCCACTTCTTTCTCCACTTTTTCTCCACTTTTTCTACATTTTTTTCTCCACTTTTTCTACATTTTTTCTCCATTTTTTCTCCATTTTTTCTCCACTTTTTCTCCACTTTTTCTCCACTTTTTCTTCACTTTTTCTCCACTTTTTCTCCATTTTTTCTCCACTTTTTCTCCACTTTTTCTCCACTTTTTCTCCACTTTTTCTCCACTTTTTCTACATTTTTTCTCCACTTTTTCTACATTTTTTTTCTCCATTTTTTCTCCACTTTTTCTCCACTTTTTCTCCACTTTTTCTCCATTTTTTCTCCACTTTTTCTCCACTTTTTCTCCACTTTTTTCTCCATTTTTTCTCCACTTTTTCTCCATTTTTTCTCCACTTTTTCTCCACTTTTTCTCCACTTTTTTCTCCATTTTTTCTCCACTTTTTCTACATTTTTTCTCCACTTTTTCTACATTTTTTTCTCCATTTTTTCTCCACTTTTTCTCCACTTTTTCTCCACTTTTTCTCCATTTTTTCTCCACTTTTTCTCCACTTTTTCTCCACTTTTTCTCCACTTATTCTCCACTTTTTCTCCACTTTTTCTCCACTTTTTCTCCATTTTTTTCTCCATTTTTTCTCCACTTTTTCTCCACTTTTTCTCCACTTTTTCTTCACTTTTTCTCCACTTTTTCTCCACTTTTTCTCCATTTTTTTTCTCCACTTTTTCTCCACTTTTTCTCCACTTTTTCTCCATTTTTTTCTCCATTTTTTCTCCACTTTTTCTCCATTTTTTTCTCCACTTTTTCTCTATTTTTTACTCCATTTTTTCTCCACTTTTTCTCCACTTTTTCTCCATTTTTTTCTCCACTTTTTCTCCACTATTTCTCAACTTTTTCTCCACTTTTTCTCCATTTTTTCTCCACTTTTTTCTCCATTTTTTTCTCCACTTTTTCTCCACTTTTTCTCCATTTTTTCTCCACTTTTTCTCCACTTTTTCTCCACTTTTTCTCCACTTTTCTCCATTTTTTTCTTCACTTTTTCTCCACTTTTTCTCCACTTTTTCTCCACTTTTTCTCCACTTTTTCTCCATTTTTTTCTCCACTTTTTCTCCATTTTTTACTCCATTTTTTCTCCACTTTTTCTCCACTTTTTCTCCATTTTTTTCTCCACTTTTTCTCCACTTTTTCTCCACTTTTTCTCCATTTTTTCTCCACTTTTTCTCCACTTTTTTCTCCATTTTTTTCTCCACTTTTTCTCCACTTTTTCTCCACTTTTTCTCCATTTTTTTCTCCACTTTTTCTCCACTTTTTCTCCACTTTTTCTCCACTTTTTTCTCCATTTTTTCTCCACTTTTTTCTCCATTTTTTCTCCACTTTTTCTCCACTTTTTCTCCACTTTTTCTCCATTTTTTTCTCCACTTTTTCTCCACTTTTTCTCCACTTTTTCTCCACTTTTTTTCCTTTTTTTCTCCACTTTTTCTCCACTTTTTCTCCACTTTTTCTCCACTTTTTCTCCACTTTTTCTTTACTTTTTCTTTACTTTTTCTCCACTTTTTCTCCATTTTTTTCTCCACTTTTTCTCCACTTTTTCTCCACTTTTTCTCCATTTTTTTCTCCACTTTTTCTCCACTTTTTCTCCACTTTTTCTCCACTTTTTCTCCATTTTTTCTCCATTTTTTCTCCACTTTTTCTTCACTTTTTCTCCACTTTTTCTCCATTTTTTTCTCCACTTTTTCTCCACTTTTTCTCCATTTTTTTCTCCACTTTTTCTCCACTTTTTCTTCACTTTTTCTCCACTTTTTCTCCATTTTTTTCTCCATTTTTTTCTCCACTTTTTCTCCACTTTTTCTCCACTTTTTCTTCACTTTTTCTCCATTTTTTTCTCCACTTTTTCTCCACTTTTTCTTCACTTTTTCTCCACTTTTTCTCCGTTCTTTTTCTATGGTCGGTCTACCCATTAGCTCTGCCATGCATAGTGTAGCTCTACACCTACTGCACATGTTACTTTATGATTGACATCTCTTTCGTACCAGAGCTGTCTAAGCCTACTCTGACCCCATATTTGTCATTACTATATTGTCCTTGTATTGTATTATTACTAGTGATGAGCGAGCATGCTTGTAACTACTCGGTACTCGCACGAGTATCACTGTACTCGGGCTGCTCGGCGGGTACCGAGTAATTTTGCAATACTCGTGCTTTACTCGTGGTCTTCATCCCTGCATGTTGGCGCTCTTTTGAGAGCCAGCCCTCATGCAGGGATTGGCTGGCAGACCACTGCAATGCCACAGCCCTGTTAGTTGTGGAATTGCAGTGATTGGCCGGCCTGCACAGCGTGACCGAGCCTTTATACCGGCCGGCGCGCTGTGCTCTGTACACAGCCATCTCATATTCCCTGCTTTCCACGCCCACAGGCGCCTATGATTGGTTGCAGTGAGACACGCCCCCACGCTGAGTGACAGGTGTCACACTGCACCCAATCACAGCAGCCGGTGGGCGTGTCTATACTGTGCAGTAAAATAAATAAATAAATAATTAAAAAAACGGCGTGCGGTTCCCCCCAATTTTAATACCAGCCAGATAAAGCCATACGGCTGAAGGCTGGTATTCTCAGGATGGGGAGCCCCACGTTATGGGGAGCCCCCCACCCTAACAATATCAGTCAGCAGCTGGCCAGAATTGCCGCATACATTATATGCGACAATTCTGGGGCTGTACCCGGCTCTTCCCGATTTACCCTGGTGCGTTGGCAAATCGGGGTAATAAGGAGTTATTGGAAGCCCATAGCTGCCAATAAGTCCTAGATTAATCATGTCATGCGTCTATGAGACACCCTCCATGATTAATCTGTAAGTTACAGTAAATAAACACACACACCAGAAAAAATCCTTTATTAGAAATAAAAAACACACACATATACCCTGGTTCACCACTTTAATCAGCCCGAAAAAGCCCTCCTTGTCCGGCGTAATCCAGGATGATCCAGCGTCGCATCCAGCGCTGCTGCATGGAGGTGACCGGAGCTGCAGCAGACACCGCCGCTCCGGTCACCTCCACACAGCAAATGAACACAGCCGCGCGATCAGCTGCTGTCACTGAGGTTACCCGCTGTCACCGCTGCATCCACCGGTGGCCGCGGGTAACCTCAGTGACAGCAGCTGATCGCGCGGCTGTGTTCATTTGCTGTGTGGAGGTGACCGGAGCGGCTGTGTGTGCTGCGGCTCCGGTCACCTCCATGCAGCAGCGCTGGATGCGACGCTGGATCATCCTGGATTACGCCGGACATGGAGGGCTTTTTCGGGCTGATTAAAGTGGTGAACCAGGGTATATGTGTGTGTTTTTATTTCTAATAAAGGATTTTTTCTGGTGTGTGTGTTTATTTACTGTAACTTACAGATTAATCATGGAGGGTGTCTCATAGATGCCTGACATGATTAATCTAGGATTTAGTGGCAGCTATGGGCTGCCATTAACTCCTTATTACCCCGATTTGCCAAAGTACCAGGGCAAATCGGGAAGAGCCGGGTACAGCCCCAGAACTGTCGCATATAATGTATGCGGCAATTCTGGGCGGCTGCTGACTGATATTGTTAGGGTGGGGGGCTCCCCATAACGTGGAGCTCCCCATCCTGAGAATACCAGCCTTCAGCCGTATGGCTTTATCTGGCTGGTATTAAAATTGGGGGGACCGCATGCCGTTTTTTTTAATTATTTAATTATTTATTTCACTGCACAGTATACACACACCGGCTGCTGTGATTGGTTGCAGTGAGACAGCTGTCACTCAGTGTGGGAGCGTGTCTCACTGCAACCAATCATAGGCGCCGAAAAGCAGGACAGCAGGGAATAGGAGATTGATTAATGAGCGGCCGGCTTTTTCAAAAGAGGAAAAGCCACCGGAGTTTGAACAGCTGTGCAGCGCCGCGGCAGTGATCGGGGAACGGTAAGTAAGAGAGAGGGGGGGGAACTGACCGACAGACTGTGAGAGGGGGACAGACAAGACAGAGAGAGACAGACCGACGGACTGAGGGAGATAGAATAAAAAAAAAAAAATGACCGACATCGCTAGTAAAAAGCACAAAACGTGCGTTTTGGACATCGGAGTGCCACACAAGGTTTTCATGTAAAATCTTTCATGTATTAATCTCAAAAAGTAACATACACCAGCTCTATCTCACTATTGGGTATGTGCCCTTAACATTTCCGCCATGAAAATTCATTTTGGTGTCATTTTGGAAGGTTTTCTGGTGAGTCCGTAAAAATGGCGTAAAACTCGGACAAAATTGTTCACATCTGTGACTTTTGAGTGATAAATGCTTCAAGGGGTCTTCCCCATGCTGATGCCATGTCATTTGAGCACTCTTCTGAGACTTTTGTGACATTTTTAGGGTTTCTCCATGCTGCCGGGGGGTCATTTCACAAAACTACTCGGGTCTCCCATAGGATAACATTGGGCTCGGTGCTCGGGCCGAGTACACGAGTATCTTGGGAGGCTCGGCCCGAGCTTCGAGCACCCGAGCTTTTTAGTACTCGCTCATCACTAATTATTACATTTGTATCATGTGTTTCATTTCTTGCTGTGTTGCAATTTTTTTGCTGCATCCCAATTGTACCTCTACATTGTTCGAGTTTATGTTATTGTTCTCTCACTCTTATGTGATACTGATTATTGTCATTTTTCATGATTACATGCAGATAAGTCCAATCTGACGAAGGCTCAGGCCGAAACGTCATTTGTAACTTGTTTTGGACAAAAACATACAGTTAGGTCCAGAAATATTTGGACAGTGACACAATTTTCGCGAGTTGGGCTCTGCATGCCACCACATTGGATTTGAAATGAAACCTCTACAACAGAATTCAAGTGCAGATTGTAACGTTTAATTTGAAGGTTTGAACAAAAATATCTGATAGAAATTGTAGGAATTGTACACATTTCTTTACAAACACTCCACATTTTAGGAGGTCAAAAGAAATTGGACAAATAAACCAAACCCAAACAAAATATTTTTATTTTCAATATTTTGTTGCGAATCCTTTGGAGGCAATCACTGCCTTAAGTCTGGAACCCATGGACATCACCAAATGCTGGGTTTCCTCCTTCTTAATGCTTTGCCAGGCCTTTACAGCCGCAGCCTTCAGGTCTTGCTTGTTTGTGGGTCTTTCCGTCTTAAGTCTGGATTTGAGCAAGTGAAATGCATGCTCAATTGGGTTAAGATCTGGTGATTGACTTGGCCATTGCAGAATGTTACACTTTTTTGCACTCATGAACTCCTGGGTAGCTTTGGCTGTATGCTTGGGGTCATTGTCCATCTGTACTATGAAGCGCTGTCTGATCAACTTTGCGTCATTTGGCTGAATCTGGGCTGAAAGTATATCCCGGTACACTTCAGAATTCATCCGGCTACTCTTGTCTGCTGTTATGTCATCAATAAACACAAGTGACCCAGTGCCATTGAAAGCCATGCATGCCCATGCCATCACGTTGCCTCCACCATGTTTTACAGAGGATGTGGTGTGCCTTGGATCATGTGCCGTTCCCTTTCTTCTCCAAACTTTTTTCTTCCTATCATTCTGGTACAGGTTGATCATTGTCTCATCTGTCCATAGAATAATTTTCCAGAACTGAGCTGGCTTCATGAGGTGTTTTTCAGCAAATTTAACTCTGGCCTGTCTATTTTTGGAATTGATGAATGGTTTGCATCTAGATGTGAACCCTTTGTATTTACTTTCATGGAGTCTTCTCTTTACTGTTGACTTAGAGACAGATACACCTACTTCACTGAGAGTGTTCTGGACTTCAGTTGATGTTGTGAACGGGTTCTTCTTCACCAAAGAAAGTATGCGGCGATCATCCACCACTGTTGTCATCCGTGGACGCCCAGGCCTTTTTGAGTTCCCAAGCTCACCAGTCAATTCCTTTTTTCTCAGAATGTACCCGACTGTTGATTTTGCTACTCCAAGCATGTCTGCTATCTCTCTGATGGATTTTTTTCTTTTTTTTCAGCCTCAGGATGTTCTGCTTCACCTCAATTGAGAGTTCCTTAGACCGCATGTTGTCTGGTCACAGCAACAGCTTCCAAATGCAAAACCACACACCTGTAATCAACCCCAGACCTTTTAACACTTCATTGATTACATGTTAACGAGGTAGACGCCTTCAGAGTTAATTGCAGCCCTTAGAGTCCCTTGTCCAATTACTTTTGGTCCCTTAAAAAAGAGGAGGCTATGCATTACAGAGCTATGATTCCTAAACCCTTTCTCCGATTTGGATGTGAAAACTCTCATATTGCAGCTGGGAGTGTGCAGTTTCAGCCCATATTATATATATAATTGTATTTCTGAACATGTTTTTGTAAACAGCTAAAATAACAAAACTTGTGTCACTGTCCAAATATTTCTGGACCTAACTGTATATGCTTATGAAATTTTTTTTTTTCTTAATACGGACCTGTTACATCTCGTGGCTCTCCTGAGGCAGTCTCCCATTCCTTGCCTGCCACGAGCACTCCTGCTCAGCAGCGCCGAAGGTCTGCCAGACTGCGCAGTGTGCAGGAGATACCTTCTCAGAGAGGCAGCAGAAGGGTGACACCTAGTGGTTCTCCTGTTACAAGGAGTGAAGCGGTCTCCCATTCCTGGCCTGCCGCAGACTCTCCTGCTCAGCGGCCCCAAAGGTCTGCGAGGCTGCGCAATGTGCAGAGGTCTACTGCTCAGGGAAGCAGTGAGATTCCCGTTATCTCTGCACATTGTGAGACCGAGGATCCCGCCTCTATTTCCCAGAGGCAGGAGGGTGAGCATGTGCAATGCGTGGTGGGTCCTGATTCGCTCACTGACGTCACACGGCTTGATGACAAGGCTGGTGACGTGGTCAATCCTGACTGGCCAGGCTGGGACGTCGTGGACCCTGATTGGGTCAAGTCCGTCATCTCCGCCTCGCGCCCGCCCTCGGGTGGAGCTGCACCTCCTTAAAAGCTCCCCCTGCCATCATGGCGGCGCGCGACCGTCCTTCTATGTTTGGATGTCTGGCAGCGTGCTGCCACGCCACTGCTCAGGCATTACTGTCTCTTGTGGGCTTGGCCCTTGCTGCTCCGGCAGTACCTCGTTTGCAGGCCGTGTTCCTGCCTTGCTGCTCCGGCAGTACCCCCGTCAACAGGCCGTGTTCCTGTTCCAGGTGAGCTCCTCAAGTCTCCATTGGACTCACCTGCTTATTGAAAGCACACGTGCGTGGGCACCTCTGTGCTACCCTCGTGCCATATTCTCGTGACTTCCACTGGCACACGTGCGTGGGCACCTCTGTGCTTCCCCGTGCAACAGGTACACCGAGACGTGAGATCTGTGCCATACAACCCTCAGGGGTTAGGGCAGATCGGTGTACATAGATCGTCTGTGACATTCCAGACGATCGCTAGCAGCAACCCGCTCACTCTTCACCCACCATAGCGGCGGTCCCTTACACCGCACAGTGGACCTTGACCGGCGGAAGCAGTCCATTTCCCATCTTGGCACGCTTCCCCGGGTCCCCCTCGTAACATTACGGTCGCGCCAAAGGTCTGGCTATGGCTGAAGAGCAGCAGCAGTTGCTGCGTTATGTGCAGCAGTTGGAGTCACGATTGGCAGCAGTGGAGCAGTCTTCCTCCGATAAGACTACTCTGACGACAGTCGCCACCCAGGCGGCTACCCAGGCTGTGCTATTGGGCGGAAGGTCTCCTCGCCTTGCGCTTCCAGAGCGCTTTAGCGGCAACAGCTCTGAGTGCCGTGGTTTTATAAACCAGGTTACCACCTACTTAGAGCTGTCCGCGACTCTTTACGCTACCGAGAAGGCGAAGGTAGCCTTCGTCCAGTCCCTGCTCACAGGGAGAGCGCTGAAGTGGTCCACGCCGTTGTGGGAGCGCGGAGATCGTGTGGTGAATAACTTAGCAGCTTATCTTGGGGCCATGAGAATGGTGTTCCTCGGGCCTCAAGTCACCCATGATTCCGCGCTGCGCCTCCTACGACTTCGGCAAGGGTCTGCTTCAGTCGGGGACTTTGCTGTACACTTTAGGACACTGGCCGCAGAGCTGGACTGGCCGGATAAGGTCCTTGTCCCTGTGTTTTGGGAGGGCCTGGCAGGGTTTGTCAAAGACGCACTGGCCACACGTGAGGTGCCTGCCACTTTAGAGTCCTTGATTCAGGTTGCCTCTCGCATAGACATCCGCCAGGCAGAGCGAAGGCTCGAGGTCTCTTCAGCACTCACGTCTTCTCGGCCTAAAAAGCGTCTGACTCCCGTCTTCCATCAGACAGGTCCCCCAGCCAGTCCTGTAGGCGACTCCGTGGAGTCAATGGAGGTGTCCAAGGTGGTCTCCTCTGCCCCAGGTTCTCGGTCTTGTGTCATCTGCTTTTCCTGTGGGCAGAGGGGACACATAGCTACCCGATGTCCCAAACCGTCGGGAAAAGACAGCGTCTAGTTTCTATCAGAGGGGGGACTCTAGACGCTACTTCTCCCTCTAGGTTGACTATCAGCGCCCAGTTGCAGTTCGGCACTACTCTCTTCTCTGCCCTGGCTTGCTTGGACTCAGGCGCTGAAGGCAATTTCATCTCGACCTCCCTGGCAACCCGATACTCAGTTCCCCTGGTTCTGTTGCCCAAGCCACTCAGGGTCCGGGTAGTCGACGGGTCCCTACTACTCGATTCCATCACCCAGATCACCATCCCTCTCAGGATGGATGTACCACCGGGACACCATGAGCAGGTGTCCTTCCTGGTGCTTCCAGGGGGGACGGATGAGATCCTACTGGGTCTTCCCTGGTTGAGACAGCATGCTCCTATACTCAACTGGGCAACAGGGGAGATCTCATCCTGGGCAGGATCCTGTAGAGAGCACCTCGTGACTACCGAACCACCCGCTACCATTAGGTCGGTTGGGTCCTCAGGGAATACTGAGGGGCCGGGTTTACCGACACCTTATGAGGCCTACAGGGATGTCTTTTCCAAAAGGGCCGCAGATACTCTTCCTCCCCACCGGCCATATGATTGCCGAATAGACCTGAAGCCAGGCTCCGAGCCCCCTAGGGGCAGAGTGTATCCACTCTCTGCTCCAGAGACGGAGGCTATGTCCAAATATATTCAGGACAGCCTGGCGAAGGGGTTCATTCGCAAGTCTATTTCACCGGCTGGTGCAGGGTTCTTTTTTGTGCAGAAGAAGGAAGGGGATCTGCGCCCCTGTATCGATTACAGGGGATTAAATGCAATCACAATCAAGAACAAATACCCTTTGCCCCTCATTACTGAGCTATTTGATCGATTCCGCGGGGCAAAGGTCTTCACAAAGCTGGATCTACGCGGGGCGTATAATCTAGTGCGAGTCCGAAAGGGCGATGAGTGGAAGACCGCCTTTAACACCAGGGACGGTCACTACGAGTATCTAGTAATGCCCTTCGGACTCTGCAATGCCCCCGCCGTATTTCAAGACTTTGTGAATGACATTTTCCGGGATTTGTATCTTTCCGTGGTTGCATACCTGGATGACATTCTTATCTTCTCCCCCGATCTTACCACCCATCGGAGGGATGTCATCCGAGTACTTAAGAGGCTCCGCACCCATTCGTTATATGCTAAGCTGGAAAAGTGCGTTTTTGAACAGGAATCCTTGCCGTTCCTGGGGTACATAGTGTCCAGTCAGGGGTTAGCAATGGATCCGGGGAAGTTGGAGACAGTGATGAACTGGCCTGAGCCCCGCTCGCTGAAGGCGATCCAGCGATTCTTGGGGTTTATCAATTATTATCGCCAGTTCATTCCCAACTTCTCGACGGTGGCAGCACCCATCATTGCCCTTACCCGCAAGGGCGCTAATCCCAAAGCATGGACACGGGAAACGGTAGAGGCATTTCACACTCTCAAAACTCACTTCTCCAGAGCTCCCATCCTTCATCGTCCAGACATCTCCAAACCCTTCCTACTGGAGGTAGACGCCTCTTCGGTCGGTGCAGGTGCAGTCCTGTACCAGAAAAACGAACGAGGAAGGAAACATCCGTGTTTCTTTTTCTCCAAGACCTTTTCTCCGGCCGAGAGGAACTACTCCATAGGGGATAGGGAGTTACTGGCGATGAAACTAGCATTCCAGGAATGGCGGCATCTCCTGGAGGGTGCGAAGCATCCATTTGAGGTTTTTTCTGACCACAAAAACCTCACATACCTCCAGACAGCACAACGCCTGAACCCAAGGCAGGCCCGTTGGTCTTTATTCTTCTCCCGGTTCCGCTTTATTATCCGCCACCTGGCCGGTGAGAAGAACGTACGGGCCGATGCCTTGTCACGTTGTATGGTTGTGTTGGAGGAGGACGAGGAGGAGCCTCGTCTTATACTACCCCCGGACAGCTTGAGGATGGTCACTCCCACTTCTTTGGACCAGGTGCCACCTGGCAAAACCCTCGTTCCCCCTGAACTACGGAACGAGGTGCTATCGTGGGCCCATGCCTCCAAGGTCGGGGGTCACTTCGGGGTCAAAAGGACCAGAGACCTGGTGACCAGGCATTATTGGTGGCCGAGACTACCCCAGGACATACAGGAATATGTGGGAGCCTGTATGTCGTGTGCTCGGAATAAGCCGTCCCGGCAGAGACCGGCAGGTCTTCTTCACCCACTGCCAGTGCCGGATCGTCCCTGGGAAGTGGTAGGGATGGACTTCCTGGGAGATCTGCCCAAATCAGCAGGGCACAGGGTCGTATGGGTCATCACGGACCACGTCTCTAAAATGGTCCACTTGGTGCCTCTCCCACGACTCCCGACGTCACGTGCTCTCGCCACCTTGTTCATTCGGCATGTATTTAGGTTGCATGGCATGCCTGACAAGGTGGTGAGCGACCGGGGTCCCCAGTTCGCGTCTCGCTTCTGGAGGGAGCTCTGTAAGCTCCTGCAGATAGAGCTGAACATCTCCTCCGCATACCATCCCGAGACCAATGGACTAGTGGAGAGGACTAATCAGACCTTGGTAACGTACCTCCGCCATTTTATATCCGCGCACCACGACAACTGGGCTAACCTCCTTCCTTGGGCCGAATTTGCCATTAACAATTCGGTCCATGAATCCTCTGGCCAGACTCCGTTCCTACTCAATAACGGACAACATCCCAGAATCCCGGTTCCGATGCCCATTACGTCACCAGAAACTAGAGTGGAGGATTGGGCTACCAAGGCCCGGGAGATCTGGGATGACACCCAAGAGGCTCTTAAAAGGGCTAAAGACCGGATGGTGACAACGGCTGATGTTCGCCGCCGCCCTGCACCATCCTTCGCCCCTGGTGACCTAGTATGGCTGTCCTCTAAGAATGTTAACCTACGGGTACAGGCAGCCAAATTCGCCCCTAGGTATCTGGGTCCGTTTAAAGTACTACAGCAGGTAAACCCAGTGGCATACCGACTCCAGCTCCCTCCACGCTGGGCTATAGCCAACACCTTTCACGTGTCCCTCCTGAAACCCGTACGACTTAATAAATTCTCGGGGTCCCTGCCGGCTCAAACCGACTCCCCGTCCGACGACCCTGAGGTGGCAAAACTTGTGGAGACAAAAGTCATACAGGGCAAGAGGTACTACCTCGTGGAGTGGGCCGGCCGTGGTCCGGAGCATAGATCCTGGGAGTTGGAGGATCATATCCGCGCCCCGGGTTTGATAGCGGCCTTCGAGCATGGACAGGGGGGGGGCCTAGACGGGGGGGTAATGTTACATCTCGTGGCTCTCCTGAGGCAGTCTCCCATTCCTTGCCTGCCACGAGCACTCCTGCTCAGCAGCGCCGAAGGTCTGCCAGACTGCGCAGTGTGCAGGAGATACCTTCTCAGAGAGGCAGCAGAAGGGTGACACCTAGTGGTTCTCCTGTTACAAGGAGTGAAGCGGTCTCCCATTCCTGGCCTGCCGCAGACTCTCCTGCTCAGCGGCCCCGAAGGTCTGCGAGGCTGCGCAATGTGCAGAGGTCTACTGCTCAGGGAAGCAGTGAGATTCCCGTTATCTCTGCACATTGTGAGACCGAGGATCCCGCCTCTATTTCCCAGAGGCAGGAGGGTGAGCATGTGCAATGCGTGGTGGGTCCTGATTCGCTCACTGACGTCACACGGCTTGATGACAAGGCTGGTGACGTGGTCAATCCTGACTGGCCAGGCTGGGACGTCGTGGACCCTGATTGGGTCAAGTCCGTCATCTCCGCCTCGCGCCCGCCCTCGGGTGGAGCTGCACCTCCTTAAAAGCTCCCCCTGCCATCATGGCGGCGCGCGACCGTCCTTCTATGTTTGGATGTCTGGCAGCGTGCTGCCACGCCACTGCTCAGGCATTACTGTCTCTTGTGGGCTTGGCCCTTGCTGCTCCGGCAGTACCTCGTTTGCAGGCCGTGTTCCTGCCTTGCTGCTCCGGCAGTACCCCCGTCAACAGGCCGTGTTCCTGTTCCAGGTGAGCTCCTCAAGTCTCCATTGGACTCACCTGCTTATTGAAAGCACACGTGCGTGGGCACCTCTGTGCTACCCTCGTGCCATATTCTCGTGACTTCCACTGGCACACGTGCGTGGGCACCTCTCTGCTTCCCCGTGCAACAGGTACACCGAGACGTGAGATCTGTGCCATACAACCCTCACGGGTTAGGGCAGATCGGTGTACATAGATCGTCTGTGACATTCCAGACGATCGCTAGCAGCAACCCGCTCACTCTTCACCCACCATAGCGGCGGTCCCTTACACCGCACAGTGGACCTTGACCGGCGGAAGCAGTCCATTTCCCATCTTGGCACGCTTCCCCAGGTCCCCCTCGTAACACGGACCAATAAAGAGTGATTTTGCATTACTATCCGTTGTGACTTACTGACTTAGTCTGGGAGATTTAGAGTGCCGAGGTTACTCACTAATTTTATCTATTATTACCTCTGAGCACCTATATACCAGTGAGCAGAGCTTCCTCTACAGTAGTTCTCCTGATTAGGCATGCCCTTACCTCATGAGCAGGGCATTGCAGCTTTGGTAGCAACCATTACGACATGGACTCTGCTGCTGTGGACCCGAGAAGAGTGAGTGCAGATTCATTGCACCCACACGCCTCACATGAAGGGTCCGCACTCCTAGAAAATGGGGGATACGTTCCCTGAGTGTCTCCCCCCCATATTCTAGACGGTCCAGAGTCGTCGTGGGACCCCTTTATTTTTTTTCTTACAATAAATTGGTGAAAGAGGAAATGTTTTGGGGACTGTTTTTTCAAATAAATTTCTTTTGTCGATTTTTTGTTTTTGTTAGTACTGACAGTTTATGATGTTGGGTATGTAATAGACGCCATGACATCACAAACTGCTGGGCTTGATCTCAGGTTACTTTACAGCTAGTATCAACCCGATTTATTACCCTGTTTGCCACTGCACCAGGGCACGGGATGAGCTGGGGTGAACGCCAGGATTGCCGCATCTAGTGGATGCGCCACGTCTGGGGTGCCTGCGGCCTGCTATTTTTAGGCTGTGAAGGCCCAATAACTATGGACCTTCCCACCCTGAAAATACCAGACCACAGCTGTCCGCTTTACCTTGGCTGGTGATCCAATTTGGGGGGGACCCTACTTTTATTGTGTAATTATTAATATTTATAAAATAATTATAAAAAAGAGCCTGAGGGGACCTCCACATTGGATCCCCAACCACGGTAAAGCTGCCAGCTGTGGTTTTCAGGCTACAGCCGTCTGCTTTACCCTAGCTGGCTATCAAAAATGGGGGGACCCAACGTCATTTTTTTTTTTTTTAACTATTTTTTAAATAGAAAAAATTAATGGGCTTCCCTGTATTTTGATTGCCAACCAAGGTAACGGCAGGCAGATGGGGGTGGCAACCCATAGCTGTCTGCTTTATCTGCGCTGAGAATCAAAAATACCGTGGAGCGCTACGTCATTTTTTTAAAGATTTATTTTTACAACACTGTGATGTCCAGCAATCAAAATACAGGGAAGCCCATTTTGTTTTTAGTTAATTAAATAAATAATTAAAAAAAATATATATGGGCTCCAGCTGCATTTTTTGTATTGCTAGCTAAGGGTAATCCAAGCAGCTACTGGCTGCTAACCCCCACTGCTTGGTGTTACCTTCACTGGCAATGGAAAATCCAGGGAAGCATTTTTTATTTTTTTTGCCAAAAAACTACAAAAAAAGGACGTGAGCTTCGCCATATTTTTGTATGCTAGCCAGGTATAGCAGGCAGGTGCTGGAAGAGTTGGATACAGCGCCAGAAGATGGCGCTTCTATGAAAATGCCATTTTCTGAGGCGGCTGCAGACTGCAATTCGCAGCAGTGGGGCCCAGAAAGCTCAGGCCAACCTGTGCTGCGGATTCCAATCCCCAGCTGCCTAGTTGTACCTGGCTGGACACAAAAATGGGGCGAAGCCTACGTCATTTGTTTTCTAATTATTTCATGAAATTCATGAAATAATAAAAAAAGGGCTTCCCTTTATTTTTGGTTCCCAGCCGGGTACAAATAGGCAACTGGGGGTTGGGGGCAGCCGTACCTGCCTGCTGTACCTGGCTAGCATACAAAAATATGGCGAAGCCCACATAATTTTTTCAGGGGGCAAAAAACTTCTGCATACAGTCCTGGATGGAGTATGCTGAGCCTTGTAGTTCTGCAGCTGCTGTCTGTCTGTATGGAGAAGAGCAGACAGCAGCTGCAGAACTACAAGGCTCAGCATACTCCATCCAGGACTGTATGCAGAATTTTTTTGCCCACCAAAAAAATGACGTGGGCTTCGCCATATTTTTGTATGCTAGCCAGGTACAGCAGGCAGCCACGGGCTGCCTCCAACCCCCAGTTGCCTATTTGTACCCGGCTGGGAACCAAAAATATAGGAAAGCCCGTTTTTTTTTTTAATTATTTCACTTATTTCATGAAATAATTAAAAAACAAATGACGTGGGCTTCGCCCCATTTTTGTGTCCAGCCGGGTACAACTAGGCAGCTGGGGATTGGAATCCGCAGCACAGGTTAGCCCGAGGTTTCTGGGCGCCTCTGCTGCGGATTTCAGTCCGCAGCCGTCCCAGAAAATGGCGCTCTCATAGAAGCGCCATCATCTGGCGCTGTATCCAACTCTTCCAACAGCCCTGATGTCGGGTGGCTTGCTGGGTAATAATGGGGTTAGGGCTAGCTGTATATTATCAAGTGGCCCTAAGCCCGAAATTCATGGTGTCACGCCAATATTAAAAGCAAGAAGGCCTGCGGAGACACCATCACATGTTTCTCAACGCTGGCAGGAAACTAGCCAGGTCTTTCACCGGGAAGGAACAACCACGGGAAGGGCAGTCTCCAGTCAAGGAGACCACCTATGCCAAACATGGTATCCATCCACAGACAGCCGTTTCGGGGTATTTGCCCCTCATCAGTGTGGAGTAGGAATCTGGCTAGTTGGAGCATTGCCTAGTAAAAGACTATGTGAGCAAGGATGGTTGACCTTGCTCACATAGTCTTTTACTTTGGCATAGGTGGTCTCCTTGACTGGATTGGGTAATCATGAGTTAATACTGGCTTTGTTTTACTAGCCAGTATTAAGCCAGAGATTCTTAATGTCAGGCACGTTTGACACGGCCATTAAGAATCTCCAATAAAGGGTTAAAAAAAAACACCACACAGAGAAAAAATACTTTAATAGAAATAAATACACAGACACATTAGAGACTCCATCTTTATTACCCCCTGTCAGCCCTCCACGATCCTGCTCTTCTGTCTTCTTTCTTTCTAGTGTAGTAGTAGTGACGATTGTAGTGAGGATGAGGTTCCCCATCTCATCACTTGGGGCTGGGGAACCTCATCTTCACTACAATCCTCACTAGTGTAGTAGTAGTGACGATTATAGTGAGGATGAGGTTCACCAGCTCATCACTTGGGGCTGGGGAACCTCATCCTCACTACAATCCTCACTACAATCGGGAAGCAGCGTGCAGCCTTCACTCCGTGAGTGATTAGTGCTGGCTGTCTGCGGTAACAGCGGTAACGCTGACAGACGCGTTACCATAGCAACGGTGCTCTCGGAGCCGCGGTTAGCGGTGACGTCACCGCTAACTGCGTTGCTATGGCAACGGTGATCTCCGTTAATGACCGGCTGTGTCAGCCGGTCCCTAACGGAACGGGGAGTCGACCGTGTGCTAGAGCATGTCGCCGGTACACGGCGATACACATATGTGCACCGTGTACCGGAGAGATGCACTCGCAGGTCCTACATGACGCGTCATAGTCATGTGACTAGTCTGTAGCCAATGAGATAATAGCCACGTGACTGGTCACATGGCTATTTTGACGTCACGATAGGTCCTGCATCTCTGCTGGCAGTGCCGTCACCGGGAGGATTCAGCGATCATCGGATGGAATAGCGGCAGGAGACAGAGTGCAGAAGGGATCGCGAGGACCGGTAAGTGTTATGGCAATGTTTATTAACTGTTTGTGTACATTTATAATGCATTTTTATGTGTTTGTGATTGCCTCCCATTATAGCCTATTGGCTCGAGTTCGGTTCGTCGAACGTTCGACGAACCGAACTTGAACGGGACCCCCATTCGGCGAACCGACCTCGAGCCGAACCGCTACCGGTTCGCTCATCTCTACTTAGGATGCCACTAATTAAAAAAAAAAAACAACACAACAAACAAAACAGGACAGTAAACAAAAAAATGTGATATTTCAATCTTTAAGGGATGGACAGTGGTCTTCTCACACCAAAAAAAGGAAAGCGAAAAACACAATATACTTAAATGAAACACATTTTTTAACAGTGACAGTGGTCAACTATGTAAGAATCTGAGAAAAAAAATGGAGTGGTCTCACCAAGTCCATATGAGCGAGGGTGCATGGATATCTCCACCAGGACGGGGTTCTCCAGTTACCACAGATGGAACTAACCGTAACAAGCCCTGAAGAGGCTACGCTCCTCACTAGCACTCATAGACTCCCGTCCTTACGAGGACAGTCCACAGCTTGTTCAGCTAAATTAAACCCTTAGAGTGACCCTTCAACTGACTTACAACAGGCTCTACATTGAAACCTGCTGTCACTGCTGGGGGCTCGGGTACAGCCTCCGCTCACTGTACTCTGAGTGGTGACTGAACCTGCATCGGCACCTCCCTTATGACCAAGGCATGAACGCTGCCAGGAGGAATAAAATTAATTTCCTCCCGGCAGCAAGGCTCAAAGTACAGTCACCAGGCAGTTTCAAAAAGCTACTAATCTGCAGATTAACCTCATATCATAACATGACTGGTTCCCTTTTTAACGCTATTCTTGCAATTTTATCCCGAGTGCAGTAGCATAGTGTGAGGAGTAAGAACAGTAGTTGCTACAACTCATAAGTCTAGAGGGAACTGAATTTTTTTTACCTTTCTTCACAATGCCTTCACTGTCAGGTTTTTAACATATGCAAGTGCTGCTGCTTCTTGAGGTGTCAGAGTGAATGCCTGGCTGGAGCTACTTATTCAAAGTGCAACAAGCAAGATGCGTTTGTCATTGGCTGCATTCTGCATAGGCAGAAAACTGATATGGCAAAGGTTAGCATATTGAAGTGAGTTTTGTCATCTGAGTTGCTGCCTATGCAGAGCACAGTAGCAAAGAAAAACTCATCTTGACTACTGCACTCTGCATAAGCACTGACCAAGAGGACAGAAGATAAGCAGCTGAAAGATGAAGACAGTATTGAATCAAGTGCTGTGCAATTGATTTAGTACTGTCTTCATTTATTTCTAAGGGATGTTTTTATAATTTGTTATACTTTTTTTATATCTCTAACTAGTGTTATGGCTAGAATTAGTGTTAAGGTTATGCTTCGAGCTAGAGTTAGGTGTAGGGACAAGTTTGGGCTTAAAACTAGGGTTAGGCTTTGGTTTAGGCTTAAGCATAGACTTGGGATACGGTAATAAAATTGTTACACAAAATTAGTTTTTAAAAATAATTTTTAAATGTTAGCAAAAAGCATAAAATATATATATATATATATATATATAATTTTATCTGTTCATTTTCTTTAACTTACAAAACGTGCTTTGGTGTCAAGCTTGCCGGGTGTAGCAAGCGTGTCGGGGTGCGTTCAGACCTATGTGCGTCTGATGCATAAGAAAAAACACAAGAAAGGGGGGAACTGGGAACACAAATACAACTGGAGGCCCTGGAATTAGTGAGAGGGGTTGGTGGGGCAACACTATACTCACCTGCAGCTGTCCATCCTCTCCTAGCAAGTCCCTATACAGTCTCCGCAACTGTCACTGAACAGGAACCTGAGACTCTTGGAAGACCACATAGTAGCCCTGACTAGTGAGGGGCAGGTGGGGTTCACTAGACCTCACCGCTGCACTAACAACACACCAGGTAAGTAAAGGCAAACAGAGGGAAAAAAAAACAACCAAAAGGATATAGCCTGAGAACAGGAAACATCAACTGCAGAACCTTCCTCCAAGGTGGCCAGAGACCAAATGACTTTGCATCTTCAGCAAGGATTGCTGGTATACACCACTATTTTAAGCTGAAGGGCGTGACTACAAAGTAAGTGCAGCTGATCACTCAGCAAGGAACTACTTGGAAAAGCTGCAATAGAAAAACTGACACTTAACCACTTCAGTGCCAAAAGAAACTAAACCCATATAAATGTAGAGATCCGAATGAGAGGCTCCAGTCCAAAGGCTGTCACTGGTCTCTACATGCAGGGAGACGAACGTGACATTTTGGGATAATGGTAAAAATTTTAGACTGGTGGAAGATACTTAGGGAGTACTAGGGGTTCACAGAATAGAGGGTGCAAAATACTTGCATTGCTTTTGCACTGATAACCCACCCTAGACCACTCCTCCTGTGCCCAATAGAGAACAGCTGCCCATTAGTGGGTTAGGACACAACACCGAACAGCAGGCACCTTCCTTAAAGAGTTTTGGCAAGTTTGGGATGACTTCCCAATCACTGGTGACTGACTCACTGAGTCCCCCACCGATGCCGCAAATAAACATAACTGTATCTGAAAGGAGCATATGTTGAGCATGTGAACTTCTGCTCCATTCATTCTCAGTGAGAGTGGCAGACACAGCCGAGCATTTTAAGGTGGACATACAGTGTGTCCACCCATATCCTGTCCACCGCCATTAACTTGAGAACGGCGGCAGCTATAGGCATAGAAGTGGTGTCCAGGTATAGTAAAGTAGCCATGCGCTACGCAATGAAACCACCTATAGCGCCACCTGGTGGAAAACAATGGAGTTAGCATTTTTATTGCGAAAACGGAACGAGATAGAGAAAAAAAGTGAAATACAAAGTTGTACGGCATGATCAATTCAATACGAATTGACACCTTGCATACAGAGATGCTATGATTAGAACGTGTAAAACTCACAAGGCTGCGGACGTGAAGCGATACCTCATGGAGACCTTCCTACAAGTCATTGGGTATGGTGGCTGTGTGGAGTGGCCTCCACGCTCACCTGACCTGACCCCATTGGACTTCTTTCTGTGAGGTCACATCAAACAGCAGGTGTATGCGACCCCTCCACCAACATTGCAGGACTTACAACGACGTATCACAGATGCTTGTGCAAACGTGTCACCTACCATATTGCACAACGTGCAGCAAGATACAGTATGCTGCCCAGAGTCCAGATGTGCATTGCAGCTGACGGGGGCCACTTTGAGCATCAAAGTTAAATGAGCGCCATATGCGTGACCAGCATTCAATGTTTTTTGGGAGGGGGTCATGGGTTTCATATCATAGCATTCCTGTATGCAAGGTGTCGATTCGTATTGAATTGATGATGCCCTACAACTTTGTACTTCACTTTTTTTCTCTATCTCGTTCCGTTTTCGAGATAAAAATGCTAACTCCGTTGTTTTCCACCAGGTGGTGCAATGGGTGGTTTCATTGCGTAGTGCATGGCTACTTTACTATACCTAGACACCACTTCTATTCCTATAGCTGCCGCCATTCTCAAGTTAATGGCGGTGGACAGGATATGGGTGGACACACTGTATAATTTGTGGCTGGTAGTGCCCATGAGTTAGGGAATTGCTGTAAACAGAAGACGCACATCTATACAAAATTACAGTTCAATGACGCGTTCAGTCATCTACATCTCTTTTAACCCTAGAACGCATACCTGGGGTCTCGCAGGCCTGCTAGGTCACTTGTTTTCTATGGTAGATTTCTATGGTTGCTCGTCCTAGGGTTAAGATATAACTTGAAATCTCAAGTGAGCACAGTATCTATGACAAAAAAATAGTTCAGCGATCTCAGATTCTTCTCAGTTTTCACACAACTGACTGCTATTGTAATATTTTGCTCTTTAATTAAACTTGTTGCAAACTGTGTGATTAGTTACTATGTAATCATCTTGGTGTAATACACCCCCTGTCTAGTAACTTGTTATGCAGATTTTAGTTTGGGGCATGTTGTGAGTGTTTGTAATGGATGTAATGTAGTGTAAATTTATTTTTATGCAGTTTCATTTGAGGATGTTGCGCATAAAAAAGTGCAGGCTGTACAAGTTATGATTCTTTATACTTGGCGTGTGCAGACACCATATTTTGGTCTTGGCTCTGATTTCGGAGGTTCCTTTGAGTTAAAAAAAGTTATGATGTGGTTTGTTTTATGATTTTTTTCCTAAATATATTTAAAGGGAACCTATCAACTTGTTTTTCCCATGGAAGCTGCAGCCACCAACAGTGAGCCCTTATGTTGCACCTTAGTGGTCCAGTTGCCACAGTAACATTGCCCTCCTCACAGGGGGTGATGCTATGCAAAGGGGGGGTCTCCCATGCTAAGTGCACTAGCACTCAACACTTCCTACTCCGGACCAAAAGGGGGAGCTCAAGAACCCGGTTTGAGGGGAGCTTCCCTGTGCATTGTGGCCTGGAGGAGGAGTTAGGCACACACAGACAGAAAGTGAAACTGATCAGAACAAGTGAGGAGTGGAGAGAAGACGGTCACTGAGAAGAGAGCTACTCCATAGCTCCCTCAGGGCCAAGCACATGGAACTGGAGATCGGAGTCCAAGGCTGCGAGGGTACTAAAGTCCCCGCAGTAGAATCCAAAGGGCAGGAGACTGCATGTCTTCTGGCCAATAGAGTGCCCGGATGTAAGGATAGTCCTGGGAGTGGACCCACTGGACCATGCATCGGACTCCCCTACGACGCCGCCTCGAGTGAACCGCTATACAGGGACTGTTGGTCGTAACCGCAGAGGGCCTAGATACACGGAAGCCAGGATCAGCAAGAGTCACTGGATGCAGGATCCGATCTGGACCAGGTACAGGTTAACGGGATCAGGCAGAAGTCCTGAACTGAGACTGGTGCAGGTCACAGGGATTAGCCTGAAGTCAGGGAGCGGATACTGGTGTAGGTTAATGGGATAAGGTTGAAGTCCAGAGGCGGAGGCTGGTGCAGGTTAATGGGATCAGGCTGGAGTGTGTGCTCAGAACGGTACTCAGGATCTGCAAGCAGTTACACTAAGCACAGGCATAGAGGGACCTGAACAACTAGTACAAGAGACAAGCTACAGGGACACGTTGAACAAGCACTGGCCATTGGGAGTAGCAAGTCTTAAATACCCAAGGTTACTAATTAGTGATATTCCGGACAGTTGTGCTGGCCCTTTAAGTCAAGGAGAGTGTATGCGCACGCCGCCTAGTGTGCATGTGTGAGGGCCGCAACCCGGAAGTCAGAGCCGAGACCACAGGAGGAGAGGCAGGACACTGGGATGCAGGTGGCTGCATTGAGTCAGTGGCGCGGGGCCGACGCCGACGGGAAAAAGGTATGGACAGGGTAGCAGTAGAGCGGGCTCGGTGGGGAGCGGGGACCCCAGGGGTTGGATCGACGAGTGGTGAGCGGCGCAGTCGGACCGGGAGCGTGACATCGGAGCACAGCAGCATACTAGAGCCAGGAGCTGTGATAGAAGAAGCAGCACCAGTAAAGGACTCTGGCTGCCTGCCATATGGGTGAGAACCAGAACCAACATAAGGAAGAGGGTCTCAGCGTAGCTTCAAGCCACAAGACCCACACATTACAGCGCAAGCAGGGAATCTCCTCAATTGCCTTCAGGCTTACTAGATCTCCGTTACCTGCTGGACCAGTCTCCTGGGCCTGTACCATCAACTACCAAGTAAAAGGTAAAAGAAACTATGGCCCTTGTGTTGTCCAGTTATTACCAGTGTCCTCAGTCCTGCACCCCAACGTTAAGTCCCTCCATCAATCACCTACTACTACTCCCATCCGCCCTAGGGCCCAGCTCTGCCTGTGGAGAGCCATACCAACCAAGCTATGTCACCATCTGCCCCAGGGGTCACCATCGCGCAGCAGCGGTGCCTAACTTTCCGCATACCACAGGTGGCGTCACAAACTATTATTCCCTTTTCTTTAACTACCACCGCCGGGGTCATGGAACCGGGCCTTGCCACCGCAGCGTCCCAGGAACGTAACCGCGGCCCGGTAACAAGTGCCCCACGGCCCCGGTGAGGGGGCAGTCACTTACAGTTGTGCTCAAAAGTTTACATAGCCTGGCAGATTCTTTGCTTTCTTGACCCTTTTTTCAGAGAATGTGAATGCTAACACAAAATCCTTTTTTCCACTCATGGTTAGTGGTTGGGTGAAGAAATTTATTGTCAAACTACTATGTTTTCTCTTTTTAAATCAACCAAAAACATCCAAATGACCCTGATCAAAAGTTCATATACCCTGGGGATTTTTGCCTGATAACATGCACAAAAGTTGACACAAATGGGTTTGAATGGCTAATAAAGGTAACATCCTCACCTGTGCTCTGTTTGCTTGTAATCAGTGTGTACATAAAAGCTGAATGAGTTTCTGGAATCAAGACAGACTCTTGCATCTTTCATCCAGCCACTGAAGTTTCTGAATTGTGAGTTATGGGGAAAGCAAAAGAATTGTCAACGGATCTACAGGAAAAGATAGTTGAACTGTATAAAACAGGAAAGGGATAAAAAAAATCCAAGGAATTGATAATGCCAGTCAGCAGTATTCAAACTGTGATTAACAAATGGAAGATCAGGGCCTCTGTGAAAACCAAACCACGATCAGGTAAACCAACAAAAAGTTTGGCCACAACAGCCAGGAAAATTGTCCGGGATGCAAAGAAACACCCACAAATAACATCAGCTGAAATACAAGACTCACTGAAATCTAGAAGTGTGGCTATTTCAAGATGCACAATAAGAGGCTCTTGAAAAAAAATGGGCTACATGGTCAAGTCACCAGAAGAAAGCCATTACTGTGCAAATGCCACAAAGTATTTTGCCTACAATATGCCAAACAGCACAGAGACAAGCCTCCAAACTTCTGGAACAAGGTAATGAGGAGTAATGAGATCAAAGTCAAACTTTTTGGCCACAACCATAAACGTTACCTTTGGAGAGGTGTCAACAAGGCCTATGATGAAAGGAACACCATTCCTACTGTAAAGCATGGAGGTAGATCATTGATAATGTGGGGATGTGTGAGCTACAAAGGAACAGGAAACTTGGTCAAAGTTGAAGGAAAGATGAATGCAGCACATTAATAGCAAATAATGGAGGCAAATTTGCACTCATCAACCCAGAAGCTGCGCATGGGACGTACTTGGACGCTCGAACATGACAACGATCCAAAACACAAGGCCGAGTCGACCTTTCATTGGCTTCAAGAGAAGAAGAATAAAAATCCAGCTGCCGCAGTAATAGTATATAATGGCATTTCGGACTTCTTATATTAAAAAAACTTTTTTTTCAACCATTAAAAAAACATAAGCATTACTGGCCTACTGCCTTACTATTCTCTTCACCAGAACTAAACTGTTCCCCTAGAGGGAAGGAAGGGGAAGGAGTGTGAAGGCAGCACAGATAAAGACAGACATGAAAAAAACAAAACTCAGACACACTGCAAACTCACAGGAACAAACTGTAAGAAACTAAGGAGAAAAAACAAGATAAAGTAAGACAGCAACAAAAGGACAACAAGAGTTAACACCACAACTGCTCACAGCAATAAAGTACTACAACCACTAGTTAGTCTAGATCACAACACCTCACCAGACCAGCATAAAGAAGCTATAGCTGGCATTAATGGAATTGTCCATGCAGCATATATAAGAGGGGAGCAAATGTGACTGGCTCACCCACAGCATGTGATCAAAGAAGACTAATAAGCAGCCCAGAAGAGATTAACTCTTACTAGACTACCTATGAACTACAAGTCTGTGGGTCGATTCCCTAGTCTGCCTTAATTTCATTTCTTAATGATCAACGCTGATAAATAAACCAAGAGAGTTTCTGGCATTATATTCTGATGACAGTGTTACTCACCTGTCCCAAATGAAACACATTTTACCTTCCTTCTCCTATGACCAGCCCTCTATGCTAATCTGTGTCATGCTACTATAGTAGGCCGGCAAGCACCATTGATGTCATTATAGGGCTTTAATGGCTGTTTCAGGCAGAAGACCACTGCCTAAGGATTCAGGAAGTATCATGCTACTATGTATTTGCGGCACCCTGGACAAGCCAGGTCGTCACAGGTACTACACCAACACACCCTACACCCTGGCTAGGCACACCGAAGCCAAACACAAACCCTTGTTGCCTTCCTCCAGGGGCTGATGTCCACACCAGGGGGTGGGCCAGGTGGTTGGCCCCGCCCACCGAGGAGTTCACAGTCCTGGAGGCGGGAAGAGAGTTGAGATCAGTTTTGGAGAGGAAAGTAGCAGTAGAGGAGACTGACCGTGTCCGGGTGTGTGGCCCGGGCACTCAGCAAGGTTGGCAGACGGTGGTGACCGTCTGCAGGAGAGGCTGATTGGAGTGAACTGTATGGACCGGGGACGGGCGGTGGCCCGCCGGTACCGGATCGGGGAGTGAAGAGAAGCCAGCACCATTCGGCAGTGCCTACGGACCCCGACCAGGCTAGGAGTCGCCGTAAAACCGGTCAAATCCGTTAGCGAAGGGAACCTCCGGGGTTTCCCAGCAGCCAAGACCCGATTGAAGGCAACAGCTCACACCATAGAGGGAAACACAGTCACCGCCAAGGCTACAGTTCCAAGGGCCAGAGCCTGCGAGCAAAAGGGGCTCCCACAGCATCCATCCATGCTGGGGAGCGGGTTACCGGTGGGAAGCCATTAGAACCGTAAACACAACACAGGTGCAGGGAAACGCAGTCACCATCAACCTGCCGGGAGGAGAACAACCGCAGCCGCCTGTGGGACCCGTCCATCCAGCCGTTTGTTTGACCAGAGACTCTATGTGAATTACTGGCTGAGTGAGTACCACCGTGCCGTGCGGCACAGCGCTGCCCCCGCGACCCTGCACCTCACCAGGCCCCGTAACCCGCCTGCCATCCCTAAAACCCTCACCGGGGCCCCGGGACAACCAACCCCCTACCCACGGAGGGGAGAACAAACATCCAAGCTGCTCCCTGTCATCGCTCCCGGGATCCCCGTCCAGAGCAGCGGTGGTGTCACAACTTCACCACAACCGTGGGTGGCGTCATGGACAATATCTCCCCAAACCACGCACCAAGCCCCCTTTTCACTCACGGGCGAGGAACGCCACTCGAGTTCCCAGGATCCGGCCCACCGCTCGAGCCACCAACGAGCAGCAGCAGCGCCGGACCCGAGCGTTAGTGAGCGCAGCGCCTCATCCGCCTGCGACATATTTTTCTAGGAGTTTGTATAATCGTCCTCTTCGCAGCTACTTCTGTCTGGAATCCAGCAACCACTGTCTACTTCTGAGCTCTGTCCACCTTATCCTGGTGTAGTTGTACTCACAGCTCTGTTGTGTCAAGTAATATATAAAGAAACTCAGTTCAGCCATTAAAGGGTGCTTTACACGCTGCGACATCGCTAACGATATATCGTCGGGGTCACGGTGTTTGTGACGCACATCCGGCGTCGTTAGCGACATTGCAGCGTGCGACACATAGGAGCGACGATCAACGATCGCAAAAAACGTCAAAAATTGTTGATCGTTGACACGTCGCTCCTTTTCATAATATCGTTGGTGGTGCATGCCGCTGGTTGTTCGTCGTTCATGCGGCATCACACATCTCTATGTGTGACACCGCAGGAACGACGAACATCTCCTTACCTGCGTCCACCGGCAATGAGGAAGGAAGGAGGTGAGCGGGATGTTCGGCCCGCTCAACTCCGCCCCTCCGCTTCTATTGGACGGCTGCCGTGTGACGTTGCTGTGACGCCGCACAAACCGCCCCCTTAGAAACGAGGCGGTTCGCCGGCCACAACAACGTCGCAGGGAAGGTAAGTCCGTGTGACGGGTGTAAGCGATGTTGTGCGCCACGGGCAGCGATTTGCCCATGACGCACAACTGACGGGGGCGGGTACGCTCGCTAGCGATATCGATAGCGATGTCGCAGCGTGTAAAGTGACCTTCAGAGTCAGGATTACCAACTTCCCTCAACTGTTCTGGCTGTTATTCACACCTTCATCTTTGCTATTAAGTTATTTGATAATTAAATCACTTTTCCTATATATCTCCACCATTCTTGACTGTAACTACATTCCTGTAGCAAGACATCAGTTACCCACACATTTCCGCTTTTCCATTTCTATCCACACATCTGCTCAGCTGTATTTAGTGCTTCCCTCTCTGCTTGTCCATTTGTTGTCTTGCATACTCAGTGTTCCTGGTCGTCTCTGACATGTGCCAGCTATTTATTATCTCGCCATTATAATTAGGTTTTACAACAATGCCATACCAACCATATTGTTGTGTTGCATAAGCAAGAAGATTTGGGACAGATGTACAATATGAATTTATGCTACACAACATTGAGATGCAAATGAGTTATGACATGAGAGCTAGAGATGGTATGAGAGGTCTGCGCAATGTTTGGAAATGTTTTATACAGGGAGTCCCTAATGTGCGGTTTAGTATCTTAGGGTCCACAAATAATAGGCAAGACTTGGACACTGTATTATAAAGGGAACACATTTGAGTTGCTGGTAAGATGTCTGAGTAGTGGATCAGTGTGGGATGAGCACAGAAAGTGTCTTTATGCTTTAATTCTGTGATTGAAAGTTCTTCCATACATACACAGAATGCACAGAATGCACAGACAGACAGAGGAGGAGGAGAAAACCACGATGCAGAGAGAAACACCCGCACTATAGCAAGCTAGCAAGTAGGGGTGAGTGGCAACATTAACGCACCCTGAGTACACTCATGTGGGGGGGATTTTTATCATGGTGGTTGTTTACTGACAATTTTATTTAAGAACAATGCCTTGAATAAAGAATGGGATCTAAAGATCCTCCAATCACAACTTCTCCCAAGAATACAGGAATAATTTAGTGATGAACAAGGCTTTATCCAGCATGATGGAGACCATGTCACAAGAAAAAAGTGATAACTAAAACACAGAAATTGTGATAAACTTCCAAGCACTGATTACTCAAAAATGAGTCTTCAGTCAACATCTGGCTCAAAGCTGAAATCCAACTGCCAGGGCAAGTTGCAGAAGTCTTAAAAAATTAAGAGACAACAATGTAAATATTGAGTCTTTACATACGCTTCATATCACGTTTCTGATGTGTGGAGCATCTTGTGCTCTGGTATGTTCTGCCATGCTCTCCTGCAGACCCAGTACTTGCTTGCTTGTTCCGTCGCGCAGAGCGTTTTGCAGGTTTAGATGCTTTGATATTTGTCTTGAGCTCCTGTGGATGGGTTGTTTCTCAGCAGTGGGTCCTTTGCTGGTGCTGGGAGGGGCTTTCTCAGATGCTCCTCGTTTCAGGTGATTGCTTTGCTTCATTAGGGAGTATACTCGGCCGGAATGTCGCCAGTCATATTTCCTGGTTCCATAGTAAGTGCTCTTGGCTCCTGTTTGTGTACAGTTGTCTGATCTTGGATTCTTAATCCTGGACTGTAGTTGACTCCCTGACTTTGTCGTTACCTCCTGGCTTCTGACCTCAGACCTTCTCCTGACCACGTCTCCTCCTGCTCCCTGTAACCTATATGTACTCTCCTGGATCCTGACCCTCGTCTGTATCTTGATCTCATCTCTGCCTGCTCCCTATGGCGTGTCCTCCTGGTTCCTCATCCCTGCTTGCTTGACTACCTACTCGTTCACACTGCACGAAAGTAGTATCTAGTGCCACCTAGTGACTAGCATCGCAGTACGCTACATAGGGTCGAGCATCACGCTTCATATATTTGTCAATAAAAGTTTAAAACATTATGAAATGCTGATAATTGTACTTCAGTAAACATGGAAACATTTGATTAAAGGATCTAAAAGCCGCTTTACATGCAGCGATTTATCATGCGATCGCACCCGTCCCCATCATTTGTGCGTTACGGGCAATTTATTGCCCGTGGCGCAAGAAGTCGGTAACCCCCGTCACACGTACTTACCTCCCAAATGACCTCGCTGTGGGTGGCGAACATCCTCTTCCTGAAGGGGGAGGGACATTCGGCGTCACAGCGACGTCACACAGTGGCCAGCCAATAGAAGCGGAGGGGCGGAGATGAGCGGGACATAACATCCCGCCCACCTCCTTCCTTCTGCATTGCTGATGGGACGCAGTTAAGCTGCAGTTCATCGTTCCCGAGGTGTCAAAAGGAGCGATGTGTGCTGCCTCGGGAACAATGAAAAACCGGCGCGCAGAAGGACGCTCGATTTTTTGAAAATAAGCAACCTGTCAACGAGCAACGATAAGGTGAGTATTTTTGCTTGTTCACAGTCGCTCGTAGCTGTCACACGCTATGATATGTCAAACGATGCCGGATGTGCGTGTACCGCCCTGCGGGCTCGGCCGGCTGCCGAGCCGCTCGGATCCATGCTCGTACGGTGGGGGTCACGTCGCTCTGCAAGGGGGTTGGCACTACATGAAGGGGCTTCGGTGGGGAGTTCCACGGCCGGGGCCGTGGTGGTTTGTAGGGGATTTAAGTTTGTGATGCCACCCACGGGTTATGGTGAATAGATAGACACCACTGCTGAGATTGACTAGGCCTCCCAGGGACGGTGTTGCGCAGCTTGGTGTTGACCCCTCCGTGGGTAGGGGAGTGATGGTCCCGGGGGGCCCGAGGGAGGTGCTGAGGCGGGGGGATGGATGGTGCTGGCGTGTCGGTGCGGTGCGGCGCGGTGCGCGGCCCAAAGGCACTGGTGTGCTCACTATGATACAACACACTGGAGTCTCTGATAAACCAAACGGGATGATGAACGGTGCCCGCAGCCGGCTGCAGCTCCCCTTAACAGGTTGGTGGTTTCCGCCTTTCTCCTGCACCTCGTTAATGTGAACGTTATGACTCCTATGCCTAAGCAACGGTAGTCCGCTCCCCGGCTTGCTGTGTGTCGTGAGAGCCCTGTTTGCCCGCAGACGCTGGCCCCTTGGGTCTCTATGCCTTGGCGGTGGCTTTACCCTAATGGTTGGGCTATTGTCTTCAGTCGGGTCTTGTGTGGGAAAGGTCCTAAAGTCCAGTCCTCAATCAGTTGAATTGACTCAGCCCTGTTGGTTCGGGGCTTCGTACTGGGTCTGAGTACCCCTCCTGGTGCTCCGGTTTCCAAGCGGCTCCCCGGTTCGGTACCGGCGGGCCACCGCCCGACCCTAGTTCCTACGGTTCCACCGGCTGTAATCCCAGCTCCTGCAGGCGGCCACCACTGTCTGCCTACTTGCCAGAGGTGACTGGGATCCAACCCAGACACCTGGTAGACTATGGCAGGCCTGGTCACATGTCTGCCCTTGAACTTGACTTCTCTCCTCCACTGTCCAAACTAATCTCTACTCTGAACTACTGTTCTTCCCGCCTCCAGGCCTGTGAACTCCTCGGTGGGTGGAGCCAACTGCCTGGCTCCGCCCCCTGGTGTGGACATCAAACCTGGAGGGTGCTGACAAGGGTTTTGAAGTTTGGCTGATGTCACCTTTTTAGGGAGGGGTTGTGTGTGTGCATGGGACTACCTGGGACGACCTGACTAGTCCAGGGCGTCACATGCGTCACTATGACGTGACCCCGACGAAATATGGTAGCATGTAACGGACCCCTTTAATACATTGACACCTCAAACCTTCTGAAAAATAAAAGGTCAGTCTTAAAACTTTTGAAAAAAGGGTGTAAATTTAGGTCCCTTTGAAACCTAACAAAAGAGACTTTGGATGTATTTAATGCCAGGGCGACTCTGTGACTTAATATTAGTACCACGTCTATTATATATGGCTGTTGTAACTTGGACCATTGCCATCAAATGTGGAGGTGAGGAGATGATGTGAGAACACAACACGCGGTGGTAGAACATGAGTCTCTGCACATTTCATTCACTTCTTTTCACTTTTTTTTTCATCATTTTGAATCTCAAATATCATTCAACCCAAGCAATTTGCACTTTATTGATGTATTAACCCATTTGCAAGTTTGTGCAAACAGGAGCAATCCCTGCAAAACCTCGCAGCACATCTAAATAGGTGTTTGCATTTTTTATAGCAGTGAATATAATAGAAATGGAAAGTGTGATCATATTATTAGCAGCCGCTACTCCTGCAGCATACTAACACGTGAATCTGACACATCAGTAAGTGAAATAACTGCGTGCGTTCTTTTATGTGATGTAGCGTAAGCGTAGGATCCAGTAAAAGCACTCAGTGTAATACTAACGGCCCGACACATTTCACCATATGAAGAACTGGAATTACATTTTCAATGATATAAAAAAATATTTGCTCCCTTAATATTTTACTACATATATGTTTTTCTGTTTTATTGGACAAAAGTACCCACCTAATGTATACCGCTTACAAAAATGATGGGACCATGTAAATCACATATCGGAATCAGATCTTGATGAACAAAACATCAAACAAAACAAAACAATCAAAACATTACAGTGGAAAATCTTTATTGATATAAAGTGTGTAATTCGTTAATAACAAAATGTCATCAATGATCTATAAAAACTAAAGTAATCAAGCAATGGTGGGCATTCAAAAATTCAAATACATTTTTCTAAAGCACAGGCTGATCCAATGTATGTGAATTTCATCATTGTAATTCATATTGTGACTAAGGCGGGCTTTGCTCGCTGCGACATTGGTAACAATGTGTTCCCGACGCTGCAGCGATAGTCCCTGCCCCCGTCGCAGGTGCGATATCTTGTGATTGCTGCCGTAACAAATATTATTGCTATGGCAGCTTCACATGCACTCACCTGCCCTGCGAAGTCTCTCTGGCTGGTGACCCGCCTCCTTCCTAAGGGGGCGGGTCGTGTGGCGTCACAGTGACGTCACACGGCAGGCGGCCAATAGAAGCGGAGGGGCGGAGATGAGCGGGACGTAAACATCCTGCCTACCTTCTTCCTTACGCATTGCAGCCGGGACGCAGGTAGGAGATGTTCCTCGCTCCTGCGGCTTCACACACAGCCATTTGTGCTGCCGCAGGAACGAGGAACAACATCGTACCGTCGCAGCTGCAAAATTATGGGAATGTTGGACCCCACACCGATCATATGATAACGACGCTTTTGTGCTCGTTAATCGTATGTAAAAGGATTTGCACACTACGATATCGACAGCGACACCGGATGTGCGTCACTTTCGATTTGACCCCACCAACATCGCACCTGCGATCTCGTAGTGTGCAAAGCCCGCCTTAGTATCTGTGTACGGCCCCCACGTGCCTGTATCCACATCATAGCATCTGAGCAAGCTACTGATCCCAAGATGGATCTTCTCCCAGCCAAGGACATCAGTGGCTCAGGCAGGGATGCCATCAGGGCATTACAACCATGACTGGTGTATGGGGCCCGGCCGGGCCTGGGTTTATTATTTAGCTTTATGGAGCCCCACCACATGACAAAGGTGCAAGGACAACCTTTCTAGGCCGGGTATCGCATGAAAATTAGTCATGGGGTGGGAAACAAGGTGAGTGCAGCAGAGCAGAGAGGTGGCGCGTCATCCCACAGCCCAGAGTGATGAGGTCATTATGAATCGCCCACCGCAGTGTTGCAGCGGTTGCCTTCGGGACACTGCAGGGACTCCTCTTTAGGGACCCCTCTGGCAACAGGTAGGTCAGATTGTTTCCTTCTAAGTCGTGATGCCACTCTTGGGTTTGCAGTCAGGGTGATGGGTGACCGCCACTGCAGTTTAACGAGCGTCTGGGGCTGATGGTATCTGCAGTTGGATGGTGTGGCCTCCCGAGAGTGAGGCTCGCCCCAGGGGCTCGGGTGTATGTCTGTGTAACAACAGATCGCAGAATAACTCAGTCTCAGTCCAGAAATGTCTTTCAACTTGTTTACTCACGTTCAGCTGGTTTTGTGAGATGACCTGGGCGATACGGAGATAGACCAGAGAGAACCAGGTATCCTTCAGGCTGGTATAGGGGTGACTGCTGACTTGCCTTCCTAGCACTTCTTGTTTCGGACAATGCCTGACTTAAAGTACTGGGGGATTCATCCAGAGAAGTCGCAACTGCCTTTTCTCCCCTTTCTGGACCGTTTGCTGGCAGCGTGGACCAAGGTGGATAGCCGCAGACTCGATCCGCCTTATGGGCCCCCTCGTTGCTGCTGATGCTCGGACTCTGTGTTGGTTGGTGTGGAACCTCTAGTCCCACCACCTGCAGGAATTAGCTGACCACTAAATGGATGTCTGGCTCTAGGGACCTGTTCCCCGTGCGTGCTTCATTACCAGGAGTCCTCGTACTCGACTCCTTAATGCTCTCTCTCTTCAGTTGTCTTTCAGACTGACTGTGTGGCAATGTACTCCCCCGTCAGCAGCCACTACACGTGCAGGGTCTGACTAGTGTGTTTGCTCTTCCTGCGTCTGCAATTCAGACTCGGCTACCTCCAGCTCCTGTTCCCTTGACTGCCACTGCAACAACATGTTTCCAGCCTCTCTACTGCACCACTAGCTGAGATGTGGAGGCCATGCCCCCTCCTGGGTCTGCCCAGGGGTCCCCTCTAATGTGTGTGTGTGTGAGACCTGGTTACAATGTGTCTGTGCGTACACACCCAACTCAGCCTTTGGGATTACCTGTTTGCACTCACCCAGCATGGGTGCAGTACTCAGTGGTGCCTGACCAGGTCAGGGGCGCCACAATTACTCTAAACCTCATGATCACACTGTTGGGGGCAACGCAGAGGTGGCGAGGGCACGGAATCCGGTGGGGAAAAGGTAGGTGGTCCATGAACTGAAGATCAATGGAGGTCAGTAGCGAAGCTACTGGAGGGGGCTGTTGCCCTGGGCCCATGACCTAGAGGGGCTGACCCGAATCGTCTCCACCCAGTACCATGTTAAGACACCAGGTATTTATTTTTGTTTTTTTTTTAAACTCCATTTTCCTGTTGGGCCAAGTAGCAAATCCCGCAGTTTTTAAGGGGGAGTGTTAATACATGAGCGCTACAGAGGCAGGGAAGCTCTACTCTTCTTCCAGCCCAGACGGAAGAAAATACCTGCAAGTGCTGCAGGACCCGCGATGACATCAAGCCCATGTGACCTATGTGGGAGGAGCCAGGAGATAAAGGAGAAGTTGTAGAAGATGAGGGCACATGTGACAGGTAATGGGGGTGCAGGCTGTGACAGAGGGGTGCAGGGTGTGACAGAGGGGGCAGACTATGACTGAGGGGGGGGAGTGTGACAGGGGGGCCATACTGTGACAGAGGGGGGAAGACTGTGACAGAGGTGGGCAGACTGTGACAGAGGGGTGCAGGCTGTGACAGAGGGGTGCAGGCTGTTATAGAGAGGAGCAGGGTATGGCAGAGGGGTGCAAGCTGTGACAGAAGGGGGCAGAGTGTGACACAGGGGTGCAGGGTGTGGCAGAGGGGTGCAGGGTGTGACAGAGGGGGCTAAGAGTGACAGAGGTGGGGCACAGTGTGATGGGGGGCAGAGTGTGACGGGGGGGTAGATTGTGACAGAGGAGGGGGCAGAGTGTGACAGAGGGGAACAAAGTGTGAGGGGCAGGGTGTGACAGAGGGGGGCAGAGTGTGATGGGACAGAGTGTGACAGAGTGGTTTAGGGTTTTACAGAGGGGGCAGAGTGTGACAGAGAAGGGCAGACTGTGACAGAGGGGGGCAGGGTGTGACAGAGGGAGCAGAGTGTTACAGGGGTGCAGACTATATGGGTGCAGGGTGTAACATGGGTGTAGGGTGAGACAGGGGCGTGCATGCTGTGACAGGGGGTGCAGGCTGTGCAGGCTGTGACAGGGGTGCAGGGTGTGACAGAGGGGTGCAGAGTATAACCGAGGGGTGCAGGCTGTGTGAGATTGGGGTTTGCAGAATATGTGGGATACAGGAGTGCAGACTGTAACAGAGGGGTAAACATGGTTACCTGGTTAGGGGCCTATTTAGAAGTTTCTCCTCCCTCGAGTCGAACACCTAGCTACGCCTCTTCCGGGGTGGTGGGGGGGGGCACTGTCCCCAGCTCCTGCCTTGATTCAGCTAGATGTGCATCGGAGGGCGCATATCCAGCTTCTTCCCTAAATAGTTCAAGTATAATTTGGAGGTGTTGTAGGATGAAATTGGCCCCAATCAAGCGCTGTCCACAGGTTATGGCATGGCATTGCAAAATGGAGTGATAGCCTTCCTTATTCAAAATCCCTTTTACATTGTACAAATCTCCCACTTTGCCAGCAGCAAAGCAACCCCAGACCATCACCTTACCTCCACCATGCTTGACAGATTTCGTCAAGCACTCTTCCAGCATCTTTTTAGTAGTTCTGCATCTCACAAATGTTCTTCTGTGTGATCCAAACACCTCAAACTTCGATTTGTCTGTCCATAACACTTTTTTCCAATCTTCCTCTGTCCAATGTCTGTGTTCTTTTGCTCATTTTAATCTTTTCCTTTTATTAGCCAGTCTTAGGTATGGCTTTTTCTTTGCCCTGAAGGCCAGCATCCTGGAGTCGCCTCTTCACTGTAGACGTTGACACTGGTGTTTTGCGGGTACTATTTAAAGAAGCAGCCAGTTGACGACCTGTGAGGCTTCGATTTCTCAAACTAGAGACTCTAATGTACTTGTCTTGTTGCTCAGTTGTGCAGCGCGGCCTCCCACTTCTCTTTCTACTCTGGTTAGAGCCTGTTTGTGCTCTTCTCTGAAGGGAGTAGTATACACTGTTGTAGGAAATCTTCAGTTTCTTGGCAATTTCTAGCAGGCAATATGCTTCATTTCTAAGAACAAGAGTAGACTGTCGAGTTTCACATGAAAGTTTTCTTTTTTCTGGCCATTTTGAGAGATTAATTGAACCAACAAATGTAATGCTGCAGATTCTCAACTAGCTCAAAGGAATTTCAGGTTTATATTTTATGAAATTAGAATAATTGTTTCAGCTATGCTCACATACAGTTAGGTCCAGAAATATTTGGACAGTGACACAAGTTTTGTTATTTTAGCTGTTTACAAAAACATGTTCAGAAATACAATTATATATATAATATGGGCTGAAAGTGCACACTCCCAGCTGCAATATGAGAGTTTTCACATCGAAATCGGAGAAAGGGTTTAGGAATCATAGCTCTGTAATGCATAGCCTCCTCTTTTTAAAGGGACCAAAAGTAATTGGACAAGGGACTCTAAGGGCTGCAATTAACTCTGAAGGCGTCTCCCTCGTTAACCTGTAATCAATGAAGTAGTTAAAAGGTCTGGGGTTGATTACAGGTGTGTGGTTTTGCATTTGGAAGCTGTTGCTGTGACCAGACAACATGCGGTCTAAGGAACTCTCAATTGAGGTGAAGCAGAATACCCTGAGGCTGAAAAAAAAGAAAAAATCCATCAGAGAGATAGCAGACATGCTTGGAGTAGCAAAATCAACAGTCGGGTACATTCTGAGAAAAAAGGAATTGACTGGTGAGCTTGGGAACTCAAAAAGGCCTGGGCGTCCACGGATGACAACAGTGGTGGATGATCGCCGCATACTTTCTTTGGTGAAGAAGAACCCGTTCACAACATCAACTGAAGTCCAGAACACTCTCAGTGAAGTAGGTGTATCTGTCTCTAAGTCAACAGTAAAGAGAAGACTCCATGAAAGTAAATACAAAGGGTTCACATCTAGATGCAAACCATTCATCAATTCCAAAAATAGACAGGCCAGAGTTAAATTTACTGAAAAACACCTCATGAAGCCGGTTCAGTTCTGGAAAAGTATTCTATGGACAGATGAGACAAAGATCAACCTGTACCAGAATGATGGGAAGAAAAAAGTTTGGAGAAGAAAGGGAACGGCACATGAGCCAAGGCACACCACATCCTCTGTAAAACATGGTGGAGGCAACGTGATGGCATGGGCATGCATGGCTTTCAATGGCACTGGGTCACTTGTGTTTATTGATGACATAACAGCAGACAAGAGTAGCCGGATGAATTCTGCAGTGTACAGGGATATACTTTAAGCCCAGATTCAGCCAAATGCCGCAAAGTTGATCGGACGGCGCTTCATAGTACAGATGGACAATGACCCCAAGCATACAGCCAAAGCTACCCAGGAGTTCATGAGTGCAAAAAAGTGGAACATTCTGCAATGGCCAAGTCAATCACCAGATCTTAACCCAATTGAGCATGCATTTCACTTGCTCAAATCCAGACTTAAGACGGAAAGACCCACAAACAAGCAAGACCTGAAGGCTGCGGCTGTAAAGGCCTGGCAAAGCATTAAGAAGGAGGAAACCCAGCGTTTGGTGATGTCAATGGGTTCCAGACTTAAGGCAGTGATTGCCTCCAAAGGATTCGCAACAAAATATTGAAAATAAAAATATTTTGTTTGGGTTTGGTTTATTTGTCCAATTACTTTTGACCTCCTAAAATGTGGAGTGTTTGTAATGAAATGTGTACAATTCCTACAATTTCTATCATATATTTTTGTTCAAACCTTCAAATTAAACGTTACAATCTGCACTTGAATTCTGTTGTAGAGGTTTCATTTCAAATCCAATGTGGTGGCATGCAGAGCCCAACTCGCGAAAATTGTGTCACTGGCCAAATATTTCTGGACCTAACTGTACTTGCACAAGAGTTTTCAAGGGATTTCTAAACATCCATTAGCCTTCTAACAGTTAGCAAACACAATTGGCTCATCCATACACTCACAGGATGACAGAATCCTGTGATATGCCTTACTAGGATCTATACTTATCATCATCCTTGGGCATCTTATTCAAATTGGAGACTGCTGGACAGGTGGCCTCTATTGGGGGACGGTTTTTAGTCCCTTGACCCCTGATGAACCCCAATCCCTGGGGGAGAAATGTGTCGGGTTGGTGAGAAAATCTCGATCTAAGGCCTGGATCATTCATCCTGGGATCACACTTAATGATAAGTATCCCTTTTGGGGCTATGCTTTGATATCTTAGCAAATGATCTTTGGTGGGTTTATTATTACAACTTGCTGAAACACCTTATTGTAATAGTTGATCTGAGTGCTGACCTGTGAACTAGGTCCCCATTAGGGTCACTATTTATTAATCTCATTTTACCAGCAACCAATCATATGGTTTACCTGACCTGTTAATGATAATTTTTTACATTACATGTGCATACTGAATTTATTAAGTATACCGGTATGTGTGTACATGTATGATGTTTTTTACCTGCACTTTCTGAGGTTTTGATGGAGGGTGATCTACCAGTGATAGTTCAGGGTACAACAGGGACAGCCGCCGAGGAACGCAGGGGCCACAAAAATCTAGGGCGATTTAACCTCCGTTGTCAGGTAGGTTGAGGCTAGGGTGAGGCCCTCGCCACCTTTGACTACATTAACTAATGTTTTCATTATTCTCATTATACAGTCACTCCCTGTTGCCTCCACGCTTTTGTGCCGCCCCCGTGCCAGCAGCCGGTCGCTGCTTGGGCCCGGACCTTCAGGGGTGGTGGCTCGAGGGTCTCCGGACCCAGGGGTCTCGCGGACACGCTGAATAAATAGGGGGACGTGGATGTATGGGCTATGCCGTAGTAAGTTCGTGACGCCACCCACGGTGTGTGGTGAGGTGGAACACCACTGCTGCTGTTACGGGACACCCGGGGGAGATGTTGTGCAGCAAGTTGTTAACCCCTCCGTGGGCAGGGATGGTGGCCCCGGGACCCAGTTGGTGCGTGCAGGGGAGATGACGACCGCAGGGGGTGCTGGTGTACTCACTGTTAGTAAAACACACAAGTCTCTGGTAAACCAAGGTGGCGGTGGCCGGTTGTTTTCGGGATCCCCCACCTGGCTGGTGGTCTCTATCCTTTTCGCGCACTGTTGTGCAAGATGGACTTTCCCAGTATAAAACTCAGGAGTTCGCTCCCGGCTGGATGTGGCCTAAGGGGCCATGCCCGCAGACGCTGGCCCGTGGGATCTATGGGCCCTGGCGGTGACCTCTTATACCTAATCGGTGGGATGTTGTCTTCTATGAGGGACTTTGGGTGAGACAGGACCTCTAGTCCTGGCCTCAATCGGTTAATTAACCAGTTCCACTTGTTTCTGGTTCCTGGCTTCAGGGTCCAAGTACCCCCCTTTGTGCTACAGTTTCTGGGTCGGTTCCCCGGGTCGGTACCGGCGGGCTCCAACCCTGGCCCGGTCCACCTCGGTTCCACCGAGCCGTCTTCCTGTCTCCTGCTGATGGAGACCACCATCTGCCTCCTAGCCAGTGGCACTAGGGCTCCTACCCTGGTACCTGTCAGTCAGCTTCAGGCTTGAAACACAGGCCTGAACTCCACTCCACACTGAACTTCATACTAGACTCAACTGATCTGCTGTTTTCCCGCCCCGGGCTGTCTGGACCCCTGGGTGGGCGTGTCCCAACCGCCTGGTCACGCCCACTGGTGTGTCTGTCTCTCCCTAAGGGGGGTGACTAGGGTTTACTGGTTGGCTGTGTGTTTCCTAGTGATGGAAGGTGTTATACAGGGGCCTATTTGTGACTACCTGGTTTTGCCAGGGCGTCACACTCCCCCTTGGTTAAACACAGACCGTCCACAGGCTTTCCGACCACCACTGGTTTATTTTTATTGCAAAGAGAGAAAACGGGTAAAACATTTTACAAATATAATAACATATTTACATTTCAAGAATATTTTGTTTTTCTTCCCTTATGGGAGGCAGGTTGTTTTAACGTTGCACATACATAACCGGGACGGGACGGACCGGGTCCTTTCCACTTCACCCACCCAAAACAACCTAGCCCTGGTGCCACCACTAAAACACAGGTTGGCACCCCTTGCCCAAGTCCGGGTTAGGTCCGGGTGTTGCCCAAACGGGCCGGGTAAAAAGTTCCTTACCTGGCAGTCCTTTTCAAGGGCCCCACGTCCAGGGGACCCCTGACCCGGAGGGTAGTCACCGGTTTTGCTGGTGACAGGGCCTCGGCCTACTCTACCGCAGGCCTGTCCTCCAATCAGACTTTCCAGAGGCTGCGGTTTGGTGAAAAGGTTGGTCTGGGGAATATTTACAAGGCCTAATAGTTTATGGGTTGGCCTGCAAGTTCTCAGCCATTGTCCTTGGTTTAACTTATAAAACGAGAAACTTTAAAGACACACTGTCCCAACGGGGAACTGAACTGTGGGTAGCCGGTAACCGCTACCACTGCTGCATGGGGCCGTATGGCCTACTTGGCCCCCAGGGGTCAGCATACCGGGGCCAGCTGCAATACATCCCGGAACTTTGAACCTCCATCAGGAACGGAGGTGGTATAGCAGGTGATGCCGCTGCTCCCGGGAGCAGTTGCGGCCGGCACTCTCCCATCACATGGGAAACAGGTTCCAGCTCCATGCAGGTCAGCGAGGATGAGATGGTTTGGGTACCTTTCTCCCGTTGTGACACTGTGCGGGTAACTCGACTCTCACGGGCCCACACCACGGCCACCATTCTCCGGACCTCCGCTTTCCACTCCAGCACCTGATGCAAGGATTGTGACCACACCCGGACATAGAATTTCGCCAGCTCCTGCTCCAGCCAGGCAGCGGTCCCCATCGGAAGGCGATCTGAATCGTGTTCCTCCGTAGGGACCTCCGCTCCGCTCTGGGGTGCCGCCGATCCTGCAGTCAGCGCAGGGCCGGCAGCAGGTTTAGGAGCAGACATCTTCCCGCCGCTCTCCCTTAATAATAATAATAATAATAATAATAATAATAATAATAATAATAATTTTCTATAGTGCCAACATATTCCGCAGCGCTTTACAATTCAGGAGCCTCATATACATATACGTATCATATACATAAACATATACAAACAAGTAACAATTATAGAAGATACAATATTTAAAGGGAAAAAAAAAAAGGCAACCCTGCTCGTGAGAGCTTACAATCTACAATGAGATGGGGGGAGGGGCAAGGTACAAGTGCTTATTTACAATAACAATCCAGCCATCTCAAGGAAATGGGGGATAGATAATGGCTTCCTGGACCAATAGGCCAGAACCTTGAGATGCATTTGGGTGCCATGGAGTTTGACATGGGGTTATGTTCTGAGAAGTTGTAGAGGGATTAGGTGAAATTAGTTTGGCTAGGGAGTGTGATAGGCAGTCCTAAAAAGATGCGTTTTTAGAGAGCGTCTGAAGCTGAGTAAGTTGTGATTTGTCCTAACTTCTTGGGGTAGAGCGTTCCAGAGGTTTGGTGCAGCTCGGAAGAAGTCTTGGATTCGGGAGTGGGAGGTTCGAATTAGTGTGGGTGTTAGTCGAAAGTCATTTGCAGAGCATAGAGAACGGGTGGGATGATAGACAGAGAGGAGGGTGGAGATGTATGGGGGTGCCGTACTGTGGAGAGCTTTGTGGGTGAGAACATGCAGTTTGAATTGGATCCTGTGATATATGGGCAGCCAGTGCAATGGCTGGCACAGAGCAGAGGCATCCGAGTAGCGGTTAGCTAGATAGGTGACCCTGGCTGCTGCATTAAGAATGGACTGTAGAGGAGAGAGTCTAGTTAGGGGTAGACCAATTAATAGAGAGTTACAGTAGTCAAGGCGAGAGTGGATCAGGGCCACAGTGAGGTCTTTTGCTGGCACTCTTCTTTCAGGCCCGCTAGTTTCATTTTGCAACTTCCGGCCTCGCTTTCCGGCTGCGTTCCCAGGGGGCGGGTCTTCGGCTTTCGCGCCATTTTCGCAGGGAAGAAGACGCTGAGCTGTTTTCCGCGCCAAAATGGCGACCAAAATGGCGACTTCTGAAAATTTGGCAACGGATCACCGCTGAATGTCCAATACAAGGCGCACTTCCACAAGGTAAGTGGATGGGTAAGTATCCTGTTCGTGACGCCAAGTTTCGGGGTGTGCCGCCCCCGTACCAGCAGCCGATCGCTGCTCGGGCCCGGACCTTCAGGGGTGATGGCTCGAGGGTCTCCGGACCCAGGGGTCTCGCGGACATGCCGAATAAATGGGGGGAACGTATATGTACAGGCTGGGCCGTAGTAAGTTCGTGACGTCACCCACGGTGTGTGGTGAGGTGGGACAACACCGCTGCTGTTACGGGACACCCGGGGGAGATGTTGTGCAGCAAGTTGTTAACCCCTCTGTGGGCAGGGATGGTGGCCCCGGGACCCGGTTGGTGCGTGCAGGGGAGATGACGACCGCAGGGGGTGCTGGTGTACACACTGTTAGTAAAACACACAAGTCTCTGGTAAACCAAGCTGGCGGTGGCTGGTGCCGAGGCCGTTTTTTTTCGGGATCCCCCACCTGGCTGGTGGTCTCTATCCTTTTCGCGCACTGTTGTGTAAGATGGACTTTCCCAGTATAAAGCTCAGGAGTTCGCTCCCGGCTGGATGCGGCCTAAGGGGCGTGCCCGCAGACGCTGGCCCGTGGGATCTATGAGCCCTGGCGGTGTCCTCTTATCCCTAATCGGTGGGCTGTTGTCTTCTATGAGGGACTTTGGGTGGGACAGGACCTCTAGTCCTGGCCTCAATTTGTTAATTAACCAGTTCCACTTGTTTCTGGTTCCTGGCTTCAGGGTCCGAGTACCCCCCTTTGTGCTACGGTTTCCGGGTCGGTTCCCTGGGTTGGTACCGGCGGGCTCCAACCCTGGCCCGGTCCACCTCGGTTCCACCGAGCCGTCTTCCTGTCTCCTGCTGACGGAGACCACCGTCTGCCTCCTAGCCAGTGGCAACAGGGCTCCTACCCTGGTACCTGTCAGTCAGCTTCAGGTCTGACACATAGGCCTGACCTCCACTCCACACTGAACTTCAGACTAGATTCAACTGATCTGCTGTTTTCCTGCCCTGGGCTGTCTGGACCCCTGGGTGGGCATGTCCCAACCACCTGGTCACGCCCACTGGTGTGTCTGTCTTTCCCTAAGGGGGGTGACTAGGGTTTACTGGTTGGCTGTGTGTTTCCTAGTGAGAGAAGGTGTTATGAAGGGGCCTATTTGTGACTACCTGGTTTTGCCAGGGCGTCACACTTTATCTATCACTAGGGATGATCGAATACCTCAAATTTTCGGATTTGCGAATATTTGCCGAATAGGTCTCCGCTATTCCACTATTCACGAATATTCAATGCCCAATGTAAGTCTATGAGAAACCCGAATAACAACTATTTGGGCTTCCCATAGACTTACATTGCGCATCGAATATTTGCATAGTGGCGACCTATTCGTCGGATATTCGCGAAGCCGAATATTTGAGGTATTCGATCATCCCTATCTATCACGTATTACCCTTGTGTAGTATTTACACACCACTTTTGCTGTTTGTGGTATGTTTGCTTGGGATTTTAATACATACAAAAAAAATATCAGTTTTAGAGGTTTTTCGGTCTGCTTTACCAAACACAATGTACCATTAGAACACTGGAGTGGTGGTTGTTAGAAATGAGCCTCTATACACCTATGTTGATATTGCATTAAAAACCAGACGTTTGCAGCTGGAATAGTCATTTACCACATTAACAATGTATAGAGTGTTTTTCTGTTGTTGTTTAATGTTAGCTTCATTGAAAAAAAATTGCTTTTCTTTCAAAAATAAGGAAATATCTCAGTGACCCTAAACTTTTGAACTGTAGTGTATATATGTACTGTTAGGGCCAGATGGATGGGCAGACCCGGGAGGTGGATCCTCTGGACCGAACTCCCCGAAGAGGGAACGGAGTCCGGTAGCCGGAGCACTTTAGGTAGCAGAACAGTCCGTGCACTTAGAACACAATGGAGAAGTCCCTGGGACCACGGGGTCACTGATGGTGGTCCGGGTGACGGAGCTCAGGTTCGGAAGCCGGGATGATGTCAGGCGGGGTCCGGAACCGTTGGAGCGAGATGGCGGGTCACCGCAGGGAACCGGGATGGTACGGACTGTCAGGATGGTAGATAGGCAGCGTTCGGGGTTTGAGATACAGCAGGACCGGATGGCGAGGCAGGATCGGCTCTAAAAGAGAGAGAGGTAAGTATCTCACAGGAACACAAGGAGACCTGACTCCTAGCTTGGGAAACACGAAGAACAGGCCCCGCCCCCTTGGACATGAATCCCCTTTATACCCTGTACCTGTGTGCATCATTTCCTGTCAGTGGACACTGGCCCTTTAAGAAAGGGTCAGTGACCGCGCGCGCGCCCTAATGCGCATGCGCGCGGCCCGGGTGCCAGAAGCCAGGGCAGGAAGCTGAGAGGAGGAAGCAGCAGAGCCGGCCAGGGGCTGGGAAGCCGACGGGCGCCGGGAGCGGGGACCAGGGGGCCTGGGAAGCGCGGCCAATGGAGGCTGGAGAGCGGGGAGCGTGGCAGGTGAGCCGGGGAGCGGAGCAGAGGACCCGGGGAGCGTGACATGTACACACACGTTTTTTCAATAATGGCGATGAGAGTATGAAAGGTTTGAGGGATGAAGGCGGACCTAGGGTGGAGCCTGGGCAAAGTCTCAAGGGGGCCCAAAAATGTTGCTGGTATGGGGCCCTGAAATCCCTTTTGGCGGCCAAGGACAGTCTGTGGTGCTACTTGTTGGCGTCTGGTGCACTGATACATACATAATGTTACAGAAGTTTTCGATTCAGGTTCGGAGAAGGTGAGGGGCAGTCAACTACATCAATGCCTTTATCACCCAGCAGCTATACAATATGGCCACATGATGCCGGGCATTTTCCTGCACTAGGAGGAAGCAGGGTCTACCGTGCCAGATTTTTTTGCTCAGACCAATCTAGCTCAAGGAAAAAAATGCAGCTTGCACAATTTGCCTCTAAGGGGTACTTTACACGCTGCGACATCGCTACCAATATATCGTCGGGGTCACGTCGTTAGTGACGCACATCCGGCGCCGGTAGCGACATCGCAGCGTGTAACACTAGTGAGTGACGATCAACGATCGCAAAATCATTCCAAAACGGTGATCGTCGACACGTCTTTCATTTCCTTAATATCGCTGCTGCCACTGGTATGATGTTGTTCGTCGTTCCTGCGACATCACACATTGCTATGTGTGACACCGCGGGAGCGATGAACATCTCCTTACCTGCGTCCACCCGCAATGCGGAAGGAAGGAGGTAGGCGGGATATTACGTGCCGCTCATCTCCGCCCCTCCGCTTCTATTGGCCGGTCGCTTAGTGACGCTGCAGTGACGTAACTAGAGTTTCATGGGCCCCGGTGCAAAGTTCGGACCTGGGCCCTCCCTCTACCTACACCGACACTTGGGGTATGGGATAATGATGCTGACACTTGGCTCTTTCCTTCAGCACCCAGCTTTCCTATGTTCTGATATCCATCTTGTCATTGGCACCCAGCTTCCCCATGCTCTGCTATATGCACATCAGAGCATGGGAAAGCTGGGTGCTGAGAGATGTATAGCAGAGCATGGGGAAGCTGGGTGCTGAGAGATGTGTAGCAGAGCATGGGGAAGCTGGGTGCCGAGAGATGTATAGCAGAGCATGGGGAAGCTGGGTGCTGAGAGATGTATAGCAGAGCATGGGAAAGCTGGGTGCTGAGAGATGTATAGCAGAGCATGGAAAAGCTGGGTGCTGAGGGAAAGAGCCCTTTTCCCTCAGCACAAAACATTCCCATCCCATGCTTGTATCTTTGTCCCCTGTTGTATAAAGTTCTCCAAATACTATAATGGCCCCCACATATCCTTCCATATAGTATAAAGGGTCCCACATAACCCTTCATATATTAGAATGCAGCTCCATAGTCCTCCATGTATTATAATGCATTTCCCATAGTTCTACATATTATATTGCACCACAGTCCTCCATGTATTATAATGCACCACAGTCCTCCATGTATTATAATGCACCACAGTCCTCCATGTATTATAATGCACCACAGTCCTCCATGTATTATAATGCACCACAGTCCTCCATGTATTATAATGCATTTCCCATAGTTCTCCATATATTATAATTCATAAGGGGGGCCCGCTGTCAGCGGCAGAGGCACCGGGTCATACAGCGGCCGCGTAGTCTGCGCCAGATCAGCGCAGCTCCTCTCACAGAAAGGAGTTGCTTGCTGATCTGCAGAGCGGGCCCCTAAAAGCTGCCGGCCCGGTCGCACTTGCGACCTCTGCGACCGCGGTAGTTACGCCCCTGGTCGCTATGATGCTGAATACACCTCCCCCTTGAGGGAGGGATTTTTCGGACGTCACAGCGACGTCGCTGACCAGGTATGTGCGTCTGACGCTGCTGAAGCGATAATGTTCGCACGAACGACGGGGGCGGGTGCTATCGCCCTCGACATCGCTAGCAATCAATAGCGATGTCGCAGCGTGTACAGTACCCCTAAGAGTCATTTGGCACTCGGCCAATCACTTCTACGGGTTTGTAGAAAAAAAATCAGACTCCACTCGGATGACATCCAAGTGCAATCCCATTTTCACGGAGTGACATTATGGAGAAGCTGGAGAAACTTTTTTTTATCTTTCCACCTTCGAGAAAATCGGATCACACCCTGACCACATTCTGATCAGCGTATTTGGACTGGTTTTCTTGGATGCAGAGAACATGGTGAAGTGACTCTAACCTTTCATTGAGAAAAATAGGTGATGTAATGGAAATGGCAACCGAGAAAAAAATCATTCCGCTTCTCTTGGTGGTTAACACATGGAGGTGTGCATGGAGCCTTATGCAGGAGACCTAATTCTACATTTTCTTTTGAAGACATTAAATAATACAAAAATAATGAAGCCCCCAAGGAATACAACAACTATCAAGTAAGAAGCTGTAATTTTTCCATTGTCAGGGTTGAAGGTTTCTGGAATTTTTCTTACCTCCTTCTTTTTGACTTGTCTTGTGAGTCCACATCCCCATTAAGATATGATCACTCGGTCTTTGTTTCCAATCACCTGGTACAGAATTATTACAAATGGATGTAACCAAATGGAAACTACAATGAAAAACGACCCTCGCTACATTTCTCCTTCATTATGCAGACCTTGAGTAATTCTACAAGAAATCAATTTCTTTGCAGACAGGTTCCCTACCCAGAACGGCTCTTTTCCCTCAAGTCGGGTCTCCAGTTCCATCGTGATACACGTCTTATCTGTGCGCCCGCAGCGTCGCTGTGAAAGCAAAGCAACATCTTAATGCCGGTATTACTAATTGCTTTAATTGCTTCAGGTGCAGAATGGTAGTGTCCTGCCAGCACATAAGCACATACTTAGTGATCAGGGCATTTACGAATCTTATCTGTCATGTGGTGGAGATGGAGGACGTACAAGCGTAGCAGAGCTGGGACTGGGAGCAGTAGAAAAGCGGCACTGGTGGCTGAATTTGCTTTTTAACAGAACTTATTGGAATGTGTTTGACATGGTTTTATTTTAGGTAATCGTTCTGGAAATATTCAGAACACTAAAGAAAAACAATTCAGAAACACCCTCCAGCATGAAAATCATGTCCTAACTTAATAATATATGATCTGGGGACCCGCAGCCATTTTCCTCCACAAAAGCCGGGCAACAGATCCTCAGTACAAAGAGGACATACGGTATATAAAAAAGCGAAAAAAGAGCTAAAAAAATCCCTTTTTTAAATCACCTTAATACTTTTGATCCTATTTCGTTTCATATTTCCAAACACGGAATCAAATATTTTTGCCTAAACAAATACGGAAAGTTGAGTGTCCCTTCTCTAAAGAAAAGGAAGCACAAATTTATTTTTGTATGTGAGCGAAATACTCTACTTCTATGCCCTTGGAAGTCCAAATAAATAAGATTTATTTTGGAGAAATCAATACAGCACATCCTACTTATGGTGTACTGAAAGTTTCTGGTTTATTACATCATGTGACCAGTTTATATAGTAGCTCACACAAAGAAATTACCATGCACCAATAAGAACCGCAGAGGTGTGTGCAGAAATGTGAAACTTTCCTGTCCATCAGTATTAGCTGAGCCATATGACAGCATTCAGTTATAAAAGAAGATGGTTTCTATAGAATACAAAATGTCTTCTTTTCTCTCATATGTACATCATCCATTTATACTTTTCTCACATATATAACACACCCTCCAACAGGGAAATCATGTCCTAACTTAATAATGTGTGATCTGAGGACCCTCCACATAAGCCGGGCAACACATCCTCAGTGTGAAGGGGACATATACAGTTAGGTCCAGAAATATTTGGACAGTGACACAAGTTTTGTTATTTTAGCTGTTTACAAAAACATGTTCAGAAATACAATTATATATATAATATGGGCTGAAAGTGCACACTCCCAGCTGCAATATGAGAGTTTTCACATCCAAATCGGAGAAAGGGTTTAGGAATCATAGCTCTGTAATGCATAGCCTCCTCTTTTTCAAGGGACCAAAAGTAATTGGACAAGGGACTCTAAGGTCTGCAATTAACTCTGAAGGCGTCTCCCTCGTCAACCTGTAATCAATGAAGTAGTTAAAAGGTCTGGGGTTGATTACAGGTGTGTGGTTTTGCATTTGGAAGCTGTTGCTGTGACCAGACAACATGCGGTCTAAGGAACTCTCAATTGAGGTGAAGCAGAACATCCTGAGGCTGAAAAAAAAGAAAAAATCCATCAGAGAGATAGCAGACATGCTTGGAGTAGCAAAATCAACAGTCAGGTACATTCTGAGAAAAAAGGAATTGACTGGTGAGCTTGGGAACTCAAAAAGGCCTGGGCGTCCACGGATGACAACAGTGGTGGATGATCGCCGCATACTTTCTTTGGTGAAGAAGAACCCGTTCACAACATCAACTGAAGTCCAGAACACTCTCAGTGAAGTAGGTGTATCTGTCTCTAAGTCAACAGTAAAGAGAAGACTCCATGAAAGTAAATACAAAGGGTTCACATCTAGATGCAAACCATTCATCAATTCCAAAAATAGACAGGCCAGAGTTAAATTTGCTGAAAAACACCTCATGAAGCCAGCTCATTTCTGGAAAAGTATTCTATGGACAGATGAGACCAAGATCAACCTGTACCAGAATGATGGGAAGAAAAAAGTTTGGAGTAGAAAGGGAACGGCACATGATCCAAGGCACACCACATCCTCTGTAAAACATGGTGGAGGCAACGTGATGGCATGGGCATGCATGGCTTTCAATGGCACTGGGTCACTTGTGTTTATTGATGACATAACAGCAGACAAGAGTAGCCGGATGAATTCTGAAGTGTACCGGGATATACTTTCAGCCCAGATTCAGCCAAATGCCGCAAAGTTGATCGGACGGCGCTTCATAGTACAGATGGACAATGACCCCAAGCATACAGCCAAAGCTACCCAGGAGTTCATGAGTGCAAAAAAGTGGAACATTCTGCAATGGCCAAGTCAATCACCAGATCTGACCTACAAAGCTATCCATAATCTGTCTCCTCCATATATCTCTGAACTAATCTCTCGCTACACTCCAAAACGTAACCTCCGGTCCTCCCAAGATCTCCTTCTATCCTCCTCTCTCATTCGCTCCTCATGCAACCGACTCCAAGACTTCTCCCGAGCATCCCCAGTCTCCTGGAACTCACTGCCTCAACACGTCAGACTATCTACTACACTCGCAAGCTTCAAACGGAACCTAAAGACTCATCTGTTCAGAAATGCCTATAACCTTCAATGACCTCACTGCTTCACCACCGTGCGGAGCTGCCGCCCCACCACCGTGCGGAGCTGCCGCCCCACCACCGTGCGGAGCTGCCGCCCCACCACCGTGCGGAGCTGCCGCCCCACCACCGTGCGGAGCTGCCGCCCCACCACCGTGCGGAGCTGCCGCCCCACCACCGTGCGGAGCTGCCGCCCCACCACCGTGCGGAGCTGCCGCCCCACCTACACCCCACCTACTGTCTCCTCCCCAAAATCCTTTAGGATGTAAGCCCGCAAGGGCAGGGCCCTCTTCCCCCTGTGCTAGTCTGTCTATTGTAACGTGTACATGTATTCTGTATGTAACCCCCTCATGTACAGCACCATGGAATCAATGGTGCTCTATAAATAAACAATAATAATAATAATAATAATCTTAACCCAATTGAGAATGCATTTCACTTGCTCAAATCCAGACTTAAGACGGAAAGACCCACAAACAAGCAAGACCTGAAGGCTACGGCTGTAAAGGCCTGGCAAAGCATTAAGAAGGAGTAAACCCAGCGTTTGGTGATGTCCATGGGTTCCAGACTTAAGGCAGTGATTGCCTCCAAAGGATTTGCAACAAAATATTGAAAATAAAAAATTTTTTTTTGGGTTTGGTTTATTTGTCCAATTACTTTTGACCTCCTAAAATGTGGAGTGTTTGTAAAGAAATGTGTACAATTCCTACAATTTCTATCAGATATTTTTGTTCAAACCTTCAAATTAAACGTTACAATCTGCACTTGAATTCTGTTGTAGAGGTTTCATTTCAAATCCAATGTGGTGGCATGCAGAGCCCAAGTCGCGAAAATTGTGTCACCGTCCAAATATTTCTGGACCTAACTGTATAAAAAAGCGAAAAAAGAGCTAAAAAATATTCCTTTTTTTTAATCACCTTCATTCTGTTGATCCTATATTGTTTCATATTTCCAAACACGGGATAAAATAGTTATGTCAAAACAACTGCGGAAAGCTGAGCATCCCGTCTCAAAAAAAAAGACAGCACAAATTTATTTTTGTATGTGAGCAAAATACTTTTATTTTTGTATGTGAGCAAAATACTCTACTTCTGTGCCCTTGGAATTCCAAATTAATAAGATTTATTTTGTAGAAAGCAATACAGCACAGCCTATCTATGGTGTACTTAACATTTCTGTTTATTACATCATATGGCCAATTTATATAGTACCTCACACAAAGAAATGACTACTCACCAATAAGAGCCGCAGAGGTGTGTGCAGAAATGTGAAACTTCCCTGCCCATCCGTGTAAGCTGAGCCCTATGACATCATTCAGTTATAAAACAAGATGGTTTCTATAGAATACAAAATGGCTTGTATTCTCTCACATGTACATCATCCATTTATGCTTTTCTCACATATATTACCTCGTTCATCACACCCCAAAATTAAAACGTACCACATATGTAAGGAGGTGGTCGGTCTGAGAAGAACTTCCCTCTAAAGACTCCAACCAGAATGTTTTATTAGAATTTAGGCTAGTAATGTTGTAAGTGCGGCCGGTGCCATCTAGTGGACAACAGGGCCCAGTGTCGTATTTAATGCTACAGTGGGGAAAAATTATTTAGTCAGTCACCAATTGTGCAAGTTCTCCCACTTATAAAGATGAGAGAGGCCTGTAATTGACATCATAGATGACCACAACTATGAGAGACAAAATGACAAAACAAATCCAGAAAATCCCGTTGTCTCATTTGTCAAGATTTTTTTTTTGCAAATTATGGTGGAAAATAAGTATTTGGTTAATAACAAAAGTTCATCTCAATATTTTGTTATATATTCTTTGTTGGCAACGACAGAGGTCAAACGCTTTTTTGTAAGTCTTCAAAAGGTTGGCACACACTGTTTGGTGGTATGTTGGTCCATTCCTACATGCAGATCTCCTCTAGAGCAGTGATATTTTGGGCCTGACGCTAGGCAAAATGGACTTTTGTGACGCCCTGGACTAGCCAGGTAGTCACAGACATAACGACATACACACCTCCTTCCCTAGACAGTCACAACAGTCAGACAAAAACCCTTGTTGCCTCCCTCCAGGGTCTGATGTCCACACCAGGTGGGGCGGAGCCTGGCGGTTGGCCCCACCCACCGAGGAGTTAACAGGCCTGGAGGCGGGAAAAGCAGACAGAGTTTGGAGGTGAAAGCGAGAGGACAGAAACTGCAAGTGTCTGGGTCGGAGCCCAGGCACTGACAGCAAGGTTGGCAGACGGTGGAATCGGGGGGCTTCAATATGAGGAATATTACTTTGTAAAGGCTGTAAAGTTGTGAGATCTGCCCTTCTGTGACCCAGCCGAATATTATTATTATTTTTTCTACATATGCCCCTGGTCATGTAGATGATTTGGTAACATTCAGCTAGAAGAGAAAAGCAGTAAATGTTCCCTTCCCCGGATATCATGAAACATTGACATTCAGAGCCACCTGCCGATTATTGAAATAGTTTTTCTTATCATCTTTTTCTTAATGAGTTAGTGAAGATGCTCTTCCCATCTAAATAGTAACATTCTCACACCCGACACCTTTGTTATTTAGGCAATTAATGTTTAATGACTGGGAAAAATGTGAAATGATTTTCAGAACAGAGAGTGAATGAACGTTACTGCGATGTAAGGCTTGAAATTCTGTAATTAGAATTTGCTCCCTGACCCATTCACATCAACCATCAAACATTAAAGGGGTATTCCCACCATATAATATTAACACCATATTACACATATCTATAGGATATTTTATTATATAATTGGTGCAAATCTAACCTTTCGGACCCCCTGCCAAATTACGAAAGAGACAATCTCTAAACCAATGTTTTGCAAAATTGTACTACTGTATTTGGTTTCTAACTGGGATGACTTTATCTTAAAGGGGTTGTCTGGGACTTTAATATTGATGGTGTAACCTCAGGATAGATTATTAATATCTGATCATGGGGGTGCAACATCAGGGTAAATGTGCGGTCCCTGACTGCGGACACTATATAGTTGACAGTTCTGTGAGCAGTATGTCATGGTTCTGATTCGTAGTGCTCTACTCTCCAGCAGGGCCAGTGTTCTGTGGTGTATTTTGCGCCGGTGTATGGGTGGTTTCCCATCCTCGGTTCCTGTGCTGCTGTTGGGAGGGACCTCTCCCCAGGTGCTTCGTTCTGGGTGATAGCTCTGCTTCATTAGGGAGCAACCTCACCCGGAATGCTGCCAGTCGTAGTTCCTCCCTCAAGTAAGTGCTCTGGCTTCTGTTTGTGCTTTGATCTTGACCTCCTACCCCGGACCTGTTGTTACCCTCACCTCCCATGTCCTTGACTTCGACGTTGTTCTCTGGCTCCTTACCTCCGGCTTGTACCCTGACCTCAGCTCTCCCTTCTCCCAATGTACCTTACATGACTTCCTGGCTTCTGACCTCCGGCTTTTACCATGACCTCGGCTCCGCTTCCCCCCAGTGTATGTACCTTATGTGACTTCCTGGCTTCTGACCTCTGGCTTCTGTACTGATCTCAGCTTTGCTTCATCCCTCTGTTCTATGTGTGACATCCTGGCTCCTGACCTCCAGTTTGTTTGACTTCACCGTCACTAGTTGCATCTGTGACACCTAGCATTAGTTTGTTACAGAGCAGTTCCGCAACTTAGCACATCTGGCCATCGCAGGCACCGGCTGATTGGCAGGGGTCTTGGGTCAGATATTGATGACCTACCCCAAGGAAAGGACATCAATGTAAAAGTACCGAACAACCCCTTTAAGGAATTGGAGATGTCTTGGAAGTCGGACTTCTAAGTGATGGTTTATCTTAACAATGTTCCATTGCTTAGTTGTTAACCCTTTTTATTGTAGGCAAACGAGGTAAATCTAGAGAGCTTATCTAGGGCCAGTCTGAATCTCTATCTACCACCTAGCATATGTTAGTACACATTCTGCACTTTACTATTATATGTATTTTGTGTCTATTTTTGGTCTCTGACCTTTTAATATTATTATTAAAAGTTAATTTTTAACGGGGTTTGTTTCTGTATGTTTTTTTTATTATATTGCCCTTACTTTATCAGCTGCGGCCTGGTTCTATATAGGACATGGAGTGACATGAGTGCCTTGGGCTGGAGTTCCCTTGCGTCAGTGAGCTTAAAGTTCGATCCGGCCATATTGGCAATATCCCTTTAAGGCCCCCTTCACACGTCCGTGAAACACGTGCGTGTTTGGTCCGTTTCCGTATATACCGGAGACACGGCCAAACGTGCACGAATGTTAATCTATGATTGTGGTCACACGTGCGTTATTTCATTATGTCCATGTGTGCGTGTCCGTGATCCGTATGTGTATGCGTTTTGCACGGATGCATGTCCGTTATCTGCACGGAGCACGCACACGTGGACACAATGAAAGTCTATGGGTATGTGCACACACGTTAGTAAACACGTATGCATCTACCTATAGTCCGTGTCCGTTTGGTGTTTTTATTTCTAGTGATGTCGGCTATTCTTTCTATTTCTGTGTATGTCGGTCAATCTCCCTGAGTCCGTCGGTCGGTCTCTCTGTCTCTCTGTCGGTCTCTCTGTCTGTCTGTCCCTCTCTCACAGTCTGTCGGTCAGTTTCCCCCCCTCTCTCATACTTACCGTTCCCCGATCTCCGGCGCAGCGCTGCACGGCAGTCACACTGCTCCGGCGGCTTTTACTATTTTGAAAAAGCCGGCCGCTCATTAAACAATCTCCTATTCCCTGCTTTCCCCGCCCACCGGCGCCTATGATTGGTTGCAGTGAGACACGCCCCCACACTGAGTGACAGGTGCCTCACTGCACCCAATCACAGCAGCCGGTGGGCGGGTCTATACTGTGCAGTAAAATAAATAAATAAATAATTAAAAAAAAATGGCGTGCGGTCCCCCCCAATTTTAATGCCAGCCAGATAAAGCCATACGGCTGAAGGCTGGTATTCTCAGGATGGGGAGCTCCACGTTATGGGGAGCCCCCCACCCTAACAATATCAGTCAGCAGCCGCCCAGAATTGCCGCATACATTATATGCGACAGTTCTGGGGCTGTACCCGGCTCTTCCCGATTTGCCCTGGTGCTTTGGCAAATCGGGGTAATAAGGAGTTATTGGCAGCCCATAGCTGCCAATAAGTCCTAGATTAATCATGTCAGGCGTCTATGAGACACCCTCCATGATTAATCTGTAAATTACAGTAAATAAACACACACACACCCGAAAAATCCTTTATTAGAAATAAAAAACACACACATATACCCTGGTTCACCACTTTAATCTGCCCCAAAAAGCCCTCCATGTCCGGCGGAATCCAGGTTGGTCCAGCGTCGCATCCAGCTCTGCTGCATGGAGGTGACAGGAGCAGCAGAAGACACCGCCGCTCCGGTCACCTCCACGCAGCTAATGAGATGAGTAGCGCGATCAGCTGCTGTCAGTCAGGTAACTCGCGGCCACCGCTGGATCCAGCGGTGGCCGCGGGTAACCTCAGTGACAGCAGCTGATCGCGCTACTCATCTCATTAGCTGCGTGGAGGTGACCGGAGCGGCGGTGTCTTCTGCTGCTCCTTTCACCTCCATGCAGCAGAGCTGGACGCGACGCTGGAGGTCCGTGGAGTACGCCGGACATGGAGGGTTTGTCGGGGTTAATAAATTGGTAATGAGGGAATTTGTTTGTGTTTTTTATTTCAAATAAAGGATATTTTTCGGGTGTGTGTGTTTATTTACTGTAACTTACAGATTACTCATGGAAGGAATCTCTGGGAGACGCCTGACATGATTAATCTAGGATTTAGTGGCAGCTATGGGCTGCCAATAACTCCTTATTACCCCGATTTGCCAACGCACCAGGGTAAATCGGGAAGAGCCGGGTACAGCCCCAGAACTGTCGCATATAATGTATGCGGCAATTCTGGGCGGCTGCTGACTGATATTGTTAGGGTGGGGGGCCCCCCATAACGTGGAGCTCCCCATCCTGAGAATACCAGCCTTCAGCCGTATGGCTTTATCTGGCTGGTATTAAAACGGGGGGGGACCGCACGCCGGTTTTTTTAATTATTTATTTATTTTACTGCACAGTATAGACACGCCCACCGGCTGCTGTGATTGGGTGCAGTGTGACACCTGTCACTCAGCGTGGTGGGCGTGTCTCACTGCAACCAATCACAGCCGCCGGTGGGCAAGTAAAGCAGGGAATACGAGATTGATTAATGGGCGGCCGGCTTTTTCAAAAGAGGAAAAGCCGCCGGAGTTTTTATAACAGCCGTGCAGCGCCGCGCCGGAGATCGGGGAATGGTAAGTATGAGAGAGGGGGGAACTGACCGACAGACAGCTAGAGGGACAGACAGACATAGAGACCGACCGACGGACTGAGGGAGAGAACGAAACATAAAAAGAAAAAAGACTGACATCACATGAAAAAAGCACAAAACATACAGGGAACAAACAGAGATGCGTCCGTGTCACTCGGACGTGCGCACAGACCCATTGACTTTCATTGGGTCCGTGCTGCGTGTTGCGTGAATAAAACGGACATGCTGGCGTGAGACATGGACCAAAAAACGCATCACGGAGACGGACTCACGGACATAACCAAAAACGCAATTGTAACCGCAGAGATATAGTAACATTGGTGCACGTTTGGCCGTGTCTCCAGTATACACGGAAACGGACCAAACACGCACGTGTTTCACGGATGTGTGTTTCAAGCCTAAGAGGGAGAAGACACAAACTGCTAGAGGAGAAACTGACTTTCATAGACAGTACTGCCATACTAGGCTGAGTTGTGGAGAAACAGGTAGGACTTGTGGAGACTGGAACTGGTGAAGTAGAAGTGAAAAGAATATGCATAATGATGCTGTGTGATACTGAAACATACAAGAAGACATGTGCCCACTATCTTATGTACATAGTCATCAGACTTTTGTTCAATAAAACTATGTTTTTAATAAACAGGTGGTCTACCTCAAAGAACTGTGTAACGTCTGGTCCTGGCAAGCTGAAGTCATCGGCAACATGCGGCCCAACAAGCCTTATTGCCTCAGTGTAGTGCTCCTGAAGCCCTCAGGGTACTACAAGGTTCTGTATCCCCACAAGGATGCCAGGCCTACCCCCTTAGGGACCTAGAAACCCAGTGTCGGTAACACCAAAAACCCAGGTAATCCCAGTTTTCTCCAACAATCCCCCATACAATAGTATCCAGCTAGGGTGGGACCAATGGATGGCCGCCTAGAGGTGGAGCCACTATAGTCCACTAGTTGACCAGGTGGGAGTGGCAGACTGTGGAGAGTAGTCAGGCAAGAGTTGACAGCAGGAGTGTGAAGATATGACTGAGCAACGTCCTGACTCGAGTTGACAGTGACCTGGTACCCAGGAGAAGTGGTTGCCAGTGGAGTACGATGGAGCACTACCGGAACTACGCACCGATGGGGTATAGGACCCTAGGACAAGAAAGAGCTTCAAGCCGACCTGTTAACACTTGTACAGCAAAGGGGACCATCAAGGACCTTGCTGACCGTAAAGAATCCGAAGACTCAGTAGCAACGGGAGAATTGGGGACAGGATACGCTACCATCAGGCGGACAGAAGTGGACAAACCACAGACCAGGGATCCCCAGTGTTCCATACCACGGGGACCCACTTACCAGAGACAGGTAGAGGGGAGGTAGGTACCAGAGAACTAGACTGGCACTGGGACGAAGGGGACCTGGAGACGAAACCAGCCGGCTTCGGGCAACCAGTTAACATCCCAAGTGAGTAAACCAGTTGCACTGAGTATCTATCTGGACTCCTTCTGTACAGCCCCGGGCTCGGCTGCGACCGAGCCGCTCGGATTCGGGCTCGCTGGTGGGGGGCTCGAGCGTCTCTGGACCTGGGGGTCCTGTGGTCACTTCGATCTGAAATGGGTTGGCGGTTTAGTGAACGTAGGTGTACGGCCGGAGCCGTGTTTGAGTTTGTGACGCCACCCACGGGTTGTGGTGAAGGTGGACACCACCGCTGCTATTGCGGGACACCCGGGGGAGATGTTATGCAGCAAGTTGTTAACCCCTCCGTGGGCAGGGATGGTGGCCCCAGGACCCATTGGGAGTTGTAGTTTGGTTGGGCGGTGCAGGGAGGTGCACGGCCGGAGGACACAGTTGTACTCACGATTAGAAACACACACAAGTCTCTGGTAAACCAAGTTGATGGTGGTCGGTGCCCGCAGCCGGCTGCGTCTGGTCCCCCACCCGGTTGGTGGTCTCTGCCTTGCTCTTGCACCGTGTAGTGTAGCTGTGGACTGCCTGCGCTTCAGCGACGGGAGTCCGCTCCCCGGCTTTGTGAATGTCGGGAGAGCCCTTTTGCCTGCAGACGCTGGCCCGTGGGATCTCTCTGCCTGTGCGGTGGCTTTCTATCCCCCTCGTTGGGCTGTTGTCTTCAGTCAGGACTTTGGGTGGGAAAGGACCTATAGTCCAGACCGCAATCAGTTAATTTACTCGGTCCAGTGGCTTCTGGACCTCGTTTCAGGGTCTGAGTACCCCCATTTTGTGCTCCGGTTTCCGATTCGGTTCCCTGGGTCAGTACCGGCCACTACACTGTCCCGGTCCACCACGGTTCCACCGAGTTGTCTTCCCGACTCCTGCAGGCTGAGGCCACCGCTTGCCTCCTAGCCAGAAGTACCAGGGCTCCTACCCTGACACCTGTCAGTCTGTTACAGGCCTGTCACACAGGCCTGTCCTCCTCACTGTACTCTCAAACTGAACTGCTTTTTGTTTTCCTGCCTCAGGCTCTCTGAACTCCTCGGTGGGCGTGCCAACCGCCTGGCTCCGCCCCCCCTGGTGTGTCCTTCAAGCACTGAGGGAGGTGACTGGTGTTTAATGGTTGGCTGATGACACCTTTTTAGGGGACAGGTGTTGTGCGGGGCGCTAACTGTGAGTACCTGGCTAGTCCAGGGCATCACACTCCCCATTGGTTAACTACAGACCGTCCGCGGGCTGTCCGACCACCACCGTTTATTTTTGTTGTAACAGAAAAAGATAAAAGAGAACATGTATACAAGTATACCAACATATTTACATTTATGAAAGCTTTTGGATTCATCCCTTACGGGAGGCATTTTGCGTAAACGTTACCAACTAAACATTTGTATTAACCGGGAACGGGACAGGACCGGGTCCTTTCCTTTTTGCCCACCCAAGCAAACCTAAACCTTGATGCTGCCTCTAAAAACAGGTCAGCACCCCTTTTCCCCAGTCCAGGAATCGGGTTCAGGTCCGGGTGTTGCCCAACGGGCCGGGTACAAAGTTCCATACCCGGCAGTCTCTCAGAGGCCCCACGTCCAGGAGACCCCTGGCCCGGAGGGTTGTCACCGGTTTGCATGGTGACGGGACCTCGGCCTACTCTGCCGCAGGCCCTTCCTCCAACCAGCCTCTCCGGAGGCTGTAGGACCTGAAAGGGTGGTCCAGGATTATTTACAAGGCCCAATAATGTTTTTGGGTGGCCTGCAAGTTCTCAGCCGTGTCTCTATGTTAAAACTTTAAAACAGGAACATCAACTTCAAAACTTGCGGCGATCTCCAGCCTCTTCAGGGCCGGCCATTCTCAGGGCACATACCTGCAAAGTGCCCCGGCTGCCTGCAGTACCTGCAGATTGCTACCATCATGTCTCTGAAGACACCGATGACGAGCGGGGCCTCATCCTCTGAGACGGACTCCATATCATCCCCTGAGCTGCTGCCGTCTGTCATCTCCGACTCGGAGCTTGCGACTACGGGGTCTTCTGAGCCGGGCGCCGTTCCCGTCGCGGCCGGGCGGGCTGCCGGGGCCGACATCCTTCCTGCGGCAGGCAGGTCACCGCCAGCTGCTGAACGGGGAGTCACCACCGGAACCTTGGGGTCCGCCGCTCCTGCGACCGGTGCGGAAGCTGTAGCTTCCTCACCAGTTGCTTCCCCTGCGGGCGCCGCTGCTCCAGCGGTGGGCGCGGGGCCGGTATCGGGTTCAGGAGCAGACATCTTCCATCTGCTCTCCCTTGGTCTTTTCGCGGCACTCCCTTCTTAGGCCGGAAAGTTTTGTTTTCCGACCTCCGGCCTTGCTTTACAGCCATGTTCCCAGGGGGCGGGGCTTTAACTTTCATGCCTTTTCTGCGGGGAAGAAGACTTTGGCGGGAATCTTCACGCCAAAAGATGGTGGCAAGATGGCGGATTTCAGAAATTTCACAACGGATCACCGCTGAATGTTCATACAAGGCGCACTTCACCAGGTGAGTGAATGGGTAAGTATCCTGTTCGTGACGCCAGAAGAGTCGATGTGTACCGCTCCGGGCTCAGCTGCAACCGAGCCTCTCGGATCCAGGGTCGCTGGTGGGTGGTTGGAGCATCTCTGGACCCGGGGGCCCTGTGTTCACTTAGATCTGAAAGGGGCTGGCGGTTTAGGGGACATAGGTGTACGGCCGGAGCCGTGTTTGAGTTTGTGATGCCACCCACAGGTTGTGGTAAAGGTGGACACGACCGCTGCTATTGCGGTACACCCAGGAGAGATGTTATGCAGCAAGTTGTTAACCCCTCCGTGGGCAGGGATGGTGGCCCCAGGACCCGTTGGGAGTTGTAGTTTGGTTGGGCGGTGCAGGGAGGTGCGCGGCCAGAGGGCACTGTTGTACTCACGATTAGAAACACACACAAGTCTCTGGTAAACCAAGTTGATGGTGGTCGGTGTCCGCAGCCGGCTGCGTCTGTTCCCCCACCCAGTTGGTGGTCTCTGCCTTTCTCCTGCACCGTGTAGTGTAGCTGTGGACTGCCTGCGCTTCAGCGACGGGAGTCCACTCCTCGGCTTTGTGAATGTCGGGAGAGCCCTTTTGCCTGCAGACGCTGGCCCGTGGGATCTCTCTGCCTGTGTGGTGGCTTTCTATCCCCCTCGTTAGGCTGTTGTCTTCAGTCGGGACTTTGGGTGGGAAAGGACCTATAGTCCAGACCGCAATCAGTTTATTAACTCGGTCCAGTGGCTTCTGGACCTCGTTTCAGGGTCTGAGTACCCCCCTTTTGTGGTCCGGTTTCCGATTCGGTTTCCCGGGTCCATACGGGCGGGCCACTACCCTGTCCCGGTCCACCACGGTTCCTCCAAGCCATCTTCCCGGCTCCTGCAGGCTGAGGCCACTGCTTGCCTCCTAGCCAGAGGTACCAGGGTTCCTACCCTGGCACCTGTCAGTCTGTTACAGGCCTGTCACACAGGCCTGTCCTCCTCACTGCACTCTCAAACTGAACTGCTTTTTGTTTTCCTGCTTCAGGCTCTCTGAACTCCTCGGTGGGCGTGCCAACTGCCTGGCTCCGCCCCCCTGGTGTACCCATCAAGCACTGAGGGAGGTGACTAGCGTTTAATGGTTGGCTGATGACACCTTTTTAGGGGACAGGTGTTGTGCAGGGCGCTAACTGTGACTACTTGGCTAGTCTAGGGTGTCACACTTCTTCCGATGCCTACTGCACCATACACCCGCTGAGGCAAAACCCTACTTGCGGAGGGACTACCATACTAGCTTCTAATACCACCAGCTCCAATAGAGATATTATGCAGCAGCTCCTCCCTACACTTAGCCGCAATACCGCAAGTGGCGTCACAAATAAACTTTATTCACCAGTCCCCTGTAAATATCCCCATTACAAAAAGGACCGAGGGCATGGAACCAGGTAACGGCCCCCATTGTGACATTCCCCAGACGAACACTGCCTGGAACCGAGTACTCCATATCCCTGGGTGCTACATCAGTAATAACATCACCAGATCCTGCCAGGGCCCCATCTTCATTTAATGTGCCGGGGTGAAGAAGACACCGACCTCGCCCACGACTACCACCAAACGCCCACTACACTTGTAACAATTTTATTTGTTTCAGTTTCATCACCCTTACTGTGAATTGGGGATTTATACTTTTAATGTGAAAACCCCTATTATACATTTAGTATGGGTGAATACAGAAACATGTTCAACTGAGGGAAAAACCCTTTAAAGATATGTGCCCAAGTAGCAGATTTGTGTGTACATTTTCTGCACACAAAATTGCATGTTTTGGCAGAAAAAACGCCGCAGAAAAAACGCTTGTTTTTTAAATCTCGTTTTCTCATTTTTTTATTGCATTTTTTTCAGCAATTTTTTAGAGTTTTTAAGTCATGGCGTTCGCAGGGGATCGCTGCTGGATCTCTGGCTGATGTTACAGACGGGACCCAGCTCCCACTGTCCCTCTTCCGGTAGTTTAACCCCCTGAAAGCTGTGATTAATTCAGGGGGTTAAAGAACTGGCGTGAACACTTGCGGCAGCATCAGAGGACTTGTGATGCAAGCAGCAGCAGATGAGAAGTGCACTGAAACACAAACACTAATCAGCAGCAGAATATAGCACAGTAACAGCAGCAGTGACAGCAGCACTGAAGACCTGAGTAACAGCAGCATATCTAACTCATTGCCCAGATACCTCCCTTAAGGGGAAGGTGACTTAAATACCTTAAGCCTCACAGCTGGCTTGAGAGGCACTTCCAGGTCAGGACGCACTAGCCCTTTAAGAAACAGGGTGTGTCCACACACACGAACCCTCCAGGCAGTCCCAGAAGGCCTGTGAGATGTGTGCAGGCTCTGGGAGACAGCAGCATGGACCGGGGATTGAGCAGCAACTCAGAAGGGAAGAGAAGCATGACATTGCGGGGATAGATGTGTACCGCCCCGCAGGCTCGGCTGCGACTGCCGAGCCGCTCGGATCCGTGCTCGTACGATGGGTGGTGGCTCTAGCTCCTCACGGACTCGAGGGTCACGTCGCTCTGCAAGGGGGTTGGCGCTACACGCAGGGACTTCAATGGGGGGAGTTCCACGGCCAGGGCCGCGGTGGCTTGGTAGGGTTGTAAGTTCGTGACGCCACCCACGGGTTGTGGTGAATAGATGGACACCACCGCTGCCATTAACTAGGCCTCCCGGGGACAATGTTGCGCAGCTTGGTGTTGACTGGTGTACTCACTATGACACAATACACGGGAGTCTCTGGTAAACCAAATGGGATGATGAACGGGGCCCGCAGCCGGCTGCAGGTTCTCCCTTGTCAGGTTGGTGGTTTCCGCCTTTCTCCTGCACCTTTTTGTATGAATGTTTGACTCCTATGCCTAAACAACGGTAGTCCGCTCCCTGGCTTGCTGGTTGTCGGAAGAGCCCTGTTTGCCCGCAGACGCTGGCTCTTTGGGTCTCTATGCCTTGGCGGTGGCTTTACCCTGTATGGTTCGGCTGTTCTCTTCTAACAGGTCTTGTGTGGGATACGTCCTTAAGTCCAGTCCTCAATCAGTTGATTTGACTCGGCCCTGTCGGTTCGGGGCTTTGTACTGGGTCTGAGTACCCCTCCTGGTGCTCCGATTTCTAACCGGTTCCCTGGTTTGGTACCAGCGGGCCACCGCCCGACCCCGGTCCCTACGGTTCCACCGGCTGTAATCCCAGCTCCTGCAGGCGGCCACCACCGTCTGCCTCCTTGCCAGAGGTGACTGGGCCCCGACCCAGCCACCTGAGTAGACTATTGGCAGGCCTGGTCACAGGTCTGCCCTTAAACTCTCTCCTTCACTGTCAAGACTACTCTCCACTGTGTACTAGAACTTGTATCCATTTCCCACCTCCAGGCCTGTGAACTCCTCGGTGGGCAAAGCCAACTGCCTAGCTCCGCCCCCCTGGTGTGGACATCAAACCTGGAGGGTGGTGACAAGAGTTTCTTGGTTGGCTGCTGTCACCTTTCTAGGGAGGGGTGTGTGTGTGCATGGGACTACCTTGGACGACATGACTAGTCCAGGGCGTCACACCTGCATGGGCATTACACCAGGTATGCAACATGATATTCTGGAATAGCTCATACATTTCCAATACTTTCCCTTGTTCCTTCAATGACAAATTGAAATATACTATTTCCATGGGGGTAATTTGGCTTCATTACCACTCTCAATTCTCACTCTCACATCTCCAGCTTTATCTATAAACTACTGGATAACTTTTCCATTCATCCCAATAACTTTCCTGGGAAAGTTTCTGGGCACCTGAATGAAGTCTTCCACAAATTCCTACAAACTTACAGCTCTCTTCACTGGTGCTGAACTTTCTCCATAAATATTAAATACTCTTGTATCTTCTTTGAATGTGATAGCTGTCTTATCTAGAATCCTCCTGGCTTGCTGATCGCTATTTCCAAGGGTGCGCATTGCTAGCGCTGTTAAGTATTTTCTAACTACCACATGTTCTTGATACGCCATGGTCAGCAGATTCGCAAGCTCCAGTCATATGGTGACTTTTTCATTCCTTGACATAAGTATCAGCTTTGTCCGAATACTTCGTAAGTGCATGTCACTTAGGATATCTATCCGCTTCACTGTGGCTTCATTTGTGTGCCGCCCCCATGCCAGCAGCCGGCACTGCTTGGATCCGGGCCTTCAGGAATGGTGGCTCGAGGGTCTCCGGACCCGGGGGTCTCGCGGACACGCCAAATAAATGGGGGGACGTAGATGTACGGGCTGGGCCGTAGTAAGTTCGTGACGCCAACCACGGTGTGTGGTGAGGTGGGACACCACCGCTGCTGTTATAGGGCACCCAGGGGAGATGTTGTGCAGCAAGTTGTTAACCCCTCTGTGGGCCGGGATGGTGGCCCCGGGACCCTGTGACTCAGTGCAAATGACAGGTGACCCCAGGGGTGTTGGTGTACTCACTGTTAGTAAAACACACAAGTCTTTGGTAAACCAAGGTGATGTTGGCCGTTGCCACGGCCGGTTGCGTTCAGGGTCCCCCACCCGGCTGGTGGTCTCTATCCTTTTCCTGCACTGCTTGTGTAAGGTGGACTTTCCCAGTGTGAAACTCAGGAGTCTGCTCCCGGCTGGATGTGGCCTAAGGAGCCGTGCCCGCAGATGCTGGCCCGTGGGATCTATGGGCCCTGGCGGTTATCTCTTATCCCTAACCAGTGGGCTGTTGTCTTCTATGAGGGACTTTGGGTGGGACAGGACCTCTAGTCCTAGCCTCAATCGGTTAATTAACTAGTCCGCTTGGTTCCGGTTTCTGGCTTCGGGGTACGAGTACTCCCCTTTGTGCTACAGTTTCCGGGTCGGTTCCCCGTGTCGGTACCGGCGGGCTACAACCCTGTCCCGGTCCATCTCGGTTCCACCGAACCGTCTTCCTGTCTCCTGCTGACGGAGACCACCGTCTGCCTCCTAGCCAGTGGCACCAGGGCTCCTACCCTAGTACCGTTCAACTTGAACTTCACTGCTGGAGCTACACTTAGCTCCAGCCCACACTCCTCTCCACTTGAACTTCAAAACTGAACTTACACTTAACTGTTGTTTTTCCAACCCTGAGCTGTCTAGACCCCTGGGTGGGCGTGTTCCAACCGCCTGGTCATGCCCACTGGTGTGTCTATCATTCCCTAAGGGGGGGTGACTAGGGTTTTTGGTTGGCTGTGTGTTACCTAATGAGGTAAGGTGTAATGCAGGGGCCTAACTGTGACTACTTGGTTTTGCTAGGGCGTCACACTCCCCCTTGGTTAAATACAGACCACCACCGTTGGTCCGACCACCACCGTTTATTATACTAGAAAAAGGGGAATAAAACGGGTAAACAGTTTACAAGTATAATAACATATTTACAATAGGTATATTTTTGTTTGGTTCCTCCCTTACGGGAGGCATGTTACTTAAACGTTGCACATATAAAAACAACCGGGACGGGACGGACCGGGTCCTTCTCATCTTACCCACCCAAAACAACCTGCCCCCTGGTGTCACTGCTAAGCACTGGTGCGCACCCCTTGCCCAAGTCCAGGTTGCCCGAGTGTCGCCCAAACGGGTTAGGTAAAAAGTTCCTTACCCGGCAGTCCTTTACAGGGACCCCATGTCCAAGGGACCCCTGACCCGGAGGGTAGTCACCAGTTTTGTTGGTGACAGGGCCTCGGCCGACTCTACCGCAAGCCCATCCTCCAACCAGCCTCTCCAGAGACTGCGGCTTGGTGAGAAGGTAGGTCAGGGGTTATTTACAAGACCCAGAAAGTTTTGAGTTGGCCAGCAAGTTCTAAGCCATTGTCTTTTTCAAAGGGGGTTTAACTGCAAACAGGAACTGTAGACGGTCCCAACAGGGACTTCAACTTTTTGGTAGCCGGGAACCACTACCTAACTTTCTTAATCTGGTGATGACTTCGATTGATTGGTACTCTACAAACAGACACCACTCACTAGATTGCGGTCTCCCTGTACCTAAGTGGTGGCTGGCCCAAGTTAGGGCGTGTGTACCTTCTGGGCCCTCTAGGTTCGCAGGGGACTGGCGGAGGAGAGGGAAGGACAGGTCCCTCTATCCTAACGTCGGGTATGGCTGGCAGAGACCTACGGGGGCAGAGTGTAGGTGCATCCCTGGGCGTTGGTGTTGGTGTATTACTGATAGGCTCTTCTGGCTCTCCATCTTCCACGAGTTGTGGAAACATGATAACGGGAAAAATCACCGCTCCATTCTGCATAGGCCAATCAGCCAGAAAATCACCCATTACAGTGTGGATCACCTCTTTCTTCTTTTCCACGCTTGGCGTAGGAGTGGGAACCTCGTCCACCCTCTTCAGGGGCTCTGGGCACTTCTTCAGGTGGTCCCTGGAAACAGTGGCCGTAGTCTTCCCCTAATCACGACTGACAAGGTACATTTTCTGGTCTTCCCAGCCAGTAGGTTGGATAACATAAGGGGTCCTTTCCCACTGGTCGTCCAGCTTGTGCATCCTTCTCTTCCTCTTCAACACTATATCCCCAGGTCCAAAGGGGACTGCCCGAGCTCGCTTGTTGAAGTGTTGCTCTTGCCTCTCTCTGCTTTGGCACAGGTTCCTTTCCACATATTCCTGGATCTGCCGGTACTGTTTCTGACACTTGTTGTCCCAATTGGCAGTAGGGGAGATGGCCTCAGGTACTTCGACGTCCAATTCTAGATCCACCGGCAACTTCCCAGGCTGGGCTCTCATCAGGTACGCAGCAGGCGTGCACTTAGTAGAGCTGCAGGGGATATTATTGTACATGTCTATCAAGTCAGGCAGGGTCTTGAGGAGGTTGAGCACCAAATGATTCATTTTCTCACACATCCCGTTAGTCTGGGCAAGGTAGGCTGTGGTTCGGATTTTCTTGCACCTGTACAAGTTGCAGAATTCTTGAAAGACCTCTGCCTTGAAGGCCTGGCCCCAGTCTGTGAGCACCTTCTCGGGTAGCCATGTGGTTGGCAGAAGTAACGCCTGGAAGACCCTTGCTGCAGTACGGCCTGTTAAGTCCTTGACAGGGACCACCACCATAAACCTGGAATAGTGGTCTACGATGGTCAGGGCATACGTATACCCGCTTCGGTTAGGCATAAGCTTGACATGATCCAAGGCGTCCAACTCCAACGGCTGGCCGGGTGACAATCGGCTGCAGAGGGGCTCTTTGACTGGTTTCGTCCCGTCTTCTCAGCGCACAGGGACCGCACTCTCTGCACCAGGCCTCTACGGACTCCCGCATCCCGCTCCAGTAGAAACGCTCTCTCAGCAGTCATGATAAGCCTTCAGGACAATGGGTACATTTGCCTGCGGTACCACCAGCTGGCAGACCTTTTCGTGCATCTTTGGGTTGATTAGTCCCCTGTACAGCTTACCCTGTTGCAAGTAAAGGCGGTCCTACTCTTTCCACAATCGATGAGCTTCGGAGGGGGCAGTAGGTTCTATCCTGGAAGCATCTTGAGAATTCATCTTTTTGATTAGCCGGACCACAGGTTCCTGATCTTGAGCTTCTCGCCACCCATGGAGGGATAACGGGTCAAAGTTCGCCTGCTGCTGTCCAACATAAGGCTTTTCATCCCTCGGCTGATGGAACTTGGGTAGCTCAATTTCCACCAAGCCATCTTCATCCACCCCTTCATCAGGTAGGTGCGGCATCCGGGACAAGGCATCCGCGTTGGTGTTCTTGCGGTCGGCCCTGTACTTAATAGTAAAGTCGTAGTTGGCTAGCCTGGCCACCCAACGCTGTTCCAGGGCCCCCAATTTTGCCGTGTCTAGGTGTATCAATGGATTGTTGTCCGTATAGGCGGTGAACTTTGCTGATGCCAGATAATGCTTGAACCTCTCCGTGATCTCCCAGACGAGTGCCAAGAACTCCAACTTGAAAGAGCTGTAATTCTCGGGGTTTCTCTAGGTCGGCCGGAGCTTCCTGCTGGCATAGGCAATCACCTTTTCCCTGCCATCTTGCATCTGGGGCAGGACAGCACCCAAGCCCACATTGCTGGCGTCGGTGTAAAGAATGAACAGGAGACCATAGTCAGGATAGGCCAGGATTTCTTCTCCAGTTAGGGCCGACTTCAGTTGCTGGAAGGACTCTTCATGCTTCTCACCCCAGGCGAACGGGGGTCCGGGAGTTTTGCCATTCTTGATCTGTCCCACGAGGAGGTCTTGCATGGGTGCGGCAATCTTGGTGTACCCCTTGATGAAGCATCGGTAGTAGCCCACCAGGCCCAGGAACTGCCGAACCTCTTTAACCGTGGTCGATTGCGGCCAATTCCGGATGGCAGTAATTTTCTCGGGATTCGGGGCCATACCTTCAGCACTCACCACGTGCCCGAGGTACTGCACTCTGGGCTTCAGCAGATGACACTTAGAGGGCTTCAACTTCATCCCGTATTTGGAGAAAGCTTCAAATACTGCAGTGAGGTTTTCTAAATGGGCCTCGTATGTCTTGGAATAGACGATCACATCGTCCAGGTACAGCAGGACCGTCTCGAAGTTGCGGTGTCCCAAACAGCACTCCGTGAGCCTCTGGACTGTTCCAGGGCATTACACAGCCCAAAAGGCATGCTGTTGAACTCGCAGAGCCCCATCGGGGTAGCAAATGCAGTCTTCTCGCGATCTTCCTGCGCAACCGACACCTGCCAGTAGCCACTAGTGAGGTCAAGGGTAGAGAAATAGTTAGCAGCCTTCAGCGCGCCCAATGATTTTTCAATGCGGGGAAGAATGTACGCATCTTTATGCGTTATCTGATTAATCTTCCGGTAACCCACACACATTCTCATAGTGCCATCCTTCTTCTTTACCAGGACCAACGGAGCTGCCCAGGGACTACAACTATCACGAATGACCCCTGCCTCCTTCATGTTCCTCAACATGGCGCACTGGTAGTGTGTATGTGGAATCGGCCTATACCTTTCTTTAATGGGTGGATGTGTGCCGGTGGGAATATGGTGCTGAACCCCCTTAATCCTCCCGAAATCTAATGGGTGTTTACTGAATACCTGCTCGTACTCTTGCACTACCCGGTACACCCCCTCCTTGTGGTGTGCGGGTGTGACTTCGGTGCCGACATGTAGCTCCCGGCACCACTCCTCTAACTGCTCAGATGGGGTCTCACTGCCTGACTGTGATGCGGTGATAGTGGAGCTTGCTACGTGGATGGCGTCTGCGTCTACAGTGAACAATTTAGCAATGGTGGCGTAGCGGGGTAGCCTAACCTCTTCCTCTCCGCAATTCATCACTCTTACGGGCACCCGTCCTTTCTTGACATCAATCACCCCTCTGGTTGCGATTACTGTGGGCCAATGCTCGGACAGCAGAGGCTCCACCACTGCTGGGCAATCCTGTCCACGGGGCCCCACTGCCACTCTGCACCAAATCATCATTTCACTCCGCTGAGGCACCACTAGAGGAGTCGCATCCATCACTCGCACACCACCAATCTCTCCTCCTGACATGTTCACTTGTTGCTGCTGCAGGGGGGCCCGTATTTCACGTTGCAGAGCCCTCTGCTGCCCCCCTCTCGCTGTGACAGTTGTTGCAATAAGTGTAGCAATTCCCCCATGCAGTTCTCGATCACGTTGGTCCCGAGGACCATTTTTGGGTTACGGTCATTGGGGTCATTCTGTACTACAATTAGACCTTGATGTTTCAGCTCTACCCGCCCCACCTTCAGGGTTACCTCCTTAAACCCCACCTGGGTCATAGGGAGTCCATTAGCTGCAATAATGGTCAAACTAGCGTCTGGGGGGTGAGCTTACTGTCATACCAATATTTCTTATACAGTATATTGGGCATAGTCGTTACCTGCAAACCGGTGTCGAGGAGGGCGTAGGTCGGGATACCGTCCACAGCAAGGGAGATGATGGGCCAACCTCCAACGTACTGATCACGCCAATCAGCTGGGTCTGTGGGGTCTATTCCTGAGGATTGGCCCTTGGCCTCAGGGGTTGCTCGTTTAACACTAGAACTACTGGACTCGTGACATCTATATAGAAATACATAGTGCAAAGTAGTCAAAATGACTACCTCAGTAGTTCTAGTGTTAAAGGGCACTGGCGAGAGTAGTGACCAGGCTTGTTGCACTTATAGCAGACGGGTTGTCCATACCGGCTGTCATTGTTCCTGCATCCATGAGACGTCCTCGGGGCTGTCAGCGAGCTGTATCTTCTCTGCTGGCTTGGCTTTCGATGATAGCTGTAAGGCAGCGAGGATTCTAGTGACATCATCACTCAGGCACTGGACTTAAGACAACAGCTCCTTCGGGGCTCCGGCTGCTGCTGCGGGAGGCGGCAGAGCCGACAAGGGGGCTGCCACTGAGACGGGAGCGGTGTCAGCTGGCCAGGGTGACGGGTTGGGGGCAGCAGCATCGACCATGTGTAGGGCTTTAATGGCCCGGTCTTTTAGAACCGCAAAGCTCAAATCCGCGTGCTCTAGAGACCACAGCCGTAGTTGTTTACAATCCTCGACGGACCCTAGCCCCTGCAGGAATTGCTCCACCAGCATTTTGTTGCTCTCAGCGTCAGTCATGGGGTCCACTTGCTTCAGGGTGCGTAGGGCCGTCTGCAACCTCAAGGCGTAGTCTCGGATGCTGTCTTGCGGGCGCTGTCGGCAGTTGTAGAACTGCATCCGCAACTCCGCTTCGGTGCGGGTTTCAAAAGCAACCTGTAGTTTGTCAAAGATGGCGGTTACTGAGACCTGGTCGGCATCTGCCCAGATCTCCACCTCCTGCTCGGCGGCGCCGGTTAGCTGCCCAAGTACCACAGCAGCACGCTGCATGCCAGTCATGGCATACAAATCAAGGATGGTACAGATTTTCTTTCTGAACGTCTGTAGGGCATCGGGTCCATCATACTGGGGTAGCCAGGCAGCATCGGGCACGTAGGGCAAGGAGATTGGCATTACCTGAGTGACCGCCGGGGCCACAGCTCCCCCCGGTCTTATGACCGGAGCGGGAGCCGCCGCATTCTCGGCATCTGCTGCGTCCGCGGGTGCCGCCACTCCAGCGGCCGGCGCCCCTCCACCATCAGGATTAGACGCGGACATCCTCCCGCTGTTCCCGCTTGGTCTTTTGCAGGCACTCTTTTCTGCGGCCTGCTAGTTTCGTTTTGCGACTTCTGGCATGCTTTCCGGCCGCGTTCCCAGGGGGCGGGGCTTTGGCTTTCGCGCCCTTTTATTGGGGAAGAAGACGCTGGGCTGTAGTTTTTTCGCGCCCAAAAATGGCGGCAAGATGGCGACTTCTGAAATTTTTGCAAAGGATCACCGCTGACTGTCCAATACAAGGCGCACTTCCACAAGGTAAGTGGATGGGTAAGTATGCTGTTCGTGACGCCAAGTTTCGGGGGTGTGCCGCGCCCGTGCCAGCAGCCGGCGCTGCTCAGGTCCGGGCCTTCAGGGGTGGTGGCTCGAGGGTCTCCGGACCCGGGGGTCTCGCGGACATGCCGAATAAATGGGGGGACGTAGATGTACGGGCTGGGCCGTAGTAAGTTCGTGACGCCACCCACGGTGTGTTGTGAGGTGGGACACCACCGCTGCTGTTATAGGGCACCCGGGGGAGATGTTGTGCAGCAAGTAGTTAACCCCTCCATTCGCAGGGATGGTGGCCCCGGGACCTGGTGACTCGATGACAGTGCAGATGACAGGTGACCCGAGGGGTGTTGGTGTACTCACTGTTAGTAAAACACACAAGTCTCTGGTAAACCAAGGTGATGTTGGCCGGTGCCGCGGCCGGTTGCGTTCAGGGTCCCCCACCCGGCTGGTGGTCTCTATCATTTTCCTGCACTGCTTGTGTAAGGTGGACTTTCCTAGTGTGAAACTCAGGAGTCTGCTCCCAGCTGGATGTGGCCTAAGGAGCCATGCCCGCAGACGCTGGCCCGTGGGATCTATGGGCCCTGGCGGTGACCTCTTATCCCTAATCGGTGGGCTGTTGTCTTCTATGAGGGACTTTGGGTGGGACAGGACCTCTAGTCTTGGCCTCAATGGGTTAATTAACCAGTCCGCTTGGTTCCGGTTTCTGGCTTCAGGGTCCGAGTACCGCCCTTTGTGCTACGGTTTCCGGGTCAGTTCCCCGTGTCGGTACCGGGGGGCTACAACCCTGTCCCGGTCCACCTCGGTTCCACTGAGCCGTCTTCCTGTCTCCTGCTGACGGAGACCACCGTCTGCCTCCTAGCCAGTGGCACCAGGGCTCCTACCCTGGTACCGTTCAACTTGAACTTCACTGCTGGAGCTACCCCTAGCTCCAGCCCACACTCTTCTCCACTTGAACTTCAAAACTGAACTAACGCTTAACTGCTGTTTTTCCCTCCCTGGGCTGTCTAGACCCCTGGGTGGGCGTGTTCCAACCGCCTGGTCACGCCCACTGGTGTGTCTATCTTTCCCTAAGGGGGGTGACTAGGGTTTTTGGCTGGCTGTGTGTTACCTAATGAGGGAAAGTGTAATGCAGGGGCCTAATTGTGACTACCTCGTTTTGCCAGGGCGTCACATTTGCATACAGTATAATTAGTTGCAGACTGAGGAGAGGCCCCCTTACCTGCATAGGCTCATCAGTGCATATAAGAGGAATTTCAGCTTTTGGGTTAACAATGGTGATGGAGTCATCACAGGTCTATAGGGGGCTTTACACGCAACGACATCGCTAACGAGATGTCGTTGAGGTCACGGAATTCGTCACGCACATCCGGCCTCGTTAGTGACGTCATTGCGTGTGACACGTACAATCGACCACTAACGATGCAAAATACTCACCAAATCAATGATTGTTGACACGTTGTCTATTTCCCAAATGTCGTTCCTTGTTCTGGATGCAGATTGTTCGTCGTTCCTGAGGCAGCACACATCGTTACTTGTGACACACCAGGAACGACGAACAACACCGTACCTGCGTCCTCCTGTAATGAGGTGGGCGTGACTTCCATGCAGCTGCTCTCTGCCCCTCAGCTTCTATTGGACGCCTGCCGTGTGACGTCGCTGTGATGCTGCACGAACCGCCCCTTTATAAAAGAGGCTGTTCGCCGGCCACAGCGACCTTGCTAGGAAGGTAAGTATGTGTGACGGGTCCTAGCGATATTGTGCGCCACGGGCAGTGATTTGCCCGTGACACACAAATGACGGGGGCGGGTGCTATCACGAGCAACATCACTAGCGATGTCGCTGCGTGAAAAGCAGCCTTATCTCTGAGACGTCTATCAATCCTTATGGCTAGTGTCATAGTGGTCTCTAATAACTCAGAAGTTTCATATAGCATCAGTGAATGTTTCTGTCTTTCTGACAGATCCTGACAAAATTGGCTTTTAAGGATAGAGTTATTCTACGTGGTGTCACTTGCCCATCTACAGAACCCCGAGGAAAACTTCTCCGCCAGCTGTTCCCCTGCTGGAGCTTATGGAGCTTATATTAAGCAAGGGAGACACAGTCAGGGTCATCATAAACAAGGCCCAGAGCCGCAAAAAAAAAATTGACGGTCCGGAGTGACTGAGTCGGAAGGAAGTGAAAAAGCGGAAGTTTGTGGATCACCTTGCAAGAGGGAGGTAACAATGCCAACTGGTTGTTCCTCACCCCTGGAAGAGCGAGGATGAAGATTAAAGTTGCAAGCTTCATGAAAACCCACAAATTTATCACATCCCAAAGAAAACCTGTCTGGTAGTGCCACCTAAGTTCAGTTTCTGCATAGATGGCTGCCAGACCTGAGGGCTGCTAGTGCAGATTTAAAAAAAAAATCATATCACAGATCTGTCAGATCTAAAGACAGTCTGCATCTGATCTGTAAGGCTGCTTTCACACCTCCGGTTTTAGCAGAGTCGGCCAATCCGGGTCTAAAACCTATGCAACGGATGCGGCGACAAAACCGCATCCTTTGCATAAGTTTTTGACATGCGGCCCATCCGGTGTTTGCCGATTGCGGCACGCTACTGAGCATGCGCAGTGGAAAAAAACGCATGCGGCGGCCGGATGCGGTGTTTGCTGCAGGACGCCGCATGCGGCGTCCATAGGCATGCATTGCAAATCGCGCCGCATCGGCTCGATGCGGCGCAATTTGCAATGCATGCCTATGGACGCCGAATGCGTTTTTTTTTGCCGGACAAAAAACCGTGCCAGGCAACGTTCCATCCGGCCGCCGCATCAGCTAAATCTGCCGCATGCGGCAAAAACCGGACAGAACGCAAGCCCATGCGGCACAATCTGGCACTAATGAAAGTCTATGCAAAAAAATCGCAACCGGCGGCAAAAAAAAACGGTTGCGTTTTTTCTGCAAAGCGCCGGATTGTGCCGCACAGGAAAAAACGGATGTGTGAAAGCAGCCTAAGAGCTGACACAGGAGCCATGAAAAAATCCTTCAAAAATGTGGGCCAGATATAATGTCATGGTAGAAAGCCTGGACAAGAGTGTACCTGTGCAGTTGTGACGCCCCGGCCTATCAGGTCGTCACAGGGTATTGTGCAATCTGCCCTTTTGCACAGTATCCAATCCTCCTTGGTTACGGATCCTTGTTCTTTGGTGTTGCTAAGAGCCGAGCCAGTCAAAATCCTAGGAACACTTTGCAACATACCCACCAGACACACCATTGGGGGGCCTGAAGGGAATAGGGCCGTCCACATGGGGGGTTGGTAGGGGAAAGTGAAAAAATAAAAGGAGTTGTGCGGTGACTCTCAAGGAGAGAGGTCATGGGAGTGTGTAGTTGGAGGTGAAAGAGAGTGGAGGTCAGGAGCAGGGCTCCTTGAGTACTAGGTGGCAGACGTTGGTCTGGGCCTGGTAGGAGCTGGAATCCCGGTCGCAGGGGATCATGTCAAGGGGCATGGATTGCCAAGGAGGGAAGCCGGCGGCCTTGAGTCATCTCCGGGCAGGGGCCAGGGCACGACTGGGTACGTGGACCCTAGGCCGGGAAGTAGCTTCACGCAGCCCGGTAATTTACCCGACGGGGGTGAAGTCTTCAAGATTCATTCCTCTCCCGCTCCAAAATCGGGGTACTAGCACACCACCGATGGGATAGGAGTTTTCCCAAATACAGTCCAGAAAATCCCGAGCGTGAACACTGAGAGCAAGCTCACTCCGTTAGCCATACGGGTGAGCGGGACCCAATTAGTTCCATACTAGAGGTTCCAACAAAGAGAAGGTGCCATGGAAAAGGTCCCAGGCTAACAAGCAACACCAAGGGCACGGATCCACTCATGCTCCCTCTCTGCTGCAGCTCAGAATTCTGGTTTACAAGCTGTCGGTGTCAGTATTTTTGGACTGAGTGAGTACGCAGAAAACACCTTTCCTTCTCCCAACGGCACCCCTGCACCACCACCACCGGGCCCCGGGACACAACCCCCTACCCACGGAGGGGTTAAACACCTTGCTGCCTTACCACCGCCACCGGGCTCCCCAACAGCAGCGGTGGTACTCCGTGTTACCACGCACCGTGGGTGGCGTCACGAACTTCTAACTCCCCTGTACATACTCCCCTTTTTAAATTCGAATGTTCGCGCGAAAACCTGGGTCTGGAGAACCCTCGAGCCACCCCGGCTCCGGATCCGAGCGGCTCGGACGCTGACACATGGGCATTACACAGTCCCTCAAAGCTAAGGCTCCAAAGGCTATCCCTGCCCCCAGGATTTCCCCTGAAAGTGGAGATGCCTGAGTCCTGTGCCATGCCATACTTCTAGATACAACTCACCTCAATGTCCCCCCCACTTCACCCATGGGAGTAAAGGGGAAGGAGTGCAAGTGGAAGAAACAGATAAAACAGGCAAGGAAACAGATATAAAAGACTCCAAATCTTCTCTAGAGGGAGCTTTACTGCTGCAATAAGAATGAACAACACAGCTCTACAGAGACAATCTCCTTCAGCATGGTCAGTTATAGTATGAACTATATCCGGCATGGAGTGCAGCCAGAGGAAGGGATAATAATAAAGCTAAGAGCATTCTCAGGCAGCATGGAAAAAGTCCTTAACCCCTTCAGCAAGAAGGGCAAGTATATCCGCACGATAATAGTCAGAAGGCCTATGATCAATAAACGCTGAGACCTCCCGATCTCATGTCCTCAGAGGTGACATGAGGAGGTGGCATACTCATGGCACTGCGTTTGTTTATACATTGAGAAAGCTGTATGTAAAGCTCATCTAAAAATAGGAAATAGTCATTCTGATCACTTCCAGATCCACTAGGTGTCTGTCATTATGATGCTATGATTATCATCTTCTTATTCCCTTTTAAAACAAATTGTATGCAATTATATTAAGAGTTTTCTGATTTATTCTCAGTTGGGTTTACCTCAAGTACTCTCAGCTAAAAACTATTTAGTAAGAATTTTGCCCACTTGAAAATTATTCTGTAAAATGCATGTTTAGAGAGCAATATTATTAACTAAACACTTATCTATGGACTGCCAAATGACAGGTGATGTTCAGGGTTAATGACTGACATTTAACCTAGAATGCATCTAGGGTAAACGAATACAAAAATACCCCCAAAAAGAAAAGTATTCAGACATAAGATGTGTAAGTTATCTATATCCACAGAGAATGATGTATAAACAGCTCCGTGTTCTCTCTCCCAGCAGAAAGTCACAGCAAGGTTTCAAGCATCAAACATTAGTGAATCATAGACAGCCATCTCCATGTATCCAAACACGTGTCGCTCTGTCTTTGAAGATGATATTCTTTTAGTTTTAGTCAATAAAAATTTTATTCAAAGCATACTATTGATATTCCAAATTCAAGGAGTTGTCTCCTACTCGGCCAACTCCTTCTCAATGAGTGTTTGCTCTCATTAAAAATGCTTACACTCACCTGCTGTGCCAACACCATTCTATCAGTGTTGGCACTCACTCTCCTGGGTCTCACATGACGTTGTTACATCATATGATCCTTGCACTCTATCAGCACCGACTTCCATCTTCTCCCTGCCTTTGGATGCATCAAACATCAAGAGGAAGTGAGCACCTAAACAAACGTCTGACTTCCTCTTGGTGTTTAATTCGTCCAGAGTGAAGCTAGTGCTGATTGAGCACAAGACTTGCGGGACATAACTTCACATGAGCCCCAGGAGAGAAAGTGTTGACACTGCTGGAATGGTGCCAGAGGTGAGTATAAGTGTTGTTATTTTAACAGAGGGCAAACACTTTAATTAAGAAGGGGTTGTCCAAGAAGTGGATAACTGTTGGGAATGTCAGTTATGCTGTTGCTGCTGTGAGCTCCCTCTTGTGGATAGGAATAGTTTTGACAGAGACCAGGTGTTCTTGAGCAATGGGCGTTTCCATTGCTAACTCTCTGCCTATTTAAGCCTTGGCCTCCTGGCTGTCTGAGCCGGTTATCATTGTCCTGTGGCTAACATGCTTTTTCATCTTGCTTCTCACCATATCTACCCCAGGTAAGTGCTTGGTTCTTTCTTAATTGTTTTTGTTCTTATCTGGGTTTGTCATTTATTGTGGTTATTGTCCATTTATTTGCATGCAGGAATCTTCCCTCTTTATTGCTTAGCTGGGAAGCTCCCTGTAGCTATGTTTGGAGTTTTGCTCCTATAAGTTCATGTGTTTATTTCTTCTTGAATTTGTAATTGTTCTTGTTTTTCTGTTCATTGGTTTGACAAGAGCGCCTGATATAGGACAGAGTAGAGATAGTACAAAAAGGTTCTCAGATCGCACGATCAGGTATTTGGGTTTTTGTAGGGTTTTTCTCTGGCCACCATCAGCCCCTTTCCAATCCTTTCCTATTTAGTTAGTGGGGCCTCACCTTTGCTAATCCTATCCTCCAACTGTGTATTGTATTTTCCTATATCACCATACTCTTTGAATATGGCAGGCTTGCTATACCTTTGGGGGTCTACTCTGAGGCAGAGAGTTATTCATCCTTCCTTCCTTCCTTTAGGATAGCTAGTTTCTCCGGCTGGGTTCGCGGTGCATAGGATGCATAGTTCACTCCTCAGCTACTTCTAGTGTTGGTGCTTAGTTAGGGATGGCGGCCAGATTAGTTGCCAATGCTCTTGTCAGCTTTTTGCCAATGATACATTGTGATCTTGCATGGTTCCGGATCATAAGAGTATAACTGGCCTACTATTTAAAGGGTACTCTTAAGAAGGAAAAAGCAAAAAAAAAAGTCTGCTTAATTTTTTTTGTGTGTATTTTTCCTCTTTTTCTCTGAGTTCCGTGGAAGATCTTTTTCTAGCATGGATGAATTGGGTGAGCGTGTTGCTCATCTTGATGCTAAGGTTTGTCATATAGAGTCCTATCTTGCAGAGATTCCCCTTGCAGAGCCTAAGATTCCCATTCCTGAATTTTTTTCGAGAGATAGGTCGAGATTTTTGAGCTTCAAAAATAATTGTTAATCATTTTTTGACCTGCTCCCTAAGTCCTCAGGGAATCCCGTACAGCAGGTCAAGATTGTCATCTCCTTGCTGCGTGGTGACCCTCATCATTGGGCCTTCTCTTTGGCGTCTGATGATCCGATTCTCAGTGATGTGGACTCCTTTTTTCAGGCATTGGGATTATTATATGACGAACCCAATATTGTGGATCAAGCAGAAAAGGCCTTGTTGCTCTTAACCCAGGGTCTGGATTCTGCAGAAAATTTTTGTCAGAAATTTAGAAAGTGGGCGGTCCTTACCAAATGGAATGATGACGTGCTTGCGGCTCTTTTTCGGAAGGGTATTGCTGATAATGTGAAGGATGTAATGGTAGGATTTCCCGTCCCTTCTGGTCTTGATGCCTCTATGACCTTAGCCATTCAGATCGATAGGCGGTTACGTGAGTGCAGGAAGATACCTGCTGGTTTTGTGCCTGTGGAACAGCCTTTGGAGCCCATGGAGTGTGATAGGGTTCTTTCTAATGCTAGTCGGCAGGGGTTCAGACGGAAGAATAGACTGTGCTTCTATTGTGGAGACGCTTCTCATAACATCTCTGTCTGCCCTAAACGTGAAAGGAGATTGGCTACTTCTGTTACTGTGGGTTCTTTGCAACCAAAGTTTCTTTTGTCTGTCACATTGATTTGCTCATTCTCTTCCTTTTCTGCATTTGCCTTTGTGGACTCAGGGGCAGCACTTAATTTGATGGATTTTGAGTTTGCTAGAGATTGTGGTTACCCCATAGTTCCTTTGCAAACTCCTATTCCTTTAAGGGGCATTGATGCTACCCCCTTGGCAGAAAATAAACCCCAATTTTGGACCCAGGTGACTATGAGAGTAGCACCAGCGCATCAGGAAACTTGTACATTTTTTAGTATTACATAATTTACATGATACTTTGGTACTAGGATTTCTGTGGCTGCAGACCCATAATCCAGTTCTTGACTGGAGATCCTTGTCAGTAGCTAGTTGGGGTTGCATCAGGACCTTTCCGTGTCTTCCACATCTGATCAGACAGTTGATGTTCCGGCATATTTGTCTGATTTCCGTGATGTATTTAATGACCAGGAATCTGATTCTCTGCACCCACACCGGGACTATGACTGTGCCATTGAGTTGGTGCCAGGTTGTAAATTTCCCAAGGGGCGGATTTTCAACTTGTCTGTGCCCGAACATGATGCCATGCGGTCATACATCAGGGAATCATTGGAGAAGGGGCACATTCGGCCCTCATCTTCTCCTTTGGGTGCTGGCTTTTTCTTTGTTGCTAAGAAAGATGGGTCGTTGAGACCTTGTATTGATTACCGCCTTCTTAATAAAATCATGGTCAAATATCAGTACTCTTTGCCTCTGATGTCTGATCTTTTCTCTAGAGGGAAGAGTGCCAAATGGTTTACGAATCTGGATCTTAAGGGAGCGTATAATCTCATCCGTATTAAGGAGGGTGATGAAAAGGAGGGTGATGAATGGAAGATGGCTTTTAATACTCCTGAGGGGCATTTTGAGTACCTAGTCATACCTTTTGCGCTCACTAATGCCCCCTCCATCTTCCAGGCCTTCATGAATGACATTTTCCGGGACCTTATTGGTACATTTTTGATTGTCTATTTGGATGACATCTTGATTTTTTCTGATGATTGGGACTCTCATGTTGAGCAAATATGGGCTTTTTTCCAGATACTCAAGGATAATGCACTGTACGTTAGGGGTCAAAGTGCCTCTTTGGGGTGCAAAAGATTTCCTTCTTGGGGTTCATTTTGTCTCCATCTGCTATCAAAATGGACCCGGTCAAGGTTCAGGCTATTTACGACTGAGTGCAACCAACTTCTCTAAAATTCCTGCAGCAGTTTTTGGGGTTTGCGTATTTTTACCGTAAATTTATAGCCAATTTTATTAGCATTGTAAAACCTGACAGATTTGACCAAAAAGGGAGCTGATGCTGACAATTGGACCCCAGAGGCAATTGTGGCCTTCTAGGAGCTTAAAAGGCGGTTCACTTCTGCCCCGATCCTGCAGCAACCTGATGTGTCTCACCCATTTCAAGTTGAGATAGATGCTTCAGAGATCGGAGCAGGAGCTGTTCTGTCTCAATGAGACTCTATTTCGGGTAAACTTAAGCCCTGTGCATTTTTCTCTTGGAAGTTTGCTCCTTCTGAATGGAATTATGATGTGGGCAACCGGGAATTACTGGCTATGAAGTGGGCATTTAAAGAATGGAGACATTGTTTGGAAGGGGCTAGACATCAAGTTGTGCTGCTTTCGGACCACAAGAATCTTACCTATCTGGAATCTGCCAAGAGGTTGAATCCTCGGCAGGCCAGGTGGGCTTTGTTTTTTACTCTGTTTAATTTTGTGGTCTCTTTTCTGCCGGGCACCATGAATGTTAAGGCCGATGCCCTTTCTAGGAGTTTCTGTGCTGACTCCTTGGGGGTTGCCGAGCCGTCTACTATCCTGAATGATGGTGTAGTTCTTTCAGCCATTTTGCCTGATCTGTGGTTGGCCCTGGAGAGATTTCAGGGGGATAAACCTGAGAGATGTTCTGCTGGGAAACTGTTTTTCCCGGATCAATGGAGAAACCAAGTTGTCTCTGAGGTTCATTGCTCTGTTTTGGCGGGTCATCCTGGTATTTTTGGTACTCAGGATCTTATGAGCCGCTCTTTTTGGTGGCTTTCCCTGTCCCGGGATGTCTGTAGTTTTGTGCAGTCGTGTGGAGTTTGTTCTAGGTCCAAGCCCTGTTGTTCACGTTCTAGTGGGCTATTATTGCCTTTGCCGGTACCTAAGAGACCTTGGACGCACATCTCTATGGATTTTATTTCAGAGCTTCCCGTCTCTTAGAAAATGACTGTGATTTGGGTAATCTGTGATAGATTCTCTAAGATGGTCCACTTAGTCCTACTATCTAAGTTGCTGTCTTCATCAGAGTTGGTGCCTTTTTTTCCAACATGATGTTCGTTTGCATGGTATTCCCGAAAGCATTGTTTCTGACAGAGGAGTGCAGTTCGTATCCAGATTTTGGAGGATTTTTTGTTCCAAATTCGGTGTTCAGCTGTCTTTCTCCTCAGCGTTTCATCCTCAGACCAACGGTCAGACTGAAAGAGCTAACCAGACCCTGGAGACATATTTACGATGTTTTGTTTCTGCGGATCAGGATGGTTGGGTTTCATTTTTGCCTTTGGCTGAATTAGCCCTTAACATTAGGGCTAGCTCTACCACATTGGTGTCCCCATTTTTCTGCAATTTTGGGTTTCACTCCAGGTTCTTCTCAGGGCAGCTTGAGGCATCTGACTGTCCGGGGGTGGATTCGGTGGTAAACAGAATGCAGCAGATTTAGGGGCAGGTAGTGGATAAATTGTGTCAATCCCAAATAACTGGCCAAAAATTTGCCAACCGGCGTCGAACTGTTGGTCCCCGGTTTAAAGTGGGGGACACGGTGTGGTTGTCCTCCAGAAATATTCCAATGACAGTTCCATCTCCTAAATTTAAACCCAGATTTATTGGACCTGATAAGATTTCAGAGATTATCAACCCTGTATCATTTCGTTTGGCTCTGCCTGCGTCATTTAAGATTCACAATGTCTTCCATAAGTCCTTGTTGAAGAGACATGTGGAGCCAACAGTTCCTGCAGAAGCGCCTCCTGACCCTATTTTGGTACAAGGGGATCTGGAGTATGAGGTTGAAAAAATTCTGGATTCCCATCGCTGTAGATATAAGCTTCAGTACCTTGTCAAATGGAAGGGTTATGGGCAGGAGGATAACTCTTGGGTTGTGGCTTCTGACATTCATGCGGACAGTTTCGTTTACGCCTTCCATCATGCCCATCCTGAGCGACCCGGTGGCGTTGGTGAGGGTTCGGTGACCCCTCCTCAAGGTGAGGGTACTGTTGTGAATGTCAGTTATGCTGTTGCTGCTGTGAGGCTCTTTCTTGTGGCCAGGAGTGGTTTTGACAGAGACCAGGTATTCTTGAGCAATGGGCATTTCCATTGCTAACTCTCTGCCTATTTAAGCCTTGGCCTCCTGGCTGTCTGAGCCGGTTATTATTGTCCTGTGGCTCACCTGCCTTTTCATCTTGCTTCTGACCAAATCTACCCCAGATAAGTGCTTAGTTCTTTCTTAGTTGTTTTTGTTCTTTTTGTTCTTATCTGGGTTTGTCATTTATTGTGGTTATTGTCCATTTATTTGCATGCAGGAATCTTCCCTCTTTATTGCTTAGCTGGGAAGCTCCATGTAGCTATGTTTGGAGTTTTGCTCCTTTAAGTCCATGTGTTTGTTTCTTCTTGAATTTGTAATTGTTCTTGTTTCTCTGTTCATTGGTTTGACAAGAGCGCCTGATATAGGACGGAGTACAGATCGTGCGATCTGAGGACCTTTTTGTACTATCAGGTATTTGGGTTATTGTAGGGTTTTTCTCTGGCCACCATCAGCCCCTTTCCTATCCTTTCCTATTTAGTTAGTGGGGCCTCACCTTTGCTAATCCTATCCTCCATCTGTGTATTGTATTTTCCTATATCACTGTAGTCTTTGAATGAGAGGGGCTTGCTATACCTTTGGGGGTCTACTCTGAGGCAGAGAGTTATTCATCCTTCCTTCCTTTAGGATAGCTAGTTTATCCGGCTGGGTTCGCGGTGCATAGCATGTTAGTTCACTCCTCAACTACTTCTAGTGTTGATGGTTGGTGTTGGTGTTGGTGGTAAAGGGATGGCGGCTAGATTAGTTGCCAATGCTCTTGTCACCTTTTTGCCAATGATACATTGTGATCTTCCATGGTTCCGGATCATAACAGATAACCCCTTTGAGGTAAATTAATGTCATGACAAATGTTACCTGCCCAAGACTACCCACTGTGAGTTTCAATTGAAAAAAAAACCCATAACTCTGGACTAATGGTGAAAAAGTGTTTTTTTCCAGGATCTAGTATTTTTAGGCTACATTATCAGAATCAAATTTGTGGTGTCCCACTTTCAGCATCTCCATGATTAGCTAATACAAGGCACCATAGTGCTTAATTGACTTCTGCAATCTCTTCGTTGTTGGCCATTTATGCTGTGAGCGCTGTGTGTGCAAAAAAAGACAGCACTCCGACCAATGTTATTCAATAGAGCAGTTCAAATAATTGTTTGTTATTTTTTTACATCGATCAAATGTCTGAGTAAAAAACGCTACAGCATAGCATATGCTATTCTCTTCCATATTTCTGTTCTGCGGTGTTCAGGTACACACTAATGGGTTGCCTGTCGGACTCTGTTCACATTGCAGAGTCTGACAGGCAACCTGATTTTTTCCTATTTGCTCAGCCTCAGCTGGGCGTTGGCTGACTCTTTTACACTGCTTTCCAGTCCTCCAGGACTTAATTCCTGTGGAGTGGTGTGTGGCTTCTTGAGACTCGGGTTGCTAATTCCTATTCACCTGTTTCCTCACTATTTAAGGTTTGGGAGTTTGTTTGTTGCTGCCGATAATAGCTTCAGCTTATGCTCCTGCAAGTCTGGTCTTTGTGGTGAACTTATTCTTGGTGACCAGTAGTTTGCTGTTTGAGTGGTGTGGACGTTTCCCTGTTGTGCATTTACTTCCTTCCTTATACTTTATTCCCTCCCATACACGTATAGACTTTCCTTTGTGTTTGTGTGCAGTGTGTACGAGTTTTGTTGTCTGTCATTTTGTGGGGTTTGTTATGGCATGTCCAGCCCATCCCAAGTATGGGGGAGAGAAGGACTAAGAACAGGGCTCAAACAGGCGTCTGGGTCATGCTGGTGGCTCAGACCTCGCTACCATCAAGCTTACCTCTGAGCTAAGGGACAGTGCAGGGACCCCAGCCTGAGGGCCAGTATAGGTTTTCCTATTTAGTCATTTTATACCCCATGATAATTTTGAATAAGCTGCACCTCTTTAAAGACTGCATGAAATAAAATCATATCTCATACATATCATCCTCATGGCATACGGTTGTTAAGGATACGTGTCAATTCTGTAACAGCATATTAAACCTATAAATAAAAGTTACACATATTATAAATATAGCTTTGTTATTAATATATAACATTTTAAAAAAAATATATACTGTATTTGTGAGTGGAAAGACAATTATAGGAATACAAATCAAGATTTTTACTTTAATCCTAAAAATCTAAAATATATCTCAGAAATGGTCCCAAAATACAGCAATTGATATATAGTGTTTCAGGGACTGAAAAAAGAAATCCCTAAAAATGATGGATGTTCCTAATACATAGATTCATAAATTAAGCATAAATTAGTAATTCTAGTAGTTCATAGAAAAATAAATGAATTAATAATAAAAATATAACACTATATACAGCTCTGGCAAACATTAAGAGACCTCTTCCAAATTGTTAGTTTTTCAGATTTTTCTCTTTATAGGTATATTTTTGAGTAAATTATTCTTTTATTCTATAAACTACTGACAACATGTGTCCGAATTTCCAAGCAATACATTTTGTATTTATTTTCTGAAAATGACAAATGGTCAAAATAACAAAACAATGCACAGTGCTTTCAGACCTCAAATAATGCAAAGAAAACAAGTTCATAATCATTTAGAAACAACAATACTAATAATGTTTTATATCACGAAGAGTTCAGAAATCAATATTTTGTGGAATAACTATGATTTTTCATCACAGCTTTCATGCGTCTTGGCTGCTTTCCACCAGTCTTTTACACTCCTTTTGGGTGACCTTATGCCACTAATGGTGTAAAAATTTAAGCAGTTCTTCTTTGTTTGATGCATTGTTACTCTCCATCTTTCTCTTGATTACATTCCAGAGGTTTTCAATGGGGTTCAGGTGTGGAGATTGGGCTGGCCATGACAGGGTTTTGATGTGGAGGTCCTTCATCCACACATTGATTGACCTAGCTGTGTGGCATGGTGCATTATCATGCTGGAAAAAAACAGTCCTCACAGTTGGAGAACATTGCCTGAGCAGAAGGAAGCAACTGTTTTTCCAGGATAACCTTGTATGTGGCTTGATTCATACGTCTTTCGCAAAGATGTTTGTTGAATTTTCTTTACCTGATTATCAGTTCTGCCCAACACCTGGTCGTCTAATGGTTAGAAGGAGATCTGGAGAGGCGTACAAGCCACAGTGTCTTGTACCCACTGTGAAATTTGGTAGAGGATTGATGATGATCTGGGGATGCTTCAGCAAGGCTGGAATTGGGCAGGTTAATCTTTGCGAAGGACGTATGAATCAAGCCGCATATATCTCCATATAATTTAATGCACAGCTCATAGTCCATATAGTAATACACCACTCGCGATGCCAAAAAATGTACTACCAAGTTTGAGGAGCCTGGTGTCAGTGCTGGCACTGAGCCCTAAACTCACACAATGGATGTGTGGTCTGCCACTATTGGTGATGCGCCACTGACGGTACTGCAGCTGTGTACAGCAAAGTCCCCATTCTAGTGACCCAGTAACATGAGGCATAGGCACTATGAAATGCACGTGCCTTGGCTTAGTAAAAATGTAGTAAAAGTAGTTAGTAAAAGTAGTCGGTTGAGCTCCACAACCCCTTCAATCACCTGAAGAATTGGTATTCATAGGATTCTGGTGACAGGTGGCTGTGTTATACCGCAGCACCTGCCTCTAACAACTGAAAATCAAGCCAGGTCCAATTTCTGCTGCTTAATCATTTACAGTCAAAGATGCTTTCAGTCACTTACAGTGGCATTTAAAGGGTTCCCTACTGACTGATCATGGGATGCAGATGCATGATAATGGCGGTCCAGGATATGGTTAAGATCTCATTGCTATGGTAGACAGATGGCTTGATTTCATAGTAGATCATTATTATCACTACTACAATATATAGCAGAAGCAGTGAAATGATCAGGTTCAAAAAAAACAAAACAAAAGCATGAAAAAAGAAAAATGGCGCAACTCTGAAGGGGTTAATTAAAGGCAAAACTATATATCATCACATTTCTAGATGTAATCCGTTTCATACTGCAAAAATATCCTCTTTTATAGAATGTGGTCACCACCAGATACTGTATAATCAAGATGTAAGCTGCTGCCTGTCGAATGCACATTTGCAGCACCAGACAACCAGTTTGTAATATTTAGTCTTGCCTTGGTTTCCCCATGACTTCGAGCTATTATTTTTGATACGTGATATTGTTGCTGTGCTTTTCTTTTCTTTTTTTTATTTTTTCCCCCCAAGTATAGATTGTTGAGATGGAGCAGATAGTCGGGGATTAGTGGAGCGATATGGCGATAATCTTAATTTGTTCAGGTGTTGTGTGTACGCTGCCAAGTCACTTCAGTAGTCTTTGACATCCAACTTGCTATTATTATCTTCCAACCGTATCCTTATGGCTACAGGCAAGCATTTGTTCTAAATTGTATAGTAAATCAATGTCCTCCACTGGGTATCTGAAGCTCACACATCCCATGAAATAGAAGGTCAACTTATAGATCGAAGGATTATATTAAGTTAGACTTGATGACTTCAATAATATATATATATATATATATATATATATATGTATATATATATATATATATATATATATATATATATATATATATATTAGTGCCTTGCGAAAGTATTCAGCCCTCTTGAATTTTTCAATCTTTTCCCACATTTCAGGATTCAAACATAAAGATAAAAATGTTATGGTGAAAAATCAACAAGTGGGACTCAATTGTGAAGGTGAACAATATTTATTGCTTATTTTAAACTTTTGATAAAAAAAAATAATAAACTGAAAATTGGGGCGTGCAATATTATTCATCCCCTTTACTTTCATTGCAGCAAACTCACTGCAGGAGTTCATTGAGGATCTCTGAATGATCCAATGTTGTCCTAAATAACTGAAAATGATAAATAAAAGTCACCTGTGTGTAATAAAGTCTCTGTATAAATGTACCTGCTCTGTGATAGTCTCAGTGTTCTGTTTAAAGCGCAGAGAGCATCATGAAGACCAAGGAACATAACAGGCAGGTCCGTGATACTGTTGTGGAGAAGTTTAAAGCCGGATTTGGTTACAAAAAGATTTTCACAACTTTAAACATCCCAAGAAGCACTGTGCAAGCGATCATATGGAAATGGAAGGAGTATCATACCACTGCAAATCTACCAAGACCCGGCCGTCCAGCCAAACTTTCATCTCAAACAAGGAGAAGACTGATCAGAGATGCAACCAAGAGGCCCATGATCACTCTGGATGAACTGCAGAGATCTAAAGCTGAGGTGGGAGAGTCTGTTCATAGGACAACAATCAGTCGTACACTGCACAAATCTGGCCTTTATAGAAGAGTGGCAAGAAGAAAGCCATTTCTCAAAGATATGCATAAAAAGTGTCCTTTAAAGTTTGCAACAAGCCACCTGTGAGACACCAAACATGTGGAAGAAGGTGCTCTGGTCAGATGAAACCAAAATTGAACTATTTGGGCACAATGCCAAACGATATGTTTGGGTTAAAAGCAACACAGCTCATCACCCTGAACAAACCATCCCCACTGTCAAACATGGTGGTGGTAGCATCGTGGTTTGGACCTGCTTTTCTTCAGCAGGGACAGGGAAGATGGTTAAAATTGATGGGAAGATGGATGGAGCCAAATACAGGACCATTGTTGAAGAAAACGTGTTGGAGTCTACAAAAGACCTGAGACTGGGACGGAGATTTGTCTATCAACAAGACAAGGATCCAAAACATAAAGCAAAATCTACAATGGAATGGTTCACAAATAAACATATCCAGATGTTAGAATGGCCAAGTCACAATCCAGACCTGAATCCAATCAAGAATCTGTGGAAAGAGCTGAAAACTGCTGTTCACAAACGCCTCCATCCAACCTCACTCAGCTCCAGCTGTCTGCAAAGGAAGAAATGGGCAAGAATTTCAGTCTCTCGATGTGCAAAACTGATAGACACATACCCCAAGCGACTGCAGCTGTAATCACAGCAAAAGGTGGCGCTAAAAAGTATTAACTTAAAGGGGCTGAATAATATTGCACGCCCCGATTTTCAGTTTATTATTTTTTATAAAAGTTTAAAATAAACAATAAATTTCATTCAACTTCACAATTGTGTCCCACTTGTTGTTGATTCTTCACCATAAAATTAAAATTTTTGTCTTTGTGTTTGAAGCCTGAAATGTGGGAAAAGGTTGAAAAATGTAAAGGGGCTAAATACTTGCACAAGGCACTGTGTATATATATATATATATATATATATATATATATACACATATATTTTACAGCAGGTGGAATTGTAGCTCCCCTGAAGCCATCAGGGAGCTACAAGGTGATGCATCCTGTCAAAGATGCAGGGCCTACTCCCAGGTACCCAGAAGACCAGTGCTGGTAACAGCAAAACACATTATAATCCTTGTTTTTCCCCATTCCAAAAGACTGGTGACAGGCTAGGGTTGGAACCAATGGATGGCCACCTAGGGGTGGAGCAGATACGGTCCACTAGACAACAACCAGGTGGGAGGGGTTTGACAGTCAGGTGGAGTCAGTTAGTGTAAGTGAGAGGAGATGGACGTAACCGCAGTGACAGGGGAGTGTAATGGTGACCTGAGGGCCCAGGCATGTGGTTGCCAGTGGAGTATGGTGGAGTGCTCCTGGAACCACAGCACTGACGGGGTACAGAATCATAGGTCAGGCAAATGCTCCAGGCAGACCTAATAAAATCTGCACAGTGAGGGGACCATTCAGGACCTCACTGACCGTAAAGTTCGGGACTCAGTAGCAACAGGAGATCCGGGGATCAGGACAAGAGAAACCGACCCCACAGGGTTCAAGCAACCTGTCATACAGACTAAGACTCAGAGACTACCAGGAGGGGACCTCCAGATGCTCCAAGCCACGGGGACCCACCAACCGGAGACAGGTGCAGGGGAAAGAAGCCACCAGGTTACCACACCGGCACTGAGACTAAGGGGACCAGTGGTCAGGACCAGTCATCTTCATGTTGCCATCCATATGAAAGCTGTGAGTAAAGGAACCAGTTACACTGCAATCCCTTGTGTGGCCTACCTTCTTTCCGCGCCTAACAATATCATCTATTCCCCGGGGCCTGGTCTTACTTGCGGAGGGCCGAACATCCAGGCTGCCACTAACACCAGCCCCAGTAGTGAGAACTGTGCAGTGGCGGCTCCACTAAAATTGCAGCAACCCGCAAGTGGCGTCACAACAAAAGCTTTTATTTAATCTCCCTCTGTAAATATTATCTCTTTTAAAAGTGCCCCCCAGGGTGACGGAACCGGGCAACAGCCACCCAGTGACATCTCCCCAGCAATACATCGCCCGGGACCGAGTACCCCATAGAATTTCTCACTGGATGTCAGGAACAACACATCCAAGCCACACGGGCAAATAAAACAAAACCATAGATGTCCATAAATTGTCCATAAATTGTTATATATAATAATGGGAAATGACAAGGAACAAGTATTGAACACATGAAGAAAGAGAAGTGCAAAAAGCCATAAAAAGAGAGCAATGCTGCCACTTAGTGAAAAATAATATCATCTGGCTCAACTGATGGTCTATAAAAAGGTGTCTCATTATAAGATGCTAAACAAGAAACATCTCATCATGGGTAAAACCACTGAGCTGTCTCAAGACTTTGACAACCTTATTTTTGCAAAACATACTGCTGGCATTGGCTGCAGAAGAATTTCTAAACTACTGAAGGCTCTAGTAAACATCGTTGGGGCCATAACCCGGAAGTGGAAAGAACATACAGTAATTTTACAATAAACCGGCCACGATCAGGTTTTCCCCACAAGATGTCAGACAGAGGAGTGCAAAGAATTTTCAGAAGAGTTGTCCAAGAGCCAATGACCACCTGTCGAGAGCTACAGAAAGACCTGGGATCAGCAGGTACAATTGTTAAAAGAAAACAAAAAGTACTGCACTCACTGTCCATGGCCTGTATGCACACTCACCACACAAGACTCCATTGCGCAACAAAAAGTAGGTTCAAGTGCATTTAAAGTTTGCTCAAAAACATTTACACGAGCCTGTGAAATACTGGAAGAATATAGTCTGGTCAGATGAGACCAATATTGATCGTTTTGAATGCCATAATACACATCATGTTTGGAGGTCAAAAGACAAATCACCAACAGTGAAGTGTAGCTGTGGGAACATCATGGTGTGGGGCTGTTTTTCAGCATATGGCACTGGCAAACTTCATACAATTGAAGGAAGGATCAATGGACAAACAAACAAAAACATTCTTGATAAAAATCTGCTGCCACCTACCAGGATGATAATAAATAAAATGAAGTTTCAGCACGACAATGTTCCAAAACACACAGCCAAGGAAATTCCCAATAGGTTTCAAAAAAGAAAATAAACCTGGTAGAACGGCAGAGGTGATCACCAGACCTGAATCCAATAGAAAATTTATGGAAGGAACTAAAGCTCAGAGTTCATAGAATGTGCCCACGGGACCTTCAGGATTTGAGGAGTGTTTGTGTGGAAGAAAAAGAGACAAAATCACACCTGAGCAATGTAGGTGACTAGTGTTTCCATACAGGAGACATCTTGCATCTGTCATCATCAACAAAAGCTTTTGTACAAAGTGTTAAATAAATTTCAGTAAGCGTGTTCAATACTTTTTCCCTATGTCATTTCTCATTATCAAACAAAACTAAATTTATGGACAACGATGATTTGATTTCTTCGCCTGTGTGGATAGGATGGGTTTTTACTGACATCTGTTGAGAAATTCATGTCAATAGCACCTTTAGAAATGTATTTACTTAGAAATTGGTGATGTGCTCAACACTTATTTCGTCCACTTATTTTACAGCACGTTTGACCTCAGTTTCTTTTGCAAGGCAGTGGTCATGTTGGAGGTGTGTTTAGAGTCGTAATCATGTTAGAATACTGCACTGCGGCACAGTTTCTGAAGGGAGGGGGATCATGCTCTGTTTCATTATGTCACAGTACTTGTTGGCATTCATGGTTCCCTCAATGAATTGTAGCCCCACAGCCGGCAACACTCATGCAGCCTCAAAACATGGCATTCCCACCACCATGCTTGACAGTAGGCAGGACACACTTGTCTTTGTACTTCTCACCTAGTTGTTGCCACACAGCTTGACACCATCTGAACCAAATAGGTTTATCTCGGTGTTTGCGGGCTTTCCTGTGCATTATCTTTAGAAGAGCCTTTCTTCTGGGACAATAGCAGGATAGGTCTGGCTCTCAGGTTAAGAAAGTTGGTGCTCTGAAGTAAAAAAATGAAGTACTAGTGTAGAGATAATACTTTCACACTTAAGTAGAAAATCTGAGAAAAAAAAAACAAAAATTCCTCTTTTTCCGTAATGCTTTTATTGTGTACTCAAAGGCAAAATTTGAAAGACATGTCATTTATCCAACGTTTCGGCTGGTGGCATCAGTCATTTTCAAAGTGAACATGTTGGGAGTAGTTGTTTGGAAGGAGGAAAAGGGAAAAGGCTGTGGGTGAAGAAATAAGCGTAAGAGGTAAGTGTGTTGAGTAAAATAAATGTGGGTGGAAAGATGGGTAATGTTATAGACATCCAGGTACCTTATGGGGCTGGAATCTTTCTGTCTATTAGGTCAGGGTTGTCCAATGGCATAAAAAGTAACTGTAGGGATAAAAGAGGGCTTACTGTGCCTCTTAAAGAGTGACTGTCGACCTGCAGATGTGCATATGCCCAGCGCATAAGGAGGCTCCGTCTGTGATCTGCCTACTTCACATGCAGAAGGTGAAATAAAGATACCATAACGGTAAGACCGTGTCCAGGAAAAAGGTCTATTGTGTTTGTCGTGTGTCGCCTTGTTACTTGTGAATAGGTACCACAATGGGAAATAAGGGCCCCGGTTTGACCATGATCCTGTGCAGGATATACTGTAAGTAAATGGGGATAATAGTCACTGGTGTGGGCAGAATGCCTTAGGGAAGGAGACGAAGACCTAGGTCTGGGCGTGGTTGGAGTAAGGTGTCCTGTGACACAGTGGTTCCTTCTGGGACAACAGGCATGCACACCAATGTGATGCGGAGTGTAGCGTTTGGTCTTAAAGGCTGATCCTCCACCCCTTTATTCTCTGCAGCAATCCGGCAACTGTTACATCTATTATGAAAAGACAACCTCTGGATATGATGCGAAGTGGCATTCTCCAGCAGACTCCAAATTTCAGTTCTCTCCAACCTTCTTGATGTTGTAGGTTCTCCTGTGTACCCATCGTTTTAATGAAGGATCCTTCTCAAAGCTTGAACTCCTCCTCCATCCACAGCTTTACGTTTCTGGTAGGCTAGTGCGCTGTGCTCACAAGGGCATTCCATCTGCAAGACCTCAGAGATCCTACATGTGGCTTCAGGTCAGTCCACCCCCATGCAGACCCCTGGAGTTAAAGTTAGAGTTTTCCTACATGCTCCTCGCGATATGTACTGGCAGAGCTCCAACTGTACTCTGAAGAAACTATGGCGCCTGCAGTCTCTTGTTGAAAGACAAAAAAATAATATATTGAATATCTAGTTTTTGATTATTCTGCCTCCCAAAAATCAGAATAAGAAGTGATTAAGAAATGTTATGTGCCCTAAAATGCTACCAATAAAAAATATTAACTCATCCCGCAAAAAACTTGCCATTCTATGGCTCTGTCAGCAGAAAAATGAAAAAAAAAATATAGCTCTAAAAATTTTTGATGCAAACATTTTTTAAAAACTGTGTGTGATAGTAGCCAAATTGTATCTACTGTATATATATAGATATATATATATAGTTTATATTTAAATTTATATATTTTTATACATAGATATATATATATATATATCTATCTATCTAATATATAAAGCTAAGTGTATGTGTGCGTGTGTGTGTGTCCGCTAAAGGAATCCGCACCGTCGCATGTGCAATCACGAAATTTTGCACAGACACGTCATGTGACTCAGGGAACATCATAGACTATGTTTTGATGGGAAAATTTAACCTCGCGCTTTACAGTTACTCTCCAAAAAACCTGCCTCCATTAAAGTCAATAGAGCTGTGAGCTATTAGGTTAGTAATAGAAGCTGCGAGTGGTTGCTATAGGAACAAAATAAATTGTTAGTATAAGAAGCATATGTGTGAGGTAATAGGATGTCGGTGGGGAGACTGATAGATAAAGACAGAAAGAGACAGACAGAGATAGACAGGGAAAGAGACAGACAGAGAGACAGACAGAGACAGACTGGGAACGAGACAGACTGGGAACGAGACAGACTGGGAACGAGACAGACTGGGAATGAGACAGACGGGGAACGAGACAGACGGGGAACGAGACAGATGGGGGAACGAGACAGACGGGGGAACGAGACAGACGGGGAATGAGACAGACGGGGAATGAGACAGACGGGGAACGAGACAGACGGGGAACGAGACAGTCGGGGAACGAGACAGACCGGGAACGAGACAGACCGGGAACGAGATAGACCGGGAACGAGACAGATCGGAAACGAGACAGACGGGGAAAGAGACTGACATACAGATAGATAGAGACAGACAGACACACACAGACAGACACAGAGATAGAGAGAGACAGAGATAGAGAGAGAAAGAGACTGATACAGAGACAGACAAAGAAACTGATACAGAGACAGACAGAGAGTCTGATACAGAGACAGACAGAGAGTCTGATGCAGACACACAGAGACAGACACAGACACATAGAGACAGACAGACAGAGACAAACAGACAGAGACTGGTAGAGAGACAGAAAGACAGTTACTATCCTGGGCAACGCCCGGGTACTACAGCTAATATAAATAAATATTATATATATATATATATATATATATACATATATACGGTGTGTATGTATATATATATATATATATATATATATATAAAAAAAAATATATAAAACTATGTAAATATGGTATAGCTATGATCGCACAGACTTGAAGAAAAAACTGTCTTATCACTTATATTGCACATTGAATGGCATAAATAATAAATAAAATACAATTTTGACCTGCTGTTGATTTGTTTATTCTAGTAAAACTAGGCTCACATTTATCCTGTGCTCTATGCTGAGCACTTACATTGTGGTTTATGTATAAATCTCTACAATACATGATGAAGATGGAACCCCTGATGGAACATTCCTTATGATGAGGAAGATGGAGACACTGGGGAGGGTCTCTGGCCTATAATCCATTGGTGCCCATCTTTTTAAGCATTCATAACTGTGATCCAAAATGTCATGTACAATGTTCCCAATAAAGGTTCAACTCATTTAATAGAAAAAAAGCAAGCCTCCACTCAGGTCTGTCATCTGTCAATGGAAATAAAGGGAGCTTACACGTTACTAGTAAGACAGGATCTGGAAAAACAGGATGGCTTCCCTCAGATAGAAATCCAGCAAAATCTGCGCTCCCAAATCCAAATGCACCTCTCCCTTCTGAGCACCCCAGTGTGCCTCAACCACATCTATAATTCACATGTTTTGCATTTTTGTAGTGAGGAAAACACATTTAATTTACCAGGTGCATGTCTCCAAAAGCACGAGCTGGGCACAATCTATGGGCACTACAATGTACGAGCACTACAATGTCAGATTTGTAATTTTCACTCAGCTGCTTGTTTCTGAATAACACCCATGGAGTCAAAATAATCATTACACCTGTAGATAAATTCACAAATAGTTGCATGTCCAAAATGGTGATACTTGAGGGGGGATTCTGCTCTTCTGACACTTAGGGGCTCTGTATATAGAGTTTTCAAACTATTATAAGAAAACTTGTGCTCCAAGGTTCAAATGGTGCTTCTTCGCTTGAGAGGTCAAGTCTCGCCGTTTAGCTAAGCAGTACTTTACAGCCTCATATGGCGTACTGCTATGTTCATCAGAAATTGTGTGACACATTTTGGTGCCATTGTTACCTATTTTTCATGTGAAAATGGAAAATTTGGGGCTAAAACAACATTTATGTAGTAAACATTTAATTACTTTTTCTTCACTGTACAATGGTATAAAATTCTGACAGACCTGAGGTGTCGATACGATCAGTCTATCCCTAGAGGAATTAATTCAGAGGTGTAATTTGTAAAATAGGGTCACTTATGGGGGAGTTTCTGCTGTTCTGACAAGGCACCCGCAAACCAAAAAAGAATAATCTGCACTATAATATGGTGCTCCTTCCTTTCTGAGCTTTTCACTCTGCCTAAAAAGTAGTTACTGATTACATGTAGGATATTGGCACACTCAGGATAAATTGTGTGATCCATTTTTTTTCCTATTAGCCATTATACAAATTAGAAACTTGGGGCTAAAACATTATAATGGTAAAAATTGAATTAATCTTTTTCACCACGCAATGCTATAAAATTCTGTGAGGCACATATGGTTTCAAAATGCTCACTGAACCCTTAGATGAATTGATTGAGGAGTGTAGCTTGTAAAATGGGGTCACTGATTGGGGTTGTGTTATTCTAGCATCTCAAGGAACGTTGCCAATGTGACATGGCCCTTGAAACCATTCTTGCAAAATCTGCATTGCAATATGGCCTTCCGTCCCTTCTGAGCTTTGCACTGTGCCTCAAAAGTAGTTATCGACCACATATGGGTTATTGGCAAACTCAAGAGAAATTGGGAAACAAATTGAACCATTTGTTTTCTCCCATTACATTTTTGAAAATTAAAACCTTGGGGCCAAAGCAACATTGTATTGGAAAAAATTGGAAATTTTCATTTATTCAGCCCTGTTACAAACTTTTGTGAACCCTTGAGAGTGAAAAATGCTCACTACACGCCTATATAAATTCATTGAGAGGTGTAGTTTCCAAAATGGGGTTACTTGTGTGGGCTTTTTTATAATTTGGGCACATCAGTGGCTCGGCAAAGACAGCAGATGCCATGTTGTCTATTTCAGCCAATTTTGCACTCCAAAAGTTGAATGGCACTCCTTCCCTTCCAAGCCCTGTTGTGTGCTCAAACACTAATTTTCCCGCACAGATGGGGTATCCTTGTAGTCCAGACAAACTGTACAACAAATTTTATTCCCATTTTCTCCTGTAACTCTTGCCTAAATTAAAAATTTGGGTGAAAAGCAACGTTTGTGTAAAAAAAATGTTTTTTTTTTTCATTTTAACAGCTCAACGTTATAAAATTGTGTGAGCACCTCTGGGATCAAGATGTTCACCAAACCACTAAATAAATTTCTTCAGGGCTGTTGTTTCCAAAATGGGGTTACTTGTGGGGGATTTCTACTATTTAGGCCGACAAGGGCCTTGGCAAACTCGACATGGTGTCAGCTGTATCAGCCAATTTTGCATTCCAAAGTGATACTACTTCCCTTCCAGGCCCTGCTGTGTGCCCAAAGTATAGTTTTCCATCACATATGGGTTATTGATGTACTCAGGAGAAATTACATAAATTGTATGGTCCATTTTCTCCTGGTACCCATTTGAAAATGTAGTATTTGAGGATAAAGCAATATTTTTGTGGGAAAAAGTAACATTTTAATTTTTCCTTCAAAATAGTTTTAGTAATTCCTGTGAAGCACCTAAAGGGTTAATAAGCTTCTTGAATATTGTTTGGAGCACTTTGAGGGGTGCAGGTTTTAAAATGGTGTCATTTTTGGGTATTTTCTGTGATATAAGCCTCTCAAAGTCACTTCAAATGAGATAAAAAAAATAAATTAGCTTTCTATTTTTAGGGGAAAAAAATTAGAAATTAACGATAATCTTTTAACTCTTCTAACTTCCTACCGGAAAAAACCTTGTTTAAAAAATGGTGCTGATGTAAAGTAGATATGAAGGAAATGTTATTTATTAGGGTTTTTTTGTAAAATACACTATTCACAAAAAGTTAGAGATATTTGGCTTTCGGGGGAAATTTCAGGATAAAAAAACTCACCAGATGAAAAGTCACAGCCAACACAGGTCAAAATGACAAATGAACTCGCAGGATGCAGCCGGTCCCCTATGATAAAGGTGGGGGCAACACAAGTGCAGAATACAGATGAGACATTCACTCACAGCCTACCAACTCATGGAGGGGGGTGGCTGCTGGTTTTACATTGGGCGCCAGTCACACAGGTACATGCAATGCACAGTGTCCGGCTCACAGCCTATTGATGACACCCATACTATTAGATCTGGCGGGCTACCCAGCACTATAAGTGCATTAACAGACAGCACAGACACCCCAATGGACCAATACCTCACATTAATTATCATTTGATATAATGTTCTATTGCACAATTATCAGCAGGATGCAGCCGGGCCCTTTGAGGTGTCTGTCCTGTGTGTCAATGCACTTATATAGTGCTGGGCAGCCTGCTTGATTTAATAGTGTGTGCGTCATCAATAGGCTGTAAGCCAGACACTGTGCATTGCAAGTACCTGTGTGACTGGCACCCCATGTAAAACCTCATTATTGTGCATGTTTAATGCCAGCAGCCACCCCCTCCATGATTTGGTAGGTTCTGAGTGGTTGTTTCATCGGTATTCTGCACCTGTGTTACCCATACCTTTATCATGGGAGGACGGCTGCATCCTGCAAGTGCATTTCCCATTTTGACCTGTGTTGGTTGGTGGCTTTTTTTCTGGTGAGTTTTTATGATTTTTTTTCTGAATCTATGTCCTTTTCAATGAATTTTGTTTAGAAATTTCAGGATAATCCTAAATTTCCCTCTAACCTTTCCAGGTGAACTTAATGTGACCTGCTCTCAACTTTTGAATGTAAATGTCCAATTGTTCAATATTTCATCACTTTTTGTCAACTTACTATTCTCTAACAAGGAGCTTAATGACAAAATTCACAACAGGTGTTTGATCCATGAATCGACCAAATACATTTTCGGGTTCAATTAGAATTGATATTTACACAGTCCTTCTCATTTTGCTGTTCACATTTTGACATCATGAGAACAAGACAACACTTATCAATTGTTCTACAGTGCCTGATCATTGTGAGACTTTAAGCAGGATGTTCTCAGGTGGAAATGGCCACTGAGCTTAGAGTGTCACCAGGTTGCAACAGAGATACAGAGAGACTGGAAGAGTCACAGAAAGGCATAAAAGTGTACATCTTTGGCCACATCCTATACGGATGATAGAGTCATTGTTAACAATGCCAATTGGAACCGAATGCTGTATGTCACACAAAGCCAGGCACATTTAAACTCCGTGGGATGTACCTAAGTGTCACGTCAGACCATTCAAAACCATTTACATCAGTGTGGTCTGCATGCTAGATGACCTTCAAGGGTACCTGACCACACCACCGGGCACAGGAGTCATTGTGTTTCTGGATGAGGGACTAGTGGACCTTAGTGCTGGTCACTGATGAAAGTCAATTTAAACTGAGCAGAAATGATAGTGGCCAATTATGTTGGAGACATCAAGATGAGCACTATGCATCAGCCACTGTTATCACCAGATGAGCCTTTTGTAGTTCTGGTGTTAAAGTGGTGGCATGTGGGTCTAGTCAATACAGAACTGCCCAACACTGGATGGTACAGTGATAGCCCCGACTATTTTAATAAAATCATTAATCCAGTCATTGTGCTTCTGCATGAACAACACCGGCCTAATTTCATCTTCATGGATGAAAATGCTCAAGCTCATCAAGGTCGCATCATTAGTGAACAGCTGCTGGAGACTGGGGTATCTCAAATAGAGCGGCCTACATCTTCTCCAGACCTGAATCCCATAGAAAACCTATGGTATCAGCTGAGTCACCATGTAGAGGCCGTAACTGCACCGCAGAGCTTCAATGACCTGAAGACTGTGCTTCAAGAAGAGTGGGATGTTTCTGCCTCCACAGACAATAACTCCACCTGTGAATAAATAAATAAAACAATAAAGCAATAAAAAATACACACATTTGGTATCACTGAGTTCAGAAATGCACAATCTATCATAATATAAAATCAATTCATTTCATCGGTGCATGGCGTAAGAAGAAAAAAGTTTCAACTGCCAAAATTACGCTTTTTTGGTAGCTGCAACATTGCATTAAAGTGCAATAACAGGCGATAAACACAATGCATCTATGCAAAAATGGTATAATTAAATGCATTCGCTCAAGACACAAAAATAAGACCTCACTGAGCCCCAGACCCCAAAAAATGAGAACGCTATGGGTCTGAGAATATTGCGATAAAAGCTCAATTCCTTCCTTGGACAAATTTCAGATTTTTTTTGACCCCTTAAATAAAAGTAAACCTATACATGTTTGGTATCTACAAATTTGTACCGATGTGAGACATCATACCGACATGTCAATTTTACCATATAGTGAATGTGGTAAATTAAACCCCCCCAAAAAATTGTGCAATTGCAGTTTTTATACAATTTCACCGCATTTGGAATTTTTTCCCCATTTTCCAGTACACTATATGGTATTACTAATGGTTTCATTCAAAAGTACAACTCGTCTCGCAAAAATATAAGCCCTCATATGGCAATGTTGATGGAAAAATAAAAACGTTATGACTCCTGGAAGAAGAGGAGGAAAAAACAAAAATGAAAAATTGCCAGGGAGAAGGGGTTAAAGTCATAAAAATTTAGAGTTTGAAAGTTGCAAAATTTCAAAATTTCCGCCAAAATTCTTATAGTCTTACGAATAAACATAAAAAATTGTAATCTAAATTTACCACAATCGTGAAATACAATGTGTCTTGAAAAAATGACCTAAGAATCACTGAAATGTTCCACAGTTACCACATAAAGTTACAGAATTGTAAAATTTGGCCTAGTCAGGAAGGTGAAAACAGGCTTGAACGGTGAGGGGTTAAGAAACTGAGTATAAGTGTTTCTAGAAGAGGTGATGCTGTTTTGAAAGTGTTGGGCAGTCACACGAACTATTAGGCCTAAGCCACACGGCGAGAAAAACAGTGCGAGTGGAGTGCGATAAAACATCGCATTCCCCTCGGACCAATTCTAGCCTGTGTGTCAGCGCACATGAGCGATTATTTTCTCAGCCCTAATCGGACTGAGAAACCGGCTACGCAGGAGAGAGGGAGAGAAATCCCTCCCTCCCCTCCTGAGTGCCGGCCCGCCCCCCGCAGCTGAGGTCTGCTCGCACGAACGGACCTCAGTTGCAAGGACACACGCATGACACTTGGCTCTGCTGTACTGCCAGCACGAGCCGAGTGTCATGCAAGTGGATCGCAGTAGTCCCCGTGTGGCCCCAGCCTTAAAGTAATTTAGATTTCTATTTTGTTCAATCACTTTGCATTTTGTTAACTTATAAAAATATACAATTACCACTTTGATTTTTGATTCCTTTGTAGCATTTTTTCCACACCTGCCTAAAACTTTTACACATTACTGTGTATACCATGTTTTTCGTTTTATAAGACGCACCGGATTATAAGACGCACCCCAAATTTGAAGAGGGAAAATAGGAAAAAAATATTTTTTACTGTTAAAATGAGGGTCTGACTTATAATCCTAGTGCCTCTTATATTACCAGGGGGGAGCAGCGGTGGAGGAGCAGCTCAGGAAGGTCACAGAAGGCAGGGTAGGCGATGTTACATGCTCGGAGGAGGGGGTGTCGCAGCTCAAGAGGGTCAGTGTGCGGAGGGTCAGTGATACTGCTTGCTCATGGGGTGTCACGGCAGTGGGCACCATTGATCTGCCAGCAGGCTCGGAGGAGGGGGTGTTGTGACTCAAGAGGGTTAGTGTGCGGCAGCGTCGGGTCGGCGATAATGCAGGCTCGTGGGATGTCACGGCAGCGAGCACCATTGATCTGCTGGTGGACTTCAATAAACAGGACGTGGAGTCCTATCTGCACACATGCCGCCTCCGCAGCCATTTTCTTGAAGTCCATCTCGTTAATGGCTGGCGATTCAAAGCAGCCTGCAGATCAACTGCGCCTGCAGCCGCAACATCCCACACGCCGACAGTATTGCCGACCCTCCGCAGCCACACATTCACCCTCTTGAGCCGCCACACCCCCTCCTCCGAGCCCGCCGGAAGATCAATGGCGCCTGCCACTGTGACACCCCACAAGCCCACAGTATCGGCGACCCTGCACCACCACTGACGCCCCGGTAAGCCATATGTGGTTTATAAAATGCTCCCCCATTTTCCCCCCAGTTTTTGAGGGAAAAAAGTGCATCTTACAAAATGGAAAATATGGTACATTAAAAAAATATCTAAAAAAAACCCCTAATACAAATATAAAAGAATGAATAAAAAAGTAATTTGATTCATTTTAATTTTGTAAAAAACAAAACCCAAAAGTATTAAAACATAATCAAAAATGTAAAAAGAAATGTCTGGACACCGATACTTTTGCAGCTTTTCTATGTAGTTATAACCTTTGTGTTTATCCACTGAGCTTTGCTGTACTAGACAGACCATGAGTTTTAGAGATGAAATAAAGATCAAGAAGTTTCTTTGTTTTTGATTTCAAAGGAGAAATAATGGAATTGCAGAAATGCACTTTGATTATTGATGGAAGACAACAATAAAATTGGATTGGATGAAAGGAGAGTCACTGGGTTTTCACCAAACGGGCTTACCTCAATTAAAGGATAAGTTCCCCTTCAGTAAATTTGCTAAAGCATATAAAATATTACATAACATTATTTGCCAGATATAGTTGTATAACTGGAGTTGTTCCTTCTTTCCATTCACAGACAATAAGCAGCTTTCTGGCTTACTGTGGCATGGAAAAGTTAGAGTATCCCTGGACAAAATGAACCCTTCACAACCTTGAACATATACAGTGCCTACAAGTAGTATTCAACCCCCTGCAGATTTAGCAGGTTTACACATTCGGAATTAACTTGGCATTGTGACATTTGGACTGTAGATCAGCCTGGAAGTGTGAAATGCACTGCAGCAAAAAAGAATGTTATTTCTTTTTTAATTTTTTTTTTTAAATTGTGAAAAGTTTATTCAGAGGGTCATTTATTATTCAACCCCTCAAACCACAAGAATTCTGTTTGGTTCCCCTAAAGTATTAAGAAGTATTTCAGGCACAAAGAACAATGAGCTTCACATGTTTGGATTAATTATCTCTTTTTCCAGCCTTTTCTGACTAATTAAGACCCTCCCCAAACTTGTGAACAGCACTCATACTTGGTCAATATAGGAAAGACAAAGGAGCACTCCAAGGCCTTCAGAGACAAGATTGTGGAGGGTCACAAGGCTGGCAAGGGGTACAAAACCCTTTCCAAGGAGTTGGGCCTACCTGTCTCCACTGTTGGGAGCATCATCCGGAAGTGGAAGGCTTATGGAACTACTGTTAGCCTTCCACGGCCTGGACAGCCTTTGAAAGTTTCCACCCGTGCCAAGGCCAGGCTTGTCCGAAGAGTCGAGGCTAACCCAAAGACAACAAGGAAGGAGCTCCGGGAAGATCTCATGGCAGTGGGGACATTGGTTTCAGTCAATACCATAAGTAACGTACTCCACCGCATTGGTCTCCGTTCCAGACGAGCCCGTAAGGTACCTTTACTTTCAAAGTGTCATGTCAAGGCTCGTCTACAGTTTGCTCATGATCACTTGGAGGACTCTGAGACAGACTGGTTCAAGGTTCTCTGGTCTGATGAGACCAAGATCGAGATCTTTGGTGCCAACCACACACGTGACGTTTTGAGACTGGATGACACTGCATACAACCCCAAGAATACCATCCCTACAGTCAAGCATGGTGGTGGCAGCATCATGCTGTGGGGCTGTTTCTCAGCCAAGGGGCCTGGCCATCTGGTCCGCATCCATGGGAAGATAGATAGCACGGCCTACCTGGAGATTTTGGCCAAGAACCTCCGCTCCTCCATCAAGGATCTTAAGATGGGTCGTCATTTCATCTTGCAACAAGACAACGACCCAAATCACACAGCCAAGAAAACCAAGGCCTGGTTCAAGAGGGAAAAAATCAAGGTGTTGCAGTGGCCTAGTCAGTCTCCTGACCTTAACCCAATTGAAAACTTGTGGAAGGAGCTCAAGATTACAGTCCACATGAGACACCCAAAGAACCTAGATAACTTGGAGAAGATCTGCATGGAGGAGTGGGCCAAGATAACTCCAGAGACCTGTGCCGGCCTGATCAGGTCTTATAAAAGACGATTATTAGCTATAATTGCAAACAAGGGTTATTCCACAAAATATTAAAACTAGGGGTTGAATAATAATTGACCCACACTTTTATGTTGAAAATGTATTAAAATTTAACTGAGCAACATAACTTGTTGGTTTGTAAGATTTATGCATCTGTTAATAAATCCTGCTCTTGTTTGAAGTTTGCAGGCTCTAACTTATTTGCATCTTATCAAACCTGCTAAATCTGCAGGGGGTTGAATACTACTTGTAGGCACTGTATATACGTCTTAAGTCGTGTTTTCCCCCCGTAACCACGGGCTCCGGCGGCGAGCCTGCAGTAATCCCCGCACATGTCTGCTAATCTGATCAACAGACATGGGTGGCTAACAGGCGTGGGTAGATTAAAAATCCACATTTGCCTGCTAACCACTTAGATTTTGAAAGCACAATTTAAGTGGCCGTAGCAGGGATCGCGCTGTTCCCCGACACCATCGGCGGTCCCATGATGCGATCATAGGGCGCCAATGTGTTGTCATGTTAACGCAGAGTCAGCTAATGACCCCTGACGCTACCATGACGTATGTATTGTGAGAGTCGACAGAGCGCCGGAACTCACAGGAGATGAGCATTTTTGCTGATCAGAGTGATACTGCTCTGATCAGCAGAAATGCCCAGGTGATTGGACTGTGCAGGCATTATTTTGCTAGGTGGACTACCAAAATAAATAAAAAAAGTTAAAAAAAGTTTTAAAAAATTAAAGAAACCTAAAAGTTGACATTGCCCCTATTGAAAGTAAAACAATAAAATAAAAAAAATACATATTTAGTATTGCCACCTTCAGAAATGCCCAGGCAGGCAGGAAAGGTTTTCTTCTGATGACTCTTCTATGAAGACCATGTATGTGCACGTGTCTCTGAACATTAGAACAATGTACCATAGCTCCAAAGTCTGCTAAATCTTCATGAAGGTCTTTTGCAGTCAACAGGAGGAGTATCTGATTTGCATCTCTAGCAAACCTACAAGCAGCTCTCACAGAAATTTTGATTGGTCTTTCAGACCATATCTTGACCTCCACTGTTCCTGTAACTGCCATTTCTTAATTACATTTCAAAATGAGTAAAAAGCAACCTGAAAACGCTTTGCTATCTTCTTATAGCCTCTGCCTGCTTTGCTGGCCTTCGTCATTTTCATTTTCAGAGTGCTAGGCAGCTGCTTAGAAGAACCCATGGTTGCTGTTTTTAGGCACATGGTTAGAAGAGGCTGGATTTTTATAAAACTGTGAAATTTGCATCACTTGGACTTTCCTAACGATGATAGGGAACAAGCCATAACCCTAATAGGCTAATTAAGGTTTGAAACCTTGGTAAAATTAATCTGAACACAAAAATCTCCAAGGCTGCCCACATTTTTGCATCTGCCCATTTTCCAAATGTAAAAGATGAATATATATATTATAGTCTAAAATATAAAGGACGTGTCATTTTTAACTTTATGCCATTTAGAGATCATTTCATCGTCAATTTTCTTAACTGTTCACAATTACAGTAATTGTGACCCAAATTTTTTCTTGCCACTGTATCTATTCTCTTATCAGGGGATATCCAATACTAAATGAGTCAATAGCTATAATAGAATATATTAAACAATTACCTATAAGCCATGTGCACTTGGTGAGTTTTTTTACCTCAGTATCTGTAAGCCAAAATCAGGAGTGGAGCAATCAGAGGAAAAAAAGTAATGGAAACACGGGCACCATTTTTACCCACTCCTGGTTAGCTGAAAAATAGCTAGCTGAAAAACTCACTAAACACTCAAAGTGTTCATGTGGCCAAATACTTAATAATTGGCTTAAAATGACTATCATTATGAAATATTTATGATCACATTAGTGAGCTTTAATCTCTTAATGACCAAGGATGTACTGGTATGGCCATCACAAAACCCTGCTCTCAATCCTATTGAACATGTATGGGCAAAGCTGAAAAAGCCGGTGCGAGCAAAGCGACCTACAAACATGGCTCAGTTACACCAGTTCTGTCAGCAGGAATGGGCCTAAATTCCTACCAACTATGGTGAGAAGCTTGTGGAAGGAGATCCAAAACGTTTCACCCAAGTCATACAGTGTAAGGACAATGATACCAAATACTAATGAAATGTATATAAACTTTTGATTTTGCAGAAAGTACTAAAAATACCTTAATCATTCTCTCTCTCTCATTATTCTGGCATTTGGCCAAATAAAAATAATTTTGGTTCCTAATTGTCTTAAAACGGGAAAGGATTATACTGATTTTATGTCAGATAGTGAGAAAAACATGTTGATGTGTCTTTTTAGATCGTGGATGTAAACTTCTGGCTTCAACTGTGTATTGTGTCCAAGATCTAGTGTTCATGCTCTCGAAAAAATGTGAAGTAGAAATTGTAGGAAAACAGTTGTCCCAGAGAAATATTTTAGAAACATGAAAAACACAAATGGCAACGTGTTTTGGCTTTTGATAACCCTTCATCAGGTGTGCCAAGAAGGATTTAATAAAAAATGCACCCCATCGATACCATCTACTGGTTTGCTAGTCTCATGCTTGTACCATTCTCTTCACTATATGCCGACCTTACCCCCTTGTTTGTGCCTCAATTTCATGATGTCAGAACTAGAGTTGAGCGCGGTTCGCGGTTCGAGGTTCTCCAGTTCGCGGCTCGAGTGATTTTGGGGGCTGTTCTAGATCGAACTAGAACTCGAGCTTTTTGCTAAAGCTGGATAGTTCTAGATACGTTCGAGAATGGTTCTAGCAGCAAAAAGACAAGCTAATTACTAACTGGCTTTCCGCTGTAATAGTGTAAGTCACTCTGTGACTCACACTATTATGACATTTCAGTGTATAGTGTGCGGGAACAGCGCATTCAGATCACTGCTGTATGGATAATGGCGATCGCCATTTTTTTTTTTTCCTTGTCTTCCTTCTCTAAGCGCGCGCGTGTAGTGGGGCGGGCCAGCATGCCAGCCAATCCCAGACACACACACAGCTAAGTGGACTTTTAGCCAGAGAAGCAAAGGCATGTGTGATAGGATGTCCATGTCACATGTCCATGCATTATAAAAATGGACATTTCCCTCCAGCACGCCATTATCTGCCTTCTGCGTTTTGGTGTCAGTCACCGCTGGCGTAGCTCCTGTCTCCGATACTGCTGTGTACGCTCTATACACAGCGCTATACAGAATAGGGATAGACGTTTCTATTAGTTCTTGTAAGGGCTAATACTAGCAGGGTCAGAGCCATAGGTGACAGTCAGGTCTGTGAAAACAGAGTTTAACAGCTACACAAGATGACAGCGTCTGTGTAGCTAAGGTCAGGGATTTCCTCGCTGCATTTCCCCAATAGGAGGGATAGAAAGGGAGGCTTCCATTCCTCTACCCAGACCCACAACCCTGCCACTGTACCCTCCTGCCCTTTGCACACTCAAACTCATTGTTACTAAGCCATTATACTAGCAAACACTGAGTAAACTTAGTGGCATCCTAAAAGTGGCTGTTGGACTTCCATTAGTGTCCCACTGGTGCAAATCTATGTGCAGCACCTCTGCATTGCACACTCAAACTCATTGTTACTAAGCCATTATACTAGCAAACAGTTTTTAATAAGCTATAATAATAGCCTAAAATTCTCTGTAATACTAAGTTAGTGTTCCTTTGCTGCCAAGCAAGGTACAACACATGTGCATTCTACACTCCTTTCCATTTCTGGAATGCAATTATTAACTGCAGGTAGTCCAGCCAATCTGTGACGAAGGTGCAGGTGTGGATATAATGTAGCCTGCATCCAATATTGGTTTTCTCGATGTCTGACAGCTCAACAATACCATCTGTTTCCACTTCCAAAACAAGTGATGAGCTGCCAATCACAATCCCTGTTGCGTGTAAAGGGGTGGAAGTTCAGTGTGAAAAACCATGTGAGACTGCTGTCCCCACAGTCACAGAGGATGAAGAGCACGCAGATGCACTTGATGGGGCAGGCGGTGATTGCACAGGCACGCTAGGCCGCATTGTAGCACAGTGAAATTCACATTGTGACTTATGCTTCATTTTAAGTCGTGTACAGGGTGGGCTCCCCAGTATGCAGCAAAACCAGGCAACAGGAAAAGGACTCTAGTCAGTTGGGTTGATAAATGAATGTTTAACTTTACCAAAACAAACAATAAGAACCATGCATACAATTTAAATAATTGAACAATCTATTCTGTTGCCTACTACCTGCTAATCCCTCTGCGTAGCAGTAATTGTGTGTTTGTGCGTGCGTGTGTGTGTGTGTGTGTGTGTGTGTGTGTGTGTGCCAACATGACTTACCAGTGGCGCATCACAAGAGCTTCCAAGTTATCTACCTAAACATAGACAAAACACATTACCCCCCCTGAATACCCTTGTTAGCTGAAGCCTCACAGATAAGGCAGATGATAACAGTGTGAATGCAAACCACACAGCTCTGCAACACAGTCATGGAAATCTTGAAAAGCAACAGTCAATGCAAACATGTGTCGCTGTCCCTCTATGATTTAAACTGTACGTGACAATTTGACAGTGCAGAGGCAGCAAGTCTTATTGTCTATATAGTCGGCCTACCTAGAACAGATATGTGTTTTGCTAATAAAACAAAGTGTTGCGTGCCCGCATTATTGTCTGGGCACAGCCTACCGTACCCGGGAACTGTGATGTCCAGTTGCCAGAAATACAGACTTTATGCTCCTCTCACGGTAAGCAGTATAGACAGCACTGTAAGAATGTTGGTCTGTGGCACAGGATGCTGCTCACTGGCGTTACGGTCCTCCTCACCAAACTCCAAAATGACTCCCCTCACAATTGAACGAAGTGTTTCCGCGGTGGCCCCTTGCTGTAACACACACCTTTAGCTTTTCCTTCTGTTCATAGACAGCATCTCCAAGTCCACACCCGAAGAGCAATTTCTCCTCCACGTCTAAGTGTGGAGAGGCAGCTAGTGCTCATGCGTGTGCCGATTTACCCCAGCCGCAGCCTAACTACAGTGTTTCGCCTAGTGAGTATACTCAGCCTGACTGTGCCATTCCTGAGGCTAAGTCTTCATTTTGGGATACAGCGCATGCTCCCACACTTAGTGCGAAAAGCCTCTTTGCACAGGTACTTGCACTCCGTGCCAGGTCTAAGTCCTGTTTTGTGCCTAGACACCATGCTAAAGCTGATAGTCTTTTTTCAGAGACTGTATTTCATGCTACTGAGCATGCTCAGGCACTTACTGCATCAGAGACTAGGTCCGATAATGAACTCTTTGGCCCTGCCCCTGATGTGGGGGTCCCATATAGACCACAGGGCATCAGGTGTCCTGACGATGTGGCCAGGCCACTCCCAAATGGCTTGCAGAGGCCCGCCCCTATGACTTGTCACCTCATTATTGATGGTCAGACGATGACTGGTGAGGTGTTTGTGTCGTGGCAGCCATGAGGTAATTATTGAAGTTTCGGTTCCAAATAGGACGCTAGTTATGCCACTCATGACGTGTCACTCTGCTTTTGTCTCCAGGAGGTGCATTGTGGTCCACCCTGGTTTGGGGCGGACCCAGGTTATAAAATGGGCTGGAGCCAACAAGGAGGTGCGCACAAGGAGGTGCGCAGTCTTCTATTATGCTCCGAAAGAGCACACCTCCATGTGTTGAACTCATTGCGGCTTTAGGCCAGAGGTAGGCAGGGATAGGGCGTCGATGCAGGCCGCCACCACAGTTGGTAACGCAGAACGGTTAAGACCAGCTCCTGTCCTACCAGTCCTGCTTGTGCAGCCCAGTGGCATTAACAGGCCTGCTGCTGCTGATGCGCCTGCTGTCCACAGGTGTTGCCCCAATGCACACGGTCAGCATACTCAATGGCCCCTGTGATGTTAACAGGGAGTTCCTGGGCTGGGTGGGCGTGTGGACCCTGTGACGCTAACAGGGCTCCCAATCTCCAGATCCGAGTGGCGTCTAACTCGGTTCAGGCTACTATTAGTTTCATAGCCACACAGCTCTGTATCCTCCACCTAACCTTCCAGTTGCCAACATCTCCTTTTCCATCTGGGAGCATGGTGGACACTGACTGCTGATGGGGATATATACCTTTCTCTTTCTTTTCTTATTAATTTTCGTTATATAGCGGTAACATAGTATATACCACCTTATCCAAATCTGCCAGTCCCACCGTAACAGATTGTGTTTCTTCAGCAAATGTTACTTTTGCTTAACCACCAAACCCACGGACAAAACCTTTTTTCCCCTTTCCAACACACCTGTTCCCCTTTCCACCAGCATCTGTCCTTTTTCAACTCATTTTGTATATGACCAAAAGTGCAATTCTGCAGGGACACCGTACTCAATGCCATCTCAGCACAGCAGCCATCCCTCGGTCCCTCAGATGTGGACAAGTAAAAGACCATTTCCTCCTATCCATGAAAAAGCGTTGAGATTCACTCTGTGCAGCACTGGTGTTTACTAGAAAAGCAGATCTAAGAATCCGTACCACCTTCTGCAGATACTCCTGTATACGTGCGTCCCTTTCTATGGCAGGAATTATTTCGCCAAATTTTGTCTTGTACCGGGGATCTAACAGTGTGGCAACCCAGTAGTTAGCATTACTTCGAATTCGTACAATCCGAGGGTCATGTTGTAGGTAGTGCAGCAAGAAGGCGCTCATGTGTCTTGTGCATCCAAGAGGACCAAGTCCATGGTGTGTTGGTGGCAGAGAGGTGAGAATCGTGCCTCCTTCCTCTGCCCTCTCCCCCCAACCTCGCACAACCGAAATGTGAGCAAGCTCTCACTCATCTGCTAAGTCTTCCATGCCCATCGCCAGTTCGTCCTCCATTTCTTCATGGGCTCCTGCACCTTCCTCAACACTTTTTGCTGATACTATGCGCCCTTGTTAATCCCTCTCCCTCACCATGACTGCCGCCTAGGTGCCGCTGACCATCTGGACCTCGTAGATCTTGTTATCCCTTCCGCATATGACTCCTCCTGTACTTCCTCCCCTTCCTCTTGTCCCAACACCTGACTCCGAATAATGCTTACAGTGTGCTCCATCATGTAGATGACCAGAATTGTCACGCTGAGAATGGCATTGCCAGTGCTAAACATCTTCGTCGACATTTGTAAACTGTGTAGAAGGATGCATAGGTCCTTGATCTGACACCACTCCAGCAGCGTGATCTGCACCACCTCTGGATCAAGTTAGGCCAGGCTATATGTCATAACGTATTGCAGAAGGGTTCGGCGGTGCTGCCATAAACGCTGCAACATGTGCAGATTCAAATTCCTGAGTGCCGGCACATCGCATTTCAGGCGTTTAACCACCACACCTAAAGACTTCTGGAGCGACAAAAGTTGTTGAGCTGCTGTGTGCGAACGATGGAAGTGAGCACATAGCGAGCGTACCCGCTGCACAAGGCCATGTAGGCCGGGATGGTGTTTTAAAAATTGTTGGAGAATTAGATTCAACACGTGAGCCATACAAGGCACGTGTGTCACATTGTCACGGCGAAGGGCCGCACCCATGTTTGCATCATTGTCACACCCGGCCTTCCCTGGCTGCTGGTTGAGTGGAGACAACCATTGATGAAACTTGGTCTCCAGAGCTAACCGTCCACAACTTCTCAGCGGTGTGACTCACATTTCCCATACATTTCAAAGTAAACATTTGACCGCATGATGGCATTGAGCTCTGCTGCCAGCATAGTAAGGAGGTGTGTGGTTTTCCTTGTGCGCAGTTACAAGGAAGGATGCCCTGACCACACAGGTTTTGGGCCGAGGTGAAGGACCCACACGAGGTTGAGGAGGCAGAAGCAGTGTATTAACTTCTACATACAGAGGAAGGATTGATACAACTCGTGGGGACAGCAAGACTTGTACAGCAGACCCTTCTCCATCTCTCCCCATAGTAACCCATTGCCCAGTCAGCGACATGTAACGCCCCTGTCCATGCTTACTGGGCCAATTATCTGTGGTGAAATGCACCCTGTCACACAGTTTCTCAAAGAAGCGGTGATGTTTGGTGCGACATGCTGGTGTAGCGCGTGCACGCCTTTGTTGGAGAAGGAGTGGCGCGTGGGCATCGGCTCTTGGGGCACTGCGATGGGCATAAGGTCTCGAAAATCCTCAGTTAAAAAGGTTGGAAAGGCAGCATTTTGGTAGCCAACAGTTTGCAGATGCTGAAAGTCAAGCTCTAAGCCATGTCATGCCCTTCTAAAAGCATGTAAAACACAGCAAGGGGACTCCAACCACAGTCTCCCTCGTTTCCACTAATTGGGCCACACACACCCTACTAGACTGGCATCAGTTGACCCCCATTTTCAAGATGAAAAAGATGCTTTGCATGAAGCACTCTCAAAAATATGCGTGCCTTTCACCTCCCCTGGCTGAGCCAGGGGACGAAAAGTCCTCTGAGAGCCATGACTTGTTCATCTTGGTTCTTTTTTCAAAAGCGAGGGGACTCCAACCACAGTCTCCCTCGTTTCCAGTAATTGGGCCACACACACCCCACTTGACTGGCATCAGTTGACCCCATTTTCAAGATGAAAAAGATGCTTTGCATGAAGCACTCTCAAAAATACACGTTCCTTTCACCTCCCCTGGCTGAGCCAGGGGAAGAAAAGTCCTCTGAGAGCCATGACTTGTTCATCTTGGTTCTTTTTTCAAAAGCGAGGGGACTCCAACCCCAGTCTCCCTCGTTTCCACTAATTGGGCCACACACACCCCACTTGACTGGCATCAGTTGACCCCCATTTTCAAGATGAAAAAGATGCTTTGCATGAAGCACTCTCAAAAATACGTGTGCCTTTCACCTCCCCTGGCTGAGCCAGGGGACAAAAAGTCCTCTGAGAGCCATGACTTGTTCATCTTGGTGAACGTTAGTCTGTCCACATTGTCAGTGGAGAGACACGTGTGCTTAGCTGTCAGCAAACCTCCAGCAGCACTGAGGACACGTTCCGAGAAAACGCTGGCTGCGGGACACAACAATATCCCCAAGGCGTACGTGGTGAGCTCAGGCAATTTATCCAGATTGGAAGCCTAAAATGAGCAGGGCTCAAGTTGCACAGTAATGGCATCGACGTTCCCTTGCATATACTCATATCTGTGTCTCCTCCTCTTTTTCCTTGTCCAGCTGTTTTGTTTTCGCATGAGTAAATATCCTTGTCACTTTCCCATGTGTTTGTGTTGTGTTGTGAGTTGTTTGTCACCTTTTGGACACCTTTTGAGGGTGTTTTCTAGGTGAAAGTCTAAACAAATTTGATTGATTTTTATTAGATCTGATCATCCTTAGGGGGCCAGTATTCAAACATAGGCAAATTCTGACGTCTTCTACGGGTTTCGGGTTATCTTTGAGTTGCCATAATCGTCTATATTTACTAAACTTTATACTTGTCTGGAAAAGATTATTCTTAAATAATTCCTAATAATTATAGTAATTGGAGTGTTACCATGAATATGCACAGAAACAGTTATTATAAATTCTACTGTTATCAGGCAGAAAACAGATGTTCCAAAGCGTCTCGTATGCCAGTGTGTGTAACATGAAGCCAATCTTATTATGCAGGTTTTTTCAGATAATAACAGTGATAAGATGAACGGTGCATTAGATAAAATGCGGTTTACATTGATGCTCCGCTCTGAGCACCACTGTAACCATCTGTAAGCACCTTGGGCTATTTAGAGGACAAAGTGGGCTGATGGTGTTCCAGTATCGTCTGGGTGCATTATTCGGTGGAGGGGGCGCAGAAAGGGCGTTACCTGGTTTCCTTGATTTAGAAACATTCAATTTTCTTTTCCCATAGCAAAGCCCTTGATCGCTCAGCCATCTAAGAACTCCTCATCTCTCTATTCACAACAGATGCACTTTCCTCCTTCCCTATGACATTGCCGTCTGCAAATAAAGCAACGTAATAAAAGGCTTTAAACACATAAAAGTGACACATGAAATAAAGAGTCTTCGTGTCCGGAAGCAAGGACAGGATTTTTAGAAAGGGTTGCGGAAGTATAAAAGCATAGTAAAAACAACAACCATGGAGACCAATACTGAGCTTTTATTATGTCTTATCCACCCTTTCACTCCTCCTGTTAACTTGTTTTTTTAATCCGATTTTAGCAAATATTGTAAAAGTAAAAGTTAGACAATTTCGCAATAAACTTGTGGAATTTCTTTAAATTATTTTTAAGATCCCAGCTTATTATGGTGACAGGTGAGTATAATTTTAATTATTTTTTAACCCTTTCCCAGCCCCTGGTAAACAGGCACATTGGGACCGTACAAATCGAACTGGTATAAATTTGCATTCAGATACATTCCAATTTTTGGGGAAATGAATGTAATGAATTTGGTTTGTTAAAGAAGTACTCACATGAATATTTTTTTCATTAAAAGTATGTATATGTATAGTGTGTAGTGTGAGTGTATTAATATACTTACCTACCACTGCTCTCTCCCGGATACACATTCTGCTCCTCTTCTCAGTGAAGTCACTCCTCTGCCCACTCTCTGAGTCACACTGCGGGAACTAGAAGGGACTTTTGCAATGTAAGTCTAAGGAGTATCAGAACAAGGCACTGTAGACTTTCATTGTAAGGCCTCTTTCACACATCTGTGAAAAACACACATCTTTAACTAATGTGTGGTATGTATTTTCCTCCGTGTGCCGTGATTTTGGCACACATGTAATCTCCGTGTGCTATCCGTTATAGCACACGACGATCAGGCACTTATACTCACCTGTTCATGCCGCTGCTGTCCGTGGTGCTGAAGTGTCTCACAATGCTGTGTCTGGCTGCCGCTGTCTCCCCTCTGCAGCTACTTTTGGGTCAGCAGTGAATATTCATGAGCATAATTAGCTGGCCAGAGAGAAAGCAGCGGACAGAGAAAGCATTGCTGGAGACAGGGGAGTTTAAAAAGCTTTTTATTTTAAACGTACATGTTTTTCTGGTACGTGTTTCATGGATCACACCATAGTCTGGTCCATGGGACATCAGTGATGCCAGAAAAAATGGACTTGTCTCCATGCGGAGCACACGGACTGATTGATTTTAATGTGTCTGCGTATGTCCGTGATTCTGGTACTTAATAAAAATTGCGACATACGTACCAGAATCACTGCCGTGTGAATTGGGCCTAAGAGAGATTTCCAGCTCATGCATAGAGCATACAATCAGCCAGATAGATGGAATCACAATGACATCACTGAGAAGCAGAGAAAAATGTTGTTGGACACTGGAGAGCGCAGTGGTAGCTGACTATATTAACACTAGAACTACTGGACTCGTGACACCTATATAGAAATACATAGTGCAAAGTAGTCAAAATGACTACCTCAGTAGTTCTAGTGTTAATACACTACACACCATACATATATATACAACGTACAAAGCTGGCAGCAAGCCAATGAGATATTTAAAGGTGAATGCCAGAAAGTGGTGGTCCAGAACCAGCATATAACATAAAATCTTCAGCTATGACCACACAGAGTTAAAAATAACTTTTATTATACCATAATATAAAAACATACATCAAATTAAAAAGGGTGATAGCATAAAATAAACAACTATGCAAAGGAAGGATAACAGGGCACTTTACGCACAGATGACAATCATGATAATGTGCAGTTGGTACAGAGACAAAGAAGTACCATTGGAATTGCAAAGTATTGTCCCTGGAGGAAGCCACGGCGAAACGCATGTCGGGCATTACATGGCAATACATATTATGCACTATGGTGCAAGGTTGACCTTTGAAAGTTTACAATATGTATTATGTACAAACGGAAAAGACCTCAAATATACTTAAAATAATAAACTTTATTGATATATATTAAAATTTGATAGACACCCCGTGATTATAAAACACACAAGGGAATATGAGGGGGAAGGAGCTAAATATATGGGATCCCTATAGCACCCTATGGGATCTAGCTCCTACCTACCAACGGAGGGTGTGACACCGTAACTGTTTTGGGCACCCCCGTTCCACGTCGGCTTTCCCTCACTAAGCCCTAAAATAGTGAATTAAATTAATTACACTAAAGATGGCCAGATAGTGATATGAGACTATGCTTGGTATAGATTAATCAAAATAGATACAAAGTTAATATCTTCCAATCATGGGAAACAACACCGACACACAAATGATCATGTGTTGGGTCTAAAGGAAGGTAAACAACCAATTTGAACCAGACAGAACAACACATGAAAAGTTATTCAGACAAATGTGATGGAGGACCTAAATGGAGGAAAACTTGTTTTCATATTCCGTCACTCAGTATCATCTCCATTATCATAATCCATATCACGGCCATCATCCATGGAAAACCTATATTCAAAGGTCTGCCAAAAAGACAGTGCACAGTCCCAGACAAAATGTACACATGTATAGCACAGTGCCTATAGGCAAACAAATAATCAGATGCGGCCAAAGAATGATATATTAGAATGTATAAAGTAAATATCACTATGTAGATACACAGTGCATGTAGTGGCCAGCACACATGGATAAACTTATATCCCAAAGATCTGCCAAATAGACAGTGCACAACCTGGATCAAACAATGTATCCATATATAGTGCAGTGCCCATAGTTAATCATAAGGGAAGATTATGGAGCCAAGATAAACATGGTGTATAAACACCCAGGGAAAATGATTAAAATTAATTACTTCCCTTAAAATAAACGCGCTGCAGAGCATAATGGTATGGCCCAGATCTCCCCTGCTGCTGGAGCTGAATTGGTCTGATCAGAGAGTAGTGGAAAAAGAAGCAGGAAGTGACTCAGTGTGGATTCCAGAACGTGCTGAGGGGTGCAGAGGTAGGAGAGTCGGATTCCGTCCTGCCAGAGTTCCCTGCCAGATGAGCCTACCAGTCCAATGGAATTGGTGAAAGTAGTCCTGCATCGCCCTCCTGAAGTTAAGTGCGCGCCACTGTACTGACAAGTCCAAGAGGGGACCGGTCCTACGGATGGAGCCTTGAGTAGTACCCGGGTACGGCGGTGAGGGAACCAGTATAGGCCTCCATAGTGAGTGCGGTATCCGCTTGGTTCTTTTAGAGGAGACCAGCCAGGTTAGTGGATAGAGTAGGATTGCCTAATGTTATATATGTGCACATTATTGTATTGCTATTTGAACTTGTATTGCCTACTGTACTAGTTGTGGCAACGTCTGCCTCAGTTACACTATACACGATTGTATTGGAGCTGTCTCTTTTACTGTTTGTTCCTTTTTGCCCCATCCCGCCGCTGCACTGCAGCTCACGTTTCTTACCCTGATAAATAAACTTTCTTCTTGGTTTACCCGTTAAGTCTGTCTGATCCCGTGACTTGCTCTGCAGACTGGTGGGCCCTTGGTCCATCGCTTCAAATGCAGCTAAAAAAGTTAAAGAACACGGCAGGACACTTCATTATAGAAAGCAGACAGCCCCAAAAGAGAGAAAAAAGAGGAGAGAAGAGCGTGCGATCATACTCACCAGACACCGACCAAATGGGTGGACCTGTGATGGAACGCATCAAGGACCTGGGGTGGAACGCATACCCACACACATCAGATCGAACACACTATCACACATACCTATTACTTCTGCAAAAAAGGGAACCTGGGACACAGTGCAGAGAAGCGCGAGGACCTGTGGTGGAATGCATGGAGAAACGAGAATATGCCCCAACCCCGAAAATAAGCCTTAGCGCAAAAAGATAATATAAGACAGCGTTTTATTTTCAGGGAAACATAGTATTACCCTTTTTAATTCTGTTTTTTTTTTTAAATATTTTGATATACTAAAAGCTCTATTTTTTATCTCTGTGTGGTCATATCTGTAGGTTTTGTACCATACACATACATACACATTAATGAAAAAAAAATGATGGGAGTGCTGCTTTAAGGATCTCTAACAGGTACATAATTCAGGTCGGTAGACAAGTGTTTTTTCAATGCAAAATAAGTAACAAGGTTCTCACCTGCTTTGTGCCATTTGCAATTCTGGTATTTTCTTTTCTGACAGAGACACCTTTAAATAGAGTGACTTTGGCAGACTTAAAAAAGGGAAAGCGTTGTACAGTGTGTGTATCTGAAGGTGATTTTATTGCAAGTAATAAAAAAAACTCAACAAAAGTGGAAATAAAAAAATCACTACGGATACACACTGTACAACACTTTCTCTTTTTTTGAGTGTGCCGAAGATACTCTATTTACTTGGACGTATCCCTTACTTCTGAGGACTTCCCTACCATAGCTAGTGAGCCAGGTTGACTTTTATTAGAGAAACCTTTAGGACCCCTCAAACGCCAAAGTCTCCTTCCTCAATGATGGACACCAATAGAAGGGGGTCCCTGTGCACCCTTTTAGGTCCAATAACTCATCATAATGCCCAATTCCACCTGTTATGTTGGTAGAAATGGGCCCCCTTACCTCTGGGGTTACTGTGCGGCCACCACCTCTTGGGCTAGGTTACACCAATGATATGTCTCCCCGTTTCCCACCTCTACACCACCTATATGTCCTAAATAACAACTTTATTTCCACTATCTAAACTTTCCAATTGTTTGCTTTAGAACTTTTGGAATCTAGTCTTAGATTTGCCTTGGACAACTATCCAGTGGACTATTTTTGACCCTTATCCTCGATAAGGTGTTATGTACTTTACGTGATAGAACTTCCAAGTTGCAACTCCCAGAATTATCTTCTGACTCTTGACTCCCAAAAGGAAGAGGTAGAATAGCATTCTATAAACCATCAAACACTACTGCTCTTACATTCCTCCGCTACAAACAATACAGTGCTCAGGTGGCCCATCAAGAGCCGAGGAAGCTCGGATCACCAGCCCATCTTCGGCTGTCTGTAGACTCTTCCCTTCTTCCTAGAAGGTCCCTAGATTCCACACTGAATTTTAGTGAATTCTCGGCATGTGTCAAAACACATATCTGTCTCCCTATTTGTGCATTCATACCACACTATTCCCACTTTTACTTTGAGCATCTCTGGAGCATTGATTGGATGGAAGATTTTATAGCCAAAAGCAAAAGCCCGGATTCTGACTTCTGTTTTATAAAAAAAAAATCCTTCTCCTTTCCTGCAAAGATAAGAATATTCTGCAAAAAAAACCATTCCTATTCAACTTTCGGATCCAGCTCTGCCCCCTCCAGAGTAATATATGGCTTCAGTGCTGTTTTGAATTACGTTCCTTTCATAGCACTTTTCGTACAACAGGTCTTGTCAGAAAGAAAAAAAAAAGTAAGATGAAAACCTTTTGGACAAATTGGACAGGGAAAACGATTCAAAGATTTAGTAAATAAAACGGTGAAGTCACCGGAAAGTTTTAGATAAAGACAGAAAATTATATAAACTGAAATGGATTTCTTCTATTGGAAGGCTTTTACTCATTTCCTAAAGTAGGCTTATTTTCCAAAACATTTCGATAAAATGGCTTAAGGTAGCTCAAGTACCCTACAATGAAAAACTGATCATTGTAGGGTACAAAGAAAAAACAGCAGAAACTATTTAATTATACAGTTGTGACTCCTCCTGAAATAAATCACTCTACAAGACTTTCCTAGAAGCTTTGTAGAAACACCATCTTGAAATAGGGAATTGTCTCCTAAGTGTGAAGAAGAGATATATTCCTCATGTTAAATAATTAGGAATGAGGGAATCTGCTGAAATGTAATTCTGCAGATCCATTCAAATTTATCCAGGAATCAATTGTTCTTTTTGGACCTCAGAGTCAGTCAGGGCATAATATACATAAGTTTGCTGATATGCTGCAGTAATCAGAAAACACTTCCTTGCTCTGACATCAGCTGCAGGCATTTACTCTCCATCTTGCTCCTCATATACAAAAGAAAGCTTGGTTATAGAAAAGAATTTAGAAAATATATATTGTACTCTCACAGTAGAAAAGCATATAGAAAAATATTTTGTATTCTCACACTTCCTCGTACCTAATGTGACAATATTATTATTATTTATTATTATAGGGCAATTTATTCCATGGCGCTTTACAAGTGAAAAGGGCATACATAAAATCAAGTACAATAATCATGAATAATACAAGGCACAGGAGGAGTATTACGGGGGGCTGTCTGATAATAAAACCTAAAGGAATGTCAGACAGTCAGGGTCCACCGTGCAAAGACTCTGCTGCAGACTATGTCAGAGGATAAGGGGTATATAAGTGTGCCACTGTAAAAAATAATAGCACAAGTGCAGAGTGCAATACCTCTGTTAAACTCACAGAGGAATATAATTAGAAAATAAAGCAATTCCTCCCTTACTTGGAGGGTGTGTGGAATGGTCTCTGTTAAAGATCACAGAGACAAAAGCAGTGAGTGGGAAATGGCACCTACCTAGGTCCGTTCCTCTAGTGGTGCCAGGAGACGGACAGCAGCGTAAGCTGCACAAAGCTCCTACCTGCGTTCGCTCCACTAGTGTGTGAGGACACAAACCACTAGATATGGCACCTGCCTAGGTCCGCTCTTCTAGTGGTGCAAAAGAGACGGACAGCAGCGTAAGCCACACAAAGCTCCTACCTGCGTTCGCTCCACTAGTGTGCGAGGACACGAACCACTAGATATGGCACCTGCCTAGGTCCGCTCTTCTAGTGGTGCAAAAGAGACGAACAGCAGCGTAAGCCGCACAAAGCTCCTACCTCTGTTCGCTCCCCTAGTGTGCGAGGATACGAACAACTGCCAGACGCAGTATAAGGAACGTTACCCTAGCGGCAACGTCCAACTACGAGTCGAATCACAAGGCCCAGCCAGACCATGTGCCTCAGGCACCTGCCTATGTCCACTCCCCTAAGAGGTAAGGATACGGACTGCAGCCGAAGCTGTAAGGTATAAGAATGCTACCCTGCCGGTAGCGCTCATCTAACATAGACAGAGAGATGCCTAGAGGGACGTGCACAGGGCATCTACCCTCATGCATGAACCAAGAGGACTGAGCGCCGGGCGGCGTGCATCAGGGTCTTATATAGACTCTGTGCCTCATCCAAGATGGAGGACACCAGAGCCAATCCACTGCCAGAATGACAGCAATGACGTCACGCTAGCCTATCACCGAGCAAAGCGTCACAAGCACATGACCAGCGACCAATAGGCATAGAAGGTGTCAGAGACATGTGACCTCGTGTCAGCGATGATGTCACCCGCACATGTGCAATGGCTCCAAGACAGGACTTAGTCTCCAGCGCTTGCACATGTGCAGTAGCAAGAAATCCGGACATAGTCTCCAGAGCCACAGCAACCATAACAAGGAGAGAGGACCCTGCCTGTGAGGGCTCATGACTCGCCCACCTCAGGGCTTTGGGACTAGTCCCGGGGGTTGTCAGTGGTGGCGGGGCCCAACTCCGTGACCCTGGCAGGGTCAACTAATATGGCTTCAGTGGGGGTGCTTAAAGTTTATATTTGTGACGCAACCTGTGGTTTGCGGCTATTAAGCCGCCGCCGCTGTATGGTGCCTCCGGGGCTGGTAGAATGGCAACTTGGATGGTCCTGCTCCCCACAGGTGGAGCGGTGCCCCGGGGCAACAGTTGGTGCTTGTAAAAGTCTATGAGGGTGTTGTAGATGGTGCAGTGCAGGCGAAATAACGGAGGCAACACCAAGGGTGCAGTTTCAAGTTGTTTACTCACAGTTCCTGGGTTATAGCACACTGGTGCCTTTGGACTGCTGGAACCCACTTTCAGGGACCTCCGCCGATCCAGGGTAGATCTGGGAATAAAAGCCGGTGCACCCTTCTATTGTGTCCCTCTCTTCAGCTGTCTTCTAAGCCTTGCCTTTGCTGGATCAACCTGGCTTGGCCTTCACTACAGGTTCTGGACAAGAGGGCTTGCCTAGCTGGAACTGTACCCTCTTCCCAGGGGTTCTGCAGTGGGATGTGGCCCTGGGCACTTGCAACCACCCTGGGCCTCGGTTTTCACCTTTGGAAATGACTTCTCTTCCTCCAGTTTTTAGGGACCGTTCCCCGTGTGCAGCTTGACCCCTCCACCCGGTGACTTGGTGGAACAGGCCACAAGCTTGAAAGCTTTGCAGTGGCCCTGGAATCCTTTCTGTGGTGTTCTGCTGTGGTGTCACCTGAGCCCATCTGGGCCTCAGGGTCTCCACCAGGAAGCGTCACTTTCTCTGGCTGTTTCTCTTCTCACTTCTCTCAGACTATCTGCCTCCTCTGCCTCCCACAGACTTCTCACTCCCTTCAACTCCAAACTCTATCTTCAGACTAAACTTGACCTTCCTGTCTCTACTCTACACTCTGCTGGCTCCTCCCACCTTCCCAGTTGCTAAGCCCTACCCTATGGGAGCAGGGATGGGTCTTACGGCCCCCCAGCATGCAGCCTGGGGGGGTTGCTGCCACTGTCCCTGGTCCCTGTGTGTGCCTAACAATGGGTGTAGTGCAAATTTGCCTGTGGACCGGCGTTTACTCCTTTCCTTACCCAGGATGGGACATCACACCTCTGGCTGAGGTGCAATGTCTCTGTGGCGACAGACGCCTCAAGGGCGCCACACTCACAGTTTACAAGGGATGGGTGAGGATACATTAGGTGAGGGTAGAGCTGGTTGCGCAATGGTGTACTGGTCCGAGGGTTACTGCAGGTTCATAGTATCATAGTTTCATAGTTTTTAAGGTTGAAGGGAGACTCTAAGTCCATCTAGTTCAACCCGTAGCCTAACATGTTGATCCAGAGGAAGGCAAAAAAAAACAAAAAACAATGTGGCAAACAAGCTCCAATGGAGAAAAAAATTCCTTCCTGACTCCACATCCGGCAATCAGACTAGTTCCCTGGATCAACCCCTGTCATAAAATCTAATATACATGACTGGTAATATTAGATTTTTCAAGAAAGGCATTTAGGCTCTGCTTAAATGTTAGTAGTGAATCACTTATTACAACACCATGCGGCAGAGAGTTCCATAGTCTCACTGCTCGTACAGTAAAGAATCCTCGTCTGTGATTATGATTAAACCTTCTTTCCTCAAGACGTAGCGGATGCCCCCGTGTTCCAGTCGCAGGCCTAGGTGTAAAAAGATCTTTGGAAAGGTCTCTGTACTGTCCCCTCATATATTTATACATTGTGATTAGATCCCCCCTAAGCCTTCGTTTTTCCAAACTAAATAACCCCAAGTGTAATAGCCTGTCTTGGTATTGCAGCCCACCCATTCCTCTAATAATCTTGGTCGCTCTTCTCTGCACCCTCTCCAGTTCAGCTATGTCCTTCTTATATATCAGTGACCAGAATTGTACACAGTATTCTAAGTGCGGTCGCACTAGTGACTTGTACAGAGGTAGAACTATATTTTTTTCATGAACACTTATACCTCTTTTAATACATCCCATTATTTTATTAGCCCTGGCAGCAGCTGCCTGACACTGTCCACTAAAGTGAAGTTTACCATCCACCCATACACCCAATTCTTTTTCTGTGTCTGTTTTACCCAGTGTTCTACAATTAAGTACATAATTATACATTTTATTTCCTCTACCCAAGTGCATGACCTTACATTTATCTACATTAAACTTCAATTGCCACGTCTCAGCCCAATCCTCCAATTTACATAAATCTCCCTGTAATATAAAATTATCCTCCTCTGTATTGATTACCCTGCAGAGTTTAGTATCATCTGCAAATATTGAAATTCTACTCCGCATGCCCAAAAACAAGGTCATTAATAAATATGTTGAAAAGAAGCGGGCCCAATACTGACCCCTGTGGTACCCCACTATGAACTGAGACCCAGTCCGAGTACGTACCATTAATAACCACCCTTTGTTTCCTATCACTGAGTCAGTTTTTAACCAAGTTACACATATTTTCCCCTATCCCCATTATTCTCATTTTATGTACCAACCTTTTGTGTGGCACCGTATCAAAAGCTTTTGAAAAGTCCATATACACAACATCCACTGCATTTCCCTGGTCCAGACTTGAACTTACCTCTTCATAGAAGCTGATCTATTAGTTTGACAGGATCGATCCCTCATAAACCCATGTTGATACTCTGTCATAAGGTTATTTTTCTTGAGATACTCCAGTATAGCATCTCTCAAGAAACCCTCAAGGATTTTACCAACCGTAGAGGTTAAACTTACCGGCCTATAATTTCCCGGCTCAGTTTTTGTCCCCTTTTTGAATATTGGCACCACATTTGCTATGCGCCAGTCCTGCGGTACCGACCCTGTTATTAAGAAATCTGTGAAGATTAAAAATACTGGTCTATCTATCAGAGAACTCAATTCCTGTAGTACTCTGGGGTGTATGCCATCCGGGCCCGGAGATTTGTCAACCTTAGTGATTTCGAGGCGGCGGTGTACTTCCTGCTGGGTTAAGCAGGTAATACTCAAGGGTGAATTTATGGTATCACTGGTCATGTCATCTGCCATGGCATTTTCTTGTTTAAAATCCGTAGAAAAAAAGTCATTCAGCAGGTTGCCTTTACCCTCATCCCCCTCTACCATTTCACCAAGACTATTTTTAAGGGGGCCAACACTATCGCTTTTCAGTTTTTTACTGTTTATGTAGTTAAAGAATATTTTAGGATTATTTTTACTTTCTCTCGCAATGAGTCTCTCTGTCTCAAACTTAGCTAACTTAATTTGCTTTTTATATATTTTATTTAATTTTCTATAATTATATAATGCCTCATCACTACCTACCCTCTTTAATTCTTTTAAGGCTTTCTGTTTTTCTTTTATTGCTTCCCTTACAGCTCTATTTAGCCATAGGGGTTTCCTCCTATTTCTAGCATGTTTGTTCCCATAGGGTATATTTTCTGCACAAGCCCTATTCAGGATGCTCATAAAAGTCTCCCATTTGCTTTGTGTACTTTTATTACTTAGTACATCATCCCAGTTTATTGCACTAAGATCATCTCTCAACCGTTTAAAATTTGCTTTCCTGAAGTTTAGTGTCCTTGTAGCCCCTCTACTATACATCTTACTAAAGAATACATGAAAACTTATTATTTTGTGATCACTATTCCCCAAGTAACCCCCAACTTGTATATTTGATATGCGGTCTGGCCTATTGGTCAGTACAAGGTCTAGTAGTGCTCCCCCTCTTGTGGGGTCCTGTACCATTTGTGAAAGGTAATTATCTTTCATTGTTATCAAAAATCTATTTCCTTTGCTGGAACTGCAAGTTTCTGTTCCCCAATTTATATCAGGATAGTTAAAGTCCCCCATAATAATTACCTCTCCGAGACTCGCTGCTTTATCAATTTGCTTTATGAGGAGATTCTCTACCTCTTCCATAATATTCGGCATCTTATAACACACCCCTATCAGTATTTTATTATTCATTCCCCCCCCCCTTATCTCCACCCATAGGGACTCTACATTCTCAGTACCCTCACATATGTTGTCACGCAGGATGGGTTTTAAGGATGATTTTACATATAGACACACACCTCCCCCTCGCTTATTTGTACGGTCATTCCTGAATAGGCTATAATCCTGTAAATTAACAGCCCAGTCATAGCTCTCATCCAGCCATGTCTCTGATATCCCCACTATATCATAATTTTTTTCCAACAATATTAATTCTAATTCCTCCACCTTATTTGTGAGGCTTCGGGCATTAGTGTACATGCACGTTACGTATGACTCTGTACCTGTATTCCTGCTTACTGTATTAACTGTCCTAACCCTTCCCCCCGTACCACCCCCAATTTCATTACTTGTGCCCTGGTCACTATCTGCAATACATTCCCCTTCTATAAAGTGAATACCCTTGCCCCCCATTCCTAGTTTAAACACTCCTCCAACCTTCTAGCCATTTTCTGCCCCAGCAGAGCTGCACCCTCCCCATTAAGATGCAGCCCATCCCTAGCATAGAATCTGTAGCCAACTGAAAAGTCGGCCCAATTCTCCAGGAACCCAAAACCCTCTTTCCTACACCAATTCCTGAGCCACCTGTTAACCTCTCTGATCTCCCTTTGCCTCTCTGGTGTGGCTCGTGGCACAGGTAGTATTTCCGAAAATACCACCTTGGAGGTCCTTGCTTTAAGCTTACAACTTAATTCCCTGAAATCATCTTTAAGGACCTTATACCTACCTCTAACTTTGTCATTTGTGCCAATGTGTATAGGCTTGTCGGAAGAAGTGAGTCTTCAGGTTCTTTTTGAAGGTTTCCACGGTAGGTGAGAATCTGTTATGCTGGGGTAGAGCGTTCCAGAGTATGGGGGAAGCACGGGAGAAAAATTTTGTGCAATTGTGGGAAGAGGAGATAAGAGAAGAGTAGAGAAGGAGATCTTGTGAGGATCTGAGGTTGCGTGTAGGTAAGTACAGGGAGCCTAGGTCACAGATGTAAGGAGGAGACAGGTTGTGGATGGCTTTGTATGTCATGGTTAGTGTTTTGCACTGGAGTCTTTGTCCACTTGGAAGCCAGTGAAGGGATTGACAAAGTGGCGAGGCTGGGGAATAGTAAGGGAAGAGGTGGATTGATTGGGCGGCAGAGTTTAGGATAGCTTGGAGGGGTGCAAGAGTGTTAGAAGGGAGGCCAGAGAGCAGGATGTTGCAGTAGTCCTGAGTTCAGGAATACATCTGCCACTTATTTGCTATATCCTTAAGAACATGCTATCCAATATGACCCCTTTCTTGGCGCACAAACAGCCATTTCAATGCAGGTATGTGAGCAGCAAGACGATAGGTATTTTAATTTCTAAACACTCTTCCCTATCTAACTAACAGAAAGGAAATTGCCTTCCTTGTGCCCACAACTCCTCCCATCCTGGACTGGTCCAAATAGATAACCCTGTCTGCAACTAATCATAGTATCATAGTATCATAGTATCATAGTTTTAAGGTTGAAGGGAGACTCTAAGTCCATCTAGTTCAACCCGTAGCCTAACATGTTGATCCAGAGGAAGGCAAAAAACCCCAATGTGGCAAACAAGTTCCAATGGGGAAAAAATTTCCTTCCTGACTCCACATCCGGCAATCAGACTAGTTCCCTGGATCAATACCCTGTCATAAAATCTAATATACATAACTGGTTATATTAAATTTTTCAAGAAAGGCATCCAGGCTCTGCTTAAATGTTAGTAGTGAATCACTCATTACAACATCATGCGGCAGAGAATTCCATAGTCTCACTGCTCGTACAGTAAAGAATCCTCGTCTGTGATTATGATTAAACCTTCTTTCCTCAAGACGTAGCGGATGCCCCCGTGTTCCAGTCGCAGGCCTAGGTGTAAATAGATCTTTGGAAAGGTCTCTGTACTGTCCCCTCATATATTTATACATTGTGATTAGATCTCCCCTAAGCCTTCGTTTTTCCAGACTAAATAACCCCAAGTTTAATAACCTGTCTTCGTATTGCAGCCCCCCCATTCCTCTAATAATCTTGGTCGCTCTTCTTTGCACCCTCTCCAGTTCAGCTATGTCCTTCTTATATATCGGTGACCAGAATTGTACACAGTATTCTAAGTGCGGTCGCACTAGTGACTTGTACAGAGGTAGAACTATATTTTTTTCATGAACACTTATACCTCTTTTAATACATCCCATTATTTTATTAGCCCTGGCAGCAGCTGCCTGACACTGTCCACTAAAGTGAAGTTTACCATCCACCCATACACCCAAGTCTTTTTCTGTGTCTGTTTTACCCAGTGTTCTACAATTAAGTACATAATCATAAATGTTATTTCCTCTACCCAAGTGCATGACCTTACATTTATCTACATTAAACTTCAATTGCCACTTCTCAGCCCAATCCTCCAATTTACATAAATCTCCCTGTAATATAAAATTATCCTCCTCTGTATTGATTACCCTGCAGAGTTTAGTATCATCTGCAAATATTGAAATTCTACTCCGCATGCCCCCAACAAGGTCATTTATAAATATGTTGAAAAGAAGTGGGCCCAATACTGACCCCTGTGGTACCCCACTATGAACTGAGACCCAGTCCGAGTACGTACCATTAATAACCACCCTTTGTTTCCTATCACTGAGCCAGTTTTTAACCCAGTTACACATATTTTCCCCTATCCCCATTATTCTCATTTTATGTACCAACCTTTTGTGTGGCACCGTATCAAAAGCTTTTGAAAAGTCCATATACACAACATCCACTGCATTTCCCTGGTCCAGGCTTGAACTTACCTCTTCATAGAAGCTGATCAAATTAGTTTGACAGGATCGATCCCTCATAAACCCATGTTGATACTCTGTCATAAGGTTATTTTTCTTGAGATACTCCAGTATAGCATCTCTCAAGAAACCCTCAAGGATTTTACCAACCGTAGAGGTTAAACTTACCGGCCTATAATTTCCCGGCTCAGTTTTTGTCCCCTTTTTGAATATTGGCACCACATTTGCTATGCGCCAGTCCTGCGGTACCGACCCTGTTATTAAGGAATCTGAGAAGATTAAAAATAATGGTCTATCTATCACAGAACTCAATTCCTGTAGTACTCTGGGGTGTATGCCATCCGGGCCCGGAGATTTGTCAACCTTAGTGATTTCGAGGCGGCGGCGTACTTCCTGCTGGGTTAAACAGGTAATATTCAAGGGTGAATTTATGGCATCACTGGTCATGTCATCTGCCATGGCATTTTCTTGTATAAAAACCGTAGAAAAAAAGTCATTCAGCAGGTTGGCTTTACCCTCATCCCCTTCCACCATTTCACCAAGACTATTTTTAAGGGGGCCAACACTATCGCTTTTCAGTTTTTTACTGTTTATGTATTTAAAGAATATTTTAGGATTATTTTTACTTTCTCTCGCAATGAGTCTCTCTGTCTCAAACTTAGCTAACTTAATTTGCTTTTTACATATTTTATTTAATTTTCTATAATTATATAATGCCTCATCACTACCTACCCTCTTTAATTCTTTTAAGGCTTTCTGTTTTTCTTTTATTGCTTCCCTTACAGCTCTATTTAGCCATAGGGGTTTCCTCCTATTTCTAGCATGTTTGTTCCCATAGGGTATATTTTCTGCACAAGCCCTATTCAGGATGCTCATAAAAGTCTCCCATTTGCTTTGTGTACTTTTATTACTTAGTACATCATCCCAGTTTATTGCACTAAGATCATCTCTCAACCGTTTAAAATTTGCTTTCCTGAAGTTTAGTGTCCTTGTAGCCCCTCTACTATACATCTTACTAAAGAATACATGAAAACTTATTATTTTGTGATCACTATTCCCCAAGTAACCCCCAACTTGTATATTTGATATGCGGTCTGGCCTATTGGTTAGTACAAGGTCTAGTAGTGCTCCCCCTCTTGTGGGGTCCTGTACCATTTGTGAAAGGTAATTATCTTTCATTGTTATCAAAAATCTATTTCCTTTGCTGGAACTGCAAGTTTCTGTTCCCCAATTTATATCAGGATAGTTAAAGTCCCCCATAATAATTACCTCTCCGAGACTCGCTGCTTTATCAATTTGCTTTATGAGGAGATTCTCTACCTCTTCCATAATATTCGGCGTCTTATAACACACCCCTATCAGTATTTTATTATTCATTCTCCCCCCCCTTATCTCCACCCATAGGGACTCTACATTCTCAGTACCCTCACATATGTTGTCACGCAGGATGGGTTTTAAGGATGATTTTACATATAGACACACACCTCCCCCTCGCTTATTTGTACGGTCATTCCTGAATAGACTATAACCCTGTAAATTAACAGCCCAGTCATAGCTCTCATCCAGCCATGTCTCTGATATCCCCACTATATCATAATTTTCTTCCAACAATATTAATTCTAATTCCTCCACCTTATTTGTGAGGCTTCAGGCATTAGTGTACATGCACGTTACGTATGACTCTGTACCTATATTCCTGCTTACTGTATTGACTGTCCTAACCCTTCCCCCCGTACCACCCCCAATTTCCTTACTTGTGCCCTGGTCACTATCTGCACTACATTCCCCTTCTATAAAGTGAATACCCTCGCCCCCCATTCCTAGTTTAAACACTCCTCCAACCTTCTAGCCATTTTCTGCCCCAGCAGAGCTGCACCCTCCCCATTAAGATGCAGCCCATCCCTAGCATAGAATCTGTAGCCAACTGAAAAGTCGGCCCAATTCTCCAGGAACCCAAAACCCTCTTTCCTACACCAATTCTTGAGCCACCTGTTAACCTCCCTGATCTCTCTTTGCCTCTCTGGTGTGGCTCGTGGCACAGGTAGTATTTCCGAAAATACCACCTTTGAGGTCCATGCTTTAAGCTTACAACCTAATTCCCTGAAATCATCTTTAAGGACCTTCCACCTACCTCTAACTTTGTCATTTGTGCCAATATGTACAATGACCGCTGGGTCCTCCCCAGCCCCTCCCAGTAATCTGTCAACCCGATCAGCGATGTGCCGAACTCGAGCGCCAGGAAGACAACACACTGTTCGGCGATCCCTGTCTTTGTGACAGATTGCCCTATCTGTCCCCCTAATAATTGAGTCCCCCACTACCAGTACCTGTCTTGCCTGCCCTGCACTCCTATTCCCCCCCTTACTGGAGCAGATACTCCCCTGGCGTTCAGAGGTCATGCCTTGCTGCAGCAATGCTACCCCTGTAATGACATCCCCCTCATCTGCCAAGTTTGCAAACCTATTGGGGTGTGTCAGTTCAGGACTAGCCTCCCTAGCACTTTTCCCTTTATCCCCCTTTCTAACTGTCACCCAGCTACCTACCTCACCGTACTGCCGCTCCCTACTACGATCCTCCCCCACATCTGACCCAGCAAGCTGCTGCTCAGTGAGCAGCAGACTCCTTTCCATATTGCTAATGCATCTCAGATTTGCCAGCTGCTCATTTAGATCCAGTATCTGGGCTTCCAAACGTGCAACTTGCGCACATCTCGAACAACAGTATGCACCCTCGAACGGCTTTTCAAGGACTGCATACATGAGACAAGATGTACACTGGATCGCATTAGCAATAGTGGAGCACATTTTCTAATGGGGATAGCACTAAACAAATGTTAAGTAATTAAACAACTAAATACAAACAATTCTATTCACACTTACTTTTGCTCACACTTTGCTCACTCACGCTCACAATGAAGAAGACAGGCTAAAATTCTAGCGGCGCGCGGCTTTCAGAAGTCTTCCTTCCGGCTGTAACGGCCAAAACCCGGTTCTCCTTGAGCTCGCGGTGACTCTTCACTTATCCCAGAAGGCACTGGGAATATGCAAATTATCCTCGCAAGACTCCTTCCACTGTTGTAGAACACAAACCGAATAAAACAACGGCGATGAATTGTATTACCATAAGATCTTCAAGGGGGTGGGGGCAGCTTCAACAATCCTTCCCACCTGAACTGAAGAATAGCCAGTGTGAAAACAGCAATATTTTAAGATTTTATTTTTAAAATGTAGTATAACACCAAAAATAAACTCAATTTTCCACAATGCTGAAGCATCAGAGAGTGGACTCACATCAGTTTGATTTGTAACATGTGCCTTCAAATAATGCTCTGCAGCAAGATATCTAGCGGATTCACATGTAGCGCCCCTGAGACCCCCAGGGCACTACAGGGAACTGCATCCTCTTGTGGATGCAGGACCTACCCCCTGGGACCTGGGGTACCAGTGCCAATACCACCAAAATCCTAGTTCTCCACTCCACACTGGGCATAGAGGGTTAACCATGTAAGGGGATGGTCGCCATGGGAATGAGTCCCTGAGTATAGCCAGTCTGGTGGGAGGGGTCAGTCAGTCGGTAGTGAGGAGAGAGTCGAGTAGCACACAGGAGAGGTGTGCGGACGTGCCTGAGCTGGGTCCGTGTAACGGTGACCCCGGGGGCACAGGAGAGAGGTCGCCAGGACGGGTACCGGAGATACTGCTGGGACCAGAGCACGCACGGGGCACAGGGCCCTAGGTCAAGCGCAAGTTTTAGACTTTTTGGCAAATACCTGTCCGGTGAGGACACCTTCACGGACTTCACCGAACCAAATAATCCGGGGGCATCAGCAGTAAACTAGGATCGGAGTTCAGACACTTACCTCCCGAGAGGGTCCGCACTGCCCGCCATACGGAGAAGGAGACTGTACCCCAAAAGGGATAGTCGGGGCCACCAAACGCTCCACGCTACAGGGACCCAATCAACTAAGAGTGCCGGGGACAGAGCAACCTGGGTCACTACATTGGCACTGGTCCTCCAAGGGACCTGAATCAGCAACCCCTGGGTCCCACAGTAAGTAGAAACTGTTAAAGACAACCTGGTGTGGTCTCCGTTATTGCCCCCGTTACATCTCCCAGGCACAGTCCTACCTGCATAGGGCCTACCATTCAGCTGCCACTACCACCAGCTCTGGGAGTACCCACAATCAGCAGCGGAGGTTCTCCATCCTAAAACGCAACCCGCAGGTGGCATCATATGACAAAAACTCTTATCTCCCCTGTAAATACCCCCCATTAACAAAAGGGTCCCAGAGCACGGTACGGGCAACGGCTACCAGAGTGACATTCCCATTTGTTACTGCATGGGACCAAGTAACCCCTTCCTTGGGCGCTACACACATACCTACTACCAGCGTCGGACTGGCTACCGGAGGAATCTCCAGTAATGCCAGGCCTGGATTCAGTGCATTGCACTTCGGAGCTCTCACCTGCAGCCTGGACTGATCTCAGAGTTTGCAGGACTGCACCGCAAGCACCGAGTGATTGATTCCCCGGCAATTGCGGTTCAATTCATGACAGCTGCGGACAGGCCGTGCTGCACTCTGGTGCTCTTACCTGAACTCCGGAGACCATGTATTTTGTGAGCAATTTCAAAATTTCTAGTATAAAGATTCATGCAAATTTATTAACCGCAAATTTAATTTTTGGGGAAAATTCGTCAAAGTTACTTAATTTGAAAAGATTCGCTCATCTCTGAGTTAAAATGCATATATATAGTAGCATGTAAATGTACTGATTACGGCACAGGGGGACATCATGTGGCGAGAAATGACATTCCAGAAGAAGTAGCTAAGACAGACACGCATGCTGCAGTTTGTGGCTGCTGATTGGTTGCAGTGGTCATGTGACATCCTCCACAACATAAATTGACATCCACTTTGTACGAGACTCAAGCAATTTTTCCAACAAATATTTTTTAATTTTTTAATTCACTATATCACATTTCACGTGGGTCTGAAGTTTACATACGCCAAAGTAACTGTGCCTTTAAATGCTTTGGAAAATTCCATAAAAGAATGTCATAGGCTTTAAAACTTCTGATTGAAATCATTTAAGCTAATTGGAAGTGTACATAGAGCAATAAAAGAAGTAATTTTTACATCTGCACCCGGGGACAAAGATCTTCCTTTATGAAGAAATATCCTCTGGTCTACTTAAACAAAAATTAAACAATTTGACCATAATGACCATTGTCACATATGGAGGAAAAAAGGAGAGGCTTGCATCTTAAAGAAAATCATCCTAATCATGCCCCCACCTCTCTTTTAGGCCTCTTTCACACGTTCGTGAAAAACCACGCACGTTTTTCACGGACGTGTCAGAGGTGCGTTTTGCCCTCCGTGAGCCGTGTTTATGGCCTACGTGTGTTATCACGGATAACACACGGAGAACGGGAACTTTCTACTCACCTGTCCCTGGCGTCGCTGTCTGTGGTGCTGATCTTTGTTCTCCGGTCCTGCCGACTCCCCGCTGCTGCAGCTTGCGGCCGCAGTGAAGTGAATATTCAATGAGCATAATGAGCGGCGGTTGAAAGCAAGTGACAGCAGCGGCAGAGAAAGCAGGGCTGGAGAAGGTGAGTAAAGATTTTTTTTAATTCTCTCAAACACGTGTGTTTTCTCTGGCGCGTGTCACACGGAACACCTCCGTGTGGTCCGTTTGCGTTCCGTGTGACACCCGTGATGCCGGAGAAAAACAGACATGTTGACAGGTGGAACACATGGACACACGTATGCTCCACACGTATACACGGTCCATGGCAGAATACGCACGTGAGCGCAGAGCCATTGATTTTAATGGATCTACGTGTGCCCGAGTCTCCGGTACGTGAGGAAAAGGACCGAACACGTACCGGAGACAAGGACGTGTGAAAGAGGCCTTAAAGGGGTATTTGAAGAGTCACATGTGAATGGTGCAGCAGCAGCGCATATGATCAGCCACAGCTCCATTTATATGCTGCTCTTCAGAGGTCTGATTCTCAGGATCAAAAGTGGTCCAAGTGGTCGGATACCGAGCGATTGGAAACTTATTCCCTATCCAGAGGATCGGAGATAACTTAGGATAATGCATTTAAACAGGTTTTTCCAAGATTAATTTTTATTTGCCCTTAAGAATATAGAAGATAATAAACCAATATTTACCTTTTCGAAGTGCAATGAAGCCTCCACAACAACAGGACAGTAGAAGTGGTACTGTGCAGTGTACTGTATATATACAGACTAATGCAGATACTGAGAATGACACCCAGTATACAGGGTAAGAGACATGGTACTGTGCAATATATATATATATATATATATATATATATATATATATATATATATATATATATATATATATATATATATATATATATACAGAATAACACAGATACTGAGAATTACACCCAGTATTCAGGAAAAGTGGTACTGTGCAATTATATATTTATATATACTGTACACACGCTACAGTTCAAAAGTTTAATGTCGATTAGATATTTCCTTATTTTTGAAAGAAAAGCACATTTTTTTTCAATGAAGCTAACATTAAATTAAACAGAAATCCCCTCTATACATTGTTAATGTGGTAAATGACTATTCTGCTGCAAACGTCTGGTTTTGAATGCAATATCTACATAGGTGTATAAAGGCCCATTTCCAACAACCACCACTCCAGTGTTCTAATGGTACATTTTGTTTGCTGTGTTAGAAGGCTAATGGATGTTTAGTAATCCCTTAAAAACCTTGTGCAAGTATGTTAGCACAGCTGAAAACAGTTTTGCTGATTAGAGAAGCTATAAAACTGACCTTCCTTTGAGCTAGTTGAGAATCTGGAGCATTATATTTGTTGGTTCCATTAAACTCTCAAAATGGCTAGAAAAAGAGAACTTTCATGTGAAACTCGACAGTCTATTCTTGTTCTTAGAAATGAAGGATATTCCATGCTAAAAATTTCCAAGAAACTGAAGATTTCCTACAGCAGTGTGTACTACTCCCTTCAAAGGAGAGCACAAACAGGCTCTAGCCAGAGTAAAAAGAGAAGTGGGAGGCCGCGCTGCACAACTGAGCAACAAGACAGGTACATTAGAGTCTCTAGTTTAAGAAATCAATGCCTCACACGTCCTCAAATGGCAGCTTCATTAAATAGTACCCACAAAACGCCAGTGTCAATGTCTACACTGAAGAGGCGACTCTGGGATGCTGGCCTTCAGGGCAGAGTGGCAAAGAAAATGTAGCTCCCCACGGGGTAGGCGGTTAACCAACTCGATGCCGGGCTGTCGACTGTCGCGGTCACGGGCGACCTAGCCTGGCTTCGTTGCCCTGAAGCATACAGCTGGGGAAGAATGATGTGGGGTTGTAGTAAGGTGACGCCACCTGTGGTATGCGGCCAGGGAATCGTCCGCCGCTGCTGTCGCTGTCCTCCAGGGCAGATGGTGGTAGCAGCTATGGATGGTATCGCTCCCCACAGGTGGAGCGGGCCCCGGGGAAGATGATGAGGGGAGTAGTAATGGCGGGCGCCGAAGCGGGGAGCAGCGGTGCCGGTAATGAAGAGACAGTGTCTATGCCTGTGGTTCCAGGTTGTTTACTCACTCTTTGTGTTGTGCCGTTCACCCAGGTAATGACGGTCACTTGCTGTGATGGTCTCCGTCGAACCCAAATCCCTTTAGAGATCAGTCCGGTGTGGTGTTCAGTGGGTTCCCTCCTTGTAGCATCTGTCTGTGGATCCCCTGGCTTGAAGGTACGAAGAACCCGGGTTTTCACGAGTAGTACTCTTGTCCCTATATGCAGGTGCCGCGGTTCCGATGTGGGGTCTGGCGTTATCCTAGGCCCTGGATCCTATATGGCACTGTGCTTTAGGGTGCTGTGTGGCCAGGGAAGCTTGAAACATTCCCATCAAGGCAGATTCTGGAAAACCAACATGGAATATGATCTTCCCTAGGGTCCTGCCACCCTCTGTGGTGCCGATTTCAAGGGGAGCAGATGCACTCTCCCGATGGCAATCTTGTAAACTCTCCTCTTACCACCGGAGCACCCATGAGACATGTCTGCTCCCTTCCTCTCCTGCTGGAGAACTCCCTAACTGTATTGTTGGCTCCTGACTCCTCTTGCTGGCTGCTCCTCCCCCCTCCCAGGTCCTAAGCTAGTGGGACTGGGGCCCCTATGTAAGGGCATCCTGTAAATGCCACTCTGTCGGCGACCCCTTTGTTACCCGACCCTAGCCCAGTCCCCAGTGGGAATAGGGCAACCTGGTGTGTATTTGAATGTGTAAGTGGTGACACCAGGACTGACCTCCTCAGGATCCGGATTTAGCATTACACCCAAATTTGGGTGCAATACTCTGTGGCAACTGAAGCCTCAGGGGTGCCACAATAAAAGCCATATCTGAATCTGGCTAATAAAAGGAAAAGATTTATATGGGCAAAAGAACACAGATATTCGACAGAGGAAGATTGGAAAAAAGTGTTATAGACAGACGAATCGAAGTTTGAGGTGTTTGGATCACACAGAAGATCATTTGTGAGACGCAGAACAACTGAAAAGATGCTGGCCCTGAGGTGTACAGATAGAGGATAGGATGATGGTGGGGAGAGTTGAAGAAGGTGGGAGTAGATGTTGTCTTGTGACGCCACCTACGGTATACGGCCAGGAATTATCCGCCACTGTGGTCGCTGTCCTCTGGTGCAGATGGTGTCGCAGCTAAGATGATTCAGCTTCCCGCAGGTGAAGCTAGGCCCCAGGGAGCATGATGGAGGTAGTAGTGGGTGTTGGCACCGAAGCGTGGGGCGCCGGCGCCGGCAATGAAGGGGTTGACACTCACTGTCCGTAAGGTGCCCGGTGGTGCCGGTCTTCACCGTGACGGGCACCAGCTGATCCCGGATAAGTTGGAGGTAGCCAACGGTGTTTGAAAGTGTCCTTTCCTAAGAGATGCCCCTTCAGAAGTGAGGAACCGAAGCTGAGCTTCCTGCTCCAAGCCTCAGGCTCCGAGAAGAAAAAGAAAGAAGAAAGTGGTGTCGTGTTGCCAGAACTGTAGTCCCTACTTGACTGAAGATTGTATAAAGGTTGCTCCTACTTCTACCCCAAGTGATGCCCGACCTCCCAGGTGGTTGTCATAGTGACCAGGAAAGTCCCATGCCTCGAGATGGCCACCCCCCTATCTACCCTAGGCCAACCCCCGGTGAGAAATCATTTATGTGTTTGTGAAGTAGAAAAGGCAGAGGCAAATCCAGTGGTGTTCCTCAATAACCAGAAGATGTAAGTAAAATCATATAGTCTTTATTGGAAAAATATTAAAAATACAGCCAAAACGGGAGATTAGTCAGAGACTAGTTTCGGCATACAAGCCTTCATCCTGTCTGTCTCATCTATCTGTGTGTGGTTATTATTGAGAAATTGGAGTTTATTCTCTGCAAATTGAATGTCCCTCCTTATTTTCTTGTATCTGGCGAGACCATGGAGCATAATAGTCATGTTATAATCACCTCACAGCTCCCATCTCTGAATACCCCTGCAGCTTATTGCCTCCAGTACGATCCTCTGCACCATTTCCTCTCTCTCCAAGCCATGAAACCCTGAGCCTCTTCACACTAGACCAGGACTCGAAGCCATGACAAAGGCTGAGATGTGTCTGAGCATATGCATCATATTGTCGAGACGTTATGATTAGAGATGATTTGTACAAACTACATCCGATCACGCTGTTGTTACCCTTAGTTTGAGCCATTCAAACGCTGCAAGTGGCTCACACTGGCCTGAGCACAGAGCGTACCCGAGCACATATATGCTCGCTCCAGTGGTCAGCATATGTAAAGCGCCCAAACTCCAAACCTGATCACTGTTACTGTGGTAAATTCTGTGTTCAGTACGAACACCGAACACTGAACTTCGCTCATTTCTAGTCAGCACCTGTCTCCTCCTCTGAGTGGTGTGCCTATAAAAACAATCTCCTACAGCAGCTTATGCCCCAGAAACAGGAGAAGTGCCTGGGCCGGGTGGCCCACAAGCGGTAAGCAGGAGCAGATCATCAATTGCTTTACTGTCGCCCAGAGGCAGATTTTCGGGGACCACAAACAGTGCTCCCGCCGGCAGCTGCACTTTGCTGGCTGTCGGCACGTTAAACTGGCCCACATCGTTCACCAGCCCCCAGCGTCCACCAGTAATGTGTATGTGCCATCCCCATGCCAGCAGCTAGGCTGCTCGGATCTGGACCCGCAGTGTGGCTCGAGGGACTCTTCCAGACCCGGGGGTAGAACGGACACTTCGAATAAAAAGGGGGACGTATTTGTACGGGGCTTGCCATAAACACTCTGTGACGCTACCTACGGTGTGTGGTGAAGTGTTGCACCACCACTGCTGCTGTGGGGCACCCGGGGGCAATGGTCCTGGCTTCAGGGTCCAAATACCCCCTCTGTGCACGGTTTCCGGGTCGGTTCTCCGGTGTCGGTACCGTTGGGCATCTACCCTGTCCCGGTCCACCTCGGATCTCCAGCAGCCGTCTTCCCGTCTCCTGACAGACACGGACCACCGTCTGCCACCTAGCCAGTACACCGGGGCTCCAACCCCGATGCTTTTCCTTTCTGTCTTCCACCTCACTCCTCTCAACTCCTCCACTCCACTTGAACTACTCCTGTCCACTTCAACCTTCAACTTCAACTACTACTTTTCAACTCTCAACTTCAACTAACTGCTTTTTCCCACCCCGTGCTCTCTAGACCCCCGTTCTTCATCCGCCTGATCCCACCCACTGGTGTCCCTTTCCTTCTCTGGGGGGGGGTGACTAGGGTTTCAGTTTGGCATGGTGTAACCTGGTGAGGGATGGTGTTGTGCGGGGGCCTACTATGTGTGACCACTTGGCGGCGCCAGGGCGTCACATGTATATCCCACGGTTCCCCAGCATTCCTCAGTAATCTGTTTGCCTTCCAGGCCCCCAGCATCCCCTAGTTATGCGTATATCCCACAGGCCCCCAGAGTACCCCACTAATGTGTATGTGTGGTGCCCCTGAGGCTTCAGTCGCCACAGAGGTACTGCACCTCAGCCAGAGGTGTAGTATTCCATCCTGGGTACGGAAGAGGTCATCCACCGGTATGCACATAAAACACACAACACCTCAATTAGCAGCCCTTCACTGGGTTAGGGTCAGGACTTGATTCCATTAATGCTATGCATAGCCACCACTGGTGATGGTTCCTCTCTCCCCCTAATCTGACAGGGCCTGTTGGTGGAGTCTAGTGAGTTGGGGAGACTGTAGTGTCAGGGAGTTGGAAGGAGCAGTGAAGGAGTGAAGACCTGTAGTCTGGAGCTGGTGCTGCTCGAACCAGGCGCAAGACAGAAGGTATCCTAGAGGCTATGGGACGTGCGCCATACTCCTGTGGACTCGTTCCACATTCAACGTCGGAGTGGAGGGACTTGGCCGCAGAACGAGTACTGGTCCCTAGGCTAGAGGAGAAGTACCAACATGATCCTCTAGTAAAACCAGAGGCTGAGGACCAAAGCCAACTCCGCACACGAATCCACTGGAAGGTGACCACATGGCCAAGGTATAGAGTTTCAAGCCACGTGACAGGGCCCGCAGACACCGGCTCACAGCACTGTGTGCGTAGGCGCAGGACAGGCGGTAGAGGAGTCAGCGCAGGAAGACGACCAGGGAAAGTACATAAGAAAGAAAGGTGCACTGGACTTGACCTCCGAACTACCCGGGATCGACTTGACCCCATCACTGTGAAACCCAGCACTCCAAAGTGGTCAGTGACTAGTTGTGTTACCTTGGAACCTGCTACAGTGAGTAAAGACCCTAAGACTTCATCCCTGTGTCGCTCCGTTATTCGCCTGCGCCTCCGGCCTTGCACCCCCGCCATCACCGACTACTACTGCCATCAACCCTGGGGCCCAGCTTTACCTGTGTAGAACTATACCAACTAAGCTGCGTCACCATCTGCCCCAGAGGCCTCATCCCGCAGCGGTGGCACCTATCATGCCACATACCACAGGTGGCATCACGAACTACCATCCTTATCATCTTTATTTTAACTGACACCGCCGGGGTCATGGAACTGGGCCTTGCCACTACTGCAGTATCCCAGAAACGGATCCATGGACTGGTAACGAGTAACTCCAGGCCCGGTGCGGGCATGTCATATGACCTCCAGCAATTCCAAGTAATGTGTATGCCCCTGAGGTCCACAGCACCCCCAGTAATGTGTGACCCCAGTGACCCCAGTAATATGTATGCCCCCCATACTGTCTATGTCCCCAAGGATGTATTTGCCCCCAGCCCTTCCTGTGATGTATATACAGCAGTCTCACAGTGCACTGTCCGGCCATGTCTGTTTGTGATGGCCATCACATAGCATAGCCTACACAGCATATGCTCAGGAGGAGCTAGACAAAGACAAGCAGAAGAGGTGAGTGAGGCGGCTGTTGGCTTCCCCATATTAACTATATCTCAAATGTGTCTTTGTATGCATGTATGATGCGTATTTCTGTATGTCAGTGTATCTGGCTATGTACGTATATATTTATGTATGTTTACATGTATTTTTGTGAATTCATTTTCAGATATTTATATATACATATGCCTGTATGTGGGTGTATCGGTGTTTTATGCGTGTCTGCGTGTGCATGGTTCCCATTGAGGCTATCGTCAAGGGCCCACAAAAACTTGGAGCCGGCCCAGAGACAAAGTGTGTTTACCTCTAATGACTGGCTGAGCTAATAGGCCGCTAATCTACAACTTGTTTACTAATCAGCAGTCATTTTACCGACTATTTACACAGATCGAGCAAACTACTGTTGAACTAACAATGCTTGGCTATCTATTATTAGGACTCAATTCCATTCCTTTGTTATTCCGACAAGAAATACAGGGTGGACCATAAGTAAGGATACACCCTGATAAAATGGAAGTGGTTGCTGATATCACCTTACCGTTTGTGGCATATTAGTACATGGGAGGGGCAAAACATTTGAGGCCGTGTGATGCCCATGGTGGACATCTGCAAACCCGCCATTTTGAATTCAACTTTACTTTTTTCAATGGGAATGTGGTCATGTGACACATCAAACACATAAAGAGTTGCACAAGAAAAACAATGGTGTGCTCATTTTTAATGTACCTTTATTTACTATAGAGTTATTGACTCGTTTGTGATATGGAGCAACAACAGTAACCCACTAAAGGATGTGCTCAAAGTGGCGCTCATTGTGTTGAGTTGTCAACGCGATTCTGTTCTCCCACTCTTGACACACCGAGAGCAGTACCACAGAAGAAATGCAATCACAGACCTCCTGTATCCATTGTTTCAGGTGCCCCACATCCTGGATCCTGGATCCGCGGTATTGCACTCGGTGTGTCAAGAGTAGAGATGAGCCAGCCTCTAAAGGCTCGAGTTCGGTTCGTCGAACGGAGGCCCCGTTCGAGTTCGGTTCAATGAACCGTTCGACGAACCTCTCAAACCCCATTGAAAACAATGAGAGGCAAACACAAACACATAAAAACACATTATAAATGTACACATACAGTTAATAAACATTGCCGTTACACTTACAGGTCCCCGCAACGCGTCCTGCACTCTGTCTCCCGCCGCTTTTTCTTCCGATAATCGCTGCGCCCTCCCGGTAACTAGCACTGATGATAGGACCTTCCATAACGTCAAAAAAAGCATGTGACCAGTCACGTGTCTATTATCTCATTGGCTACAGACTGGTCACATGGCTAGACGTCATTGCTATGTTCTGTCAGTGCATCTCTCCGGTACGCGGTGATCGTTCAAGCATCTCCGTGTACCGGCGAAATGCTCTGGCAAATGGTCGACTCCCTGTTCCTGCATGTGTGCGCTCTTTACAGAGTCAGCCCACATGCAGGGACTAGTTGTCACAACCGGTAAATAGCGGCACCGGGAATCACGTGATCGGAGCACCGTTGCTATGGTAACCCACCTGTCAGCGGTGACATCACCGTTTACAGCCTGCAGCCTCTGCTACTCACTGAGTGATATAGACTGCACGGGAAGCAGCAGGGTCTTCCTCCCATGCAGCGGTGTCTGATGTAGCAGAGCTGCATAGGTTGAAGGAGAAAGAAGACAGAAGACCATGAATCGTGGAGGGGTGACAGAGAGTAATAAACATGGAGTCTTTAAGTGTGTCTGTGTATTTATTTCTATTAAAGTATTTTTTCTCTGTGTGGTGTCTTTTTTTTAACCCTTTATTGGAGATTCTTAATGGCCGGGTCAAACTTGCCTGACATTAAGAATCTATGACTTAATACTAGCTAGTAAAACAAAGATAGTATTAACTCATTATTACCCAGCAAGCCACCCATCACAGGGCAGCTGAAAGAGTTGGATACAGCGCCAGATGATGGCGTTTCTATGAAAGCGCCATTTTCTGGGGTGGCTGCGGACTGCAATTCGCAGCAGAGGGGCCCAGAAAGCTCGGGCTAACCTGTGCTGCGGATTCCAATCCCCAGCTGCCTAGTTGTACCTGGCTGGACACAAAAATGGGGCGAAGCTCATGTCGATTTTTTTTTAATTATTTCATGAAATAATTAAAAAAAGGGCTTCCCTGTTTTTTTTGTTCCCAGATGGGTACAAATAGGCAGCTGGAGGTTGGGGGCAGCCGTACCTGCCTGCTGTACCTGGCTAGCATACAAAAATATAGCGAAGCCCACGTCATTTTTTTGGTGGGCAAAAAACTCCTGAATACAGTCCTGGATGGAGTATGCTGAGCCTTGTAGTTCTGCAGCTGATGTTTGCTCTCCTGCATACACTAGTGAATGGAGCATGCTGAGCCTTGTCGTTCTGCAGCTGCTGTCTGCTCTCCTCCATACAGACAGACAGCAGCTGCAGAACGTCAAGGCTCAGCATACTCCATCCAGGATTGTATGCAGGAGTTTTTTGGCCCCCCAAAAAATTATGTGGGCTTCACCATGTTTTTGTATGCCAGGTATGCTAGCCAGGTACAGCAGGCAGCTACGGGCTGCCTCCAACCCCCAGCTGCCTATTTGTACCCGGCTGGGAACCAAAAATATAGGGAAGCCCTTTTTTTTTAATTATTTCATGAATTTCATGAAATAATTAAAAAACAAATGACGTGGACTTCGCCCAATTTTTGTGTCCAGCCAGGTACAACTAGGCAGCTGGGGATTGGAATCCGCAGCTCAGGGTGCCCAAGCATACTGAGCACCCATGCTGCAAATTGCAGTCCGCAGCCGCCTAAGAAAATGGCGCTTTCATAGAAGCGCCATCTTCTGGTGCTCTATCCAACTCTGCCAGCTGCCCTGGTGACGGGTGGCTCGCTGGGTAATAATGGGGTTGGGGCTAGCTGCATATTATCAACTGGCCCTAAGCCCGAAATTCATGGTGTCACGCCAATATTAGACATGGCCACAATGAATTTTTTAGTACAGATAAAAAAAACATAACACACAGAAAAATATTTTTATTAGAAATAAAACACAACACAATTAGTGACTCCATCTTTATTGAAATAAAGAACGCCCCTCCGCAGTAATCCTGGGTCAAGGGTCCCGCGCCATCCAATCCGGATCCAATATCATCTGATCGGTTTGCTGGAAGGCAAAGCGATCAGATGATGTGTCAGGTTCAAGGACCTGAATCACATGACACAGCAGCTGATTGTATAAAAGCCGATTATACAATCAGCTGATGCATCGGTGCAAAAAAAACAAAACAAACTACACACTTCAGTGCAGACTCCTGTCCGAAAGCATCAGCTGATAGTTAAGCCGGCCGGGCGGTAAAAAGCCATCCACACCGCTCGACTTATAGTGTCAGCTGATTCCGTCAGGTGACCGCATCAGCAGATCATTGCCAGGTCTGAGAAAGAGAGAAAAGATAGAGAGAAAAGATAGAGAGGAGAGAGAAAAAAGAGAGAGAGGAGAGAGGAGAGAGAGAGGGAAAAAGAGAAAAAGAGAGAGAGAGAAAGAGAGAGAGAGAAAAAGAGAGAAAGAGAGAGAAGAGAGAGAAGAGAGAGGAGAGAGAGTGAGAGAGGGAAAAAGAGAAAAAGATAGGCTGAGAAAAAGAGAGAGAGAGAGAAAAATAGAGAAAAAGAGAGAGAGAGGAGAGAGAGGAGAGAGAGGAGAGAGAGGGAGGGAGAGAGAGAGAAAAAGAAAGAGAGAGAAAGAGAGAGAAAGAGGGAGAGAAAGAGAGAAAATGAGAGAGAGAGAAAGAGAGAGAGGAGAGAGGGGAGAGGGATTGAGCGAAAGAGAGAGAAAAAGAGAGAGATGAGAGAGAGGAGAGAGAGGGAGGGAGAGAGAGAAAGAGAGAAAAAGAGAGAGAGAAAGAGAGAGAGAGGAGAAAAGTGAGAGAGAGGAGAGAGAGAGAAAAAAAGAGAAAAAGAGAGAGAGAGGAGAGAGGGGAGAGAGATTGAGAGAAAGAGAGAGAAAGAGAGAGAGAGATGAGAGAGAGGAGAGAGAGGGAGAGAGAGAGAGAAAAAGAGAGAGAGGAGAGAGGGAGAGGGAGGGAGAGAGAGAGAGAAAGAGGGAGAGAAAAAGAGAAAAAGAGAGACTGAGAAAAATAGAAAGAGAAAAAGAGAGAAAAAGAGAGACTGAAAAAAAGAGAGCGAGAGAAAAAGAGAGAAAAAGAGAGAGAGGAGAGAGAAGAGAGAGAGGGAGGGAGAGAGAGAAAGAGAGAAAAAGAGAGAGAGGAGAGAAGTGAGAGAGAGGAGAGAGAGAGAAAAAAAGAGAAAAAGAGAGAGAGAGGAGAGAGGGGAGAGAGATTGAGAGAAAGAGAGAGAAAAAGAGAGAGAGATGAGAGAGAGGAGAGAGAGGGAGAGAGAGAGAGAAAAAGAGAGAGAGGAGAGAGGGAGAGAGAGAGAAAGAGAGAGAAAGAGTGAGAGTAAGAGAGAGAGAAAGAGAGAGAGAGAGACGGAGAGAGAGAGACAGAGAGAGAGACAGAGAGAGAGAGAGAGACGGAGAGAGAGAAGAGAGAGGAGAGAGCAATGCAGTCTCATTCCGTGAACTGCTCCGATTTTAGAGGTGTGTCCCGCGGCTCACAGCTGATATACGGCTCCTCCCCTCAGTGCATAATTAAATTATAATTATAAATATATAATAATTATAATTTAAAATTAAAAATAAACAATAAAAAAAAAATTTTAATTCTTTACCGGGACTGGGACTAAAACTTGTAAAGTTATGCTTCTTAAGCAAGCGCTCTATACACTGAGCTACTGCCTCTAATGATAAAGATAGGCAGATTTGGTAATCTTTACATCTGCATTGCAGAGTGAAGTCTCTGGTGACAGTGCGATTCCCTTCATTGCTACGTGGAGAGGACACAGCGCGATCGTGTTCTACGGTGCTGCTGCATCTTCATGTAGCAGAGCGGACAGTGTCGTGTGGATTACGTTGGACCTGGATGTGTAATTGAGGATTAATAAACTGGTAAAAGAGGGTGTTTTTTTGTCTGTTATTCCAAATAAAGGATTTTTCGCTGTGTGTGTTTCTATACTTTCACTTACAGTTTAATCATGGAAGGCGTCTCGGGGAGACGCCTGGCATGATTAAACTCATTATTACCCTGATTGCCACCGCACCAGGGCAATTCGGGATGAGCTGGGTGGATTCCCAGGACTGTCGCATCTAATGGATGCGGCAATTCCGGGCCGTCTGCTGGGTGATATTGTTAGGCTGGAGGGCTCCCCATACCGTGGCGCTCCCCATCCTGACAATACCAGCCTCCAGCCGTGTGGCTTTATCCTGGCTGATATCAATATGGGGGGAACCGCATTTTTTTTTATTTAATTATTTTACTGCACGATATAGACCCGCCCGCCGGCGGCTGTGATTGGTTGCAGTGAGACAGCTGTCACTCATCGTGCAGGCGTGTCTGACTGCAACCAATCATGGGCGCTGGTGTGCGGGGAAAGCATGGAATACCTGATTGAATAATGAAGCGGCAGCCATTTTCTAAAGAGGAAAAGACACCGCAGATTTGTGACAACCATTCAGCGAGACGTTCGTGATCGGTGAGTAGGAAAGAGAGAGGGATTGTGCTGGGGATGCAGGATGCATGCAGATATCAACGTGTGCACATAGCCTTACTGTGAAAAGCCACGTTTTTATTGATCGAACCGTTCTAGAACCTAACTTGAACTGTCGAGCTTTTAGAGTTGAGCGATGTTCGAGGTTTGCCAATTTCGTAATTTTTGGGGAAATTACGAAATTGGCGAACCTCGAACATCGCTCAACTCTAGTCAAGAGTGGGAGAAGAGAATCACGTTGACAATTCAACACAATGGGCAGCACTTTGAGCACATCCTTTAGTGGGTTACTGTCGTTGTTCTGTGTAACAAATGTGTCAATAACTCGATAATGAATACATTAAAAATGAGCACACCATTGTTTTTCTTGTGCAATTCTCTATGTGTTTGATGTGTCACTAGACCCCCTTCCCATTGAAAAAAGTAAAGTTGAGTTCAAAATGGTGGCTTTCAGATGTCCACCATGGGTGTCACCCGGCATGAAATGTTTTGCCCCTCCCATGTACTAATATGCCACAAACGGTAAGGTGATATCAGCAACCACTTCCATTCTATGAGGGTGTATCCATACTTATGGCCTACCCTGTATATTGACAACTAGGTGCTACCATTCAATCTTTTGAAAACGGAGTGACATGGTCAAAGCTGATTGGAGAGAAACACACCGTGCAGGGACACCCCCCCAGTTCGTAGGACTTGTCAACTTTTCAGAAACTTGTATGAGGAATATTATTATTATAAATTCCACAATGCAGAGTTATAAGAAAAGATGCTTCAAAATTGTTGTTTCACGCTAAATATTTGTTTACTAAGGCTACTTTCACACATCAGTTTTTTGGCATCAGGCACAATCTGGCGTGTGCCTGATGCAACGGATCCGGCATAGAATATGCAAAAATGGATGCTCCGGATCCCTTTTTTGACTGATCCGATATTCCGGATCCGTTATAAAACAGATCCGGCGCATCCGATTTTGCATCCGTTTCGTCCATTTTTTTTTGCCGGAATCGTTTTTTACAATACATTGGAGCATGCTCAGTTTAAAAAACGGATCCGGCGGCACATCCGTTTTTTGCCGCATTACGCCGGATCAAATGTCCATAGGCTTCCATTGTAAATCCCGCCGGCACGATGCGGTTTTTCGTCAGAGACAAAAAACCTTACAAGAGACTTCCATCCGTCTGCTGCATTAGCCAATTATGCCGGATCCGGCAAAAGCTGGGTTCAACGCAATGCCATCCAACGCAATCCAGCGCTAATACAAATCAATGGGGATAAAACGGATCTGGCGCCGGATCCGTTTTATCCGTTTTTTCCGGATTGTGCCTGATGGAAAAAAACTGATGTGTGAAAGTAGCCTAAAATAGACATCGACGAAGAGGAAATGTTCTATTTTATGATACAATTTTGGAAAATGCTCCAGCAGCCTGTATTAATAATTCATAAACTGCGTTCAATAAAAAAAATATTTTATACCGCTCAATCCACTTATGTTACGAGGAAGAAAACAGGACCCCATCACATAACCGAAACCCTTATCTCTCAACAGGTTCTCTGATTCGAGCTTCCGTGCGCTCTACATTCACATCCCTCTAAATACATTGTACTCGATGATAGAATAGTGGATTGAAGACATCAGTTTTAGCAAATATTTGCTGTATCTAATATCTAGCATTGCCTTCCATAATCTACCAACTGCAGCGCTTTAGACATGTTAGCATTAAATTTCAAAGAACCTGAATGTAAGCTCTCACAAATATCTCCTTCCCTAAATCATGGCAGAATATGAGCAATGTGACGAGGCTGTCAGATCAGGAATTCCCCAGCCAACAGATAACTTCATTCAGATAAACACCATAGGTATCAGTATCGCTGGGTATAAACACTAATCCCTCCTGTCAACCCAGACTCAAGTGACTGGCATGTAAAAGCCTGCTCTGCGCTGACGGCGGATGATCAGGATGCATGAATCACAGAAAAAATATTTGTTAAAACCTATTTTTGGTCTTTGACTCATGTCCTATATATTGCATGTAGTCACTACGTAAGCCCTATGCTCATTACATAAAATTAAAATGGTGATGACATGAAACATATTAGCAGCTATCAATTAGAAATGAGTGACTCGTTTAAAATTTGAATTTAGCGGAGTTAATTTTTCCATAAAATTCAACTCCTGGTGAAATAAAAGTGCTCCAAACCCTCCAATTACAAATAAAAAACCTATATGACGATATTATTCTGCAGACACAATCTTTAGACCGTGTTTACACAATGTGGTTTTTGATGAGATTTCTGAAATTGTGGCAAAACAATATGTTTTTGCTTCCATTGTACCAATAAAAGAAAAACAAAGACAACACATGAACTCAGCCCGTCAATTTCTTTTTTGTTTTATCACTTTCTTTCTCAATCTCTGTGGCTAGGCTGCGAGCTGTGGCATCTCACCACAAAATAACTGCTGCATTCCCTGCCTCGACTTTTATACTGGCTGTGACAGTCCCTTCTTGATTGGTTGTGCTATACCATGTGATGTAATAGATGCAACGCATCATGTAGAGGACTGTCCGGCTGTCCCTGAGGGCTTGTGAACCTTTTGTGCTGATGGAAGCTTCTGCATTGTTTACAATTACAGCGGCCATTTTTTGCCTGAAGCGAATTGCGAAGTGTAGAATTTGTAGAAAAGTCCCACATTATCCATCCATCCATCCATCCATCCACAGTGGGAGAAAAAGAGGTATTTAGTCAGCCACCAATTGTGCAAGTTCTCCCACTTAAAAAGATGAGGTCGGCCTGTAATTGACATCATAGGTGACCACAACTATGAGAGACAAAATGAGAAAACAATCCAGAAAATCACCGTGTCTCATTTGGCAAAATGTTTTTGCAAATTATGGTGGAAAATAAGTAATTAGTCACCTAAAAACATGCAAGATTTCTGTCTCTCACAGACCTGTAACTTTTTCTTTAAGAGGCCCCCCTGGCCTCCACTCATTACCTGTAGTAATGGCACCTGTTTTAACTTGTTATCAATATAAAAGACACCTGTCCACAACTTCAAACAGTCACACTCCAAACTCCACTATGGTGAAGACCAAAGAGCTGTCGAAGGACACCAGAAACAGACTTGTAGCCCTGCACCAGGCTGGGAAGACTGAATCTGCAAGAGGCAAGCAGCTTGGTGTGATGAAATCAACTGTGGGAGCAATAATAAAAAAAAATGGAAGACATACAAGACCACTGATAATCTCCCTCTATCTGGGTCTCCACGCAAGATCTCACCCCGTGGAGTCAAAATGATCACAAGAACAGTGAGCAAAAAATGCCAAAACCACACGAGGGACCTAGTGAATGACCTGCATTGAGCTGGGACCATCATAACAAAGGCTACTATCAGTAACACTCTATGCTGCCAGGGACTCAGATCCTGCAGTGCCAGATGTTTTCCCCTGCTTAAGCCAGTACATGTCTGGGTCCGTCTGAAGTTTGCTAGAGAGAATTTGGATTATCCAGAAGAGTATTGGGAGAATGCCATATGGTCTGATGAAACCAAAGTAGAACTGTTTGGTAGAAACACAACTCGTGTTTGGAGGAGACAGCATGCTGAGTTGCATCCAAAGAACACCATACCTACTGTGAAGCATGGGGGTGGCAACATCATGCTTTGAGGCTGTTCATCTGCAAAGGGACCAGGATGACTGATCCATGTACATGAAAGAATGAATGGGGCCATGTATTGTGAGATTTTGATTTCAAACCTCCTGCCATCAGCAAGGGCATTGAAGATGAAACCTAGCTGGGTCTTTTAGCATGTCTACTTGTATACGGCTAGTACTGCGGGGTGCCAGTGATGGCCCTATACAACTAGACATCTCTTACCTGACATCATGTTTTTAATACCATGCCAGTGATGCTATTGCCAAAGACAATTCTAAACCTTATGATTGATCATGTGTTCTGTATATATACTGTACTGCTGCTGGGACCTATTCCTTGCACATGATAAATACATGAAGCCTGAAACTGCTCCAAATAAGGGATAATTTTTGGAATGGTTTTCTAAACCATTGTTTCTTCACTTTTCAAACAGCAAACTTGAAGTTTATAATTTTTGGATGGCTTGTTTATGGGTAAGAAATGTTACAATTTTTACACCAAACTGACATTGGGTTCCCAAAAAATTTTCAAGTTTGTTGTCATGTTTTTTCATCCAAGTGTTTCACTCACCAAAACAAGTTTTAATTATATTTTTGGAACCTTACATTTACAAAAATAAAAATTCAATATTTTAAATAGTCAAAATCTGTCTAAATTAAGTAGTTACGTCTTTGTGGTCCAAACAGTTTACTGCTACTCAAATATTTTTCAATGTTGGTCTCACTGGCCACTGATATTTCATAGTCATTTTTTTTTATTTTGTTTATATGGCTATGCAAAAAAAAAAATAAAAAATACAAAAACCTTTTACTGCAGTTCCCCAAAAATTATTTCCACAACAAAAATATGAATGACCTGTTGATTTTTCATAGGCCATATTGTTTGGGCCTTGATATTTCCCAATTGGTTAAAAACTTTATAAATAAATACCACCTCTGTTCATATGCGATGCAAAAAATGTAAATTTAAAGAGGACCATCCACCAGAATTTTCCTTTATAAACTAAAGCCAGTGCTATACTGGCACTATCAGGCTAATTCTTTACATACCTTTAGTTGTGAGATTGGATGTATGGTTTCTGAAATATGGGCAAGTAAAGTTAGTGAGATGCACTGTTATTTGATTGATAGCAGCTACAGAATATGTAATAGGTGGTCGGGTTTGCTATTTATTCCTGCCCACTGTCTGCTGCCTGTCTTTCCTCCCTTCTCTGTTATTACAGAAGAGGAAGGACAGGGGGAGGAAGAACAGGCAGTAGACAGGGACGTGAATAAATAGCAAAACTCAACCCACGTATTAGATATTCTGCAGCACCTATCAATCAAATAACAGTGCATTTCACAAACTTTACTTGCCTGTATTTCAGAAAATATACATCCGATCTCACAACTAAAGGCATGTATAGAATCAGCATGATAGTGCCAGTATAAAACTGGCTTTAGTTTATATAGGAAAATCCTGGTGGTTGGTCCTCTTTAAGAATTTCACAATGGCTAAAAGAAGTTAAGCTTTTGTTTCTTCCGTTCCCAAACACCAAGCCTGTTGCTACCTCCTAAAAAGGGGATACTTTTTTGATCACCATTTTCTTTTATTTTTTATTTAATTTAAAAACATGACTTCTTCTGTGTATACCTCATGTGTATAAGTATCAGCAGGGCAGGCATCTGAGCACAAAAAGAGATAATTTTTTAAACATTTTTTAATGTTAAAAATAATGATAAGTCTAAAAGTGTAGTGTGTTAATAAAGAGGAGCTTTCACTGGATATTTTACATTTAAGCTGAGCGCCTTCTCCAATTGGTGCTGCTTCTCTAATTTTGGAACAGTTTGTCTTTCTCTTCTGAGACCCTCGTATCCAAAGTTATTCCCCCCCTATATTTAGTATAGAACGTATTTATGGCTATGGCCCTGTTTTTATTGTCCAGTATCAAAGGAGTAAAAGAAATCACTTTTATACCACTGAGATGTTCTGTAGTATACGTCCAGTTGCTCGATGAAAGAGCTGGCACTATAACTACCAGGGAGAGGGATGGTGTATAAACTTTGAACAGAGGGCCACAGAAGAAAATTAAAAATTGTTCCAGAATCAGTTGAGCAGCACCAATTATTATTATTATTATTATTATTATTATTATTATTTATTATTATAACTTTACATGTGAAAGGGGTGTACATAATAGGGACAAGTACAATAATCATAAACAATACAAGGCACAGACTGGTACAGGAGGACAGAGGTCCCTGCCCCTGAGGGCTCACAGTCTACAAGGCATAGGTGAGGATACAGTAGGTTAGGGTAGAGTTGATTGTGCGGCGCTGTATCAGACTGAGGGTCATGGCAGGTTGTAGGCTTAGCGGAAGAGGTGGGTCTTAAGGTTCCTCTTGAAGCTTGTCAAGGTAGGCGAGAGCCTGATGTGTTGTGGCAGAGCATTCCAATTAAAAGAGGTACTGAGTTTAAATTAAAAAAAATAGTATATTTTAACTAGAGTTGAGTGAATTGGTTTGTGAATTAAAGTTGTTAAAGTTTGGAAAATTCCCTAAACCCAAAAAATTCAAATAATTTGATCACCATAACTTCCTGATATTGTACACAATATAGAAGATTGCATCAGCCATTGAACACTCACATTACCTCTGGCACAACTGGGCGGTCTTCCAAATAATGCTTTGCAGCTATGGCACCAGGGGTGGGATTCAGCCGGTTTTGTCCGGTTTGGGAGAACCGGTTGTTAAAATAGAAGCCGGTTCCCCGAACTGACAAGAAACAGCTCCGGCGATCCGGCTCCCTGTATTCATTTGTGTTAGTGTCTCTTTAAGACTTTAACACAAATGGATCCCCGTACCTCCGCGCCGCACTTCCGGGTTCAGTGGAGCCTGTCTGCGTACTGACCCGGCGTGCAGCAACGCGCTGACGCTGCTGAGGTCACAGCAGTGTGAGGAGGAAGCTCCTCCTCCTGTCGTCTGTCAGCGTCAGTGTGCAGAGAGCCGCAGAGGACGGGAGACAGAGGAGAGGCCGCTGATGCTTGGAGCAGGTAAGCGCTCAGTGAGCCGAAGATGCAGGGAGAGGGGCCACATAAAGAGGGAGCTATATGGGGACAGCGGCAGACTGGAGTACCTGGGGCCCACCAGGAAAAATCAATCTTGGGGCCCACCAGCACCATGCAGTTACTGTACTGTATATAGCAGGGGTGGGATTCAAATTTTTAACAGGTTCTCTGTAAACCCCGCCCATTTGAAAACCACACCCATTCTGTTAGCCACACCCATTCTGTTAGCCACACCCATTTTCACGCAATTTCCTCAACCAAAAAATACAAGTAATTTAAAGTAAAATCTCCTTCCCCTCCTGTACCGTCACTGTCCTGTCCAGCACCAGTTGTTCCAGTCACTGTCAGTCTTATTGTATTAAATGATTTTTATACAGTTTTTAAAAATTATTACTAAAGGAGCCCTGCTAAAATTGGAATGGACGACCTTCCCGATACAGATCTCATCCCATTATGGCCTCTTTCCCCTGTAGATCACATCCCATTATGGCTTCTTTCCCCAGCAGATCCTATCCCATCTGCTCCTTTTCCCATATAGCTCCCATCTTATGTGGCCCCTCTTTCCATATAGCTGCCATCTTAATGCGGCTCCTCTCCCCATATAGCCACATATAGCTGCCATCTTAATGCGGCTCCTCTCCCCATATAACCACATATAGCTGCCATCTTATGTGGCCCCTCTCCCCATATAGCCACATATAGCTGCCATCTTAATGTGGCCCCTCTCCCCCTATAGCCACATATAGCTGCCATCTTAATGTGGCCCCTCTCCCCATATAGCTCCCATCTCATGTGGCCTCTCCCCATATAGCCACATATAGCTGCCATCTTAATGTGGCCCCTCTCCCCATATAGCCACATATAGCTGCCATCTTAATGTGGCCTGTTGTGAATGTTAGTTATGTTTTGGCTGTTGGGAGGCTCCCTCTGGTGGCCAGGAATGGTTTGGACTTGAACCAGGTGGGTTGTGCAGTGGGTGTTTCCTTTGCTAATTCTCTGCTTATTTAAATCCTGGTCTGATTGCAGGCTGTTGCCGGATGTCAGTTGTTCTTTGTATCTCCAGCCTGCTTAATCCTGCTCTACACCACATCTTCCCCAGATAAGTGCTTGCTCTTTATTTATTGCCTGGTTCTTTTGCTTATCTGGGTTTGTCATTTGTTGTGGTTGGTTTCAGTTTATATGCTTGCCGGGATTTTCCCCCTCAGTGGCTTGTTGGGGAACTCCCTGCAGTTCTGTGTGGAGTATAGCTCCTTTGGGTCCATGTGTTTGAGGCTTGTTGACTTTGTTATGATTCTTGTTTTCTGTTCATTGGTATGACAAGGGCACCTGGTATAGGACGGAGTTCAGATCATGCGATCTGAGGGCCTTTTTGTACTATCAGGAAGTTGGTATTTTGCAGGGTTTTTCTCTGGCCACCATCAGTCCCTTTCCTGTTCTTTCCTATTTTAGTCAGTGGGGGCCTCACCTTTTGCTAATCCTGTCATCTGCCTGTGTATTGTGTTTTTCCTATATCACCACAGTCTTTGAATGTGGGGGGCTTGCTATTCTTGTCTATTTTCTGAGGCAGAGAGTTATTCATTTTTCCTACCTTTAGGATAGTTAGTTCTCCGGCTGGGTTCGCGGTGCACAGGATGTTAGTTCACCCCTCGGCTACTTCTAGTTGTGATGGTTAGTAAGGGGATGGTGGCCAGATTAGTTGCCAATGCTCTTGTCACCTTTGGCCAATGATTTGTGGTGGTCTTCCACGGTTCCGGATCATAACAGTGGCCCCTCTCCCCATATAGCCACATATAGCTGCCATCTTATGTGGCCCCTCTCCCTGCATCTTCGGCTCACTGAGCGCTTACCTGCTCTAAGCACCGGTGGCCTCTCCTCTGTCTTCCGTCCTCCGCGGCTCTCTGCACACTAAGGGTATGTGCGCACTAGGTGGTTTTTTCACACCGCGTTTTTTGTGCGTTTTTGGCCGCAAAAAAGGCACAAAAATGCACCCGTTTTTGCGCACTGCTTTTTTTATGCTTTTTTTTTTATCAGTGAACAATGCCATTAAAGATTTTTGAAAAAAAGGTCTGATGTCATTTCCTTCTTCAATATGTTCTTCATTCTCCACTAGTGTATGCAGGAGAGCAGACAGCAGCTGCAGAACCACAAGGCTCAGAATGCTTCATCCAGGACTGTATGCAGGAGTTTTTTGCCCTCCAAAAAAATGACGTGGGCTTCGCCATATTTTTGTATGCTAGCCAGGTACAGCAGGCAGCTATGGGCTGCCCCCAAACCCCAGCTGCCTATGTGTACCCGGCTGGGAACCAATAATATAGAGAAGCCCTTTTTCTTATTTCATGAATTTCATTAAATAATTTAAAAAAAAAATGACGTGGGCTTCGCCCAATTTTTGAGTCCAGCCAGGTACAACTAGGCGGCTGGGGATTGGAATCCGCAATGCAGGGTGCCCAAGATTTCTGGGCACCCCCTCTGCGAATTGCAGTCCGCAGCCACCCCAGAAAATGGCGCTTTCATAGAAGCGCCATCTTCTGGCACTGTATCCAACTCTTCCAGCTGCCCTGATGTCGGGTGGCTTGCTGGGTAATAATGGGGTTAGGGCTAGCTGTATACAGTTAGGTCCAGAAATATTTGGACAGTGACACAATTTTCGCGAGTTGGGCTCTGAATGCCACCACATTGGATTTGAAATGAAACCTCTACAACAGAATTCAAGTGCAGATTGTAACGTTTAATTTGAAGGTTTGAACAAAAATATCTGATAGAAATTGTAGGAATTGTACACATTTCTTTACAAACACTCCACATTTTAGGAGGTCAAAAGTAATTGGACAAATAAACCAAACCCAAACAAAATATTTTTAATTTCAATATTTTGTTGCGAATCCTTTGGAGGCAATCACTGCCTTAAGTCTGGAACCCATGGACATCACCAAACGCTGGGTTTCCTCCTTCTTAATGCTTTGCCAGGCCTTTACAGCCGCAGCCTTCAGGTCTTGCTTGTTTGTGGGTCTTTCCGTCTTAAGTCTGGATTTGAGCAAGTGAAATGCATGCTCAATTGGGTTAAGATCTGGTGATTGACTTGGCCATTGCAGAATGTTCCACTTTTTTGCACTCATGAACTCCTGGGTAGCTTTGGCTGTATGCTTGGGGTCATTGTCCATCTGTACTATGAAGCGCCGTCCGATCAACTTTGCGGCATTTGGCTGAATCTGGGCTGAAAGTATATCCCGGTACACTTCAGAATTCATCCGGCTACTCTTGTCTGCTGTTATGTCATCAATAAACACAAGTGACCCAGTGCCATTGAAAGCCATGCATGCCCATGCCATAACGTTGCCTCCACCATGTTTTACAGAGGATGTGGTGTGCCTTGGATCATGTGCCGTTCCCTTTCTTCTCCAAACTTTTTTCTTCCCATCATTCTGGTACAGGTTGATCTTTGTCTCATCTGTCCATAGAATACTTTTCCAGAACTGAGCTGGCTTCATGAGGTGTTTTTCAGCAAATTTAACTCTGGCCTGTGTATTTTTGGAATTGATGAATGGTTTGCATCTAGATGTGAACCCTTTGTATTTACTTTCATGGAGTCTTCTCTTTACTGTTGACTTAGAGACAGATACACCTACTTCACTGAGAGTGATCTGGACTTCAGTTGATGTTGTGAACGGGTTCTTCTTCACCAAAGAAAGTATGCGGCAATCATCCACCACTGTTGTCATCCGTGGACGCCCAGGCCTTTTTGAGTTCCCAAGCTCACCAGTCAATTCCTTTTTTCTCAGAATGTACCCGACTGTTGATTTTGCTACTCCAAGCATGTCTGCTATCTCTCTGATGGATTTTTTCTTTTTTTTCAGCCTCAGGATGTTCTGCTTCACCTCAATTGAGAGTTCCTTAGACCGCATGTTGTCTGGTCACAGCAACAGCTTCCAAATGCAAAACCACACACCTGTAATCAACCCCAGACCTTTTAACTACTTCATTGATTACAGGTTAACGAGGGAGACACCTTCAGAGTTAATTGCAGCCCTTAGAGTCCCTTGTCCAATTTCTTTTGGTCCCTTGAAAAAGAGGAGGCTATGCATTACAGAGCTATGATTCCTAAACCCTTTCTCCGATTTGGATGTGAAAACCCTCATATTGCAGCTGGGAGTGTGCACTTTCAGCCCATATTATATATATATAATTGTATTTCTGAACATGTTTTTGTAAACAGCTAAAATAACAAAACTTGTGTCACTGTCCAAATATTTCTGGACCTAACTGTATTATCAAGTGGCCCTAAGCCCGAAATTCATGGTGTCACGCCAATATTAGACATGGCCACCATGAATTTCTAGTAAAGATAAAAAAAAACACAACACACAGAAAAATATTTTTATTAAAAATAAAACACAACACAATTAGTGACTCCATCTTTATTGAAATAAAGAACCCCCCTCCTCCGCAGTAATCCTGGGTCAAGGGTCCTGCGCCGTCCAATCCGGATCCAATATCCTCTGTTCGGTTTGCTGGAAGGCAGAGCGATCTGATGATGTGTCAGGATCAAGGATGTGAATTCCATCACACAATGTGCCGATATGATTAGTGAAATTACCGGCCGGGGGAGGGGGGGCCTCTCACACATATCCATAGGGGCCCTAGGGGGGCGGGGCCTAGGGGGCGTGGCCATCAATAGCAGGGGCCCACCGGGGGTTCTCCCGACCTCCTGGTGGGCCAGTCCACACCTGTATGGGGAGAGCAGGCCACATAAGATGGGAGCTATATGGGCAGAGGGGCCATATGGGACAGGATCTGCAGGGGAAAAGGAGCACATGGGATGGGATCTGCAGGGGGAAAAAGGCCATAATGGGATGGTATCTGCAGGGGAAAAGGAGCACATGGGATGGGATCTGCAGGAGGAAGGGGCCATAATGGGATGGGATCTGCAGGGGGAAAGGGGCCATAATGGGATGGGATCTGCAGGGGGAAAGGGGCCATAATGGGATGGTATCTGCAGGGGGAAAGGGGCCATAATGGGATGGGATCTGCAGGGGAAAGAGGCCATAATGGGATGGGATCTGCAGGGGAAAAGAGGCCATAATGGGATGGGATCTGCAGGGGAAAAGAGGCCATAATGGGATGGAATCTGCAGGGGGAAAGGGGCCATAATGGGATGGTATCTGCAGGGGGAAAGAGGCCATAATGGGATGGGATCTGCGGGGGAAAGGGGCCATAATGGGATGTGATCTGCAGGGGAAAAAGGCCATAATGGGATGGGATCTGCAGGGGGAAAGAGGCCATAATGGGATGGGATCTGCAGGGGAAAGAGGCCATAATGGGATGGGATCTGCAGGAGAAAGAGGCCATAATGGCATGGGATCTGCAAGGGAAAGAGGCCATAATGGCATGGGATCTGCAGGGGAAAGAGGCCATAATAGGATGGGATCTGCAGGGGAGAAGGAGAGACCACATGAGATGAGATCTGTATGGGGAAGTTCGTCCGTTCCAATTTTAGCAGGGCTCCTTTAGTAAAAATTTTTAAAAATTGTAGAAAAAACGTTTAATACAATAAGAGTGACCGTGACTGGAGCAACTGGTACTGGACAGGAGAGTGACGGCATAGGAGGGGAAGAAGGGGAAAGAGATTTTACTTTAAATTACTTGGATTTTTGGTTGAGTAAAGTGCGTGAAAATGGGTGTGGCTAAAAAATGGGTGTGGTTACAGAATGTGTGTGGTTTTCAAATGGGCGGAGTTTACAGAGAACCTGTTGTTAAAAATTTGAATCCCACCCCTGTATGGCACCATGTAGTACAGAGTAGCTGTCATATAACAAAGCACACCACATAATATAGCTCAGCCTTGTCAAAGCCTGTAAAAAATCTGAGGTAGGGAATGCAGTGCTGCAAACCATTTGCTTTCTGATGGGATGTTACAGCTCATAGCTTAGCAATAGAAATAGGGAGAAAAATAAAAAAAAACCCAAATATTGTGCACAGTTATCATCTATTTTACCTATATGTGGAGGTCATTTTAATATTAAGAAATGTCACGCACCACTTGTGGGAGACACTGAAGCAAGTTGGAGTGTCAGCTTAAAAGTGCAGTTAGCAGAAAACCCACAAGAGGGCAGTAGTGCACACAAAACAATAGTCAACAAGCTGAAGTCTAATACCAGGGTGTCTCGTCAGTATTGGGGAGTAAGCAAGCCGTCAACAGGTGGAAGCAAGGGTTCAGAAGCCAGGAAATATCAGAGGCAGAAGGGCAAAACAAGCTCGAAGTCAGTGATAGTAATTAAGGTCAGTAGCTGGAAGGTCACAGAATGTACACAGGAGGTGGAGACATGGGATGGGACTAAGGTCAGGAGGACAGGAAGGACAAGCAGTACAGGGAGGACACAGGTCAGAGAGAGGTAGCTGGGAGACAGGACGTAGCGGAGTCAGACTCACAGGAACCAGTAGCACACTGGAGAGCAGTAACTATTACTGTCAGCAGCAGCAAGATATGGCGGCATGACCCCCGGAACAAGGCCAGAATGAACAGACACCTCCTCACAGACCGAACCCCTGGAGGCAGGAAACATGCACCGGCTCAGAGACAGCAGAACCATGCATGAATGACAGGCTGTTTTTGCATTCAAGAGCTTGAAAGGGGTTGGATACAGTCTAGGAGACATTAGTGTGTCCTATGTACCTTTTCTGGGCATTTTGAGGGTTTGGAGCACTTTCTAATTTCGGTGAATTGAAGTATCTAAAGATTGGCTCGGCTCCATGAGATGCCAATATATGCAATTTCTAAATAACATTGTCATGTGGTGATCTCATAAAAGAGCCCAGAAAAGTTCATCACATAGAGTGCACAAATAAAGGTGTAATATACTAACACTGACATATGGCAGCCATACAGTGACCAAGTAGACTGCCCAGTATTTGTATACTGCCACAGAGTACAACATAATAGAAACATAAAGTACAGTACATAGTTAATTTAAAAAAAATCCATAAAAAAAATCCATAATCTACTATAGTGGCCTAGGGGTTAATATTAATACCCCAGCTGGTTAAGGGGATATTAAATAATTTGACATCTCATGTGTCTGTAGAATATTATATATGAAGATACAGCGAGACAAGAACAAAACAATTGCCGTTTATTGATATAGACGTTACTGTCACACTTCTGTCTATTGTGCGCCATTCACTAAAATGATACAGTTTGGTGCGTTGATGGATTAGGCTTGACAGGCAGATATCAGGTTATTAATTTATCCCCTAATTAATGATAGAAATGTTATTGAGTCATTTATAGGAACATCATATAAGTGGTCATGTGACAGCGCAGGGACGTTAACCGTTTCTTCACACCGCTAATATTACGTATTAAACCTCTCTTTAGGGACATGACATTTGTAATTACAAGTATTTGCACGAGCATCAGATTTTCTGTTCGTTATTTGCCATTTTGGTTCAAGACCATTTAAGATGTTGATCGATTTCTCCACAAAGTCAATGTAATTTTCAGTCATTTTACCCTTGAGCAACTATACTAGTCAATTGTGACCAATCATTTGCCTCAATGCAGACAGTTTTAATAGAAGTACATGTTTTTTACATACATTTTTATGCCAAAGTCAATCCGGTAGAAAAAAAAGCTACATAAAAGTCACATTACATATAAAACATAATGAGGTTTATAAAAATAAAAAAAAATAAAAATATTGAACAAAATCAGTCCAGAAGAAAAAGGGAATCATTTTCCATAGGAAGACCAATGCTAAAAACGCTTACCCCCAAATATATAGTACATATATTTCTTTTTTTTTGCCTATCCACATTTAAGAAGTCATGTTTTTTTTCCACTGAGATGACTTAAGCAGTATAATTTTTGTTATTTTTCTTACTTTTCACACTTGTAAAATCTATCTATCTATCTGTCTATCTATCTATGTATATATATATATATATATATATATAAAAAATATATATATATATATATATATATATATATTAAAAAAAAAAAAAATATATATATATATATATATATATATATATATATATACATATATATATATACACAGTGGAGAAAAAAAGTATTTAGTCAGCCCCAATTGTGAAAGTTCTCCCACTTAAAAAGATGAGAGAGGCCTGAAATTGAAATCATAGGTGACCACAACTATGAGAGACAAGATGAGAAAATAAGTCCAGAAAATCACGACGTCTTATTTGGCAAGATTTATTTTTTTCAAATTACGGTGGAAAATATGTATTTGGTCAATAACAAAAGTTCATCTCAATATTTTGTTATATTTCTTTTACTGGTAATGACAGAAGTCAAACGTTTTCTGTAAGTCTTCACAAGGTTGGCACACACTGTTGGGTGTATGTTGGTTCATTACTCCATGCAGATCTCCTCTAGAGCAGTGATGTTTGGGCCTGCCGCTGAGAAACACGGACTTTAAACTCCCTCCAAAGGTTTTCTATGGGGTTGAGATCTGGAGACTGGCTAGGCCACTCCAGAACCTTCATATGCTTCTTACGAAGCCGCTGCTTTGTTGCCCTGGCGGTATGCTTCAGATCATTATCATGCTGAAAGACCCAGCCATGTTTCATTTTCAAAGCCCTTGCTGATGGAAGGATGTTTGCACTGAAAATCTCACAATACATGGCCCCATTCATTCTTTCACATACACAGATGACTCGTCTGATCCCTTTTCAGAGAAACAGCCCCAAAGCATGATGTTGCCACCCCCATGCTTCACAGTAAGTATGGTGTTATTTGGATACAACTCAGCATTCTGTCTCCTCCAAACACGAGTAGTGTTTCTACCAAACAGTTCTACTTTGGTTTCATTAGACCATATGACATTCTCCCAATACTCTACTGGATAATCCAAATGCTCTCTAGCAAACTTCAAACGGGCCGGGACATTTGCTGGCTTAAGCAGGGGAACACGTCTGGCACTGTAGGATCTGAGTCCCTGGCAGCGTAGTTTGTTACTGATAGTTGACTTTGTTGAGGTGGTCACAGCTCTATGCAGGTCATTGACTAGGACCCCCCGTGTGGTTCTGTGATTTTTGCTCACCGTTCTTGTGATCATTTTAACCCCACGGGGTAAGATCTTGCTTGGAGCTCCAGATCGAGAGAGATTATCAGTGGTCTTGTATGTCTTCCATTTTCTTATTATTGCTCCCACAGTTTATTTCATCACACCAAGCTGCTTGCCTATCATAGATTCAGTCTTTGCAGCCTGGTGCAGGGCTACAATTTTGTTTCTGGTGTCCTTCGACAGCTATTTGGTCTTCACCATAGTAGAGATTGGAGTGTGATTGTTTGAGGTTGTGGACAGGTGTCTTTTATACTGATAACATGTTCAAACAGATGCCATTACTACAGGTAATGAGTGGAGGACAGAGGAGCCTCTTAAAGAAGTTACAGGTCTGTGAGAACCAGACATCTTGCATGTTTTTAGGTGACTAAATACTTATTGTCCATAATTTGCAAAAGAAATCCTGCCAAATCAGAAAGGTGATTTTCTGGATTTGTTTTCTCATTTTGTCTCTCATAGTTGTGGTCTACCTATGATGTCAATTACAGGCCTCTCTCATCTTTTTAAGTGGGAGAACTTGCACAATTGGCGGCTGACTAAATACTTTTTTCCCCCACTGTATGTGTAATCTGGCTTGTGAAATGTTTACTAGTCTCCACAAAATGACACATAAAATAGCATTTAAAACACAACAAAGCATTACATAACCAAGTTTTCTTCAAGAGGGAGCATGGGCATCTTTTCCACTACCTTGTAGATCCACCATATTTAAAACATCACTTAATCAATCGGGTAGCCAAGTTGTTCCACTTTCTGGACAAACAATTTGTTTTTTTGACCAGCTGTCTTCCAATAGAACGACTCATCTGGAATGTCAAATGGGAATGAGGAGAGTAACAACTCGGATGTTGTCATTCATCCTCAATATTTTCCAGTACTTCTCAAGAATAGCTTTGACATTTTTATCTCCATTGTCATGTCATGATCATTCTAATAATTTTTTTGTCATTTACTTTGCAGGATTAGTGAGAAAGGAATTTGTCTGACTTGTTTAAGGGTACCCTTTTAAGTAGTTTTCATTATTTAATCTGGTTAACCGCTTGAAGTTAAATCAGTCTCCCAAGAGATGAGATAGAAGAGAGTTTGTTCAACAATCTGAGTAAGTTGACCCTTTGAGATACGAGTTTCAAGTCTGGTGATGGCTCTCCCATCTCAAATGCAAATTTGTTAAGGTGGACTTGTGATTGAGTTTCTCCCAAGAAACAAGATAGAAGAGAGTTTGTTCAATAATCTGAGTAAAAGGTGATCCTTTGAGATACTAGGTACAAGTCTGGTGATGGCTCTCCCACCTCAAATGCAAATTTGTTGAGGTGGACTTGCGATTGAGTTTCTCCCAAGAGACGAGTTAGAAGAGAGCTTGTTCAACAATCTGAGTGAAAGTTGACGCTTTGAGATACGAGCTTCAAGTCTGGTGATGGCTTTCCCACCTCAAATGCAAATTTTGTTGAGGTGGACTTGCGATTGAGTTTAGTTGCAAGATGTCCATCAGGAATGCTTGAAATTAAAATATCCACAAAGGAATGTTTGGACCTCTTGAGCTGAAAGGTAAGCTGAAGGCCAATGGAATTTGAGTTCAGAGTTTCACAAATTTAGCAATTGGTATCTGTCTGTCTTATAATAAGGATGTCAAACTCAAATACATAGGGGCCCAAAGTTAAAAACTTGGACAAAGTCATGGGTCAACCCAGTTGAAGACCCCACCTTCTCTGAAAGATGCAAGTACAACTGATCACTGGGAGCTGGCTCTCTGCATTTTCTCTGAGCCGGCTTTCAGCTTGACAGCCGGCTCAGAGAATGGCCGAATTTCAATTCAGGGGATGATAAAATGCTGCCACTGGGAAGACACCACAGATCGCCTCATCAAATCGCCTGACTGCTCCCCCCTGCCGGTTGCACCCGGGGCAAATGCCCCACTAGCTCCCTCCTCCCAGATCCTTGGTAAACCTTTATCTGGCGGGAAACTAGGTTACAAAATTTGCAGCAGCAGAATTGAGGCTAAAGCGGGCTTTACACGCTGCGACATCGCTAATGCGGAGTCGTTGGGGTCACGGATTTTGTGACGCACATCCGGCCGCATTAGCGATGCCGTTGCGTGTGACACCGTTTAGCGATTTTGCATCGTTGCAAAAACGTGCAAAATCGCTAATCGGCTACACGGGGGTCCATTCTCAGAAATCGTTACTTCAGCAGTAACGAAGTTGTTCCTCGTTCCTGCGGCAGCACACATCGCTGCGTGTGACGCCGCAGGAACGAGGAAGCTCCCCTTACCTGCCTCCCGGCTGCTATGCAGAAGGAAGGAGGTGGGCGGGATGTTACGTCCCGCTCATCTCCGCCCCTCCGCTGCTATTGGGCGGCGGTTCAGTGACGTTTCAGTGACGTCGCTGTGACGCCGCACGGACCGCCCCCTTAGAAAGGAGGCGGTTCGCCGGTCACAGCGACGTCGCCGGACAGGTAAGTATGTGTGACGGCTCTGGGCGATGTTGTGCGGCACGGGCAGCGATATGCCCGTGTCGCGCAACAGATGGGGGCGGGTGCGCACACTAGCGATATCGGGACCGATATCGCAGTGTGTAAAGTAGCCTTTAGATAGTTTTCAGCTTGTGTAATTCGTCGAGCTTGGTTGCTATGATAGATATAAATGCTTGTTAAATCACCTCTAAATCACAAAAATAAAAGGTTTCCTTTGATGTGAAATGGTATACGTTATTTAATTTATAATTATAGACAATACAAACATTTCAATGAAACTGTAATATGGTCATGTTTTCTGTTTGTTCAATACCCATAATTATCATTTCTTGTCATCAACATAAAAGCTGTCTAAAAAAGCAGCGGTGGAGTCGCATGTATTCAGTACAATACGAGGAAGGCTAAACAAAGCAGAGTTAAAGCAAGCAACGTTAAATCTTATTAACAAATGTCTTTCAAATGAAAATTAATGAATGGAGCTAACAAGTGGTGTATAAGATCATGGCTAGTTATGAGAACATTCATCTATCTAATTTGAGTGTCTGATTTCTAAACTGTAGGCATATAATAAGAATTAGAAATGATCGGATTGATCCTTAGCAAACCGCGGAGTTTGCGTGAAATTTCTTGAAATTTGCGGTTTCACACCAATTTAAACATTTTGAAATTTGATTTAAGGTTATAAAACAAACAAAAAGTATCCTTGCATTATTTCTCACATGCGTGAAACATCATAGAGCCGGCTAATGTCATTTTGCGTTGCTCTGCAGCTAAGACACATTACATATTATCACACATTGTACAGTAGTGGTCAGTACCTCGGACATCACAGATCAACGGCTCCCAGCGAAGCCCAGTTTGTATGGCAGAAGCTTTTCCATTGGTAGGGTGTTGTCCATTTCCAGAGTCACTGGGCAAGTTTCTCTTTCTTGTATAGTATAATCTCTTATGATAAGTTGGGTTCTCTCTCTTTCCTGTAAACTATTATAGTCAGCTGAGTCATATATCTCCAGTAGAATGTAAGATCCTATGATCAATGGCCTCTCTTGCTCTCCTGTAGAGTGTAAGCTCTGAAAGTAATGAGGATCCTCTCTTTCTCCAGTAGAGTGTAAACTCTTATGCTATACGAGGTCCTCTATTTTTCTCTTACTCCTGTAGAGTGAAAACTCATATGGTCAGCAGAATCCTTCCCTTTCTGTAAAGTGTAAGCTCTTATGCTACGTGGCTCCTGTCCTAGAGAATGTAAGTGCTTATGATTAGTGGGTTCCTCTCCCTCTTTCTTTTTTTCCTGTACAAAGTAAGTTTTTATGGTCAGCAGTGTCCTCTCTCCTGTAGAGTGTAAGCTCTTATGGCCAGCAGGGTCATCTCTACTGTAGAGTGTAACCTCTTATGGTCAGTGGGGGTCTTCTTTCTCCTGTAAAGTGTAATGTCTTATGGTCAGCAGGGTTCTCTCTCTCTCTCTCTCTCTCTTTCTCTCTTTTTGTCTTCTGTAGCATGTAAGCTCTTATGGCCAGCAGTGTAATTTCTCCTATAGAATGTAAGCTCTTATGGTCAGTGGGGTCCTCTCTATCTCCTGTAGAGTGTAAGCTCTTATGGTCAGAAGGTTCCTTTCTCTCTCTCTCCTCTCCCCTTTATCTATTTTCCAAGCAACGTCAAGCTTAAGATTAAAGCAAATTTATTCTCCGCAAATCAAATTTTTGGGGAAAATTTGGCAAAGCTGAATTTCTAAAGATCACTAGTAAGAATACTAATTTTTTATAAAGTTGGGATTTACTTTGAATAATTTGAAACTTCATAATTCAAGAATTCTCCAATTTGTATTCTAGTATTGTTACATTGAAGCATCAGGTAAATTGTGCAGATTGATATTTTCATTTCTAGACATGTAGAGACATATTCATAGTTACATAGGTGTAAAAAGCACCTAGATCTATCAAGTTCGATCTTTCTCCACCAATAGGGATCAGCGAACCTGAACTGTAGTGTCCGGCGCTCAATTCCAAACAGGGACTTCTCACTAAAGTCCATAGTTGAGTTCCGCATTTGGATGCTGATCAGAAGCTGAATAATGTTTGCTGAAAGGCAACACAGCAGCCAATCAACAAGCTTTTCATCGGTGGTCACTTCCGCAGCCATCACAGCCATGTCGAGTATAATGGGGGTACTCTAAATAAAGGCTGTGTGTAGTACTCTTAAAAAAAAGCTCTGTGGTGGCTCTTGTAAATAAAGCTCTGTTGAGGTACTCTTACAAGAAGGCTCTATGGGTACACTCTGAATACAGGCAGTGTAATAATCTGCTGAGCACTCTCTCTCTGTATTTAGACCATGTAATACTCTGCACTTTTTTGGATGCAAAGAATGAGGAGATAATCAAAAAGGGACGTGGCCAATTAACTGCTTCTACTGGTGGTGCTGGAGCTGCTGCAGGGAGAGGATGTGGTTGATCTCTGCCTTAAATGTGGCACTCAAGCTACAGGACGTTCTGCGTAATTTATTAGACCCGAATACCGCTGCACAAATGGTGAAAATACAGCACCCTGGGGTAACAGGTGCCGCAGAGGAGTGCATTACCCTGGAAGACCACACTACATGGTCTACATGGTCCACACTACGTGTTTCCTGGAAGACCACACTACATACATTTAAATTGCCCGTTTCCCAGGCTGAGCAACAGGCTAGCAACGGATTTAGAGGGGTAGCTGCCCATTGGCTGGGACATGCCCAATCCGGTAGCCAGAAGTACAGAGAGGGGAGTGGTCAGTGAGTCAGTTGGTAGAAAGAGTCTGAGGGAGTTGTGAGGGAGAGAGAGTGTGTGTGTGGTCCAGAGGGGGCTATGGTAAATGAAAGAGGAGACTGGTCACCTGAAGGGGAACAGAGCCAGTACCTTAAGGGACCGAGCACGACGGGGCACAGGACCCTAGTCTGGGCAGAAGTTTCAAGCCCACCCAGTAATCCGGCAGGTGATCGGGGACTATCAGGGTCCATCACCACTGAAAGTACGGGACACAGTAACAAAGAGGGAACCTGGGCACTGAGACAGAAAGGTCTGACCCAAGAGAGGTTCAAGTTACCTGTTATAAGTACCCAGAAGGACAAGAGAGAGAACAGAGAGGACCCCAAGTTGTTCCAGGCCACGGGGACCCTAATACCAAAAAGTGCAACGAGGAGGTTTACCGGGTCACCATGCCTGCATTGGGACAAAGGGAACCTGGGACCCCGAAACCATCAAGAAGTGGGCTGCGGCTACCAGGACTCAGTGAGTAAAACCCAGTTAAACCGCAGAACCCGTGTCGTCTGAATCATTTCTATACCTTCCTCAGCACCAACTGCTACCCCTAAATTGATCCCCTGGGGCCTAACCCTACTTGCGGAGGGTTCAACATCTATACTGCACCCCACCAACAGCCCCAGCAGAGGATATTAAGCAGCGACAGCTTTGCCTTAAATAGCCGCGCACCGCAAGTGGCGTCACAACCTTTTTGTACATACTCCCATGTAAATATCCCTTCTTTTTCAAGCTACACCTGGGTCACGGAACTGGGCACCGGCCACCTGAGTGACATTGTCCCCCTGTGTCCAATGCCCGGAACCGAGTACCCTAGGCCCTGGGGCGCGTCAAATGCAGAATAAGTAAAGGCAGTTTTAGATTGGATGGCTGAGAGTACCTCCAAGTCTTTTTGGATGGGCATCTGTCTTACACCTCACCCCCAGCAAATCAGGCCAGCAGTCTGAGCCCCAAGTCATGTAGCAGTCACTTTTGCCTTTTGATGACTTTGCTGGCTGAGGTTCTGTGGGCCATCTACCTGGCCCTGCCCCAGAAGTGGCAGAAATTGAGAGACGCCCACCGATACTGTTGTACAACCTATGGAGCCTCATTCTGAGAAAAAAGCTTCATAAGTCACTTCCGCTCTGCTTAACCAAACGACTGACCAGCGATGATGATGTCAATAACGTCACCACTCGTCAAACATTCCGGGTTTCTTGTTGCCCTCTGTATGACCCGGCGAGAGCGGTTAGAAGCAGTAAAGTAACTGACATCATCACCGCTCATCACAGTTGCCTTGTATCGCAGAGCGCAATCTGACTGGGAGTGACCTCTGAAGCATCCCTCTCAGAATGAGGCTCCATAAGTTGTACTATAGAATTAGTGAGCATCGTGGGAATGCCATGGACTATGTCGGAGCTGCGGGGATTATTTTATTTAATAAATTGGTGAACAAGGGATAGTATCTTATCTTTGTTTCTCTCTTTTATTTTTATCTTTAGGCTATGTGCCCACGGGGACATTGTCCTGCGGATATATCCGCAAGACATTCCGCAGGTGCTCCCAGATATCCGCAACAGAATTTTCTCTGTTTCAATGCTGCGGATATACAGTGGAATGTCGTGCGGATATGGTGAGGACATTCTGCATTGAGGATACAGTACCATGGCTTCGGCACTACATCCTCAATGCAGAACAAGTGCTGGGGTGATCGGGGTGCTCATACTTACCTCCATCATGCAGCACCTCACTTTCCGGCGGCCGGGTCACTGTCAGGCAGCGTCTGGTTCACTGTGCTGGAGGTGGGCGGGCCTGAACTAGCTCCGGCTGTCACATGACCGGAGCTTGTGCAGGCCCCGCCCACCTCTTCCTTCCTGTACCTGGCTGGATCCACCGCGCTGCTGCCGCTGCCGCTACACCGGACGGAGAAAGTGACTTGGGTCTCTATCAAGGCAGGTAAGTATATGGGACCCTGCGCAGAAATCCGCAACAATAATTGACATGCTGCAGATTTTTCCGCACGAAAATCCGCACGATTTCCGCTGCGGAAAAATCCGCAGCGTGGGCACAGCATTTCCCAAATGCCATAGAAATGGCTGGGGAGTAGCTGTGCTGCAGATTTCTGGAAAATCCGCGGCTTTTCCGTGAGAAATCCGCGGCAAAATCCGCGCATTTTCCGCAGCGTGGGCACATAACCTAAGGGTTTCCATCTGTGGACTACATCGGATTCACTGGACTTCTTCAAATCTGCATAGATTTTTTTTTTTAATAAATTGGTGAACCAGAACTAAGCCGCAGTGTGTTTTTTTAAAATAAAATATTTTTTGTGTATTTTTTTCTTTTAACTTACTGGGTAAGTAATAGGGGTGTGTGATAGACGCCTCTTCATTACTAACACCAGAGTTTCATGCCAGCGATATTACATAGCTGACATCAACCCCAACTACCATTCTCTTGGTTGCCACCTCACCACGGCAATCGGGAAAAGCCGAAGCAGCAGAATTGGAAAATCTAAAGTCTCCTAGTACTTACCTGCACGCAAACTACAATCCTGAACAATATCTTCTTCTCTACTCCCCCTTACCAAAATCGCATACCACATTTCTGCTGTGCATCCCCCTTATTCTGGAACTCTCTGTCTCAACATATCAGACCTCTCGCCTACGATTGAAACCTTCAAAAGGAACCTGAAAACCTATCTCTTCTGACAAGCCTACAACCTGCAATAACCCTCAATACACTATACTGCTGCATAACCAACTCTGTCCTCACCTACTGTGTCATAACCCATCCCCTGTAGACGGTGAGCCCTCGCGGGCAGGGTCCTCTCTCCTCCTGTAACAGTCATGAATATTGTACTCGTTTTTATTATGTATACCACTTTTCACAAGTAAAGCACCATGAATAGAAGCTATAATAATAATAATAATAATAATAATAACAATGTATTGCTTCACTTCTGAGGTGGCTGCGGGATGCTATTTTTAGGCTGTCAAAGGCCCAATAGCCAATGGACCTTTCCAGGCTGATCATATCAGCCCCTAGCTGTCTGCTTTACCTTGGCTAGTTATCAAAAAAAGGGCGGACCTTACGTCATTTTTAAAATTATTTATTTATTAGGTTAACCAAGCAAAAGCCATTAAAAAAATTGCCACATGTAAGGCACTAATGGGTGCAAGTGTATAATATGTAGGGGGCGGGACATTACTTTGGCCAACTTGTTTGTCCTGCTTTATATCTTTCAACCAACTTTATTGGGATAAAAACGCGTGTCAAAAACGAGTAAAAAACCCATGTGGAAAAAATACTTACAAAAACACAAGAAAAAATGTACATGAGTGGAGGTGGTGAATTCATTTGGAAATTCATCTGTGTGAAAGTCTGAACAAACATTGATGGAGTGGAGGAGCTTTTTTTTCAATCTTTTTTATTTTGCGTTATATACAAGTCATTATACAGAAAAAAACTGTTGATATTTTTTCCTTTAAAATCCATTTTATCTTCGGTTTTGTATGTTTTATTGTCAGTACGTAAAAGTGGTGTAATACTCTGACAACATTGTTCCCAGCAGGTACCTGGGAGTCAGAGAAGCATCCAGGCGTCTTCCCCATGCTGTTTCCATCCATTTCAGTGATTTTCCTGCCCCCCAGGCACCCTAGGGGGGTCTTCTTGAAATATGCTTCAGTTTCCTATTGACTTCCATTATACTCTGTACTCGAATTGAGCAGTCCGATCATCCGACCTGCTCAATTTGAGTATCGGGCAGTAGAGCATTTTAGTGCTCGCTAATCACCAGTCATTAGCAGTCTACATTTCCACGGTGAATTTTGCACAAAAATATAAAATTTCGCGAAGAAATGTAACCTCACATGATGTCTGTCCCTTGTTCCTTTGAATTTATGTCGCGAAAAAAAATATTCTTGGCCTTCAGTACAACGATGAATATTTTGTACCTGATATTTTTCTACTTATTTACATTAGCGCGGGTTCTCAGAGGGCATTCTGTATGTAATGCTTACACCGAATTTAACTATAGTTACAGTGTCTATACAATTGTATGGAAGGTCACATAAAGGGCAGGAGGACCATGCAATGCTGCTACAATTTAATGATCATTATGTGTTGCACAAGCCTAGCCCTTCCATTGTATCGTATTGTACGAAATAGTTGAGCTGCATCTGATTTTTTTTTGTCTATGGAGCAAATATAATAGGACCACTGGATTATAATTGAACAGTATATTTATGAGATGGCCCATCTCACTCATTGCAAAATAATGATATAATGTTATTGGATATGTTATGAACACCAATTTTTATGAATAATTAGAGAAAAATACTGCTAATAGACCGAAAGACTAATTTCTCTAAAATCAATTTTTATTTATAAATATTAAAATAATTAAATCAAGCCATATTTTTCATATGCAGCTATATCGGTCAGTGAGCACACACCCGGTCGTGCAAATCTAGATGTACTTAAAGGGAGTATTAATCTAGGAGGGTGAGGTATAGCCCAAGATGATTTTACTCATTAAAGGGACGTCGCTGTGATGTATAAATAGGGGCCAGGTCATAAATCCCTAGTCTTTCTCCTTCCTAGCCGCGGAGGTTAATACGCCATACAGTTTTGGGCGTCCCCGCTCAACGTCGGCTATCCCTAGTACACCCTAAAACTAACTGCGTGCCAAAAATTGACCCAAAGCCCAAAGGGGTATAGATAGTGCTGAGTCAAAGTGGTTCAATCATACTAGGTGCATAGTCAGAACACTAGTAAATGTTAAGTATGATTGCTGGTCATAGAAGAAATCCCCAATCGGAATATTTACGCACTCGCTCCCCTCTAACAATGTATGAAAAAATAGGGCGGAGGGAGTACTACAGGTAGCCTCTTAGGTCTGCTACCCAGTGCATTCGACCAACAAATTAGTTCATGGACCCGTAATTATTTGAATCCCAGTTGGGTAAACTTATCTTGCTGGAGAATGAACTCCCAGAAGAACCCCGACGCGTTTCCCCCACTTTGTTTGGGGTTCATCAGGGGATGTTACCACAATGTGACAATGCACATATTCCAGGTCACCTTCCAGTCTCCAGTGCCATGCAAACAGATCCCTTTAACCCCTTCACGACCTTGGACGGATCTATCCGTCAAGGATCGTGTCCCGTTAAGCTACTAAACAATATGAGTAAACTCCACAACCGCACCAAGCAGATAGTCTGGGACACCACACCTCACAGACCAGCAAAGAATACACTATAGCTGGTGTGGGTGGAAGGATTCAACCAGCATAAATAGAAAAGGAGCAGATGTGACAGGCCTCCCCACAACATGTGATCAAAGGAACAAGCAGACCAGCTGATTTTAACTTTTGCTATCCTATGAATCAGCACACAGCAGGTTGACGCCTGAGCCTACTTGTGTTAATCCCAGACACCAGAGAAACAATTGGGCGAAGTGTCAGAATCTGCAATATGAACAGAGCCCGCTGCTGCCATGACAGCTGGCTAAGTTTGTGCAAAACTCCGCGTGACAAGAGCTTCAAATTCCCAGTATAGTTACACAGAAAAATATATTTTTTAATTTAATACCACCATTAGGTGGCTTTTTCAAAATGGAAATTAATGATCTCCATCAGTCCTAAAGGCTTCAAATGGAGTCTACGACACTGAATTAATGAAGACCTGTTCTTGCAATTGGTGGGTGACCCAGTAAAGTGGAGCTGTGATCTCCTTTAACAATACATACAAAGAAATATAATTAATAAGTAACATTCATTTTTTTTTATCTAAAAACTCTCCAAGGGAATGAAGGAAAATTCTCCTTATGTGGTCAGCATAGTTTTACTTTATTAATGCAGATGTCACTGCTGCTCTACTGTGCTTCACTCTACATGATTGTCACTCTTAAGCGAGCTTTACATGCTACGATATTTCTAGCAATTCCTAGCGATATCGTACGCAAAAGCACCCGCCCCCATCGTGCATGCGATATCGTGTGATCGCTGCCGCAGCGAACATTATCGCTACGGCAGCATCACACGCACTTATCTGGTCGGCGGCGTCGATGTGACTGCCAGACAATCCCTCCCTCAAGGGGGAGGTGCGTTCGGCGTCACGGCGACGTCACCGCGACGTCAATAAGTGGCCGGCCAATCAAAGCGGAGAGGCGGAGATGAGCAGGACGAACATCCCACCCACCTTCTTCCTTCCTCATTGCGGGCGGAACGCAGGTAAGGCGATGTTCCTCGTTCCTGCGCTGTCACACACAGCGATGTGTGCTGCCGCAGGAACGACGAACAACATCTATAAACAACCATTAACAATTTTTGGTTTTAGGACGACCTCTCCATGGTGAACAATTTTCACCACTTTGGAGGACATTTAAGGTCGCTGGTAAGTGTTACACACTGCGATACCGTTAATGACGCCGGATGTGCGTCACTAACGACGTGACCCCGACGATAAAACATTAACGATATCGTAGCGTGTAAAGCCCCCTTTAGGCTATGTGCACATAATATTTCAACACAATTTGTTCAAGCCCAAGTACAATTTGTACAGCAATCAGTAATTCACCAGCAATTAGATCCCAACAGCACATGTACTTGTACCGCGTAAAGCTATATTCGGCACAGGAAGTCAGTTTCCTCCATCTTAAAAAGTCTGGGAGAAGCTGTGATAGGTTTCTTGTAACATGTGATCCTAGACTAGTAGAGATTAACCCCTTCCAGGCCAATCATTACTGAGCACACAGCTGTTCGACGCCTGTGCCTGTTGTGCAACTCAGAAACCCTGGAAAAACCACAGTGTGGAGAGTCAGAGTCTGTGGTGTGAACAGTGCCATATACTGCCATGACACTAGGCGGGTTTAAGCCAATCGCCATATGACAGGTTAGGGAGGGAAAGGTAATTAATAGAGATGAGCGAACCGGTCGTGGTTCGGCTCCAGTTCGGTTCGTCGAACGGAGGTCTCGTTCGAGTTCAATTCGTCGAACGTTCGACGAACCGAACTCTAACCGCATAGGAAACAATGGCAGGCATTCACAAACACATAAAAACACCTAGAAAACACCCTCAAAGGTGTCCAAAAGGTGACAAACAACTCACAACACAACACAAACACATGGGAAAGTGACAAGGACATATACTCATGCGAAAACAAAAGAGCTGGACAAGGAAATAGAGGAGGAGACACAGATATAGGCATGGCCCGCCCATCTAAAATCATGTAAAACACTGCAAAGTGACTCCAAGTGGAGTATCCCTTTTTTCCAAAAATTGGGGCCCACACACACCCACCCATTCAGTGGCAGCACTTGTGCTTTAGTTGTAGACTTCACAGCTAGATTTGCATCAAGCACATTCAAAAATACGCCATACTTAACCGTCCCCAGGATGACACCGGGGTAGGTAGCAAAGTCTTTGCTGAACCATGACTTGTTCATCTTGGCTCCTTTTAAAAAACACAGCAAGCAAGGGTTACTCCAAGCGGAGTCTCCATTTTTCCAAAATTTGGGCCCCACACACACCCACCCCTTCAGTGGCAGCAGTTGTGCCCCAGTTGTACACTTCACAGCTAGATTTGCATCAAGCACATGCAAAAATACGCCATACTTAACCGTCTCCAGGATGACACCGGGGTAGGTAGCAAAGTCTTTGCTGAACCATGACTTGTTCATCTTGGCTCCTTTTAAAAAACACAGCAAGCAAGGGTTACTCCAAGCGGGGTCTCCCTTTTTTCCAAAAATTGGGCCCCACACACACCCACCCCTTCAGTGGCAGCAGTTGTGTCCCAGTTGTACACTTCACAGCTAGATTTGCATCAAGCACATTCAAAAATACGCCATACTTAACCATCCCCAGGATGACACTGGGTGTTACGGGGGGACCGGCAGATTAGGACCAGGGGGTATATATCCTAATCACCAGTCGGGGCCCACCGTGCTCCAGATGACAATGGAGCTGCTGGCACCTGAGGGTTAGGCGGAGACTATAGAGCTGGATGGCTCTGAGATAACCCAGGAACTCTGGGAACCGGTCACGTGTGTTGGGACACGTCAGACCGGACGACAACCTGATTAGCGTTTTGGTGCACCTAGCGCTACACCAACCACGTGTGCAGGAAACACGTCAGGCCGGGTGGTAACCAGGTAGCGTTGACCGGAAGACCGCCACGAAAGCGCCCTGTCGGCCACGTGTGTAGGACACGTCAGGCCGAGCGGCCCTTCGATTAGCGTTTCTGGCCACCTCTCGACTGGCCACGTGTGTGTAGGACACGTCAGGCCAGATGGGTACACCAGTAGCGTTGACCGGGAAGCCGAGGAAAATAAGGAACACCCTGTTAACTCCACAGGGGTTCTGGAGTATGCTGTCCGTGCGCGTAGGGGGCACAACCGGACAGGTGGCGCAGCAGGTGCGTTGTCCGTGTGCGTAGGGGGCACAATCAGACAGGTGGCGCAGCAGGTGCATTGTCCGTGTGCGTAGGGTGCACAATCGGACAGGAAGCACAGCAGCCGCAGCCCAGTTAACGCCACTGGGCTGCTATAGCAAGACTGGAACGGCAGGAGGGAAGCACGGCGCCTGACCCTGATGTGCCGAGCCACGAATCTTGGGGTGACAGGCACCGTTTGCCTAACCCTACCTACCGCTTCCCAACATAGGCTTATGCCGCAATGAGGCTCTAACATGGAGGTGTGCTCTGACTGAGCAAAAGTGAAGACTGCGCACCTCCATGTTGTCTCCAGCCCCTTTTATAACCTGGGTCCGCCCCAAACCCAGGGTGGAACCACCAAGGTCCAATAGCAGAGTGCCATGTCATCAGTGACGTCACATGCGACCTATCCGGAACCGCCATGTCATTGATGACCTCATGGCAGCCACGCCCCAAACACTTCACCAGTCATCGTCTGACGACCAATACTGAGGTGCCAGATCATAGGGGCAGGCCTCTGCGAGCCAGTCCGGAGTTGCGACGTCATCAGGACACCTGACACCCATTGCCCTATCAGGGCCTGCCACCTCACGGACATGCTCAGTGAGGTCCTTACCGGACCTAGCCTCTGGTGCACTAAGTGCCTGAGCATGCCCAGTAGCCTGAGCAACAGGCTCAGAAAACAGCCTATCAGTTTGAGCATGTTCAGTAGGCACATCCCAGCACTTAGACACAGCACGAAGTCCAAGTACCTGTGCAAAGAGGCTGTTAGGGTTAATTGTGGGAGCATGCTCAGTAGCCTGAACTGAGAACTTAGTCTCAGACATAACACAATCAGGCTGAGCATGCTCACTAGGCAAAACACCGGGCTTAAACTCTGGCTGGGGTAAATCGGTGCACGCATGCGCACTAGCCGCCTCTCCACACTTAGACGTGGTGGAAGGAACAGCCAACTGGACGACCCGAGGCACGGCCAAGAACGGCAGCCAGCGCCTGGGCGCAACAGGAACCGCAGCAGGCTGCTTGCGGCTATGGCGGCGCTGGTTCGTAACAGTACCCCCCCATCTAGCGGCCCTCCCACTCGAATGGTCTATAGTCGCCACAGATACCACTGAGCGACGGGAGGAAGATGGAGACATGCAGTGGGAGCTACAAGACTCGCTCCACCGCGTAATCACCCCAGACGACCAGTCGATATGTGGGGAATGTTGCTTTAACCAAGGAATACCGAGCAGAATATCATCTGCACCCTTAGGGAGAACCAGAAATGAAATGGTCTCCCTATGCCCAGATGACATGGCAAGGGTAATGGGCACTGTCCGCTGGTGAATTACCTTGGGCAACAAGGACCCATCCAATACACGGACTCTCACTGGCCTTGGCATTTGCACCAGCGGGATGGCATGCCGCCGGGCAAAAGAGGAGGAGATGAAACTATCCCCAGCACCTGTGTCCACACTTGCCCTTGTGGACCATGTTGACCCCTTAAAGGAAATGGACGCGGGAAACGTCACCCTAATGGATGACAGAGTCCAGTCTACCTTCAGCTATGGTCACCAATCGCGGTCGCTTACCCTGACACTTTGGGCAACGGTTGGCATAATGACCATACTGCCCACAAGCGAAACAGGAAATGCCCTTGCGACTCGAAGACCTAGCAACACCAACCCTAGAGATGTCCATAGGGACAGATGTCCTCTAAGGGAGGTGCAGTAGGAGAGACCACTACAGTGGCTGAATGACCCTCTGACCTGCGCTCCAGCTGACGTTCGGAGGTCCGCAGGTCAATGCGTGTAGCCAGAGTCATGAGGCTCTCAAGGGTAGTTGGTACCTCACGCGACGCTAATGCGTCCTTCACGTGCGAGGCTAATCCCCTCCAGAACAGTGGAATGAGAGTCCTCTCTGACCACCCCAGTTCTGCAGCAAGTGTCCGGAAACTCACAGCATATTGACTTGAGGAGGTACGCCCCTGCTCCAAAGTCAGTAGCTGTAGGGCCGAGTTGTGAGTGACCTGAGGCCCCAGGAACACTTGTCGCAAGGACTCCAAAAACTCCTTAGAGTCCTGTACTACGGGGTCATTCCTCTCCCACAATGGTGTAGCCCACTCCAGTGCTCTATCAGAGAGCAAGGAGATGATAAACCCCACCTTCGACCTCTCTGTAGGAAACCGTGCAGCCAACAGCTCTAGATGGACTGAGCACTGGTTCACGAATCCCCTACATGCCTTGCTGTTCCCCGTAAACTTGTTGGGCAGCGAGAGGTGAGGGAGGGTAGGAGTAGGCTTGGTGACTGACACCATTACAGCCGCTTGAGCCACCACATCATCCATATCAGCAGCAAGAGCAGACTTCTCCAGAGACCTCACTCTGGCATCAAGCTGCAGCATGAACTGACGTAGCTGCTCCATCTCCGCCATGCCAGCCAGACCCGGGCGCAGTCTTACTGTTACGGGGGGACCGGCAGATTAGGACCAGGGGGTATATATCCTAATCGCCAGTCGGGGCCCACCGTGCTCCAGATGACAATGGAGCTGCTGGCACCTGAGGGTTAGGCGGAGACTATAGAGCTGGATGGGTCTGAGATAACCCAGGAACTCTGGGAACCAGTCACGTGTGTTGGGACACGTCAGACCGGACGACAACCCGATTAGCGTTTTGGTGCACCTAGCGCTACACCAACCACGTGTGCAGGAAACACGTCAAACCGGGTGGTAACCAGGTAGCGTTGACCGGAAGACCGCCACGAAAGCGCCCTGTTGGCCACGTGTGTAGGACACGTCAGGCCGAGCGGTCCTCCGATTAGCGTTTCTGACCACCTCTCGACTGGCCACGTGTGTGTAGGACATGTAAGGCCAGATGGGTACACCAGTAGCATTGACCGGGAAGCTGAGGAAAATAAGGAACACCCTGTTAACTCCACAGGGGTCCTGGAGTACACTGTCCGTGCGCGTAGGGGGCACAACCGGACAGGTGGCGCAGCAGGTGCGTTGTCCGTGTGCGTAGGGGGCACAATCGGACAGGTGGCGCAGCAGGTGCGTTGTCCGTGTGCGTAGGGGGCACAATCAGACAGGTGGCGCAGCAGGTGCGTTGTCCGTGTGCGTAGGGGGCACGATCGGACAGGAAGCACAGCAGCCGCAGCCCAGTTAACGCCACTGGGCTGCTATAGCAAGACTGGAACGGCAGGAGGGAAGCACGGCACCTGACCCTGATGTGCCGAACCACGAATCTTGGCGTGACAGGCACCATTCGCCTAACCCTACCTACCGCTTCCCAACATAGGCTTATGCCGCAATGAGGCTCTAACATGGATGTGTGCTCTGAGTGAGCAAAAGTGAAGACTGTGCACCTCCATGTTGTCTCCAGCCCCTTTTATAACCTGGGTCCGCCCCAAACCCAGGGTGGAACCACCAAGGTCCAATAGCAGAGTGCCATGTCATCAGTGACGTCACATGCGACCTATCCGGAACCGCCATGTCATTGATGACCTCATGGCAGCCACGCCCCAAACACTTCACCAGTCATCATCTGACGACCAATACTGAGGTGCCAGATCATAGTGGCGGGCCTCTGGGAGCCAGTCCGGAGTTGCCACGTCATCAGGACACCTGACACCCTCTGCCCTATCAGGGCCTGCCACCTCACGGACATGCTCAGTGAGGTCCTTACCGGACCTAGCCTCTGGTGCACTAAGTGCCTGAGCATGCCCAGTAGCCTGAGCAACAGGCTCAGAAAGCAGCCTATTAGTGATGAGCGAGTACTAAAAAGCTCGGGTGCTCGAAGCTCGGGCCGAGCATCCCAAGATACTCGTGTACTCGGGCCGAGCAACGAGCCCAATGTTATCCTATGGGAGACCCGAGTATTTTTGTGAAATGACCCCCCGGCAGCATGGAGAAACCCTAAAAATGTCACAAAAGTCTCAGAAGAGTGCTCAAATGACATGGCAACAGCATGGGGAAGACCCCTTGAAGCATTTATCACTGAAAAGTCACAGCTGTGAACAATTTTGTCCGCGTTTTACGCCATTTTTACGGACTCACCAGAAAACCTTCCAAAATGACCCCAAAATGATTTTTCATGGCGGAAATGTTAAGGGCACATACCCAATAGTGAGATAGAGCTGGTGTATGTTACTTTTTGAGATTAATACATGAAAGATTTTACGTGAAAACATTGTGTGGCACTCCGATGTCCCTGAGAAGAGACGTACATGAAGGCCTCTTGAGTCTAATGTGCCCATTTTGAGGAAGTGAGTCTTTGTAGTATTTTCCTTTGCCAGGGCAGTCCAAAATTGTGAGGTTCACCAATGCCCCTGCATACAGACGTGCATGAGGGCCTGTAAACCTGAAGTGCCCATTGGAAGGAAGTGGGTCTATTGTAGTATAGCCCTTAGGCAGGGCAGCCAAAAATTGGGAGGCTCCACGTTGTCCCTGGGTAGAGACGTGCATGAGGGCCTTTAAACCTGAAGTGCCCATTGTAAGGAAGTGGGTCTATTTCAGTATAGCCCTTTGCCAGGGCAGCCAAAAATTGGGAGGCTCCACATTGTCCCTGGGTAGAGACGTGCATGAGGGCCTTTAAACCTGAAGTGCCCATTGTAAGGAAGTGGGTCTATTTCAGTATAGCCCTTTGCCAGGGCAGCCAAAAATTGGGAGGCTCCACATTGTCCCTGGGTAGAGACGTGCATGAGGGCCTCAAAACATTAAGTGTCCATTTTAAGGAAGTGGGTGTATTATAGTATAGCCCTTAGGCAGGGCAGCCAAAAATTGGGAGGCTCCACGTTGTCCCTGGGTAGAGACGTGCATGAGGGCCTCAAAACATTAAGTGTCCATTTTAAGGAAGTGGGTGTATTATAGTATAGCCCTTAGGCAGGGCAGCCAAAAATTGGGAGGCTCCACGTTGTCCCTGGGTAGAGACGTGCATGATGGCCTGTAAACCTGAAGTGCCCATTGTAAGGAAGTGGGTCTATTTCAGTATAGCCCTTTGCCAGGGCAGCCAAAAATTGGGAGGCTCCACATTGTCCCTGGGTAGAGACGTGCATGAGGGCCTCAAAACATTAAGTGTCCATTTTAAGGAAGTGGGTGTATTATAGTATAGCCCTTAGGCAGGGCAGCCAAAAATTGGGAGGCTCCACGTTGTCCCTGGGTAGAGACGTGCATGAGGGCCTCAAAACATTAAGTGTCCATTTTAAGGAAGTGGGTGTATTATAGTATAGCCCTTAGGCAGGGCAGCCAAAAATTGGGAGGCTCCACGTTGTCCCTGGGTAGAGACGTGCATGAGGGCCTCAAAACATTGTTCCCATTGCAAAGGAGCGGGTCTCCTGTCGTTGTAATGTCCATTCTGCAAAGAATGGGCGAAAAAATTTACCACTGGGGGTATACCTGAAACAAAGGCCTAAGTATTGCAATTTGTAACGGTCATCATCATGGTGGCGCATGAGGAGAAGGAGGAGGAGTCCAGCGATTATCCAAAGTCCAGAAGTGTGTACCCATGGGTGAGTGGAGGTACATGGCAAACTTTAAATTCCGCTCTCATTTGCTGGTGGTGTGGTGAAGTCTGGCCCAATCCAACCCTTGTTCATCTTGATCAGAGTCAGCCTGTCAGCATTTTCAGTTGACAGGCGGGTGCGTTTATCTGTAATGATTCCACCTGCGGCACTAAAAACACGCTCTGACAAAACGCTAGCAGCAGGGCAGGCCAGGACTTCCAAGGCGTAGAGAGCCAATTCATGCCACGTGTCCAGCTTGGATACCCAATAATTGTAAGGCACAGAGGAATGTCGGAGTACTGTTGTTCGATCTGCAAGGTACTCCTTCAGCATCTGGGCAAACTTAGGATTTCTTGTGGCACTACCCCGCACCTCAGGGGCTGTGGTACGTGAGGGGCTGAGAAAACTGTCCCACATCTTAAAGACTGTTCCCCTACCTCTGGTGGATTGGACTTGTGCCTCTCTCGGCTGTACGCCTCGGTTGTCCACTGATTCATGACCTATGCCGCTAGCGTTTTGTGAGGGGAATGCTTTGCCTACTTCCGTGAGTATGGCCTTCCGAAACTGCTGCATTTTGGTTGACCTCTCCTCCACGGGAATAAGAGACAAAAAGTTCTCCTTGTAGCGTGGGTCTAACAGTGTTACCAACCAGTAATGATTGTCGGCCAAGATGTTCTTAACGCGAGGGTCACGAGACAGGCAGCTTACCATAAAGTCAGCCATGTGCGCCAGACTCTTAACAGCCAGGACTTCAGTAGCCTGACCAACAAGATGACTGAACATGCTGTCCTCCTCCTCCTCCTCCTCCTCCTCATCTACCCTGTCCTCTGGCCAGCCACGCTGAACCGAGGATATGACTGGTGTGCATGTCATATCCTCAATTTGGCCGGAGAGTTGCTCCATGTCTTCATCCTCCTCCTCGTCATAGTCCTCCACTGCACGTTGTGATGAGACGAGGCTGGGCTGTGTGTTATCACCCACACCCACTACTGTTTCTTGCTGCAACTCATCGCGCTCCGCCTGCAATGCATCATGTTTGTTTTTCAGCAGAGACCGTTTTAGAAGGCAGAGTAGCGGTATGGTGACGCTAATAATGGCGTCATCACCACTCACCATCTTGGTGGAGTCCTCAAAGTTTTGGAGGATGGTACATAGGTCTGACATCCATCTCCACTCCTCAGGTGTTATGTGTGGAGTTTGACCCATTTCCCGACGGCTTAGGTGATGCAGGTACTCAACAACTGCCCTCTTCTGCTCACATATCCTGACCAACATGTGCAGAGTTGAATTCCAACGCGTGGGGACATCACACACCAGTCTGTGAGCCGGAAGATGCAAACGGCGCTGAAAGCCGGCAAGGCCGGCTGAAGCAGTAGGTGACTTTCGAAAATGTGCAGACAGGCGGCGAACTTTTACCAGTAGATCAGACAGCTCTGGGTATGACTTTATAAACCGCTGAACCACGAGGTTGAGCACATGGGCCACGCATGGAACATGTGTCAGCTGGCCTCGCCTCAAAGCCGCCACCAGGTTCCGGCCATTGTCACACACGACCTTTCCTGGCTTTAGGTTCAGAGGTGTGAGCCAGTGATCTGCCTGCTGTTTCAGAGCTGTCCACAGCTCTTCTGCATTGTGGGGTTTGTCACCTATGCAGATTAGCTTCAGCACAGCCTGTTGCCGCTTCGCCGAGGCAGTGCTGCAGTGCTTCCAGCTTGTGACTGGTGTGGAGGGCACAGTGGATGAGGATGCGCAGGAGGAGGAGGAGGCTGAAGAGCATGACATTCCGGAGCTGGAGAGTGTGGGTGAAACACTGACTGAGGTAGGGCCTGCAAACCTTGGTGTGGGAAGGACGTGTTCCGTCCCTCGCTCAGACTGGGTCCCAGCTTCCACAATATTAACCCAGTGTGCCGTCAACGAGATGTAGCGGCCTTGCCCACAAGCACTTGTCCACATGTCTGTGGTTAGGTGGACCTTGGGTGAAACAGCGTTGTTCAGGGCACGTGTGATGTTTTGTGACACGTGGTTATGCAACGCGGGGACGGCACACCGGGAGAAATAGTGGCGGCTTGGGGACCGAGTAACGTGGGACAGCTGCCGCCATCAGGTCACGGAATGCTTCAGTCTCCACCAGCCTAAAAGGCAACATTTCCAGCGCAAGCAGTCGCGAAATGTTAGCATTTAGAACTGTGGCATGTGTGGTGTTGGCAGTGTATTTGCGCCTGCGTTCAAAGGTTTGCTGAATGGATAACTGAACGCTGCGCTGGGACAAGGACGTGCTTGATGATGGTGTTCTTTCTGCGTAGGCAACTGCAGGTGCAGGAGTGGAGGAGGCTTGTTCGCAGGCAGCATGGACAGAGGATTGGCTCGCATGCACAACCAGCGAAGACGTAGCAGTGACATCAGCAAGCACTGCTCCTCGACTCTGTTGTACTTCCCACAAAGTCGGGTGCTTGGCTGACATGTGCCTGATCATGCTGGTGGTGGTCAGGCTGCTAGTTTTGGTACCCCTGCTGATGCTGGCACGGCAGGTGTTGCAAATGGCCTTTTTTGAATCATCTGGATCCAACTTAAAAACTGCCAGACTCGGGAAGACCTAACATTTGTACAGGCACCTTGTGTCGTCGTGTTGTTCCGGGGAACGGTTGCCTGACTTCTGCCTGGGGCCACCACCCTGCTTCTTACTGCCTGTTGTGATGCTACGCCTCCCTCCCCCTGTGCACTGCTGTCCTCGCTCTGCATATCCTCCTGCCAGGTTGGGTCAGTTACTGGATCATCCACCACGTCGTCTTCCTCTTCCGCACCCTGCTCCTCCTCCTGACTTGCTGACAATTGTGTCTCATCATCGTCCACCACTTGTTGAGACACGTTGCCAACTTCGTGAGAACGTGGCTGCTCAAATATTTGGCCATCTGTACAGACGATCTCCTCATGACCCACTTCAATATGAGCTGGCGAGAGGCCAGAATGTGTGAATGGAAACGTGAACAGCTCTTCCGAGTGTCCAAGTGTGGGATCATTAATGTCCGAGGAGGACGTGTACTCAGCCTGGTGGTAGGAAGGAGGATCAGGTTCAGAAATGTGCGGTGCAGTATCACGGCTACTGACACTTGACCGTGTGGAAGACAGAGTGTTTGTGGTGGTGCCAATCTGACTGGAAGCATTATCTGCTATCCAACTAACAACCTGTTGACACTGGTCTTGGTTCAAGAGCGGTGTACTGCTGCGGTCCCCAAGAATTTGGGACAGGACGTGCGAGCGACTAGATGTGGCCCTTTGTTGTGGCGAAATTAGAGCTTGCCCACGACCTCGGCCTCTGCCTGCACCACCATCACGTCCACTTCCTTGTTCCTTGCCAATGCCCTTGCGCATTTTGCAATGCTGTGCACTGCTGACGTGTATATTCACTACTTGTGCGTTATATCAAAGTGTGTGGAAATTGCACACAAGTGCACCTGTACGCTGCCACCAACAGGCACACACGTGCGGTTTTAAAAACCAAGCACGGACGCAATAATAACCTAACAGGTTTTTTTGGGGAGCGACAATTACAGACAAGTCAGACACTATCTGGACTGTTTTACACTGTGTACACCAGCCCCAGATATGATGAAGGCTGGTATACGGTCACCACTACCCTGCCTGCCTGCCTGCCTGTATACTGGTACAATAGTCCTGACAAGGACTCTTTTGGTCACTAGCCTGTATTCAGACCTGGCTATACCCTGCCTGTATATAGCAACAGTAGTCCTGAGAAGGACTCTGCTACTGTACTCCGACCTGGCTATACCCTGCCTGCCTGTATACAACTAGAATAGTCCTGAGAAGGACTTTTGGTCACACTGTTTGCAGCCCTGCAACTGAAAAAGCTATAAAGGGCCGCAAAGCTTTCCCTGAATCAGCGACACTCTCCCTACACTGAATGTCTGAATAGCTGTGAGCAGAGCACAGCGCGCCGGCCGATATAAAGGCTCGGTCACGCTGTGCAGGCCGGCCAATCACTGCAATTCCACAACTAACAGGGCTGTGGCATTGCAGTGGTGTGCCAGCCAATCCCTGCATGAGGGCTGGCTCTCAAAAGAGCGCCAACATGCAGAAATGAAGACCACGAGTACAGCACGAGTATCGCGAGATTACTCGGTCCCCGCCGAGCAGCCCGAGTACAGCGATACTCGTGCGAGTACCGAGTAGTGACAAGCATGCTCGCTCATCACTACAGCCTATCAGTTTGAGCATGCTCAGTAGGCACATCCCAGCACTTAGACACAACACGAAGTCCAAGTACCTGTGCAAAGAGGCTGTTAGGGTTAATTGTAGGAGCATGCTCAGTAGCCTGAACTGAGAACTTAGTCTCAGACATAACACAATCAGGCTGAGCATGCTCACTAGGCAAAACACCGGGCTTAAACTCTGGCTGGGGTAAATCGGCGCACGCATGCGCACTAGCCGCCTCTCCACACTTAGACGTGGTGGAAGGAACAGCCAACTGGACGACCCGAGGCACGGCCAAGAACGGCAGCCGGCGCCTGGGCGCAACAGGAACCGCAGCAGGCTGCTTGCGGCTATGGCGGCGCCGGTTCGTAACACCGGGGTAGGTAGCAAAGTCTTTGCTGAACCATGACTTGTTCATCTTGGCTCCTTTTAAAAAACACAGCAAGCAAGGGTTACTCCAAGTGGAGTCTCCCTTTTGTCCAAAAATTGGGCCCCACACACATCCACCCATTCAGTGGCAGCAGTTGTGCCCCAGTTGTACACTTCACAGCTAGATTTGCATCAAGCACATTCAAAAATACGCCATTCTTAACCGTCCCCAGGATGACACAGGGGTAGGTAGCAAAGTCTTTCCTGATCCCAGCTCTGTTCATCTTGGCTCCTTTTAAAAAACACGGCAAGCAAGGGTTACTCCAAGCGGAGTCTCCCTGTTTTCCAAAAATTTGGCCCCACACACACCCACCCCTTCAGTGGCAGCAGTTGTGCCCCAGTTGTACACTTCACAGCTAGATTTGCATCAAGCACATTCAAAAATACGCCATTCTTCACCATCCCCAGGATGACACCGGGGTAGGCAGCAAAGTCTTTGCTGAACCATGACTTGTTCATCTTGGCTCCTTTTAAAAAACACAGCAAGCAAGGGTTACTCCAAGCGGAGTCTCGCTGTTTTCCAAAAATTGGGCCCCACACACACCCACCCCTTCAGTGGCAGCAGTTTAGCCCCAGTTGTACACTTCACAGCTAGATTTGCATCAAGCACATTCAAAAATACGCCATACTTAACCGTCCCCAGGATGACACCGGGGTAGGTAGCAAAGTCTTTGCTGAACCATGACTTGTTCATCTTGGCTCCTTTTAAAAAACACAGCAAGCAAGGGTTACTCCAAGCGGAGTCTCCCTTTTTTTTCAAAAATTGTGCCCCACACACACCCACCCATTCAGTGGCAGCACTTGTGCCCTAGTTGCAAACAGGATGTTTTGATTTGCATCAAGCACATTCCAAATCCACAAGCATTTACTCTCCCCAGGATGACACAGGGGTAGTAAATTCCTTGTGGATCCATGACTTGTTCATTTTGTTGAACGTTAGTCTGTCCACATTGTCACTGGACAGACGCGTGCGCTTATCTGTCAGCACACACCCAGCAGCACTGAAGACACGTTCAGAGAAAACGCTGGCAGCTGGACACGACAAAATCTCCAAGGCGTATCTCCAATGGCTCTGGCCATTTTTCAAGATTTGAAGCCCAAAATGAGCAAGGCTCCATTTGCAAAGTCATGGCATCGATGTTCATTTGGAGATACTCCTGTATCATCCTCTCCAGCCGTTGACTATGTGTCAGACTTGTTGTCTCTGTTGGCCTTGCAAAGGACGGTCTAAAAAAATTATGAAAAGATTCCATAAAATTGCTGTTACCAGCACCAGATACGGTGCTACTGGTATGGGTAGACTGTTGAAGATGACGAGACCGTCCCATGTTTGTCAAGTTACAACTGGGAGATTCACTCCCTGCACCTGCACGGTTGTTTGGTGGAAAAGCCGAGCTAAGATCGAGTAACAGCTTCTGCTGATACTCCTGCATACGTGCGTCCCTTTCTATGGCTGGAATTATGTCACAAAATTTGGACTTGTACCAGGGATCTAATAGTGTGGCAAGCCAGTAGTCATCATCACTTCTAATTTTGACAATACAAGGGTCATGTTGGAGGTAGTGCAGCAAGAAGGCACTCATGTGTCTTGCGCAGCCATGCGGACCAAGTCCACGCTGTGTTTGTGGCATAGAAGTGCTAACCGTTCTTTCTTCCTCTGACATCTCCCCCCAACCTCTTTCAACAGAAATTTGACCAAGGTCTCCCTCATCCGCTGAGTCTTCCATGTCCATGGACAGTTCGTCCTCCATTTCTTCATGTTCTCTTGCACCTTCCTCAACATTTCACCTGCTACCATGCGCCCTTGTTGATTCCTGTCCCCCATGGTCCCATGCCTGCCGCGTTGGTGATGATGAACGTCTGGACCTTGATGATGTTGTTGTGTCTTGCGCATATGAATCCTCCTGTAGTTCCTCCCCTTCCTGTTGTCCCACCCCCTGACTCCGAATAGTGTTTAGCGTGTGCTCCAGCATGTAAATGACTGGAATTGTCATGCTGATAATGGCATTGTCAGCGCTAAACATATTCGTCGCCATGTCGAAACTATGCAGAAGGGTGCATAGGTCCTTGATCTGAGACCACTCCATCAGGGTGATCTGCCCCACCTCTGCATCTCGTTGGCCCAGGCTATACGTCATGACGTATTGCACCAGGGCTCGGCGGTGCTGCCACAGTCACTGTAACATGTGGAGAGTCGAATTCCAGCGTGTCGCCACATCGCATTTCAGGCGATGAACCGGCAGGCCGAAAGACTTCTGGAGCGATGCAAGTCACTCAGCTGCGGCGGTTGAACGGCGGAAGTGAGCAGACAGTTTTCGTGCCCTGGTCAGAAGGCCATCTAGGCCGGGATAGTGTGTTAAAAATTGCTGGACAACAAGGTTCAACACGTGAGCCATACAAGGCACGTGTGTCACTTTGCCCAGGCGAAGGGCCGCACCCAGGTTTTCAGCATTGTCGCACACGGCCTTACCAGGCTGCAGGTTGAGAGGAGACAACCATTTATTAAACTCGGACCGCAGAGCTGACCACAACTCCTCAGCTGTGTGACTCCTATTCCCAAGACATGTCAAGCTAAAGACCGCCTGATGCCGTTGCGCTCTGCTGCCAGCATAGTAATGAGGGGTGCATGATTCCTTCTGCGCAGTGCGAACGCTGGTGGCCTGACCAGGCAGGCTTGGGGCGGAGGTGGAGGACCCAGATGAGGTGGAGGAGGCAGAAGCAGTGGTGGAACTTGGACAGACAGAGGATTGACACACAAGTCGTGGGGACGGCAAGACTTGTGCAGCAGACCCTTCACCATCTATCACCATAGTTACCCAGTGCCAAGTCAGCGACATGTAACGTCCCAGTCCATGCTTAGTGGTCCAAGTATCGGTGGTGAAATGCACCCGTTGACACACAGAGTTTCTCAAGGAAGCGGTGATGTTGTGTGCGACATGCTGGTGTAGCGCGGGCACACCTTTCTTAGAGAAGTAGTGGCGACTGGGCATCTGGTACTGGGGCACAGCGACAGACATAAGGTCTCTAAAATCCTGTGTGTCCACAAGGCGGAAAGGCAGCATTTCGGTAGCCAAGAGCTTACAGAGGGATAAAGTCAACCTCTTAGCTTTGTCATGGGTCGCAGGAAATGGCCTTTTATTTGTCCACATCTGAGGGACAGAGATCTGGCTGCTGTGTGTAGACGGTGTTCAGTAGGGTGTCCCTGGAAAAATGCAGCTTTGTGAGGAAAGTGCAGGCATAGACATGATGTCGCCTGCATCCAACGTTGGTGCTATCGATGTCTGAGAGAGCTGTACACACGTACTTGTTTCCCCTTCCAAACCAACTGACGACCTACCAAGCAAACTGCCTTTTGCGGTTACAGTGGTGGAAGTTGTGCGTGGAAAACCAGGTGTGACAGCTGTCCCCACAGTCCTAGAAGATGAAGAGCGCGCGGATGCACTAGAAGGGGCAGGCGGTGGATGGTTCACTCCGCTAGGCCGCATTGCAGCACGGTGAGCTTCCCACCGGGACATATGATATTTATTCATGTGATGATTCATGGAAGAAGTTGTCAAACTGCTGAGGTTTTGCCCTCTACTAACAGAATCATGACAAATTTTACAGATCACATAATTTGGGCGATCTTTTGCTATGTCAAAAAAGGATAAGGCTAGGCAAGGCTTAGAGGGCATGCGACCTGCTGATCCACCCCGACTAGTGCTCAGAGGCACAGTGGTGGCTGAGGATGCAGTTGTAGACGTGCTACCAGTACTCCTACTCTGTCCAGGAAGGCGCAAGGTAACTTCGTCATCAGTTGCATCCTCCTCCACCACCTCTGTTGACCTCCTCGAGTGCCTGACTGTGGGTTGACAGTAGGTGGGATCTTGAACTTCCTCATCAATTGTTGTGTTTGCACTCCCCTCACCCTCAGGCCTCTTCTTGCCCTGACCGAATATTTAAGTTGTCATCCCAATCTGGTATCTGTGTCTCATCGTCATCAGTATGTTCCTCATTGTCTATAACAGCAGGTGTTACAGTTTGTGAAAAAGGGTCAACATTATGCTCAGAAACTTGGTCCTCACGGCCTGAATCAGAGTCACAAAGGTTCTGGGCATCACTGCAGACCATTTCCTGGTCTGTACTCACTGTAGCTTGGGAGCAGACCTCTGATTCCCAGGCTATAGTGTGACTGAACAGCTCTGCAGACTCAGCCATCTCAGTTCCACCATACTGTGCAGGGCGGATGGAGACTTCAGAGCTGGGAGAAAGCAAGTTTGATTGGGATGACAACTCAGAGGACTGGTGTTTTTTGGATGCGGTAGTTGAGGTGGCGGAGAGGGCACTTGTTGGACCACTTGAGATCCATTCAAGCATTTTCCTTTTTTGGCCATCATCTACCTTTGTTCCAGTTGTTCGTGTCCGTAAAAAAGGGAGCACATCGGATTGTCCACGGTAAGTAGTAGACATCTTACTTTTGCTGGAAGATGGTCTATCTTCAGCAGATGTTAATGGAGCTTTGCCACCTTCCCCACGAACAAAACCTTTTTTTCCTTTTCCAACACGCCTCTTCCCCTTTCCATCAGCATCTGTCATTTTGCCACTCATTTTGATTGCGACAAGATTGTGCACTTAAAATGTGGTAGTAAAAATTGAGAGGTGGTGTAGATTGCAGCGGTGGTCTATCTTTATTAACAGCAGAATAAACAACAATAATTATCACTGACAATGCAACTTCGGCCCTTAAACTGGCAGCAGTGTTTGCTAGTATAATGGCTTAGTAACAATGAGTTTGAGTGTGCAATGCAGGTAGACGTGCTGCAAATATCTTTGCACTAGTGGGACAATACAAAAGTCCAACAGCCACTTTTATGATGCCACTAAGTTCACTCAGTGTTTGCTAGTATAATGGCTTAGTAACAATGAGTTTGAGTGTGCAATGCAGGCAGACGTGCTGCAAATATCTTTGCACTAGTGGGACTATACAGAAGTCCAACAGCCACTTTTATGATGCCACTAAGTTCACTCAGTGTTTGCTAGTATAATGGCTTAGTAACAATGAGTTTGAGTGTCCAATGCAGGTAGACGTGCTGAAAATATCTTTGCACTAGTGGGACTATACAGAAGTCCAATAGCCACGTTTAGGATGCCACTAAGTTCACTCAGTGTTTGCTAGTATAATGGCTTAGTAACAATGAGTTTGAGTGTGCAATGCAGGCAGAGGTGCTGCAAATATCTTTGCACTAGTGGGACAATACAGAAGTCCAACAGCCACTTTTAGGATGCCACTAAGTTCACTCAGTGTTTGCTAGTATAATGGCTTAGTAACAATGAGTTTGAGTGTGCAATGCAGGCAGACGTGCTTCAAATATCTTTGCACTAGTGGGACAATACAGAAGTCCAACAGCCACGTTTAGGATGCCACTAGGTACACTCAGTGTTTGCTAGTATAATGGCTTAGTAACAATGAGTTTGAGTGTGCAAAGGGCAGGAGGGTACAGTGGCAGGGTTGTGGGTCTGGGTAGAGGAAAGGAAGCCTGCCTTTCTATCCCTCCTAATGGGGAAATGCAGCGAGGAAATCCCTGACCTTAGCTACACAGACGCTGTCATCTTGTGTAGCTGTTAAACTCTGTTTTCAGGACCTGTCACCTATGGCTCTGACCCTGCCGGTATTAGCCCTTAAAAGGACTGATAGAATGTGCTATCCCTATTCTGTACAGCGCTGTGTATAGAGCGTACACAGCAGTATCGGAGATAGGCGCTGCGCCAGCGGTGACTGACACCAAGGACGCAGAAGAGATAATGGCGTCCGGACGGGCAGATACTCGTTTTTATAATGCAGGGACATGTGACATGGACATCCTATCACACATGCCGTTGCTTCTCTGGCTAAAAGTCCACTTAGCTGTGTGTGTGTCTGGGATTGGCTGACATGCTGGCCCGCCCCACTACACGCGCGCGCTTAGGGAAGGAAGACAAGGAAAAAAAGAAAATGGCGATCGCCATTATCCATACAGCAGTGATTTGAATGCGCTGTTCCCGCTCACTATACACTGAAATTTCATAATAGTGTGAGTCACAGAGTGACTTACACTATTACAGCGGAAAGCCAGCTAGTAATTAGCTGGTCTTTTTGCTGCTAGAACCGTTCTCGAACGTATCTAGAACTATCGAGCTTTAGCAAAAAGCTCAAGTTCTAGTTCTATCTAGAACAGCCCCCAAAATCACTCGAGCTGCGAACTGGAGAACCTTGAACCGCGAATCGCGCTCAACTCTAGTAATTAATAATATACTGTAAGTGTATTAGAAGATAGTTTAGATTAAGGCACAAAATAGATATTTATTCAGGAGGAAAATTACTTTGGGGGTCAGACCACCTCTTTAACCCCTTCATGACCTAGGATGTAACGGTACGTCGTAAATCATGAAGGAGTGAACACCACTGGCTGCTGTGGTGAGCCGTCAGAGATCCCTGCACATGTCTGCTGATTTGAACAGCAGACATGTGCGGCTATGAGGCGAAAGTGGATCGAAATCCACCCATACCTGTCAACCCCTTAGATCGCTCTGTTAAAATGTGACAGCTCGATTTAAATTGCTGCAACAGGGAACGCACCTCACCCTGCTGCCATTGGCGGTCCCATGACGCGATCACGGGGAGCCGATGATTGTCATGGTAGTGACTAGTCATGTCATGACTCCTGTCGCTATCATAATGTAAGATAATAAATAAATTCACTGCACTCATAGCTTATGATTCAAAAAATATTTAAATTTATTGAGGCAAAGTCATTCGACGACGTTTCGACCCCACCTGGGTCTTAGTCAAGAGTTGCTTAAAGATGGAAATTTGAGTGGATTATAGTGTTTGTAGAGAATACCCTGAGGATAAAGATTCTGATTTTGGCCCATCCTTCCACACAGACTTTTTGAAATCCTGTGGCCTCTTTCTATAAACGCTGAGCTTTAGTTCCCTCTATAAATTTGCTATTGGATTCAGGCCAGGTGATCGGCTCGGCCATTTTAGCAGCTTTATTTTCTTTTTCTTAGGCCTGTTTCACACATCAGTGAAAAACACAGACGTTTTTCACTGACGTTTAAAAAACGCATATGTCCCTCAGTGTGCCGTGAATCACTGCACACGTGGGTTGTCCATGTGCTATACATGATCAGTTATTGCATATGAATGTATACTCACCTGTACCGTTTGTGCTCTCCATGGTGCTGAAGTCTCCAGCTCTGCTGTATCTGTCTGCCGCTGCCTCTGCTCTCTACAGCTTATTCCGGGTCGGCTCCGGCTGCATAAATGAATATGCATGAGCCGGCCAGGAAGAAGCAGAGAGTTGAGGCTGCACAGAGCGTCGCTGGAGCCGGGTGAGTTGAAGTTTTTTTTATTTTCAATGTCCGTGTTTTTCTGGTTCATGTTTCACGGACCACACCATCCGACCCGGATGCGGGATTCCGGGTGCACGATCCGGATTCCGCTCCTCATTGACATTTATTGGCCTGGATTCCGGATTGGATCTCGGACTTCCTTGTCAACCCGCCACTTAGCAATCCGCTCAACTCTAGTCTTAAACTATTTGATAGTTTCCATGGCTTGGTGTTTGGGATCATTGTCTTGCTGAAATGTCCACCCTTGTTTCATCTTCATCATCCTGGTAAACGGAAGCAGATTTTTTTTTCAAGAATTTCTTCGTACATTTGTTCATTAATGTTTCCTTTGATTATATGACGTTTACTAAGTCATATACTGAAAAAGAGCCTCACACCATGATATTTCCACCTCCAAACTTCACTGTTGGTATGCTGTTTTTATAGACCTTCAGTTGAACCAACTGATATAATTTTTCACTAAGTTGCAGGATTACTTTCTAATTACTCATAGATTTCATTTGGTGTCATGACTTACTATGGCTTTTTGAACCTCTCTTTCTTCATGTGTTCAATAATTTTTCCCTGCGTCATTTGTTATTATTGCACATCACTAAATGTATCGATATCTATAATAATAATAATAGTAATAATAATATTTTTATTTATATAGTGCCAACATATTTTGCAGCTCTTTACAATTCAGGTGTTTAAATAAGTAACGTTATAGATAATACAATAATTAACCCCTACACCTCATGGCGATTTTCCATTTTTCATTTTTTTTTTTCTGCTCCCCTTCTTCCGAGAGCCATAACTTTTTTATTTGTCTGTCAATCTTGTTACATAAAGCCTGCTTTACATGTTACGATTCTGCATACGATATCGTATGCGATCGTAACCGCCCCCATCGTACGTGCAGCACGTTCAATTTGTTGAATGTGCCGCACAAACGATTAACCCCCGTCACACGTACTTACCCGTCCATACGACGTTCGGCGTCACATTGACGTCAAGCGGCAGGCGGCCAATAGAAGCGGAGGGGCGGAGATGAGCGGGACGTAAACATCCCGCCCACCTCCTTCCTTCCGCATTGCCGGCGGGAGCCGCTGGACGCAGGTAAGATCTGTTCATCGTTCCCGGGGTGTCACACACTGCGATGTGTGCTACCCTGGGTACGATGAACAACCTGATGTTCAATTCATGAGGAATGAACAACGTGCGTGCGATGAACGTTTTACCGTTCATTCGCAATCGCATGTAGCTGTTACACACCACAATGTACCTTACGATGCCGGATGTGCGTCACTTACGACGTGACCCCGCCGACACATCGTAAGATATATTGTAGCGTGCAAAGCGGGCTTTAGAGCTTGTTTTTTTGCAGGACGAGTTTTGATTTTAGAAGAAACCATAGGTTTTACCATATAGTGTAATGAAAAAATGGCAAAAAAATTCCAAGTGGGGAAAAATTGCAAAAAAAGTGCGATTGCATGATTATTTTGGAGATATTTTATTCACGATGTTCTTTATATGGTAAAACTGATGTGTCGGTGTGAAGCCTCAGGTTGGTATGACTTTATTGACACGAAACATGTGTAGGTTTACTTTTATCTAAGGGGTTAAAAAAAATTCAGAATTTTGTCCAAAAAAAGGGGCACACATTCATTTTCCGCGATCCGTAGCGTTCTCATTTTTCGGGATCTATGGCTCAGTGACAGCTTATTTTTTGCATCTCGAGCTGACATTTTTAATGGTTCAATTTTTGAGCAGACGCAATGTTTTGATCATCTGTTATTGCATTTTACACAAATTTGTGACAACCAAAACACGTAATTTTGGCTCTTGGAATTTTTTTTGCTCCTACACCGTGTACCGATCAGATTAATTGATTTTATATTTTGATAGATCGGACATTTCTGAACTCAAAGATACCAAAAGTGTGTATATTTTTTAACCCTTTAATTTTTATATTTTATTTTCAATGGGGCAAATGGGGAGTGATTTAAACTTTTAAGTTTTTTTTAGTTTTTTAATTTTTAAAACTTTTTTTTTACTTTTTTTATTTTGCTAGTCCTTCTAGGCGGCTAATGATCAGCAGTCTATCATGTCAACCATCGGCTCCATGTGATCACGTCATGGGGCTTCCGATGGTAGCAGGTAAGTGCGCGTTACCCGCTCAAGTCATTTAAATCACGCTGTCACATATTGACAGAGTGATTTACTAGGTTTACAGGCACGGGTGGATCGCAGATACACCTGCACATGTGAGGCACACATGTCTCCTGTACAAATCAACAGCCATGTGCGGGGATCACCGCTGGCTCACTGCAGCAACCGGCGGTGATTACCCCTTCATGATTTAGGACGTACATGTACATCCTCGGTTGTGAAGGTTTAAAGCAAAAATAATGACGAGCTTGCGCATAAGAGCTCACAATCTACAGTGAGGTGACACAAAGAAGTTCAGGTACTTATTAACTATGATGGTCCAGCCATCTTGGGCAAATGAGAGATAGGTTAAAGGCTGCTTGAGCCAGTCACCAGCCAATATTTGTAGATCATTTAGGTGCAGAGGAGATTTAGTTTGGTGGAGAATTATGTTCAGAGAAGTAGTGACTGGGTTGTACATGAAATGACTTTGATTAAGGAACATGATAGGCCAACCTGCAAAAATGTGTTTTTAGGGAGCACCTAAAACTGAGCTGTGTTCCGATTAGTCCTAATTTGTTGAGGTACAGCATTCCAGAAAATTGGTGCAGCTTGGGAGAAGTCTTGGAGCTGTGAATAGGAGGTTTGGAGTTGTGTGGGTAAATTTAAATTTGATTCTATAATGTATGTGCAGCCAGTGTAGTGGCACTGAAGTGACACAAAAGTGTTTGAATAATGATTAGCCAGACAGGTGCCCTGGCTGCTGCACTATGGATGAACTGGAGAGGCCAATTAATAGACAATTACAATAATCTAGTGGATCATGATTCAAAAATATATCCAGTATGTTTTTTTTTAATAAGATATAACCTTTAATAATATATCAAAAATAGGGATATGCAACAATATACCCTTACATACAACAAAATACAAAAACACAGTACAATAGAAAAAGAGCAAACCACCCAGGGCCACCACCAAGGCCTAAAGTGGCCTAGATACTGTCCCCTACCTACCAATGGAGGTTTAGCACCCTAAATAGCACCCAGTGGTGCCCCTGTTCCATGGCGGCTAGCCTTTGCTATCCCTATTCCTGGTACAGCCAAGGTAAGTGGCCCAGGACCCAAGGTACAACAAAAATCTCAATAATTATATTGGAGTATTGGTGGTGGCAGTGGTCATTGGCGCCGAAAAGTGGGGCGATGGTGCCGGCAATAACAGTCCGAGTCGGCTGCTGCGGTTCTAGGTGTCTTTACTCACAGTTCTTTAAGTAACCCAGTCACTGCCGCAGTAGCACTGGTCACCGCTGTGATGGGCCCTGTCGACCTTGGATAAGTTAGAAGAAGCCACCGGTGTTTGGAAAATGTCTTTTCTAAGAGTTGCCCCTCCAGTAGTGAGGACCCCCGGCTGAGCGTTCTTCTCCAAGCCACAGGCCCATGAAAGAAGAAAAAGGAAGAAAAAAAGGTGGTGGTGTCGTGTCGCCAGAACTGATGTCCCAGGAAGACTGACTGAAGATTGTGTGAATTGTTCGTACTTCTACCCCAAGTGGAACCCGCCCCCCAGGTGGTTGTCCTAGTGACCAGGAAGTCCCATGCTTCGTGATGGCCAACCCCCTGCCTAACATAGTCCAGCTCCCCAGTGAGAAGGCTCCTAAGCTGTATGTAAAGTGTAAATGTGGAACACCGGTGATTAACCCCCTCATTACCCGAGGCGAATATCGCACTTAAAATAAAGTGCAATACTCTGTGGTGACTGGAGCCTCAGGAGTACCACAGAAGCATCAACTGAGAACTTACATGGAGTAATTTGGTAGTGAATCATGGCCACGGTGAGGGTTTTTGTTGTTCCTATGGTGAGAAAGGGGCAGATTTTAGAGCTGTTCTTCAGGTGCAGATGACAAGAGCAGGCGACAGATTGTATATAGGAAGTGAAGGAAAGATTGGTGTCAAACATACCATGCGGGAGCAGAAAAAGTACAGTTTTGTAAAGGTTGAGTTTCAGATAGAGAGTAGATATGTTGTTAGAAACTACAGAAAGATAGTCACTGGTGTTCTGTATTACAGCAAGGGTCAAGTCAAGGGATGAAGTGTATAGGTGTGTTTCATCAGCATAAAGACGGTACTGAAAGTCAAACTTGCTGATGGTTTGTCCAACTGGGATCATGTAGAGAGAGAAGATAAGAAGGCCAAGTACTAAACCCTGAGGTACCACAATAGTGTGAGGAAAAGGAGAAGTGAAGTCAGTGAATGATACACTGAAAGAGCAGTCTGAGAGATAGGAAGAGAACCAGGAAAGTATGATGTTCTTTAGGCTGATTGAGTGGAGTATAGCGAGAAAGAGATGGTGGTCAACAAACAGTGTTGAAGGCTGTAGAGAGGTCAAAAAGAATAAGCAAAGAGTAGTCACCATTACATATTGCTGTCAAAAGGTCTTTGGTCATTTTGGTGAGGGCAGTTTCTGTAGAATGTTGTGTGTGAAAGTGTCGCGGGCGGGGAGGAGGGTGTCAGCACACCGCGCTCACCCCTTCTGCTCGGGTCCGGCAGTTGCTCCTGGTGGCTCGAGCTGCGGGCCGGATCCCGGGGTGTCTCGAGCGGCACTCCTCGCCCGTGAGTGAAAAGGGGGTTGTTTGTTGGGATTATAGTTTGTGACGCCACCCACGGTTGTGGTGATGGCACCACCGCTGCTCAGTGTGAGGGTCCCGGGGATGGTGATGGGAGCAGCCAGATGTTGTGTTGCCCCTCCGTGGGTAGGGGTTGGTGATCCCGGGGCCCGGTGAGGAGATGTAAAGTGTAGGGCCTGGAGGGCGCAGGGACGCGGGGGCAGCGCTGTGCCTTGCGGCACTATGGTACTCACTCAGCCTGACGCGGACACAGTTTGTACGGTAAACCAACGGCTGGTAGGACGGTCCCACAGACGGCTGCACCTGCACTCCCGGTAGGTGGCGGTGACTTCCCTCTTCCTTGCACCTGTGTGATCTCGTGGTATCGGTGGATTCCCTCCGGTTACCCGCTCCCCGACTGCAATCTGGGCCGGAGGAGCTCTACACTTTGCCCGCAGGCGCTGGCCCTGGGGAAACTGGTGCCTTGGCGGTGGCGGTGTCTCCCCGTTAATGGTCGGGCTGTTGCCGTCAATCGGGACTTTGTTGTTGGGGGATCTGCGTCCCCGTCACTGACGGATTCGGCAAATTGGGCGACTCCTAGCCTTGCCGGGGTCCGAGAGGCCCCTGCCCTGGTGCTGACTGTCCTTCGGAACACTGCTCTAGACCACCGGGCACACAGCCAACGGGGTCCTTCCAGGAACTTCCGAACTGTCCCACTCCGGACAGTCACCGCCGTCGCTGACCTTGCTGTTCTAGCCCTACACACAGCTGGGCTCTCAGGCTTTCTGTCCTTCTGTCACTTTGCTTGCTTCTTTACTTTCACCACTTTCACTTCTCTGTTTACTCTAGCCCCTGCCTGGGCTACTCCTCACTCCTTCCACTTCCTCCTCCCTGACAGAACTCCTCTCTCCATCTCTCCCCTGAGCTATCTGCCTGGTTTTCTTCCTGCCTCCAGAGTTGTGAGCTCCTTGGTGGGCGGAGCCAACCGCCTGGCCCACCCCCTGGTGTGCATCACAGACTCTTGGAGGAAGGCAACAAGGATTTCTGGTTAGCAGGTGTGCCTACCTGGAGTGTGGGGTGTAGTGGTGTTGTTATCTGTGTCCCCTGGCTTGCCCAGGGCGACACATTCCCCCTTGGCAAAATGCAGACCGTCCGCGGGCTGCCGTCCTACACCGGTTTTATTTTTCTGTAAAAGGGGATAACAAGGGTTAATCAAACATAAATAACATTTTTAATCATAAACTCTTCCCAAACGGGAGGCACATTTACTTTAAACGTTTCAATGGTGTACGGTCACGGTTTCCGCTCTCTCCCACCCAAGCAACCTGGCCCTGATGCTGCCCCTAAAACCCAGGCAGCACCCCTTGACCCACAGTCCAGCACAAGTCACCCGAGCGGGATCTGTCCTTCCCTCCAGAGGGTAGCCACCGGTCCCTTTGGTGGCTGGGCCCTGGCCTGCTCTGCGCAGGGCCCTCCCTCCAACCTGCCTCTCCGGAGGCGGCACTGCGGAAACGGTAACGGTACCCAACATATTTACAAGCCACTAACGTTTGTGGTTGCCCTGCAGAGTTCACGGGCTTGTCCATGGCTAGTTCCCATGCATTTTAAACTTTAAACGGTCCCCACGGGGACAACGGTGCCGGCTCCTGCCGGTTGCTAATCACTGCAGACAATCAGGTAAACTTCGGTAAATCATTTTTCATTTTTCAAAACTTTCAAACAACAAACAACTCAGTGGTGGTCCCAACGGGGGACGGTGCGACGGGCATCCGCTGCCCTACTCCGGTCCTGCTGCTGCTTCCTCCGAGGGAGGGGGTGCAGAGCTCACCTTGCTCTCCGGGCTGCCCTTCAGCTTTACGTCCAGGGCAAACCACCCCCTCTCTCCGCAGTGCCGAGTGTAACGCACCATGTCCCCTGGTATAAGGTTGCGGCCAGGATGCTCCTCGGGCAGATGGGCATGCACATCCCGCCGGGCTACAAACACCTCGGCCTCCAGGCCCGGCTCGTATATGAACCCGTAGCCCCGGCGGATATCGAAGCGCCGCACCTGCCCCTCGTAGAACGGGCCCCGGACACGGAAGGTCGCTTGCCGCAGGTTCTCCTTTTCCCGGATGGCTCGGGCTACCAGCTCGGCTTTTCTTCGCTCCCTCTCCGCGATTTCCAGGCCCAGCTTGGTCGGCTCCCTGCCCCAGTATGGCTCCGGCGCACGGGTTGAGCCCCGCGGGACATCCAGTACATTACCCACTGTCAGAAAGGTGGGCGGCGTATCCCGCGGTGTCATGGCCTTGGGCGCTGCCTTGCAGCAACAACCCGGCGCCACCTCAGCCGAGGTGTGGGGGATGGGCACAGGGGCTTTCCGCAGTTGGGCCTTCGGCTCGGAGCGGGTCATCGGCTCCGGCTCGGGGAACTGCTCGGGGACTGTCTCTGGCACAACCTTCGGGGCCTTCCATGGCAATGCCTCCGGTTTGCTTCGGGCTCCGGCTACAGGTCGGTCCGCTGGGGCGGACGGGCTGGGTATCGCTACCGGTTGCGGTGGTAGCGGGCCTAGTGGCGGGGTCACGGCCTCCGGGACGGGTGGCGAAGGAGGCAACGGGGGGGAGAGGGCTTGGACCGGGTCCCTCAGCCGCAGCGACCGGTCCCTCCGGGACATAGGGGCGTGGGTCACTCACCCTCCCTTCCTCCGCTTCCTCCTCGCGTCTCCGCACGGCTGCCACAACGTCCGCCATGTCGGTCTCCCACTCCTCCATGAGGAGCTGCATCTTGACCTGCAGCCTTAGGTGGAGCTGCGCGGTCCGGATTTCCACCCACGCCGCCATGCCGGGCGCGGGGACCACGGTGTTGTTGGTCGGACTCAGCATCTTTAGCAGCGGCCTCTTCCAGGAACCAGTAAATGGCCGCAGGGTCCTGGCGTCCCTGCTTCCAGAGCCGCGCTCACATGCGGCCAGCCGCCATCGCGTCCCCCTTAGCTCTTTCCGGCCCCTCCTCTCTCGGGGCGGGGTTTTGGCCTTCGCGCTTCTACTGCTCGAGAAGACGCTCGAGCGGGAACTTTTCGCGCCAAAGATGGCGGCTTCTCAAATTTTTCCGCCGGATGCCTCCGGCGGTAACAAGGCGCACCTCTACCTGACGGCAGAGCGGTAAGATCCTGTTCGTGACGCCAAGTTGTCGCGGGCGGGGAGGAGGGTGTCAGCACACCGCGCTCACCCCTTCTGCTCGGGTCCGGCAGTTGCTCCTGGTGGCTCGAGCTGCGGGCCGGATCCCGGGGTGTCTCGAGCGGCACTCCTCGCCCGTGAGTGAAAAGGGGGTTGTTTGTTGGGATTATAGTTCGTGACGCCACCCACGGTTGTGGTGATGGCACCACCGCTGCTCAGTGTGAGGGTCCCGGGGATGGTGATGGGAGCAGCCAGATGTTGTGTTGCCCCTCCGTGGGTAGGGGTTGGTGATCCCGGGGCCCGGTGAGGAGATGTAAAGTGTAGGGCCTGGAGGGCGCAGGGACGCGGGGGCAGCGCTGTGCCTTGCGGCACTATGGTACTCACTCAGCCTGACGCGGACACAGTTTGTACGGTAAACCAACGGCTGGTAGGACGGTCCCACAGACGGCTGCACCTGCACTCCCGGTAGGTGGCGGTGACTTCCCTCTTCCTTGCACCTGTGTGATCTCGTGGTATCGGTGGATTCCCTCCGGTTACCCGCTCCCCGACTGCAATCTGGGCCGGAGGAGCTCTACACTTTGCCCGCAGGCGCTGGCCCTGGGGAAACTGGTGCCTTGGCGGTGGCGGTGTCTCCCCGTTAATGGTCGGGCTGTTGCCGTCAATCGGGACTTTGTTGTTGGGGGATCTGCGTCCCCGTCACTGACGGATTCGGCAAATTGGGCGACTCCTAGCCTTGCCGGGGTCCGAGAGGCCCCTGCCCTGGTGCTGACTGTCCTTCGGAACACTGCTCTAGACCACCGGGCACACAGCCAACGGGGTCCTTCCAGGAACTTCCGAACTGTCCCACTCCGGACAGTCACCGCCGTCGCTGACCTTGCTGTTCTAGCCCTACACACAGCTGGGCTCTCAGGCTTTCTGTCCTTCTGTCACTTTGCTTGCTTCTTTACTTTCACCACTTTCACTTCTCTGTTTACTCTAGCCCCTGCCTGGGCTACTCCTCACTCCTTCCACTTCCTCCTCCCTGACAGAACTCCTCTCTCCAGCTCTCCCCTGAGCTATCTGCCTGGTTTTCTTCCTGCCTCCAGAGTTGTGAGCTCCTTGGTGGGCGGAGCCAACCGCCTGGCCCACCCCCTGGTGTGCATCACAGACTCTTGGAGGAAGGCAACAAGGATTTCTGGTTAGCAGGTGTGCCTACCTGGAGTGTGGGGTGTAGTGGTGTTGTTATCTGTGTCCCCTGGCTTGCCCAGGGCGACACAGAAGCTATATTGTAAAGGATCTAGAAGAGAGTGAGTGAGGAGGTAACGAGTGAGTCGGGAGTAAACCAGGTGCTCCAAGAGTTTGGAGATGAAGGGGAGATTGGAGATTGGTCTGTAGTTATTTCTGCAGGATGGGTCGAGAGAAGGTTTTTTTGATAATGGAGTAACAATACAGTATTTGAAGGAAGCAGATAAGATAACAGAGGAGGGGGAGAGATTGAAGATTTTACTTAAGTAAGTAGCGACTACCAGAGAGAGAGAGAGAGAGAGAGACTGTATAGGTGTGAGGGAATGCGATAGGATTAGAAAAAGATGGGAGCTTGAAGACTTCTTCTGTGATTGAGTCAAATGTGGAGAGTGAGCCAGAGGAGATGTGAGGAGGGATGAGAATAATGGCAGTTGGGGAAAGCTGAGAAGAAAAAAGGCAGGGCACTACTCTATATAGTCTGGATCAGTTCACAACCAAGCATGTCACTGCTGTACACTCTGCCGGTAATGCGTTTAACTGTTTTTTTGCCAGGATAATCACAGCTCCGTGGTGCTCATATACAAAGTCTAATAATGGCACTTGGTGACTGGGAGCTGATTTCCTGATATTTTCTATATTCTCTGTAAATTGGGAGGCTAGATCATCAGCACAAAGGTCTGTGATAAAGGTCTGCACTTTAAAGCTGGTGTCACACTAAACGACAGCGACAACGACGTCGCTGTTACGTCACCATTTTCGGTGACGTAACAGCGACCTTGTAAGTCGCTGTTATGATCGCTGCTTAGCTGTCAAACACAGCAGAAGCAGCGATCATAAGGTCGCTGTGCTACATGTTCAGAGAGCAGGGAGCCGCGCTTAGCGCTGGCTCCTTGCTCTCCTGCAGCACACATCGGGTTAATTAACCCGATGTGTGCTGCAGCTACATGTCACAGTGCAGAGAGCAGGGAGCCGCGCGCACTGCTTAGCGCTGGCTCCTTGCTCTCCTTGCTACAGTATGCATCGGGTTAATTACCCGATGCATACTGCAGCCACATGTCACAGTGCAGGAGCCGGCGCTGGCAGCAAGAGCGGAGGCTGGTAACCAGCGTAAACATCGGGTAACCAGGGAAAGGTCTTCCCTTGGTTACCCGATGTTTACGCTGGTTACAGCTTACCGCAGCTGCCAGTGCCGGCTCCTGATCGCTTAATTTCGTCGCTCTCTCGCTGTCACACACAGCGATGTGTGTGTCACAGCGGGAGAGTGACGACCAAAAAATGAAGCTGGACATTCAGCAACGACCGGCGACCTCACAGCAGGGGCCAGGTCGTTGCTGGATGTCACACACAGCGACAGCGACGGGACGTCGCTGCAACGTCACAGAAAATGGTGACGTAGCAGCGACGTCGTTGTCGTCGTCGTTATGTGTGACACCAGCTTAAGACTGAGGAGGAAGGGAAAGGTGTCAAAGAGCTTTTTGGATTGGTGGATAGTGAGGAGATCAAGGTGGTGAAATAGATCTGTTGAAGGACAGAGTTACATAAATTTATAGTGGATAAAGGTTTCTGGTGTGCGAGTTTTCCTCCATTGGCATACGATACTCCTAGAGCATCGCTGGAGAAAAAATGTGTACGATGTGAGCTAGGGCTGTTTTACTCTTTGTTTGGATTGGATGGATTGTTACTGACATCTGGTAAGAATTGCATATCAATAGCACCTTTAGAAATATATTTACTTAGAAAATTGGTGACGTTTACAATACTTATTTCAACTGTTGTATATGAACATACAGTCATATGAAAAAGTTTGGGCACCCCTATTAATGTTAACCTTTTTTCTTTATAACAATTTGGGTTTTTGCAACAGGCATTTCACTTTCATATATCTAATTACTGATGGACTGAGTAATATTTCTGGATTAAAATGAGGTTTATTGTACTAATAGAAAATGTGCAATCCGCATTTAAACAAAATTTGACTGGTGCAAAAGTATGGGCACCCTTATCAATTTCTTGATTTGAACACTCCTAACTACTTTTTACTGACTTACTAAAGATTTAAATTGGTTTTGTAACCTCATTGAGCTTTGAACTTCATAGGCAGGTGTATCCAATCATGAGTAAAGGTATTTAAGGTGGCCACTTGCAAGTTGTTCTCCTATTTGAATCTCCTATGAAGAGTGGCATCATGGGCTCCTCAAAACAACTCTCAAATGATCTGAAAACAAAGATTATTCAACATAGTTGTTCAGGGGAAGGATACAAAAAGTTGTCTCAGAGATTTAAACTGTCAGTTTCCACTGTGAGGAACATAGTAAGGAAATGGAAGAACACAGGTACAGTTCTTGTTAAGCCCAGAAGTGGCAGGCCAAGAAAAATATCAAAAAGGCAGAGAAGAAGAATGGTGAGAACAGTCAAGGACAAGCCACAGACCACCTCCAAAGACCTGCAGCTTCATCTTGCTGCAGATGGTGTCAATGTGCATTGGTCAACAATACAGCGCACTTTGCACAAAGAGAAGCTGTATGGGAGAGTGATGCGAAAGAAGCCGTTTCTGCAAGCACGCCACAAACAGAGTCGTCTGAGGTATGCAAAAGCACATTTGGACAAGCCAGTTACATTTTGGAAGAAGGTCCTGTGGACTGTGAAACAAAAATTGAGTTGTTTGGTCATACAAAAACGCGTTATGCATGGAGGCAAAAAACACGGCATTCCAAGAAAAGCACTTGCTTCCCACAGTAAAATTTGGTGGAGGTTCCATCATGCTTTGGGGCTGTGTGGCCAATTCCGGCACCGGGAATCTTGTTAAAGTTGAGGGTCGCATGGATTCAACTCAGTATCAGCAGATTCTTGACAATAATGTGCAAGAATCAGTGACGAAGTTGAAGTTACGCAGGGGATGGATATTTCAGCAAGACAATGATCCAAAACACCGCTTCAAATCTACTCAGGCATTCATGCAGAGGAACAATTACAATGTTCTGGAATGGCCATCCCAGTCCCCAGACCTGAATATCATTGAAAATCTGTGGGATGATGTGAAGCGGGCTGTCCATGCTCAGCGACCATCAAACTTAACTGAACTGGAATTGTTTTGTAAACAGGAATGGTCAAATATACCTTCATCCAGGATCCAGGAGCTCATTAAAAGCTACAGGATGCGACTAGAGGCTGTTATTTTTGCAAAAGGAGGATCTACAAAATATTAATGTCACTTTTATGTTGAGGTGCCCATACTTTTGCACCGGTCTTCATAGGAGATTCAAATAGGAGAACAACTTGCAAGTGGCCACCTCAAATACCTTTTCTTATGATTGGATACACCTGCCTATGAAGTTCAAAGCTCAATGAGGTTACAAAACCAATTTAGTGCTTTAGTAAGTCAGTAAAAAGTAGTTAGGAGTGTTCAAATCAAGAAATTGATAAGGGTGCCCATACTTTTGCACCAGTCAAATTTTGTTTAAATGCGGATTGCACATTTTCTGTTAGTACAATAAACCTCATTTTAATCCAGAAATATTACTCAGTCCATCAGTTATTAGATATATGAAACTGAAATAGCTGTTGCAAAAACCCAAATTGTTATAAAGAAAAAAGGTTAACATTAATAGGGGTGCCCAAACTTTTTCATATGACTATGTGCTGGACCATTTCTTCGGTTTTGCCTTAGGTTCTTGTTTTTGGGCATATGGGCTTGTGGCTTCTCCTTTTTTAGGTGTGCGTCTTGTCTATATGGCAGGTGTAAATCATTGAGGCCTAAAGGGGGCTTTACACGCTGCGATATCGCTAATGATTTATCGTCGGGGTCACGGTGTTTGTGACACACATCCGGCGTCGTTAGCGGCATCGCAGCGCGTAACACGTACGAGCGACCCTAAACGATTGCAAAAGAGGCAAAAATCGTTGGTTTTGGAGAGGTCGTCCAAACACCAAAAATCGTCTTGTACGTAGCGATGTTGTTTCTCGTTCCTGCGGCATCACACATCGCTATGTGTGACACCGCAGAAGCGACATACATCTCCTTACCTGCCTCCACCGGCAATGAGGAAGGTAAGTGGTGGGCGGGATGTTACGTCCCGCTCATCTCCGCCCCTCCGCTTCTATTGGCCGGCCGCTTAGTGACGCTGCAGTGACGACGCTATAACGCCGAACGCACCTCCCCCTTAAAGGAGGGATTGTTCGGCGGTCACAACGACTTCGCTGACAAGGTATGTGCGTGTGACGCTGCCATAGCGATAATGTACGCTACGGCAGCGATCACCAAATGTCGCACAAACGACGGGGGTGGGTGCTATCGCTAGCAATGTTGCAGCATGTAAAGCACCCTTAAGTCTTGCTCTGCACCATCTATTTTGAGGCTTGCTGGCACGTGTAGAGGGGAAATACTAGAGTTAGGGTCCATCCTTATAGGGTACACCATGTCGAGGTGTGATGACTTTTACCCTCTTTTGATTAAAGTAGCATCACCTGAGTATCCTAAATTATATACATGTATGACTACTACTTAAAGTATGTGTTTACTTACTGCCAGCTATTCGCTCATTGTGTTTTATTCTAGGGGCCGCTTTACACGCTACGACATCGCTCAAGTGATCTCGTTGGGGGTCACGGAATTTGTGACGCACATCCGGCTGCTTTAGCGATGTCGTTGCGTGTGACACCTATGAGCGATTTTAAATCGTCGCAAAAACGTGTAAAATTACTCATCAGTGACATCCCCCCTATTCTCAATTATCATTGCTGCAGCTTGTATGATGTTGTTCGTCGTTCTTGCGGCAGCACACATCGCTATGTGTGACACCGCAGGAACAACAAACATCTCCTTACCTGCGTCCACCGGCAATGCGGAAGAAAAAGAGGTGGGCGGGATGTTACGTCCCGCTCATCTCCGCCCCTCCGCTTCGATTGGGTGGCCACTTTGTGACGTCGCTGTGACGCCGCACGACCCGCCCCCTTAGAAAGGAGGCGGTTCGCCGGTCACAGTGACGTCTCTAGGCAGGTAAGTAGTGTGATGGGTGCGTGCGATGTTGTTCGCCACGGGCAGCGATTTGCCCATGACGCACAAACGATGGGGGCGGTCACGCACGCTAGCGATATCAGTTTAGATATCGCAGCGTGTAAAGCGGCCTTAGGGCTAATGAATATTAGGTAATATTAGGTAAATTGTAACCTAATTATTAAACTAAAATGAGAAACTGTTATATTTTTTTTTAACCATATATCTTCAAAAAATAGTAAAAATCAGCAGAAAATATGTTTTAAACAATAAAATATGAGCATTTAAAATTGATTTTTAAATATAAAATATTTGGGGGTTTTTTTTAACATAGAAAATTATTTTTAAAAGTTCCAACTATTCATTCTAATTAAACTTTTTTCTACATACACCATAGGCTATGAGACTTTTTTGTGAATGCTGATATATGAACTATATATATAATTTTTATAAATGGTGTAATATTGGCGAAGAGGCACATCTTAAGTCAACTGTGAGATGAGCATTCTCCTGAATACCTCGGCTCTCACAGGCAGTGACCTAGATACAGTATCTTGTGCCTTAAGGCAAAGGGAAAAGTTGTAGGACACTTTTATTAGCTCCAAGTAATACTGAGAATTCTCACTGTTGAGAAAACAGAGACAGTCCCAAGGAAAAGATAGCTCCTCATAAATAAGTAAGACTGGAGATTCCTCTGTTACAATAACATTGCATCTTAATTTAGCAATAAATGTACAATGTCACGAAGACTATGGGGATAGCAGGAAATCGGGGTTCCTAAGCTGATCCTCAGGCTAGGGCGCCCTAGCTATCCCTAGTCTCAGAGATATCCCTAAAGGTGGGGATGCCTGAGTCTGCTTCCCGGCCCTCCTCCTGAGCAGCCCTGATCTGATGCCCCATCCCCCAAGTGTGGGGGGGGGGGCAAGACAAGAGTGAGAATAAACCCACAAAAATAGACTGACGGGGAAACCAAAGCTCCATTACACAGAATGCACAAACAGAGGTATCAGACAATAAAAGATAAGGAGGAAAACAAGAGCAGGGAGGAAACTCCACAACCACTCCAGGCAAAAAGCAACACTTTCCTGATAGTCTGGGAAACTATAACACATAAACCAACACAGTATAACCTATAGCTGGCATGGGTAGAAGATTTCATCCAGCTTAAATATGAAAGGAGCAGATATGATTTGCCTCCTCATAACATGAGATCAAAGGAGCCTAACAAACAGGCTACCAGAGATTAACTCTTGCTAGCCTGTCTATGAGTGAGCAAACGACAGGTATATGTGTCCTATCCTGGTATATATGTTCTTCATCCTAGTATATATGTCTCCCATCCTGACATAGATCTCCATCCTGGTATATTTCTTCCTCATCCTGGTATATATATCATCATCCTGATATGAATGTCTCATCCTTGTATATACTGTCCTCCATCCTGGTATATACTGTATATCCCTCATCTGGTGCACATCCTGATATACATGTCTTCATCCTGGTCCCACCCTGGTATATATGTCCACCTTCCTAGTATATATGTCTTAATCCTGGGTCCATCCTGGTATGTATGTCCTGATCCTGGGCCTATCTTGGTATATATGCCCCCCATCCTTATATATATGTCACCCATTCTAGTATATACAGTCATATGAAAAAGTTTGGGCACTCCTATTAATGTTAACCTTTTTTCTTTATAAAAATTTGGGTTTTTGCAACAGCTTTTTCAGTTTCATATATCTAATAACTGATGGACTGAGTAATATTTCTGGATTGAAATGAGGTTTATTGTATTAACAGAAAATGTGCAATCCGCATTTAAACTAAATTTGACAGGTGGAAAAGTATGGGCACCCTTATCAATTTCTTGATTTAAACACTCCTAACTACTTTTTACTGACTTACTAAAGCACTAAATTGGTTTTGTAACCTCATTGAGCTTTGAACTTCATAGGCAATGAGAAAATCATGAGAAAAGGTATTTAAGGTGGCCACTTGCAAGTAGTTCTCCTATTTGAATCTCCTGTATATCCTTATCCTGATACATATTTTCCCCATCCTGGTATATATGTCACCCATCTTGGTATATATCAGTCTTTTTTTTCGGCTCATTATCTACTCAAGTAAATAGGGATGCAGGAGCAACACTGTATGGTATACTAATAAAGCCTTGGGGTCAGTGGGGGGTCCTAAAAGTCAATATGCCAGCATTATTGATAATTGCAATATCACTTTAAATCATCCCATGTATGGCTTGACTAATGATTTACAGTAAATACTAAGTCATGATCCTGGTATAAATATCCCCCATCCTGGTATACATGTCCCCCATCTTGGTATATATGTGGCCCATCCTGGTATATATGTCCTCATCCTGGACCCATCCTGGTATATACAGTCTCCATTCTGCCTATAACGAATGGACCCCCCAAAAAACACATTCTATTAACCTCCCTCCACTCCTACGCTGGGCAGCATCCTCTGTAGCTAGAGTGCAGTGGTTGTCAGCTGTCATCAGTGTGTGCACCTGTCGCGGGCGGGGAGGAGGGTGTCAGCACACTACGCTCACCCCTTCTGCTCGGGTCCGGCGGCTGCTGCTCAGTGTTGGCTCGAGCTGTGGGCCGGATCCCGGGGGTTCTCGAGCGGCACTCCTCGCCCGTGAGTGAAAGGGGGTTGTTGTGTGTGGGGATAGTCTATTGTCCGTGACGCCACCCACGGTTGTGGCGATTTCACCACCGCTGCTCAATATAGGGATCCCGGGGATGGTGATGCGGAGCAGCCAGGTGTTGCGTTGCCCCTCCGTGGGTAGGGGTTAGTAATCCCGGGGCCCGGTGATGGTGTGGAAGGTGCAGGGCCTGGTGGGCGCAGGGACGCGGGGGCAGCGCTGTGCCTTGCGGCACTGTGGTACTCACTCAGCCTGAGCTGTTGACACAGTTTTACTGTAAACCACACGGCTGGAAAGCCGGTTCCCACGGACGGCTGCACTTGCTCTCCCAGTAGGTGACGGTGATGTCCCTTTTCCTTGCACCTTTGTGTCTGTGTTGGTAGCGATGGGTTCCCACCGGTAACCCGCTCCCCGGTTTCAAGCTGGACCGGAGGAGCTCTACTCTTTGCCCGCAGGCGCTGGCCCTGAGAAACTGGTGCCCTGGCGGTGGCGGTGTTTCTGCTACAATGGTTGGGCTGTTGCCTTCTATCGGAACTTGGTTGCTGGGGGATCTGCGTCCCCTTCACTGACGGATTTGGCAAATTCTGGTGACTCCAAGCCTTGCCGGGGTCCGAGAGGCCCCTGCCCTGGTGCTGACTGTCCTTTGGTACGCTGCTCCAGACCTCCGGGCCACTACCCGTCCGCGGTCCTTCCAGGAACTTCCACACGGTCCCCCTCCAGACAGTCACCGCCGTTGCTGACCTTGCTGACCCTGTCCTGCACTCAGCTGGACTACTTCAGGCTTTCTTACTGTCACCGCTCTTACTTTCCTCCTTTTCCACTTTACTTCCTTCACTTCACTACTTGTTTACTCCTCCACTTAGCTCCTCACTCCAGCTTCCCCTGAGCTAATCTCTACTCGAGCCCTGCCTGGGCTAATCTGCCTGGTTCTTCCCGCCTCCAGAGCTGTGAACTCCTCGGTGGGCGGAGCCAACCGCCTGGCCCACCCCCTGGTGTGAACATCAGCCTCTGGAGGAAGGCAACAAGGATTTTAGTTTAGCTTTGGTGTTCCTAACTGGGATGTAGGGTGTGTTGGTGCATGACCTGTGACCCCTGGCTTGCCCAGGGCGTCACACACCGTGACACATGATGCCACTGTCATGCGCCCCCAGTCACATGCATGCTAACATTAGCTGCCAGCCTCTGTTTAGCTGGTAGCATCTATTGAAGTGCAGGGACCCAAAGGGTCTCTGTTCTGAAATGCATTTCAGCTCGATGTGCACCCTCAAGTGCACATCCAGCTGAAGTAGGAGCTGAGATCAGCGGGCTCCCTGTTCCCCCAACCCAGTCTGTGGTCACGACCACTGTGACCGTGAACATTGATTTTGCACCCAAGCTTGAAAAAGAAAGCTGTATGCCCGCAGCCAAATTCCAAGTGGCACGTCAAACTTCAACCACCCCAATCAAGTCAGCATTGTCAAATCAATTATTAAAAATATGAATTATATTAGGCTAAGTAGAAGGGGGTAAAAGGAAACAACCAACTAAGTTTGATATCAACCATTGTGCAAACCATTATACTCCAACTTTGGAGAAAACTGCAATCTGGTGCTTAAGTTTGGCAGAAATAAAAGAATCTGTATATTGACCTTCACTGGTGCTCCGTGATGATCTCTGTATCATGGCCTCCGTCGATGAGGTCCCATCTCATGTGAGAACTGTAGCCTGTTACGGATTTAAACAGATTATTTCCCAGTGAAACTCAACCCATAACTCATTATAATGATTATAGACAAAATGTTGTTGCTCATCTTGTTGGATTGTGTCAGGCACAAATCCTATGTGGGTATAAATACCACCTGCTGGAATGAAGCCGACGATAAATGCAGTAATAGAAGGCGTATACGGATAAATCTGCTGCACTGCTGGTCAAAAGGATATCAAGTAGAGATAATGGAGAAAATTAGCAGTTTTTTGCATCTAAACATTTCAGAGTTGACCAAACTTCTTCCTCAAGATATAAAACACAATCCACTATACTAGTAAGTAGATCTCTCACTGGCATCACCAGGTCCAGATAGGCACAGGCTGCTTCAAAAGACACAACAGGTTCATAACAGTCTCTAGACCAAGTAACCAGTAGCACAGGCACCAGTGCTCAGCTTACAGATAGATAAAGTCCATAATTCCAAGTAGAAATTAGCGGCACTCATTACCAAAATATAGAGCTAACCTTTTATTCAAATATATGTGAGCTGTGCTGGACAGACAACATCCCAATCGGCCAACACCGGTTCACGTGCACAAACACTTTCTCAATTTCTCGAGGAAGAGTGTTTCATGCGAATCGGCATTGGCTAATAGGACCATCCCAACTGGGTACACCTCGTCGTGGAGGGGCGGCTTTTATGCTTTTTGGTCACAGTTTTAAATGAGTGAACCTAAAGGCTGCTTTACACCTTACAATTTTGCATACGATATCGTATGCGATGTGACCCGCCCCCATCGTATGTGCGGCACGTTCAATTTGTTGACCGTGTCGCACAAACGATTATTTCCCGTCACACGTACTTACCTTCCATACGACCTCGATGTGGGCGGCGAACATACACTTCCTGGAGTGGGAGGGACGTTCGGCGTCACCGCGACGTCACGCGGCAGCCGGCCAATAGAAGCGGAGGGGCGGAGATGAGCAGGACGTAAACATGCCGTCCACCTCCTTCCTTTCGCATTGCTGGCAGGAGCCGCAGGACGCAGGTAAGCTTCAGTTCATCGGTCCCGGGGTGTAACACACTGCGATGTGTGCTGCCTCGGGAATATTGAATGACCTGACGTTCAATTTTTAGTAATTGAGTGACGTGCATGCGATCAACGTTTTAACGTTCAATCGCAATCACACGGAGGTTTCACACGCTACAATGTAACTAACGATGCCGGATTTGCGTCACTTACGACGTGACCCCGCCGACACATCGTTAGATAAATTGTAGCGTGTAAAGACCGCTTAAGGTTCGGTTTTCGAACCGAACACCAACTTAAAAGAACAGGGCTCGGGTCTGGAGTTTGGATGCTTTATGCGCAAACTTAACTCGCACGACCAACGCTGTGCTCAGGTATGCTTGAAGCTAAACCCCATGAGAGCCACTTGAAGAGTTTGAATGATGCACACTGGGAGTAACAACAGTGTGATCACATGTAGTGTGCAACCCGAAACAAACATTTGAAAATGTCCACCCATCCTCCTCCGGAAGTGATCTGCTTATGGCTGGCTGCATGTGGGAGGAGACCCAAACTGCCATTGAGTGTTTCTGAACCTCCTCAGGCAAGGTTCGGACATGTGGAGGTTCAAAGCGAACCTGCAAACTGAACCTACAAAGGTTTTCTCATTTTTAGTCACAGTGGTAACCAACTTATTTACATTTTCTACTACTATGTACTTATTTACTTACTATAGGGTATATGCTTATTTTTTGTTTTTCTCTTGAGTTTTGTCTGTGAAATAGCCACAGTGTGAATATGCTTTTACTATTGCATACTGTATATACCAACGTTTTTTAGTTTCTGTGAAGTATTGAACTGGTGATTGACCAAGGCAAAATGTTGGGCCAGGATCTTGGTACTTAGATTGGCGACTAGGCCTTCCGTAGAGAAGAAAAGTGAAAAACTTGGCGTGGTGGCATGGAGGTCAGAGACCATGATGTAAGTCCTTCGACAAGGTCATTTCTGGATCAAAAATTGACCTCTGAATCAAAGATAGGGCCTTTTTCTTTTTTTTTTCAATTGAGAACTTTTAAACAATGCCTCTTGACCCATTTTACAGATGCACACATGGTCAAATTTTTTGGGACCTCTCGCTTAAAGAAAGAAAAACCCACAATGGTCACAGAAATAACTTGAATCTGATAAGAGTAATAATAAAAAAAAAATCAATAAAATTGAACAAGTGAAAGTCAGACGTTGCTTTTCAACCATGGTTCCACAGAATTTAAAAAAAAAAATAAAACTCATGAACCAGACCTGGACAAAAATGATGGTGCCCCTGAAAATAATGTGACAAAGGGGACATGTTAAATCAAAGTGTGTCCACAAATTAGCATCACAAGTATCACAATCTTGTAATCAGTTAGTGGGCTACAGATACTCACTGTGCTGTTTGCTGACTCACTCAGAAAAGAGGAAGCAAAGGAAAGAGTTGTCTAAAGGTGGCTTTACACACTGCAACATCGCAAACGACATCGCTGTAACATCACCGGTTTTGTGACGTAATAGCGACCTCCCCAGCGACATTGCAGTGTGTGAAACACATCAGCGACCTGGCCCCTGCTGTTAAGTTGCTGATCGCTACAAATCATTCAGGACCATTCTTTGGTCCTTTGTTTCCCGCTGTGCAGCATGATCACTAGAAAGTCTCAGTGTGTAAAGGGGACTTAAATGTGCAGGCAGCAGGAGCCGGCTTCTGCGGACACTGGTAACCACGGTAAACATTGGGTAACCAAGAAGCCCTGTCCTTGGTTACCCGATATTTACCTTCGTTACCAGCCTCCGCCGCTCTCACTGTCAGTGCCGGCTCCTGCTCCTTGCACGTGTAGCAGAGTACACATCATGTAATTAACCCCATGTGTGCTGTAACTAGGAGAGCAGGGAGCCAGCGCTAAGCAGTGTGCGCTGCTCCCTGCTCTCTGCACGTATAGCTACAGCACACATCGGGTAATTAACCCGATGTGTACTGTAGCTAGGAGAGCAGGGAGCCAGCACTAAGCAGTGTGCGCTGCTCCCTGCTCTCTGCAGATGTAGCTGCGTGCGCTGGTAACCAAGGTAAATATTGGGTTGGTTACCCGATATTTACCTTAGTTACCAAGCGCAGCATCGCTTCAGTGCGTCGCTGCTGGCTGGGGGCTGGTCACTGGTTGCTGGTGACAGCTCACCAGCAACCCGTGTAGCGATGCTCCAGCGATCCCTGCCAGGTCAGATTGCTGGTGGGATCGCTGGAGCGTCTGACTGTGTTACCTCTCACCAGCAACCTCCTAGCAACTTACCAGCAGTCCCTATCAGGTTGTATCGTTGTTGGGATCGCTGGTAAGTTGTTTAGTGTGACGGTACCTTAAAGGGGGCTTTACACGCTGCGATATCGGTACTGATATCGCCAGCGAGAGTACCCGCCCCCGTCGGTTGTGCGTCACAGGCAAATCGCTGCCCGTGGCGCACAACATCGCTAACACCCGTCACACGGACTTACCTGTCCTGCGACGTCGCTCTGGCCGGCGATCCGCCTCCTTTCTAAGGGGGCGGGTCGTGCGGTCACAGCGAAGTCACACGACAGCCGTCCAATAGAAGCGGAGGGGCGGAGATGAGCGGGACGTAACATTCCGCCCACCTCCTTCATTCCACATTGCTGGTGGAGGCAGGAAAGGAGATGTTTGTCGCTTCTGCGGTGTCACACACAGTGATGTGTGGTGCCGCAGAAACGACAAACAACCTCGTTACTCACCAGACAACGATATTTGGTGTTTGGACAACTTCTCGAAAACCAACGATTTTTACCAATTTTGCGATCGTTGTAGGTCGCTCGTACGTGTTACACGCTGCGATGTCGGTAACGATGCCGTGGCCCCGACGATAAATCATTAGCGATATCGCAGCATGTAAAGCCCCCTTAAGGATATAAGAAATAAAATTATGACAAGCATGTTTAAGATAAAGATTATAAGACCATCTCCAAGCAGCTTAATGTTCCTGTGACTACAGTTGCAGATATTATTCAGAAATTTAAGATCCATGGGACTATAGATAAGTTTCCTGGACGTGGCCGCAGGAGGAAAATTGATGAAAACTCAAAGAGGCGGATAATACGAATGTAACAAAAGAGCCCAGAAAAACTTCTACAGAGATTAAAGGTGAACTTCAAGCTCAAGGAATATCAGTGTCAGATCGCACAATCCATCATTGTTTGAGCCAAAGTGGACTTCATGGGAGATGACCAAGGAGGACACCGTTGTTGAAAAAAATCATAAAAAGCCAGACTGGAATTTGCCAAAGTACATATTGACAAGCCACAAAGCTTCTGGGAGAATGTCCTGTGGACAAATGAGACAAAAATTGAACTTTTTGGCAAAGCACATCAGCTCTATTTTCACAGACGGAAAAATGAAGCATATCAAGAAAAGAACACTGTCCCTACTGTGAAACACGGAGGAGGCTCTGTTATGTTCTGGGGCTGCTTTTGTACCGCCCCATGGCCTCGGCTGCGGCCGCCGAGCCGCTCTGATCCATGCTCGTGTACTGCGGGTGGTGGCTCGAGCCTCTCACGGACCTGGGGGTCACGTCGCTCTGCAAGGGGGGTTGGCGCTATGCACGGGGGATGCGGGTATTTGGTTTTGGAATGATAAGTCGTGACGCCACACACGGGTTGTGGTGATTGTGGACACCACCGCTGCAGTGAAGGTACGGGGACTCCCGGGAGCGGTGTAGTGGCGCAGCTAGGTGTTGACCCCTCCATGGGTAGGGGATGTTGGTCCCGGGGCCCAGTTGCGGGGGCCGGGGTGCAGGGCGCGGTGTTGCAGTGCAGCGTGGTGAGGTGCCTAATGGCACTGGTGTACTCACTCTGATACAAGACACTGGAGTCGTTGGTAAACCAAACGGTGTGATGAATGGGGCCCGCAGCCGGCTGCAGCTATTCCAGTTAGGTTGGCAATGTCTGCCTTTCTCCTGCACCTGTGTGTGAATCTTGACTCCTGTGCCTGGGCACCGGTAGTCCGCTCCCCGGTGTATAAGTGTCGTTGGAGCCCGCTTGAACTTGACTCTTCCAGAGCCAGACTACAACTCTCTGTTTTTCCGCCTCCAGGCCTGTGAACTCCTCGGCGGGTGGAGCCAACCGCCTGGCTCCACCTCCCCTGGTGTGGACATCAAACCTGGAGGGTGGTGACAAGGTTTTTTTTGTGTTTGACTGCTGTTACCTAGCTGGAAGGGGTGTGATGTTGTGTGTGTGACTACCTGGGACGACCTGGATAGTCCAGGGCGTCACACTTTGCTGCATCTGGCACAGGGTGTATTGAATCTGTGCAGGGTACAATGAAATCTCAAGACTATCAAGGGATTCTAGAAAGAAATGTGCTGCCCAGTTTCAGAAAACTTGGTCTCAGTCACAGGTCATGGGTCTTGCAACAGGATAATGACCCAAAACACACAGCTAAAAACACCCAAGAATGGCTGAGAGGAAAACATTGGACTATTCTGAAGTGGCCTTCTATGAGCCCTGACCTAAATCCTATTGAGCATCTTTAGAAAGAGCTGAAACATGCCATCTGGAAAAGGTAACCTTCACACACCAGACAACTGGAGCAGTTTGCTTTTGAGGAGTCGCCAAAATAAATATCGAGAGGTGCAGAAGTCTCATTGACAGTTACCGGAATTGTTTGATTGCAGTGATTACCTCAAAAGGTTGTGCAACAAAATATTAAGTTAAGGGACCATCATTTCTGTCCAGGCCTATTTCGTAAGTTTTATTTTTTAAAAAATTCTGTGGAAGCAGAAAATCAGCAATGTCTGACTTTCATTTGTTCATTTTCATATATTTTTTATTTATTATTGATTTTGCCAGATTCAAGTTATTTCTGTGATCATTGTGGGTTTTTCTTTCATTAAATGAGGGGTAGCAACAATTTTGACCACATGTGCCCCTGTAAAATGGGCCAAGAGGCATTGTTTAAAAGGCCTCAATTGAAAAAAACCCAAAACATTATCTTCCATTCAGAGGTCAATTTTTGATCCACAAATCACCTTGTCAGAGAACTTACATCATGGTCTCTGACCTCCATGCCTCTATGTAAAGAAAATGGGAAACTACTTAGCAAAAACTCCTGTTAGATGATGCTTGACACTATTGTCGCGCCCAGGGAAGGGGGTACTCGGTCCGGGCGGTTGCATATGGGGATGTCACTCTGGTGGCCGTTGCCTGGTCACGTGCCCGGGGACCTCTTTTGTAAAAGGGGAGTATTTACAGGGGAGATAAGAGTTAATGTTCGTGACGCCACCTGCGGTAGTGCGGCGAAGGAATGGGTGCCGACGCTGCTGCTTTTGAGGGACTGGGGCTGATGGAATCAGCAGTGAGTGTGTTAACCCCCTCCGCAGGTAGAGGTGAACCCCAGTGTCCTCTAGGTGCTGGATGAGGTGCAGGTTGAAAGGAATGCAAGCAGGCAAAGTCTGAGTGAAACAGGAAGTCTTTACTGATGATTTATTCACAGGTTACACTCCCCTGGTGCTGGGGACAGATTCCTGACTCCCTTTGTCCCGGCTCTGTCCGTGTACACTGGCTATGGCCCCCTCTTTGCACTTCTGTTGCATAGCTCTGTCAGAGTCCCTTGCATACCCCGCCATAAGCCAGCTGCTTCTTCCCTGGGCATCATGCGATTGATCCTCAGGCATCGCACCGAGACCTGACACCCAGCCTTGTGTCCTTCTCCTTCCTTCTCCACTCTCTGTCTGGACTCTTCTCCTCCACACACCAACTCCTCCCCTTTCCTCTAGGGACCTAACTACAGGAGGGTTGGATTTACACCTCCTAGGCAACCTCCACTTCCTGGGCAGGCTTTACACCATAGGACAGCCAACCCTCTGATCATGCCCTCTTGTGGTCCAGGGTGGTGTTGTGTGAGTGTTTTAGGTGTGTGCGGGTTTAGCCAGAGCTAGAACTCCAGGAACCAGGTTGCAGATCTTAGGGGCGCTACACTATGACCCTCAACCATCCATGATTGAAGGTCCTGGTGCCTTTAACCAATCTGATTAACTCAAGTATACTACTATGCTACTTTCAATAGGTGGTGCTAGAGTTTGTCTCCTTCCTGGAGAGACAATTTGAATATTTCCCTCAGTGGCAGCCAGACTGGCTTGTCAGGTCTCCGTCAGGAGAATAGTCTTCCCCGTGATCCCCACTATAACTTCTCATAAGCCAGATCAGCTCCCATACTTTGCACTGATGAGGTGCAATCACCCCGAAATGCTGTGTCTGCAAATTGGGGTTCTGATCTGGTTTAAATCCTAAGGCGGGCTTTGCACACTACGACATCGCAGGTGCGATGTCGGTGGGGTCAAATTGAAAATGACGCACTTCCGGCATCGCATGCGACATCGTAGTGTGTAAAGGCTCGGTGATACGATTAACGAGCGCAAAAGCGTCGTAATCGTATCATCGGTGCAGCGTCGGCGTAATCCATGATTACGCTGACGCGACAGTCCGATGTTGTTCCTCGCTCCTGCGGCAGTACTGCGGCTTCCGTAGGATATGCGGAAGGAAGGAGGTGGGCGGGATGTTTACATCCCGCTCATCTCCGCCCCTCCGCTCCTATTGTCCGCCTGCCGTGTGACGTCGCAGTGACGCCCCACGACCCGCCCCCTTAATAAGGAGGCGGGTCGCTGGCCAGAGCGACAGTCGCAGGACAGGTGAGTCCATGTGAAGCTGCCGCAGCGATAATGTTCGCTACGGCAGCTATCACAAGGATATCGCAGTTGCGACGGGGGCGGGCACTATCGCGCTCGGCATCGCAGCATCGGCCTGCGATGTCGCAGCGTGCAAAGTGCCCCTAAGTCATAGACCACTTTTGACTTTTACGATCGCTACTTCCAATAGGTGGCGCTAGAGTTTGTCTCCTTCCTGGAGAGACAATATGAATAACTCAAGTATAGTAATTCTTCAGATTTTTCACCAGCCTTTAAAAAGGGGATGAAGCCAATATAGCTTTGAAGCCCAGGACCTGCATAGCTTCCACATGAGCTGTCGTTATGGTTTGTATATTGATTGTCAGGGATATAAAGGAATCTTAGCACAATTATCAAACTCCTCAGGAGGCATCTAAAAATATAATTTGAATCAATGTTCAATCAACATTATTGCCTTCCTTGAAATTCAGGAACATATTGCTGCTAATAATAGTGTCATCTGAGATTTTAGCACAGAAAGCCTCTGACAGAAAAAAAGTTCCACTAAAATACCAAACTTTATGACAAGGTTAGAAGATTGGAATGAATACATGACTCTTCTCTGGATGCTGCTTCATTGTTAAGATGAGGGAAGAGTAAATGATGAGTTCAAGAGGTCTTGCGCCTTGGGAAGGCTGCTGGATGATGCTATTGTATAGTGTAACAGCTATGAATACATGATAAGGAACCTAGATAAAGTATGTGGCATATGACTACACCACAGGGATCTAAACCACACACAATTCATACATTGAAAGGTCTGTCATAAATAATGCAACCAACTAAAACAGATGCAACAAATCTCAAGTTGACTTTCGTGGCTAGATCTTCTACAATGTCATAAAACCTTGCGAGGACCAGAGATATGGAAAAATATGGTAATGTGGAACAGTAGGTAATAGAATAATACTGGATAATAATGACATATAAACATGATCCAAATGTATCTCATTAGAATTTAATTTTTGAAATATTCATGATCCTTGACAGTGGGAATATGTTTTATTGATTTCTCTGGGTGGGATCTTGGCCTTCATTGGAAATGTAAACATAACAGGGATAAAAAAAATCCAAGTTGAAGCCGTAACCTGTATATCTTGTTAAAACTGTAAAAGACACATGAAGCAAATATGGCTTCATGATACTCTAAAAAAATAAACCTCAGAATTAAGTATACTGATTGGAAAGAATGGAAATGAGAACCTATGGATGATATCTTGTCTAATGACTGGAGAAGACTCCAAGATGTTGTCTCATATGAGACATCAATGGCATGTCAACAAGATAAGATGGAAAATAAAAACATAAAATTTAATTGAATGTGCCCCAACTGCGATAACAAAAACACTGTTTATTAAGATGTATGTTCTATGGGTTCCCAACCCCAAAGTGTAATAAACGGATAGGCCAAAAAAGAGATAAAACATAATAAAACATCATACTCACCTCTTCCCTCCAGGCACATCTCACCGATGGCCCCGAGGTTGCTCTATAAGCCACCAGTTTTGGTCTTCTCATCACTCTTCGCCGGTGCTCAACACAAGTTATGCTTTCATAACATCATGACATCTGATCTGACGCCCCACAAGGTGGCATAGAATGAAGGGAAGACTAGAGTAAAGCAAATGGAGGACCGGTGGAGAGCTATGGTGGTAAGGACAGGTGAGATGCGTTTATAGTTTTCTAACCTCTTTCAGGCAAATATCAATCCAGAAAAAATATGAACCACTGGTGTCCATTTTACTTGATATATGCAAATCAATTATGATTTGCCAGAATCCTCACATTTTTGTGAATTCTAACAAAATTTGATTTCTTTAGAAAAAAAATCCTCATTCTTGATTGCAACCTTGAATATGAACAACATAAGAAATTAACTAAGTTCTCAAAAGCTCAAAGTAGCATAAGAAATTAGCGAACAATTGGCAATATGGGAGGAATCCAAAAGGTAAATTAACAGAAAAAAATTCCTAAAACTTACAATTTTTTTAAATATGCTTTAAAAACACAAAAATTGAAAATATCATAGAAAAACTCCATTAAAAAAGTTAACAGACAGGAGACCAGTCAATGCAAGGGAGTAAAAGTATACAATATACAAATACTGCAAGGCCCTATGAATTTCCGTATGAGATGGCCCTACCTTGCTGCGAAGGTCGGCACCCTAAATAGCAGATGGTGCCCTCACTCACCGATGACTCTCTCTGGGATTCCCTAAGAACTACGACCTGTCCGAACCAAAAGTTATCCAGAAAATGAAGATTTGACTTAAATAACCAAAGAAGCCAAAGCAAACACCACAATGAGTGTAGTCACAGAAAATAGCTAAATAGAAGCACGAAAAAGCAAAAAGTCCATATAAAATGGCTAGGGTTAACTGGTGCGCACCACAGTGCCCAGCCAAAGAAATAAATGGAACTTCAAAAAGATGAGCAAAACAATCATAAGTCAAACCAGTGAAAAAAAGTAAAAAACAAAAAAACTTTCCAAATTGATGCATTTGTTCTGAAGGATGGCCTCAACGCATTTCTCCTGTGCTTCAGGTTCATCAGAAGCCATGAGTAGGTTGTAGATGTCCCAGTATGAGGTGGATACAAAGTAACACAAGTCAGTTTTCTTGAAGCACCACTCCAGCATTTTTTTTGTTCAGGGCTCATCTCTTTTTCTGTGTCCCTCATGTCCCGCGGCACCATCTTGTGACCTCATTTTCTCACTGGACAGAAATCAGAAATTACACCACAAGCGCTTTGTATTGAATTGTGACCTCTGGCACACTCTATGAAATACTTTAGTAACCGGCAGGTCATAAATTGGATACTGAGCGACGCGAACAACTAGGCAAGAGAGAGTAGTGAAATACTATGACTCACTATACTCGTAACGAGTAGGTCCTAATACTCGGTTACTCGTTACGAGAAACGAGTCCAATGCAAGTCAGTGGGAAATGCGAGTAATTGTCTGCTAGACCCTACAAAGCGGTCTGGGGGCTGAGTAAAAGGCTGAAATGAATGCATGATTGTTTAAAAGCTAGGCAGTAAAAAGCCGCTGGCTTTTTTAAACAATCAGCTGATGCACGCTCCCCGCCCGGGACCTTTGCTCCCAGTTGCTTCGCTCCCCACTGCCCTGTGCTTCGGCCCCCACTCCCTAGTGCTGCGCTCCCCGCCCGGTCCTAACTCACGATCGGCGGAGGAGCGAAGCACCGGACAGCAGGGAGCGCAGCACCAGGGAGCGAAGGATATGGGCGGGGAGCATGTGAAGCGACCGGTGGTAGGGCCGCGGGTGTGTGTGTATGCTCTATTCCAACAAAATCCCCATACTCATATTTTACCGGTAGTAACATTTCTTTACTAGCAAACATATTTATAATACAATCAACCGAACTATCTGCGCACATGAGTATAGTTGAGTCCCTGGATTTTCACTCCTTCCGGGTACGCAGCAAGAAGAAAGGAAAAACAACAACAAAAAAATGGCGGCAACTTTCCCTAACTTTACCTACAATCACGTACCAGTCTATCCCGGAAGAAGATGCCGCTCCCACGTCGCAGGCCTGGAGTCTCACGATGATGGGTCCCGGTGCAGCACTGAAGGGATGCAGCTCCTCGGTCTTTTCCTTTGATCTTCCCCCGCTGGTAACGGATTCTAGTCAGTCTTTTAGTCCCGGGGCACGCCGAGCAGAAGAAGGGAGATCACAGCCCCTGCACTCACACTCTGGTTGCGATGCTCTGCAGTCCGGTTAGATCCTTGGTGAAAACAAAGTCCTGCAGACCGGGAATGGCAGAAACCACTTCCACAGGGTGATTTCTCCAAGACTCCGGTGGCAAAAGAGCCCTCTGTTCAGGGAGACCACACGCAGCTCTCCTCTGGCTGAGCTCTGGAGCTGAACAACCTTCCCGCACTTTTTTTTCTTCCTGGTTTTCACACACAAGCTGCAGTAGGGGATTTCCCAGCTCTGTGTTTGTGATTGCACAGTCTGACACTGCCCCCTTGTGGGCAATTGCTGAAACAGTATTCAAATCCATTTCTACATTAATGATGCAGTCTGAATTGTTGATCCCATTACATACCCCCCCACTTAAAGGTCGGCAGTCCCTGTCAACTACCGTCGGTTCCCAGGCAGCGATGACTGCAGATGTCACAGGGGTTGGTTGAGAAGTGGGCCATACATACTGGTCCCTGTAAGACCGCCTGGGCGGGATCCCAGCAGTGGTGCGGTCAGTGCGTCTCAAGGGTCGGTTGTTCCCCTCCTTGTCACTGTCTTTACGCCCCACTTCAGTCAGCACTCCGGGGGAAGAACTGGGTTGTGTAGGTGGGTCACCGATCTCAGAGTCAATGTGATCACTATGCTGGGAAACGACCGTGACGTCAGTCGTGTTGGTAGCGTCACCCCCTCCGGGTACTGTGGTAGGGGAGTCAGGCTGGGATCGGCAGGGACGCAACATATTTCGGTGCACAGTGCGGATGCTGCGACTGTCTTCACCCCGCACTCGGTATACATGCCCGTTGGGGTAGGGGCGTTCGATTACCCGGTAGACCTCAGTCTCCCACTTGGCTCGAAGTTTCCCTTGGGGCTTCTTGATACGGAGCAGGACTAGCTGTCCCAACTTCAAGGGCTGCTCTTGCACGGGGAGTGGGTCAGCATGTATCTGGCCCCGGATTTGTTGGCTCACCAGCTGGTGTACAGTCTCCATCTTCTGTCGGTGAGCATTTAGCCAGGAGGGGTAGTTATGGCAGACATCATCTCCAGGGCGGAATAGGTTCAGGTCATGGACCCCTTTTCCGGGGCGGCCAAAGAGAAGGGTGTGTGGGGTGTAGCCAGTCACAGAGTGGACCTGGTTGTTGTAGGCCCATACTAGATCAGGAAGGAATTGGGGCCATTGGTCTTTCTTATCATCGGCCAAGGTGCGGATCAGCTGGAGTAGGGTCCGGTTGAAGCGTTCACATGCACGGTTCCCTTGTGGGTGGTAAGGAGTGGTCCTCGACTTCTGGATCCCATACATCCGATGCAGCTCTTCGATGACTCGGCCTTCGAAACAAGCCCCCTGGTCGGAGTGCAACCTCTCCGGGCACCCGTAGACGTGGATGAACTGTCGACAGATGGCCCGAGCAGCCGATTCAGCCGTCTGGTCTTTGGTAGCGACAGCGACAGCGAATTTTGTGAAGTGATCCACCATGACTAGACAGTACTGATAGCCACTGCTCGCCGTCCCAATCAGCAGATAGTCCACCATCAACAGCTCAAGGGGCCTGGATGTTTTAATTGTCTGAACAGGTGCACGCTGCTCAGGGGACTTGTGTAGTTCACAGGTGCGACAGGTCTGGCAGACGTCTTCAACCAGCTTGCGGAGCCCCGGACAATAGATGGACTGTTGAATCCACCGAAAGGTCTTGTCTATTCCGAAGTGTCCATTCCTTTTGTGGGCTTGGGCCACCATCTCACGAGCCAATTGATCAGGCACCACAACTTGTGTGCATTCCTCCAGCATGTGCGACAAGAGAACCTTCCGGTATAGCACTCCTTCTCTCAGAATCAGCCGGTCCCACTGACTGAGCAGGGTCAAGGTCCCGGTAGACAGTCGTGCCCGTATATCGGCGGGAGGCTTCTGCTGCCGCTTCACCCATTGTTTGAGTAGAGCCCATTCAGGGTTCTGGTCCTGGATCCTGCACCACTCCTGGGGTGGCAAGGCGACTCCCACTGGAGTTCCAGCTTCGCCCACAACGAACTGGCGGTAATCCACCATCTGTTGGGCGAGCTTTGCAAAGTCAGGCGTCTCGTCCCCTTCTAATTCTTCATCCCGGTCTCGGTTGAGTAAGGGGTATGACACTCTAGACAGGCTGTCCGCATTTTGATTCTCAGCTCCAGCTCTATATTTGATCTTGTAATTGAACTTGGAGAGCCGAGCCATCCAACGCTGCTCCATGACTCCGAGCTTCGCATTTTCTAAGTGGGCCAATGGGTTGTTATCGGTCAGGACTAGTACTTTGGTCCCCGTGAGGTACCCTGCAAATTTCTCCGCCATAGCCCACGTTAGGGCCAACAGCTCCAGCCGGAACGAGCTATAATTGGTGGGGTTCTTCTCGCCCTCATGTAGGGACCGACTGGCATAAGCTATGACCCGTTCCTTGCCTTCTTGTACCTGTGAGAGTACTGCCCCTAGACCCTGTAGACTGGCATCGGTGTGTAGTTGAAAGGGCAGGTTGTAGTCCGCATATGCCAGGATGGGGGGAGACGTTAAGACACCCTTTAGGGCTTGGAAGGACTCTTCCTGGCTGGGTCCCCAGCTGATGGGTCGTCCTCTGGGGCTGTTGGTGGTCCCTCGAAGCAGGTCATGCAAGGGTGCAGCAAGTCGGGCGAAGTTTTTGACGAACCGGCGGTAGTAGCCGGCCAACCCCAGGAAAGCCCTGACCTCCTTGACGTTTGTGGGCTGCGGCCAATCCCGTACGGCGGCTATCTTCTCTGAAGATGGCTGGACACCTTCGGCTGAGATCCGGTGGCCCAGGTAATTGATCTCGGGCTGCAGAAGACGGCACTTGCTGGGTTTCAACTTCAGGCCATGTTCTCTCAACCTACTGAACACACGGCCCAGCTGCTGCAGGTGTTCTTCAAATGTGGCCGAATAGACTACAATGTCGTCCAGGTAGATGAGGGTGAAGTCGAAGTTGAAGTCTCCCAAGCAGCGCTCCATCAGCCGCTGGAAAGTCCCCGGCGCGTTGTTCAGACCAAAGGGCATCCGGTCGAACTCGTACAGGCCCATGGGTAAGATGAAAGCAGTCTTCTCTCTATCTTTCTCATGCATAGGTACCTGCCAATATCCGCTGGCCAGATCCAACGAAGAGAAGTATTTGGCTTTCTTCAGGGTTGTCAGGGATTCTTCGATCCTTGGCAAAGGGTACGAGTCCCGGATGGTGCAAGCATTCAAACGGCGGTAGTCCACACAGAATCTCAGGGATCCGTCCTTCTTCTTGACTAACACTACCGGTGCCGCCCAGGGGCTCTGGCTTTCTCGTACCACTCCCGCGTGTAACATGGAATTCAGGAGATTTTTCACTTCTTGGTATTGCTGGGGAGGAATTTGGCGGTACCTTTCACGGATAGGAGCAGTGTCACCGGTGGGGATTTCGTGCTTGATACTGGTGGTGCACCCAAAGTCGGTGTCATGCCGGGCAAAGGACGCCTGATGCTCTTGAAGTAGCTCTTCCACCTGGGACACCTCCCGTTTGGAGTATTGGGATACGTCCAACTGACACTTCTCTCGTAGTTCTCGCCCCACGTTGGTGTCACCCGCGACAGCGGCCATGGCAGAGACCATCACTGTCCAATCTCCCTCTGTAGACGGTACAAACTGGAGGGGGCTCATAGGGTTCACCTCTTCGGTTAGAGCGTAGACTCGGGCGAGCTGTGTCCCGGCTTCTAGGTCAACGCTCACGTTAGCCGTGTTGCCCAGCCTGACAGGAATTCTTCCCTTTCTCACTACTGCTAGAATTCGAGCGACTAGTGGATTCAGCTTCCCTTCCTTCGGGGAGCACGGCTCAATCAGCACCTCCACGCCTTCAAGCTGTCTCATGGTGCTAAGGGGTAGTGAGATAACTGTCTCTTTCCCAGCTGGTAAGGTGATCCTAGTATGGCGGGGTACGGTGACCGTGGCCAGCGGCAGTTGTTCTTCTGTCATTCGCTGGAGGTTGCAGCTCCGGACCACTTGCTGAAAGGCACGGCAGGTGGCCCTATGTGCGGTCACTTCTTGCCAGTACTTGGGCCCCTTCTTGGTAAACAACACCAGATTCAGGTCTTTCAAGATGTTCATCCCAATAATCATGGGCGTTTCTGATCCAAAGCCTTCCCTGACCACGATTATCCCTCTCTTCCCGAGATCTTGGCCACAGATTTCGGTGTTCATCCAGGCAACTCCCGTCACCGGAATGGGTAGATTATTGGCTGCTTTGATCTTGATGGCGGTATCAGGGTCATAGGCAACCCGCGGCTTTAGACATTCTTCATAGAACTGCTCGGAGATGGTGGATACCTGAGACCCAGTATCCATTAACCCTTGTACGGCGATCCCTTCCAGTAATACTTCCAGGGTGGGGCTATTTGATGCAAGTTTGTTCCGTGGCTGGCTCTGTTTTCCTACACCCCTCTCTTTGGCATCCCCTGCCGAGTGAGCCTCTTTGGCAGGGGCGTCTAGTTTAAATGCGGCCACTGTTGTGGGACATGACTTGCTGGTTCTGGTAGATCGGACTGTAGAGGAGCTTGAAAGTTCTGGGGGCAACGGTTGGCTCTATGGCGGGGATCGCCGCATGTCCAGCATCTTCCCATCGGCCGGCTGGGTTGTTGTCTCGCTTGCCGGCCCGCCTGTTGGTCTAAGGTGAGCTGTAACACCTGTTTCTGCAACTCTGCCACCATCTGTTTCAGTTCTTCCGTGTTGCTGTTCGGAGTCCCGATACCAGATATGGACCTGCAAGCCGCGGTATATGTCTGTGTCTCCACGACAGGTCCCCTTGAACGTTCTATAGCTTCTTGTTTGGCCTCAGCGAACGTAAAGGCCGGATTTATCCGGAGTAGATCTTGCAATGAGCGGTTAAGGTACGGGTCTCTCAATCCGGTAACGAACTGATCTCTCAACACCAGGTCACGGGTACCCGTACTAGCTATCTGTTCTTCGTTTCTACCGACTTGTTCTAGTAGCACTTGAAGGGCATTGGCATATTGAGGAATGTCCTCCGACTCGAGTTGAGTACGCCGGAAGAACATATAGCGCAATGTTCCCGCATATGTGGTCGGCCCATAGGTGTTCTCCAGCACCCGCACCAAGTCATCCAACGTACGCTGGCCCCTAACCGTCTCCAGCCTGACTGTCGTCCATGCTTCCCCCTCTAATGTTAGCATGGCCATTTCTGCTAAGGTCTTAGGATCAGTGTTATACATTTCCCCCACTATCTTAAGTTGTTCAGTCCATTCAGTTACAGGATAGTTCCGTCCGTCAAACTTCCTCACCTGATTGACAATAGACGGCGGGGGAGCTGTCCGGTTATAAGTTACTACCGGGGGATGATTTTGTTGGTCACACATCCTGCCGACTACGCCACATGAAGCGACCGGTGGTAGGGCCGCGGGTGTGTGTGTATGCTCTATTCCAACAAAATCCCCATACTCATATTTTACCGGTAGTAACATTTCTTTACTAGCAAACATATTTATAATACAATCAACCGAACTATCTGCGCACATGAGTATAGTGGAGTCCCTGGATTTTCACTCCTTCCGGGTACGCAGCAAGAAGAAAGGAAAAACAACAACAAAAAAATGGCGGCAACTTTCCCTAACTTTCCCTACAATCACGTACCAGTCTATCCCGGAAGAAGATGCCGCTCCCACGTCGCAGGCCTGGAGTCTCACGATGATGGGTCCCGGTGCAGCGCTGAAGGGATGCAGCTCCTCGGTCTTTTCCTTTGATCTTCCCCCGCTGGTAACGGATTCTAGTCAGTCTTTTAGTCCCGGGGCACGCCGAGCTGAAGAAGGGAGATCACAGCCCCTGCACTCACACTCTGGTTGCGATGCTCTGCAGTCCGGTTAGATCCTTGGTGAAAACAAAGTCCTGCAGACCGGGAATGGCAGAAACCACTTCCACAGGGTGATTTCTCCAAGACTCCGGTGGCAAAAGAGCCCTCTGTTCAGGGAGACCACACGCAGCTCTCCTCTGGCTGAGCTCTGGAGCTGAACAACCTTCCCGCACTTTTTTTTCTTCCTGGTTTTCACAGACAAGCTGCAGTAGGGGATTTCCCAGCTCTGTGTTTGTGATTGCACAGTCTGACACTGCCCCCTTGTGGGCAATTGCTGAAACAGTATTCAAATCCATTTCTACATTAATGATGCAGTCTGAATTGTTGATCCCATTACACATGCATCAGCTGATTGTTTAAAAAAGCCAGCGGCTTTTTACCGCCCAGCTTTTAAACAATCATGCATCCATTTTAGCCTTTTACTCAGCCCCCAGACCGCTTTGTAGGGTCCAGCAGACAATTACTCACATTTCCCATTGACTTACATTGGACTTGCGACTCCTAACGAGTAATTTTCAAGGATACTCGCGGAGTAACGAGTAGCCCGAATTCTGCACTACTCTGCGAGTACCGAGTAGTAACAAGTATACTCGCTCATCCCTACTAACAACACATGAAGACACTAGAGGTTAAGTATAAGACAGGGGGTAGCGGACTTATATTTTAAGCACCACTCCGGGGGTAACCTGGAGTGGTGCTTTAAACCCCTTCCTTCCATTGCCAGTGTTTGTACTTTTATTTTTCCTCCCCTTCTTCAAAGAGCCCTAACTTTTAAAATTTTCCTTCAACTTGAAGGTTAGATTTTTGCATGTATATACAATTATTTTTCATTGCCTTTTATAGCATTTTTGAGGGGAGATGTGGCATCCAAAAAAGGTCAGTTCTGGTGTTTATTTAATTTTTTTTGCTTTATGAGATAAATAATTGTATATTTAACTAGCTGTACTACCCGGCTTCGCCCGGGTTAATAACTGCTGTTAACAAAATAGAATGTATTAACAAATAATTATTCTGCACACAAAAACCACAAAACAAATAGAAATGTAATTATTAAAAGGGAAAAACTAAGCTAATAGAAGAATTTCACAACATATATTTCAACACCCCAGATATTCCACACAGATTTAACTAAATTGGCCAAGTATGTGCTCCGTCTGTCTCTTTCCAGGTCTGTCTCTTTCTAGGTCTGTCTCTTTCCCCGTCTGTCTCTGTCTGTCTCTTTCCAGGTCTATCTCTTTCCAGGTTTTTCTCTTTCCAGGTCAGTCTCTTTCCAGGTCTGCCTCTTCCCAGGTCTGCCTCTTCCAGGTCTGTCTCTTTCCCCGTCTGTCTCTTTCCAGATCTGTCTCTTTCCAGGTCTGCCTCTTTCCAGGTCTGCCTCTTTCCTAGTCTCTCTTTCTCCATCTGTCTTATTCCCTTTCTGTCTCTCTCTGTCTCTTTCCCCATCTGTCTCTTTCCTTGTCTGTCTCTTTCCAGGTCTGTCTCTTTCCAGGTCTTTCTCTTTCCAGGTCTGCCTCTTTCCAGGTCTGCCTCTTTCCAGGTCTGTCTCTTTCCAGGTCTGCCTCTTTCCAGGTCTGCCTCTTCCCAGGTCTGCCTCTTCCAGGTCTGTCTCTTTCCCCGTCTGTCTCTTTCCAGGTCTGCCTCTTTCCAGGTCTGTCTCTTTCCAGGTCTGCCTCTTTCCTAGTCTCTCTTTCTCCAGCTGTCTTATTCCCTGTCTGTTTCTCTCTGTCTCTTTCCCCATCTGTCTGTCTCTTTCCAGGTCTGCCTCTTTCCAGGTCTGACTCTTTCCTCATCTGTCTCTTTCCCCGTCTGTCTCTTTCCAGGTCTGTCTCTTTCCAGGTCTGTCTCTTTCCAGGTCTGCCTCTTTCCAGGTCTGCCTCTTTCCTAGTTTCTCTTTCTCCATCTGTCTCTTTCCCCGTCTGTCTTTTTCCCTATCTGTCTCTTTCCCAGTCTGTCTCTTTCCAGGTCTGTCTCTTTCCAGGTCTGTCTCTTTCCCCGTTTGTCTCTCTGTCTCTTTCCCCGTCTGTCTCTTTCCAGGTCTGCCTCTTTCCAGGTCTGCCTCTTCCCAGGTCTGCCTCTTCCAGGTCTGTCTCTTTCCTAGTCTCTCTTTCTCCATCTGTCTTATTCCCTGTCTGTCTCTCTCTGTCTCTTTCCCCATCTGTCTCTTTCCCCGTCTGTCTCTTTCCAGGTCTGTCTCTTTCCAGGTCTTTCTCTTTCCAGGTCTGTCTCTTTCCAGGTCTGCCTCTTTCCAGGTCTGCCTCTTTCCAGGTCTGTCTCTTTCCAGGTCTGCCTCTTTCCAGGTCTGCCTCTTTCCAGGTCTGTCTCTTTCCAGGTCTGTCTCTTTCCAGGTCTGGCTCTTTCCTAGTCTCTCTTTCTCCGTCTGTCTTATTCCCCGTCTGTCTCTGTTTGTCTCTTTCCCCCATCTGTCTCTGTCTGTCTCTTTCCCCATCTGTCTCTTTCCCTATCTCTTTCCCTGTCTGTCTCTTTCCCCGTCTGTCTCTTTCTCCGTCTGTCTCTTTCCCCATCTGTCTCTTTCTTTGTCTGTTTCTATCTCTCTGTTTCTTTCCCCATCTGTCTTTTTCTAGGTCTGTCTCTTTCCCTGTCTGTCTCCCTGTCTCTTTGTCTGTGTCTTTTCCTGTCTGTCTCTTTGCCTGTCTGCCTGTCTCTGTCTGTCTCTTTCCTTGTCTGTCTCTATTTCTCTGTCTCTTTCCCTGTCTGTCTCTATCAAGGTCTGTGTCTTTCCCCATCTATCTTTGTCTGTCTCTCTGGCTGTCTCCTCCTTCCCTGTCTGCCTGTCTCTGTCCCTGTCTGCATGTCTGTCTGTCTCTTTCCCCATCTGTCTCTTTCCAGGTCTGTATCTTTCCAGGTCTGTCTCTGTCTGTCTCTTTCCCCGTCTGTCTCTGTCTGTCTCTTTCACCGTCTGTCTCTGTCTCTTTCACCGTTTGTCTCTGTCTGTCTCTTTCCTGTCTGTCTCTCTATCTGTCTGTCTCTCTCTGTCTCTCTCTATCCGTCTCCCCACCGACATCTTATTACCTCACATATAAGCTTCTTATACTATGAATATCTTTTGTTCCTATAGCAACCAATCACAGCTCCTACTAATAACCTGTAGTTCCAGGCTCCATTTACTTTAAAGGAGGCATGTTTTTTGGAGTGTAACTGTAAAACGCAGGGTTAAATTTTCCTGTCAAAACATAGCCTACGACGTTCTCTGGGTCACATGAGGTGTCTGTGCAAAATTTCGTGATTGTAAATGCGACGGTGCGGATACACTTTTCGTTTCACTTTTTCCCCATTATGTAGATAGGTTAAGTTTTAGATTATAAGGGTAATCTTAATGTCTCTTCCAATTGTGATTTGTAAAGTTGCATAGCTTTCCATGCTGGCCAAAATTATATATATATATATATATATATATATATATATATATATATACACAGTTAGGTCCAGAAATATTTGGACAGTGACACAATTTTCGCGAGTTGGGCTCTGCATGCCACCACATTGGATTTGAAATGAAACCTCTACAACAGAATTCAAGTACAGATTGTAACGTTTAATTTGAAGGTTTGAACAAAAATATCTGATAGAAATTGTAGGAATTGTACACATTTCTTTACAAACACTCCACATTTTAGGAGGTCAAAAGTAATTGGACAAATAAACCAAACCCAAACAAAATATTTTTATTTTCAATATTTTGTTGCGAATCCTTTGGAGGCAATGACTGCCTTAAGTCTGGAACCCATGGACATCACCAAACGCTGGGTTTCCTCCTTCTTAATGCTTTGCCAGGCCTTTACAGCCGCAGCCTTCAGGTCTTGCTTGTTTGTGGGTCTTTCCGTCTTAAGTCTGGATTTGAGCAAGTGAAATGCATGCTCAATTGGGTTAAGATCTGGTGATTGACTTGGCCATTGCAGAATGTTCCACTTTTTTGCACTCATGAACTCCTGGGTAGCTTTGGCTGTATGCTTGGGGTCATTGTCCATCTGTACTATGAAGCGCCGTCCGATCAACTTTGCGGCATTTGGCTGAATCTGGGCTGAAAGTATATCCCGGTACACTTCAGAATTCATCCGGCTACTCTTGCCTGCTGTTATGTCATCAATAAACACAAGTGACCCAGTGCCATTGAAAGCCATGCATGCCCATGTCATCACGTTGTCTCCACCATGTTTTACAGAGGATGTGGTGTGCCTTGGATCATGTGCCGTTCCCTTTCTTCTCCAAACTTTTTTCTTCCCATCATTCTGGTACAGGTTGATCTTTGTCTCATCTGTCCATAGAATACTTTTCTGGAACTAAGCTGGCTTCATGAGGTGTTTTTCAGCAAATTTAACTCTGGCCTGTCTATTTTTGGAATTGATGAATGGTTTGCATCTAGATGTGAACCCTTTGTATTTACTTTCATGGAGTCTTCTCTTTACAGTTGACTTAGAGACAGATACACCTACTTCACTGAGAGTGTTCTGGACTTCAGTTGATGTTGTGAACGGGTTCTTCTTCACCAAAGGAAGTATGCGGCGATCATCCACCACTGTTGTCATCCGTGGACGCCCAGGCCTTTTTGAGTTCCCAAGCTCACTAGTCAATTCCTTTTTTCTCAGAATGTACCTGACTGTTGATTTTGCTACTCCAAGCATGTCTGCTATCTCTCTGATGGATTTTTTCTTTTTTTTCAGCCTCAAGATGTTCTGCTTCACCTCAATTGAGAGTTCCTTAGACCGCATGTTGTCTGGTCACAGCAACAGCTTCCAAATGCAAAACCACACACCTGTAATCAACCCCAGACCTTTTAACTACTTCATTGATTACAGGTTAACGAGGGAGACGCCTTCAGAGTTAATTGCAGCCCTTAGAGTCCCTTGTCCAATTACTTTTGGTCCCTTGAAAAAGAGGAGGCTATGCATTACAGAGCTATGATTCCTAAACCCTTTCTCCGATTTGGATGTGAAAACTCTCATATTGCAGCTGGGAGTGTGCACTTTCAGCCCATATTATATATAGAATTGTATTTCTGAACATGTTTTTGTAAACAGCTAAAATAACAAAACTTGTGTCACTGTCCAAATATTTCTGGCCCTGACTGTATATATATATATATATATATATATATATATATATATATATATATATATATATATATATATATATATATATATATATATATATATATATGTATATATATATATGAAAAAAAAAAAAAGAACTTGTAGTTATTCTTTAAATTAAGTGATAGACAAAGATCTGTGTGGACGGATATATTGGCATATGGATTAAAATAAAAAGCTCTAGGGCTTCTACCCTCTGCAAAGGTCAAGGGTTTTGTCTTTCATTTTTGTCAATGTTCATTGTATTTCAAGGATTTTAAATTACAAAACATATTGAATTCTTGCATGTTCCAACTCCTGGAGGCATTTGGATGGTCAATATTTAATATGAGACATGCTAGAACCTCAACAAAGAAGGTTTTGATAGATGTTGAATGGTATGGATGGGGTTTAAAGAGGTTTGTCATGCGGTGTTCAGCTTTGCACTCGCTGGGTGTCATGGCGGCGTTGGACTTTATTCACACCTCAGAGTCTGACAAACAACCTGAGGTCTCTTAGTTGCTTAGCCTGACTCAGGCGTCGGCTGTTTTAGCTTCACTACTCTCAAGTCCAGCAAGAGTTACTTCCTGGTGGCCTTATGAACTGCTGTTAGGAGCTTAGGCTGTTTTGACCACTCACAGCTTCCTTCACTCTTTATAAGGTACTGGATCCAGTTGCTCCTCGTCGAATATAGCACAGCGTTGCTTCAGCGATATGGGTCCTTATCATAGTAATCCAGAGTCTGGCGATCTGTTGTGTGCTTTACTGTGTTGTGAGGAAATATCCCTTTTGATAGTTTATTTCCTCCCATTGTTTTATTTCTTCCTGGGCATTTATTGTCTCACCCTTGTGTCTGATTGCAGTGTGCATGTGTATTGTTTTTTCTCCTGTTTCTGGTATTTGTAGGGTTTGCTTCTCTGGTCCCAGCCCTCTTTTGGGGTGGGGGATTGAGAGTGTTTGGTCAGGTTTAGGGTCATGCTGGCGGTCCAGATCTGGCTACCATCAAGCCTACCACTAGGAAAACAGACAAAGCATGGTCCCTAGCCTGAGGGCCAGTTTAGAAGTCCCTGCTCCAGTTACACCAACACTCCTGTGACATGGTTATCCAGTTTAAGTAAAAAAAAAAAAAAAATCAGATATCCCATTAGGGAATTTGAAACTAAATTTACAAATATTCCAGCCATTCTAGCCTGTGGCTTAGTACTCCGACAACCCACGTTGACAAGTTCCAATTGTCCTAAAGGAGGAGCTGATTGCTCAGAAGGGTAGGACTGACCGGGTGGACAGGACCCAACCTCAGTTACTTCTATATGCTCTTATAGGCTATTTTAGAAAGGATTCTTCATCTTTTGAATATAGACCAAGATTCTTAGCAGGTGTGAAAGAGAAAGATGGAGATAGATGTTCATTGCTCCGCACGTAAATATAGCTCTTCCGATCCGCTCCCTTTTTTTGTTGGGATTGGATTTCAGCAATAAGAAAGATATTTTTCTTCTCTTTATGCAATTTGTTTCCTTAGGTAATTTCTTTTCTCTCTCTCGCGTCAGATAGTCTAGACACTTAATATTTGTAAAACTTCTCATGCAGTACAGTTCAGTGCTCAGTCTTCCGCTGAAATAGCAGCCATGGTGTTATCTGCCCCCTGTTGTTATTTGAATATGAATGCTTATATTATCAGACCATCTGAGGACTTACAGGAGATGGTATTTACAATGTTATTATCATCTCAGGATTGATTAGTAATCACGGCTCCAGGATGGAGGAATAGATTATATACTGAGCAGAAGGTAAAATGCTCACCTCTGTCTGACATACAGAAAGACGTCTACTCATTTTCTATGGGGAGAACATTTTCATTTTATGCAGGAAGAATTGAAACATTTCCCAAGAAGAGCAAAAGACATAGTAGCAGGGAAAAGGAACTGGGGCAACATTATCAAAGATCGCTGTGAAATAGACAGTACCTAAGTGGTAAGATGCAGGACCACGCCATGCTGTGGATGACACAATTATACATAGATGTGCTGTGGCTGCTGATATCAAAGGGAATTTTTTATTTATTTTTTAAATACCATGATGTCATGGCGCTGACTTGCGGTGTGGCTCCTGCGCCGGGACCTTCTGTTAGGTTCTCCTGCATACGGTCACATGTTATTTTCCGCCCTGTGACAGACCGTTCCCTGCACTGGGTTGTTCCCTGGCTGTTGGAGGGGCTTACTCACTCGTGCCGCGTCTAGGCTGTTGTTCTCCTTTATCTGTTCATGCCCGGAGAGGCACCAGTCATTTTCTCTGGCTAAGTTGCGGTAAGCACTTCTCTCCAGGTTATAGTGACTGATCTTGGTACTCGACCCCAGACTGACCCCTGACTTACCTCTGTCTACACCCACTGACTTCTCTGTTCTCGTCTGGCTCCTGACCCCGGCCTTCTCCCCTGACTACTCTTGTGCCTGCTCATTGTGTTTATACTTACTCTCCTGGTACCTGACCTCCGGCTTGTCTGATGACCTCTCTTCTGTCTGCTCCCTGTGTCTCTCCGTGCCCTAGCAGTTTTGACCCTTGCCTGCCTGACTTCTGTAGGTATCCCTAGTGCCACCTAGTGTACTGCCCAATTACTGCATCTCTCACTCTCTATACTTGAAATGTGAAATTCAAGACCATGAGGTCATGGAACAATACACCATTGTGAGACATATTCAGGGATAGATTTACCCTAAAGCCAACCTAAGCTATGGCCTACGGCACAGCAGGCAAAAAGTGTTATACAGAAGAAGTAACCACCAAATAATTACAATTTTTTTGTATTATTTTACAAAAAGCCCAAAAAATGCTGTGTTTTAAATTTACATCTATATAGATTAAATAAATTAATTAGTACATTTACGTTGCCCATCTCTACAGGTTGCGCTGTCTTGCTCAGTCACAGGCTCAGTCACAGGTGGAAGCGCTAAAGTTACTTACTACATTTTCTTGCATCACTGCCCCCTCTGAAGATGTCCTGGAACCTGGGTGATAGACGATGTGGGAGATGTGAGTGCAGCGCTCCCTTTTTGCATTTATCTCTGCTGCGACCAAAGATGTCATAAGGGGGCAGAGTTAAGGCCCTATTACACGCTACGATTTATCTGACGATCTCATTAGCGATGTGACATGAGCAGATCGTAGGTACAATTTGCCGAGATCGCACATAGGTCGTTTATTGGCGGTCACACGTAACAATCGCACAAGCGACGCCAAATCATTCAGCAATGTATTGTTTGACCAAGGCGGTCGTGTGGATGTTGTTCGTCGTTTGCAGGGTGTCAAACGTACCAATATGTCTGCTGCGATCCAGTCGACGAACAATATTTTGAAAATGAACGACGTGTTAGTGATCAACGATTTTCAACCTATTTGCGATCGTTCGGAGTCGCACGTAGGTGTCACACGCAGTGACGTTGCTAACGATGCCGGATGTGCGTCACGGAAACCGTGACCCCGCCGACATATCATCAGATAAATCGTAGCGTGTAACGCCGCCTTTAGTCTCAGGGAGTGACACTAGTGGCAAGGGTGGGGGAACACAGAATTATGTGGTTTGGCTGTGCAAATCTGGACCTGTTCAGGATTGGTGGTATTTAAAGGGGTTGCCCACCAGTTGAAATGAGTGAATCTGCCAAATTCATTTCTGATGCAAGCAGATATGATTCAGTCCAAAACTAAAATGCTCTGATAGCCAGAAAGATACATTTATTATGCTGTGAAGTCTCTTCAGACTAGACTGAATATTCCATAAATGCTTACCGGGCTCCTGATAAAAGTCTGAAGTCACTCTATATGACTGCAAACTACTGAAACCTGAAGTCATAGCTGGAGTCCGGGGCTCAATCTGGTGACCTCCGATGGTGTGCTCAGACTTGAACTTTTGCTGTGGGGATGGGGGCTGTTTTTTGCAGAAAAAGAAAAAGAATGGTTACTGTACCGCCCTGCTCTCAGCAGCCGAGCTGCTCGGATCCGGTCCTTCTGTGGGTGGCTCGAGGGTCTCCAGACCCGGGGGTCGCGCGGTCACTTCAACCAAAAAGGGGGGTGATGGGATGGTGGATGTAGGACGAATATGTACGGGTTCAGCCGTATGGAGTTCGTGACACCACCCACAGGATGTGGTGATATTGGACACCACCGCTGCAGTTATGGGGCACCCGGGGGAGATGTTGCACATCAAGTTGTTAACCCCTCCGTGGGCAGGGATGGTGGCCCCGGGACCCATTGGGGATGTAGTGGTGCAGTGAGATGGGCGACCGCAGGGTGCTGGTGTTCTCACTATGGAAGAAACACACGAGTCTCTGGTAAACCAAGATGATGGTGGTCGGTGCCCGCAGCCGGCTGCGTTCAGGTTCCCCCATCCGGCTGGTGGTTTCTGTCTTTCTCCTGCACCTGTGTAAGATGGTGGACTGCCTGTGCTTGCAACTTCAGGAGTCCACCCCGGCTTGTGGTTGCCTAAGGAGCCCTTTTGTCCGCAGACGCTGGCCGTGGGATCTCTGAGCCGTGGCGGTGGCCTATTATCCCCCTTGTTGGGCTGTTGCCTTCAGTCGAGACTTTGGGTGGGACAGGACCTCTAGATCTGGCCGCAATCAGTTAATTAGCTAGCCCCCAGTCGCTTCTGGACCTAGCTTCAGGGTCTGAGTACCCCCCTTTGTGCTCCGGTTTCCGAGTCGGTTCCCCGGGTCGGTACCGGCGGGCTATTACCCTGTCCCGGTCCACCTCGGTTCAACTGAGCCGTTTTCCCGGCTCCTGCAGATGGAGACCACCGTCTGCCTCCTAGCCAAAGACACCAGGGCTCCTACCCTGGTACCTGTCAGTTTTCCTCAGGCCCAGATACAGGCCTGACCTCCACTTTCCCTGAACTCTAAAACTCATCTGTCTGAACTTGACTGTGTACTTTCCCGCCCCAGGCTGTCTGAACTCCTCGGTGGGCATCTTCCAACCACCTGGTTCCGCCCCCTGGTGTGTCCATCAAGCTCCGATGGGGTGACTAGGGTTTTGTAGGTTGGCTGTGTGTTACCTGTGAGGTAAAGATGTAATGCGGGGCCCTATCTGTGACTACCTGGCCCGGCCAGGGCATCACAGTTACCTTGATTCCTGTGCTTTTTAGCCTCAAAAATTCTCCCAAGCTGAATCTAACTATGATAATGGTGGCCATGAGTTTTGGTGGTTGGAGGGGGCTAGATATAAGGTAACGGTTTTCACCAATCATAAAAGCCTATTGTATGTTGGTGTAGCTAAGTGTCTAAACATTAGACAGGCCCGGTAGGCTCTTTTCTTTGCTCAGTTGGAATTCTTGGTGACATATCTCCCTAAATCTAAGAATGTTAAAGCTGACGCAATGGTGCACAACAGTGGAGTGAAATAAAATAAAATGTGTATACATTTATGTTATAACTTGAGCAATAGGTATAGATATAATAAAAATTAACTACAAATGTGGATGAATTGAAATTTAGTTGAATTTATTTAAGTTTATTTGTATATTAGGCCATGTGCGCACTTTGCGTTTTTACCTGCATTTCCGTAGCATTTTGAACTGCAGCGTTTTAATGCCAAAATGCATGCGTTTTGATTTTCAAGCAAAGTCTATGGGAAATCGGGCTTCCTTGTACGCACAATGCTGTTAAAAACGCAGCGTTTCAGTTGCAGAAAATTTGGCAAAAACTCAGCGTTTAAAGAAGCAACATGTCAATTTTTTTTGCCATTTTGGCAGCGTTTTGCTAACATTAGAGTCAATGAGAATTTTCAAAACGCATCTTATATCAAAATCCTAGCGTTTTACATGCTTTTTTGACAAAATAAACACATGCGTTTTTGACTTTATAATAAGGGCGTGATATGTCCCTTTACACACACACGCAGTCCGACAATTAAATTTATGAAAATCCATAATTTAACGTTATTTTATGCATAAATATTAAAAAGCAGTTATCATTTTAATAAAATTAGCTATTTTGTGTATGATTTTACTCATGATATTTGTTATAATTTTTTTCCATTTTTTTCAAAGTGTTTGAATGTTAAAACTTTAATTAATAGTGTATTTGTATTCAAAACGCAACTGACTTTAAGCAATGAAAAAGCATGTAAATTGCGGTTAAAACACAGTAAAAACGCAAGCGTATTTATATCGTTTTTGTTGTCAAAACCAAATTTGACAAAGACAATTTCTACCAGAGGCTGCGTTTACAACTGCAAGTAACGCAACGCAAAGTGCGCACATAGCCTTATACTTGTTTTGGTTTACATGTTTTAATTTAGATTAAATCTAATATATAAAGCTGAATGTGTGTGTGTGTATGTCTGGGATTGGCATCCGCATCGTCACAGCTACAGCCACAAACTTTTGCACACTCACACGTCTGGATCCCGAGAGCGTCACAGGCTATGTTTTGAGGGGAAATTTTAACCCCGCGCTTTACAGTTATTCACTAAAAAACCTGCCTCCATTAAAGTGAAAAGAGCTGGGAGCCACAGTGCAGCCAGAACTTCAGAAGAATGTGCAGCCACGCCCTTATATGGAATGTTAGCGTGTCACAATGCAGCCAGGGAAAGAGACAGACACAGACAGGGAAAGAGGCAGACACAGACAGGGTAAGAAACAGACATAGACAGGGTAAGTGACAGATACAGACAAAGAGACAGACTGACAGGGGAAGAGACAGACAGGGAAAGAGAGGGAAAGAGAGAGACAGGTTAAGAGACAGACACAGACAGGTAAAGAGACAGACACAGACAAAGAGACAGAGACAAACACAGGGAAACAGACAGACAGGGAAAGAGAGGGAAAGAGACAGACAGGGAAAGAGAGGGAAAGAGACAGACAGGGAAAGAGACAGACAGGGAAAGTGACAGAGATAGATAGACAGACAGGGAAAGAGATAGATAGACAGACATGGAAAGAGACAGAGACAGTCAGAGACAGGCAGGGAAAGAGACAGAGAGACAAAGAGATAGAGAGAGAGACAGAGAGATATATACAGAGGGGGAGACAGACAGAGAATGGGAGAGAAACAGAGAGACAGTTACTATCCCGGGCGTTAATACATTCTATGTATACATTCTATCCTGGGAATGTTAATACATTCTATTTTGTTAACGACAGTTATTAACCCGGGCGAAGCCGGGTAGCACAGCTAGTACAGCTAGCAGTATATATTATTATATATACTATTGTTGGGTTATAACATGTACCATAAAACATATACTTGGACATATATACAATTACAGTGCGATATGCTTACAATCCAAAAGAAAACAATTTTAAGTCTGAAAAACAATGAATAAATGTTCATAGACTCAGCGACTATTGACATTATAAATGTTATATTACATATAAGGAGAGAAAAGAGAAAAAACCCTTATATAGTCAAAATCTCCTTTACGAACAACTGTCTCCATGCATTGAAAAAAAATCAGCACATCATTTCAGAAATAACTCGTCAAGCCATTTCTAAAGATGTTAACCCACTGCTAACTTACATCATAGAAAAAAATCAGCAGAGACCATAGAGGGGGGTGATATAGAAAAAGATATATTGAGACACAGAGAGGCATGGTGGATGTTCAAACTGAACACCTGCATACCAAATGGATTAAATCTTAGAAAAGATATTATGTAACATTATTAGGCACCGACTATTATCTCATGTGCACACTACAATGAAAACTGATGGCATACCAAACCACACCTACCAACCCCCTGTGCCCCAGACGCGAATAAAAACAGCAAACTGAATACCTTTTAGTGGACAGGGTCGGCCACAGCTTTATTAACCTTATTTCAAACTTCTTTAAAACTTTCTCAGAACTTGCCAAAACTTTATTTCTTTAAATCCGAGACGGTTTGCCCCTCCAGCTCCTGGAGGGCACGTACATCCTCGGTCTCCAAACCGTTTGACTTTACCGCCAGCTGTGACTTATAACAATACCATAAACATCCGAACAAAATAAAAAGGGGGGGTGCGCGGGGAGCTTCAAACAGCCGATGCCGGTAAAATGCCGAAAGCCGGGGGGGGGGGCAAGCTTATTAAACCTTTGAGCCCTACCACCTTATAACGTTAAAGGGGAGGTGCAGCATCAAAAACGGGATAGACGCTAACCCAACGCAGGCTGCAAAGCCAAAGGCACCCCTGCACCATAAGTAAAGCCTACACTTTTTTTTTTTTATTTTAAATTAACTTTATGCTCTAACACTCATTCCTTTACTGTAAACCCAACGCTCGCTGCTGAGTCACACTGCAAAACACCATAATGACTACACTTCCAAAGCCATCAGCCTAGGACCACTTGCCAAAGAGGCTCGTAGTCTGACAATCTAAATTGTAATTACTTTTGTGTAATTTAATTTGGATACCCTTGTTTCCCGCAGTAAAGCGAACCAAACATCAGTAATTTTGTATATAAGGTAAAGCCAGTGCAGTACTGGCACTATCAGGCACAGGCTGTGCATACCATTAGTGGGTAGCTCGGATGTTTAGGCTTTGAAATCCAAGTTTGTTAAGTTTAAAAATTCATCATATTTTTGACTGAGAGTTGCATCTCTCCTGGTAATATCCAGGCAAGTTGTGCACATGGATTCCCGACGCCTCCCCCCCCCCCCCTGCCGGCTGTTCCTCCCTCTCCCTGGCTCTATGCAAATTTTAATATTCAGTAACACGGCGTCGGAGTTGGCGCCTGCACACAGCGCTTATCTTCGGCGCCATGTTTCTGAAACCCGAATTACCTAGACTTGTGCCTGAGAGGGCGGCGCATGTGCCCTCGCTTCTTCAGATCTCATTGTGACCACGGAACAGGCGGCGGTGGGGGGGGGGAATCCATGTGCATAACCTGCCCGGATATTATCAGCAGAGGTGCAACTGTCAGTCAAAAAGATGATGAATTTTTAAACTTCACAAACTTGGATTTCAAACCCTAAACATCCGAGCTGACCACTAATGGTATGTACAGCCTATGCCTGATAGTGCCAGTACTGCACTGGCTGCACCTTATATACGAAAAAACTGATGTTTGGTTCCCTTTAAGTATAATGTACTGTTCACTCCCGGTAGACTTCTGCAGAGCCACTCCTTGGTTAACTGCTGAGAATGCGCTAATATGGGATTTTCATACCGCCTCCCCTATTATGGGAATGGCTTGATGATTGGCTTCCATTGATCTCTATGATACCGCTCCTCAGTCATCCATCAAGAGCATGTCAGAGTATGCTGGTTGTTTTATTCTCTGATTTTATGGGTTGACTATAGTCAATAGTCACTGAGGCTATGATTCATTGTTTTTCAGACTTAAAATTTGTTTTCTTTTGGATTGTACGCATGTCGCACTGTAATTGTATATACAGTGGTACCTCGGATTTCGTTGACATTTTTTATCGTTGGTTTCATTTTTCGTTGATTTTTTACACTAAAAATGTGCTTTGGATTTCGTTTGTTTTTGACTCCATGCCCACACTGCTAATTTTGTGACAACAAAGGCTCTGTATGGCATTATGTTAGTGTCACCCTGCTTGTCAGTTTCAAAATGTAAGAAATGTAAGATAAAATGTATTTATTCTTTATATTAGTATTTTATATTCATTTTATATTCATTTCTTATTGTTTTTAGTATTAAACACTATCTTTATCTAATACTAGCTGTACTACCTGGCTTCGCCCGGGTTATTATTTGGATTATTGTGACAGATCCTAGCTGATGGGCCAAGTCTTAAGGCTGCTTTACACCAGACAATCTATCGTGCGATAGATCGTCGGGGTCACGGTTTTTGTGACGCACATCCGGCATTGCTGGCGATGCCGGCCTGTGTGACACCTCGTAGCGACGCAGTATCGCTCACAAATCGTGAGTCGTGTACTGCTCGCTAGATTCCATAATATCGTTTAATTTAGTAGTTCATCGTTTCCGGGATAGCACACGCCGCTCCGTGTGACACCCCGGGAACGATGAACAGCAGCTCACCTGCGTCACGCGGCCGCAGCCGGCTATGTGAAGGAAGGAGGTGGGCGGGATGTTTACGTCCCGCTCATCTCCGCCCCTCCACTTCCATTGGCAGGCGGCCGTGTGACGTCGCTGTGACGCCAAACGTCCCTCCCACTCCAGGAAGTGGACGTTCACCGCCCACAGCGAGGTCGCACGAGAGGTAAGTATGTGTGACGGGGGTTACTGACTTTGTGCGACACGGGCAGCGATTTGCCCGTGACGCAAAAAGGACGGGGGCGGGTACGATCGATTGTGAAATTGCACAATCGGTCGTACTGTGTAAAGCAGCCTTTAGTGTCACTTGATGCCGTTCCACCCTCCCATATCCACACAGATATGCGGTAATGGCAATCCTGCAGGCAAACCAGACTCCAGTGTAAAGTGGCAGCATGTCACTGTCTAATGCAGGGGTGGGCAATTAATTTTCCCATGGGGCCGCATGAGAAGTTGGGATGGTTTTAGAGGGCCGGACTAATATAATTAACTCGGTTCTACTATATATATATATATATATATATATATATATATATATATATATATATAGATATATATTATATCTATATATATATATATATATATATCTATATATATACACACATATACACACGCATATATACTGTGTGTATATAATATATATACACATACACACAATGTATACATACACACACAATCCCCATATACTACATCACTACACCCGCCGCATACTACACCTGTAATATACATCCCTATACACTACACCTGTAATAAACTACACCTCTATATACTATACCACTATATACTACATCACTATACCCCTTTATACACCTGTATTATACTACACCCCTATATACACCTGTATTATACTACACCCCTATATACACCTGTATTATACTACACCCCTATATACACCTGTATTATACTACACCCCTATATACACCTGTATTATACTACACCCCTATATACACCTGTATTATACTACACCCCTACACCCCTATATACACCTGTATTATACTACACCCCTATATACACCTGTATTATACTACACCCCTACACCCCTATATACACCTGTATTATACTACACCCCTATATACACCTGTATTATACTACACCCCTATATACACCTGTATTATACTACACCCCTATATACACCTGTATTAAACTACACCCCTATATACACCTGTATTATACTACACCCCTACACCCCTATATACACCTGTATTATACTACACCCCTACACCCCTATATACACCTGTATTATACTACACCCCTACACCCCTATATACACCTGTATTATACTACACCCTTACACCACTATATACACCTGTAATATACTACACCCCTACACCCCTATATACACCTGTATTATACTACACCACTATATACACCTGTAATATACTACACCACTATATACACCTGTATTATTACTACACCACTATATACACCTGTATTATACTACACCACTATATACACCTGTATTATACTACACCCCTACACCCCTATATACACCTGTATTATACTACACCCCTATATACACTTGTAATATACTACACCCCTATATACACCTGTAATATACTACACCACTACACCCCTATATACACCTGTAATATACTACACCCCTACACCCCTATATACACCTGTATTATACTACACCCCTATATACACCTGTATTATACTACACCCCTACACCCCTATATACACCTGTATTATACTACACCCCTACACCCCTATATACACCTGTATTATACTACACCCCTACACCCCTATATACACCTGTATTATACTACACCCCTACACCACTATATACACCTGTAATATACTACACCCCTACACCCCTATATACACCTGTATTATACTACACCCCTACATACACCTGTATTATACTACACCCCTATATACACCTGTAATATACTACACCACTACACCCCTATATACACCTGTAATATACTACACCCCTACACCCCTATATACACCTGTATTATACTACACCCCTATATACACCTGTATTATACTACACCACTATATACACCTGTAATATACTACACCACTACACCACTATATACACCTGTATTATACTACACCACTACACCCCTATATACACCTGTAATATACTACACCACTACACCCCTATATACACCTGTATTATACTACACCCCTATATACACCTGTAATATACTACACCACTACACCCCTATATACACCTGTAATATACTACACCCCTACACCCCTATATACACCTGTATTATACTACACCCCTATATACACCTGTATTATACTACACCCCTACACCCCTATATACACCTGTATTATACTTCACCCCTACACCCCTATATACACCTGTATTATACTACACCCCTACACCCCTATATACACCTGTATTATACTACACCCCTACACCACTATATACACCTGTAATATACTACACCCCTACACCCCTATATACACCTGTATTATACTACACCCCTACATACACCTGTATTATACTACACCCCTATATACACCTGTAATATACTACACCACTACACCCCTATATACACCTGTAATATACTACACCCCTACACCCCTATATACACCTGTATTATACTACACCCCTATATACACCTGTATTATACTACACCACTATATACACCTGTAATATACTACACCACTACACCACTATATACACCTGTATTATACTACACCACTACACCCCTATATACACCTGTAATATACTACACCACTACACCCCTATATACACCTGTATTATACTACACCCCTATATACACCTGTAATATACTACACCACTACACCCCTATATACACCTGTATTATACTACACCCCTATATACACCTGTATTATACTACACCCCTACACCATTATATACACCTGTATTATACTACACCACTACACCCCTATATACACCTGTAATATACTACACCACTACACCCCTATATACACCTGTAATATACTACACCCCTACACCCCTGTATACACCTGTATTATACTACACCACTACACCCCTATATACACCTGTAATATACTAAACCACTACACCCCTATATACACCTGTATTATGCTACACCCCTACACCCCTATATACACCTGTATTATACTATACCACTACACCCCTATATACACCTGTAATATACTACACCCCTACACCCCTATATACACCTGTATTATACTACACCCCTATATACACCTGTATTATACTACACCACTATATACACCTGTAATATACTACACCACTACACCACTATATACACCTGTATTATACTACACCACTACACCCCTATATACACCTGTAATATACTACACCACTACACCCCTATATACACCTGTATTATACTACACCCCTATATACACCTGTAATATACTACACCACTACACCCCTATATACACCTGTATTATACTACACCCCTATATACACCTGTATTATACTACACCCCTACACCATTATATACACCTGTATTATACTACACCACTACACCCCTATATACACCTGTAATATACTACACCACTACACCCCTATATACACCTGTAATATACTACACCCCTACACCCCTGTATACACCTGTATTATACTACACCACTACACCCCTATATACACCTGTAATATACTAAACCACTACACCCCTATATACACCTGTATTATGCTACACCCCTACACCCCTATATACACCTGTATTATACTATACCACTACACCCCTATATACACCTGTAATATACTACACCACTACACCCCTATATACACCTGTAATATACTACACCCCTACACCACTATATACACCTGTATTATACTATACCACTATATACACCTGTAATATACTACACCACTACACCACTATATACACCTGTATTATACTACACCCCTACACCACTATATACACCTGTATTATACTACACCACTACATAGTACACCACTACACCCCCCCCATATACCACACCTGTAAAACTACATTCCCATATAATGCACCCCTACACCCCAAATATTTGTCAACAGTTAACCCCCCCCATTGCCCCCGCAGGTTACTAGTAACCACTCACCTGTCTTCTTATTGTCCCCTCCTCAGGCTCCTCCGTACGAGCCCCACGCTGAGCGGCTTCTCTTTCACATGCCCAGGCTGCGCCGACGCTGTATTCCTGGGAGCCGCTGCTTCTCTCCGTGTGGCCCCGGCTGCTGCAGCGTCTTCTGCTGCTGGGCGGGAACTTTTCAAATGACACACGAGCGCCGTACTAACGATATCAGGGCGCGCGTGTGTCACACAGAGCATCTGCCGGGCAGGGAACAGAGGAGAGATTCCTGCGTTCCGCTGCCTGCACTGACTGTGCGGAGCTGCGGGATCTGTCCTCTGTTCCCTGCACGGCACGCAGCGTGTGATGAGGGCAATCTGACCACGCGCCTCCTGGAGCCTGGAGCTCCGGACAACAGGTTAGATTGCCCTCATCAGTGACCGGCCAGCAAGGACGCCCTGAGCCAGGCGGGCCGGTCACAGAGAGTAGGCAGGCCGGATGTGGCCCGCGGGCCGCCCCTTGCCCAGGTCTGGTCTAATGCCTATAGGATGCATCATACAGGCATTAGATGGCTACATGAATAGCAGGAATATAAATAAGGTGGACTAAACCTCCGTAGACAGGCGGGGCAAAGTAGGGAATTTTTAACCCAGTCCCCTGAACATCCAGATATCGGTGTAGACTGCCTTCTGAACAGAAGTGACACCACTTCGCACACTTATTTTTGCTCACAGCCCAATCCAGGATCTCACCGTGTGTTCTTTTCATCTGTGACTATATAAATGGGTATAGCCCTTATGTTTAAATTAATTGGTACTATTTTATTAAGAATTAAATAAAATTAATGTTTTAGAGAGTTTTCTTTGGTTAGCAATTGTGACCCTCTTCTGATCAGACTTTTATGGTTCTAATTATGATTTAAATTTCTTTTATATTCAGTTACATAGCATTTTGTTAATTGACACAAATAAATGACTAGCACTTCTATTTTTGAAAGCATCTTGACTCTGAAGCATTTTCTCCAAATATGCCTAGAACGTTTGTGCTGTCGCACGCATCTCAAATGTTCTATACCAGGCAAAGAAGAAATATTACCTTATATTTTTGCGTGGAAAAGTAAAATCTGTTTCAAGACTCCATTTACCAAGCACCATTTATATATTCGGTGTATTCTTATGTGCCGTAGTGTACCCACTCCATGGTGCTACAACTACAGTTGAAACCAGAAGTTTACATCCACTATCTAAAAAGACACATCTGCAGGTTTTTTTCATTATCTGACATGAAATCAGCATAAACCTTTCCTGTTTTAGATCAATTTGGAACCAAAATTATGTATATTTACCATATGCCAGAATAATGAGAAAAGAATGTTTCAAGGCATTTGTATTATTTTCTGCAAAGTCAAAAGTTTACATTCACTAAGGGGTACTTTGCACGCTGCGACATCGCTAGCCGATGATAGCGATTCTGAGCGCGATAGTACCCGCCCCCATCGCACATGCGATATCTTGTGATAGCTGCCGTAGCGAACATTATCACTACGGCGGCTTCACACACACTTACTTGCCCTGCAACGTCGCTCTGGCCGGAGACCCGCCTCCTTCCTAAGGGGGCGGGTCATGCGGCGTCACAGCGACGTCACACGGCAGGCGGCCAATAGAAGCGGAGGGGCGGAGATGAGCGGCACGTAAACATCCCGCCCACCTCCTTCCTTCCGCATAGCCGATGGAGGCAGGTAAGGAGATGTTCCTCGCTCCTGCGGCTTCACACACAGCGATGTGTGCTGCTGCAGGAACGAGGAACAACATCGTACCTGTCGCTGCAGCGAAATTATGAAAATAACCGACACTACACAGATCACCGATTTACGACGCTTTTGCGAGTGTTTATCAGTGCATCTAGGCTTTACATGTTGCGACGTCGTTACTGGCGCCGGATGTGCGTCACTTTTGATTTGACCCCGATGTTCTGTCCCCACTTAAAGGTGATGGAAGGTGCGTAGTTGTGAGAGGTTGTGAGAGTCTTACCTTCGTTTTTCCTATAGGTGGGGCAGACAGGACCTTGAGCACTCCAGAGTGAAAACATGCACAAGCTGAGATGAAACAATGGTGGTTTATTTTCTCCAAAGGTTAGGACATGCAGAGTGCAGTAATCCAAGTACCTGGCATTGAAATCTTCCAGTGATGCTTGCCTCTGTAGCTACTACGTGGTCAGAAGACTTTGCTTCTAGTAGCTCCTATAAGGGATCTTGCTCTCACAAAAGTTCTGGCTGGAATGAACATCCCAGGAAGTGATGCAAGAGGGTCATCAGACACTCCCATGGGCTGGGCAAAAGAAACAGAGGAGCTGAAAAGTCTGACCAGTAGATGGCAGCAGAGACAGGCATGAAAAACATTAAATAACAGTTTTAACTAAGACAAATAGAAACAGCACACTCCCCGTCTGAAATTCACTTTGGGGATTTCACTATTGAGTCCATAATACAACCTGAAAGGAAAGGCATGTTAAATGCAAAAACAAGCTCAATTGAGTCCAAAACAAGAAGGATGGCTCAACGTTTAGGTCCGGTAGCGTTCATCCTGTAGGGTCGCTCTCTATCGGCAAAAGCAGAACAAGTTCGTGGATTGGCCTTGCAAAGGTCTTCGTCTCACCTTTCCTGATGACCTTTAGCTCCACCTTCCGAACACTGCCGTCCTGACTAGGCAGTATCCTAGTAATTAGTCCCATAGGCCAGTCAGTCCTTTCTGTGGTCTGATCTTTCATGAGGACTAGGTCTCCTTCCTTGAGGTTCGGCTTGGGATGTCGCCACTTCTTTCTTCCTTGAAGAATGGTGAGGTATTCCTTCCTCCATTGGTTCCAGAAGTAGTCAGCCAAGTATTTGTCACGCTCCCCGGGTCCTTGGCTTCCCTCCCCGGGTCCTCTGCTCCGCTCCCCGGGTCCTCAGCCTCGCTCCCTGGCTCACCTGCCACGCTCCCCGCTCTCCAGCCTCCGGTCCCCGTCCTTCCCAGGCCCCCTGGTCCCCGATCGCGGCGCCCGACGGCTTCCCAGGCCCTGGCCGGCTCCCCTGCGTCCTCTTCTCAGCCTCCTTCCCTGGCTTCTGGCACCCGGGCTGCGCGCATGCGCATTAGGGCGCGCGCGCGGTCACTGACCCTTTCTTAAAGGGCCAGCGTCCATTAACAGGTAATGAGGCTAATCAGGTACAGGGTATAAAGGGGTGTATTGTCCAAGGGGGCGGGGCCTGATCTTCGTGTTCCCTAAGCTAGGAGTCAGGTCTCCTGGTGTTTCAGTGCGTGTACTCACCTATCTCTCTTTGTAGAGCCGTGCTTGCCTCGCCATCCAGTCTGCCGTATCCTGAACCCCGAACGCTGTCCTTCTGCCATCCTGACAGTCCGCACCATCTCGGATCCCTGCGGTGACCCGTCATCTTGCTCCCAAGGTTCCGGACCCCGCCTGACACCATCTCGGCTTCCGAACCTGAGCTGCGTCACCCGGACTACCACCCGTAACTCCGTGGTCCCAGGGACTTCTCCGCTATTCCCGTGTGCAAGGACTGTTCTGCTGTTTCTAGTGTTCCAGCTGCCGGACTCTTTCCTACCATCTAGGAGTTCGGTCCAGTGGATCCACCTCCTGGGCCTGCCCGCACACCTGGCCGTGACAGTAAGATCAGGCCATGGATCCCGCTGCAGCACTAGCGGCTTTGCAAGAGGAACTCCAACGCCAGCGTGAAGTCCAGACCCGCATGCTGAACTTCATGACTTCCGTGGACACCCGCCTGACCACGCTACAAGCGGCAGTCACGTCTACAACATCCCAAGCCGCCACTAGTCAAGCCACGTCCCCCGCTCCCGTGGCCGCTTCTTCGGATGCTTCCAGACTGCGTTTGGCCTCACCACCCCGGTACGCTGGAGATCCCAAGACCTGCAGGGGGTTTATAAACCAATGCTCCCTCCACTTCACGCAGCTGCCACATCTGTTTGCCTCCGACCAAGCCAAGGTCGCCTTCATCATGTCTCACCTGGAGGGCGAGGCACTGGCGTGGATGAACCCGTTGTGGGAGAAGGAGGACCCTATGACCAAGGATCTTCAAGAGTTCCTGCAGGCCTTCCGCAGCACCTTTGACGAGCCGGGACGCGCCTCTGCGTCTGCTTCATCCCTCCTCCGCTTACGTCAAGGAACACTGACGGTGGGCCAATACGCCATCCGTTTCCGCACGTTGGCTTCTGAACTCGGGTGGAATAATGAGGCCCTAACAGCCGCCTTCTGGGAAGGACTCTCGAGTCGCATCAAAGATGAGTTGGCGGGTCGTGACGTGCCCTCCACCCTAGATGCCCTGATTGCCCTAGCAACTCGAGTGGACATTCGTTTTCAGGAGCGCTCCAAAGAGCTGTCTCGGGAGAGACGTCCGGTACGGCATTCCCCTCCTCCACAGAAGTCCTCCGTATCGCAGTCATCAACAGCTGGGATTCCCGTCCAAGAGCCCATGCAGATCGACCGAGTACGGCAATCTGAACAACGTCGAGCAGAGCGGCTCGCCAAGGGCCTCTGCTTTTACTGCGGAGAGGACACTCACCTCCTACGCTCCTGTCCGGAAAGGCCGGGAAACTCCAAAGCCTAGGGTTGGTAGGAGAGGCCACCCTAGGTGCTGGGACTCTCTCAGACCCGGTTATGTGGACTGTGCAAGTGTCAACGGGAGAGACGCGCTTCACGGCTGAGGCATACCTCGACTCTGGAGCAGCAGGCAATTTCATCCAGCAGGCCACGGTGGACAAGTACCAGCTGCCTGTTACTCTACTCGAGAAGCCCCTAGTGATTGCCTCTGTGGATGGGAGACCCCTCTCTGATACCATCTCTTGGGTCACCAGACCGGTCGAACTGCGTATCGGTGCCCTGCACACCGAGAACATCACTCTCTACGTCCTTCCACACATGTCCCATCAAATCCTGCTGGGACTTCCCTGGTTGCGGACACACGAACCATCAGTCAGCTGGGGTACTGGCGAAATCACCCGATGGGGTTCTGCTTGTCATGAGAAGTGTCTGAAGCCCATACAACCTATCCGACGACCTCCGGTTCCAGAGAACCTACCGGAACTGCCCTCGGCCTATTGGTCCTTCGCAGACGTTTTTGACAAGAAGGAGTCTGAGGTACTTCCGCCACACCGTCCCTACGATTGTGCCATCGACCTGCTCCCAGGAACAACACCACCTCGAGGACGGATATATCCGTTGTCTCCGGCCGAAACCAGGGCCATGTCTACCTACATCACAGAGAGCCTGGCAAAAGGATTCATCCGGAGATCCTCCTCTCCTGCGGGAGCAGGCTTCTTCTTCGTTAAGAAGAAAGAGGGTGACCTACGCCCATGCATCGACTACCGGGGTCTGAATCAGATCACCGTCAAAAACAAGTACCCTCTGCCGCTCATCCCCGAATTGTTCGACCGGCTCAGGGGAGCCCGTGTGTTCACCAAGCTGGATCTTCGGGGTGCCTACAACCTAGTTCGTATCCGCTCTGGGGACGAATGGAAGACCGCGTTTAACACTCGCGATGGGCACTATGAATACTGCGTGATGCCCTTCGGCCTGTGTAACGCACCAGCAGTCTTCCAAGAATTGGTGAACGACATATTCCGGGACCTCCTCTACGTCTGTGTCGTAGTTTATCTGGATGACATCCTTATCTTCTCTCCGGACCTCCAGACCCATAGAGAGAACGTACAGCTGGTTCTGCAAAGACTGAGGGAGAATCGTCTTTACGCCAAATATGAGAAGTGCGTCTTTGAGCAGTCTTCTCTCCCTTTCCTGGGATACATCATATCGGGCACTGGACTGCAGATGGATCCAAAGAAGGTCTCCTCCATACTCAACTGGCCTCCTCCTTCTGGACTGAAGGCAATCCAACGGTTCCTGGGATTCGCCAACTACTACCGCCAGTTTATCCCTCACTTCTCTGCCCTGACTGCTCCTCTCTCCGCTTTGACCAAAAAGGAGGCTAATCCAAAGGACTGGTCACCTGCAGCCGACGCCGCGTTTTGCTCCCTGAAGCGAGCATTTGCCTCCGCTCCTGTACTCCACCGTCCGGAGTTAAACCGCCAGTTCACCTTGGAAGTGGATGCCTCCTCCTCGGGAGCTGGAGCAGTGCTCATGCAGAAATCCTCCTCCGGCAAGATGGTGACTTGCGGTTTCTTCTCCAAGAGCTTCTCAGCGCCGGAACGTAATTACACCATCGGTGACCGAGAACTATTGGCGGTCAAACTGGCTCTGGAGGAGTGGCGCTACCTCCTGGAAGGAGCAGTGTACCCCGTGATTATCTACACGGACCACAAGAACCTGGAATACCTGCGGTCCGCTCAGCGACTGAACCCACGGCAAGCCAGGTGGTCCTTATTCTTTGCCAGGTTTGACTTCCAGCTCCATTTCAGACCCGCGGACAAGAATGTACGCGCTGATGCCTTGTCTAGGTCTTTCGTGCCCATGGAGCAGGAGGAAGAGACTACCCAACCTATCATCCCTCCTAGCAAGATTATTCCGGTGGCCCCTGTCACTCTGGCCCAGATACCGCCCGGAAAGACCTACGTCTCTGAAACTGACAGGCAAAAAGTGTTACACTGGGGTCATGCCTCCAAAACAGCCGGTCATGCAGGCCAGAAGAGAACATGGGGTGCGATTGTACGCCATTACTGGTGGCCATCCCTTCGCACGGACGTCGCTGCTTATGTCTCTGCCTGCTCCTCTTGTGCCAGGAACAAGACGCCCAAACACCTGCCCTATGGCCGTCTTCTGCCTCTGCCTATACCCTCAGTTCCGTGGCAACACATAGCTATGGACTTTATTACGGACTTGCCATTATCCTCCGGACACACAGTCATATGGGTCGTGGTGGACCGGTTCTCCAAAATGGCTCACTTCGTCCCTATGGCCGGACTGCCCTCTGCTCAGGAACTCGCGGAAGCCTATATACATCACATCTTCCGCTTGCATGGCTTTCCATCCCACATCGTGTCCGACAGAGGAACTCAGTTCACCTCCCGCTTCTGGAGGGCGCTCTGCAAGCATCTGGGAGTAACTCTGGACTTTTCTTCCGCATACCATCCTCAGTCTAATGGCCAAGTGGAGAGGGTCAATCAAATCTTGACATCCTTCTTACGTCACTATGTCAACGCCCATCACGACGACTGGTCCACGCTTCTGCCTTGGGCTGAATTCTCACATAACCACCACATCAGTGAGTCATCCTCCAAATCTCCCTTCCATGTCGTTTACGGACTTCAGCCCTCCGTTCCATTGCCTATATCCCCTTCTTCGGATGTCCCTGCGGCTGATACTGTAGCCCGTGACTTCGCTACCATTTGGGACTCTGTCAAGGCGTCCCTTGGACGCGCTTCCCAGCGGATGAAGAAACACGCTGACAAGAGGCGTCTGGACCCTCCGTGTTTCTCTCCTGGTGACCTGGTCTGGCTTGCTTCCCAGTACATCCGATTGAAGATACCTTCCTACAAGCTGGGTCCTCGCTACATCGGGCCGTTTAAGGTCCTCTGCAAGATCAATGAGGTCTCTTACAAGCTACAGCTCCCGGCCACGATGAGGATTCCCAACTCTTTCCACGTCTCCCTGCTCAAGCCGGTCGTCCTTGGTCCCTTCTCCGCTGCTGCCTGTCCGGCTCCTCCACCTATTGCCGATGACGACATCTATGCGGTAAGGGATGTCGTGGCCATGAAGACCGTACGAGGTCGTCAGTTCTTCCTGGTGGACTGGGAGGGGTATGGTCCTGAGGATAGGTCCTGGGAGCCCAGGGAGAACGTGGGCACTCCTCTTATCCGTGCCTTCCTGTCCCGGTTGCGGGGAGGGGGGTGTGGGGGGGGGTACTGTCACGCTCCCCGGGTCCTTGGCTTCCCTCCCCGGGTCCTCTGCTCCGCTCCCCGGGTCCTCAGCCTCGCTCCCCGGCTCACCTGCCACGCTCCCCGCTCTCCAGCCTCCGGTCCCCGTCCTTCCCAGGCCCCCTGGTCCCCGATCGCGGCGCCCGACGGCTTCCCAGGCCCTGGCCGGCTCCCCTGCGTCCTCTTCTCAGCCTCCTTCCCTGGCTTCTGGCACCCGGGCTGCGCGCATGCGCATTAGGGCGCGCGCGCGGTCACTGACCCTTTCTTAAAGGGCCAGCGTCCATTAACAGGTAATGAGGCTAATCAGGTACAGGGTATAAAGGGGTGTATTGTCCAAGGGGGCGGGGCCTGATCTTCGTGTTCCCTAAGCTAGGAGTCAGGTCTCCTGGTGTTTCAGTGCGTGTACTCACCTATCTCTCTTTGTAGAGCCGTGCTTGCCTCGCCATCCAGTCTGCCGTATCCTGAACCCCGAACGCTGTCCTTCTGCCATCCTGACAGTCCGCACCATCTCGGATCCCTGCGGTGACCCGTCATCTTGCTCCCAAGGTTCCGGACCCCGCCTGACACCATCTCGGCTTCCGAACCTGAGCTGCGTCACCCGGACTACCACCCGTAACTCCGTGGTCCCAGGGACTTCTCCGCTATTCCCGTGTGCAAGGACTGTTCTGCTGTTTCTAGTGTTCCAGCTGCCGGACTCTTTCCTACCATCTAGGAGTTCGGTCCAGTGGATCCACCTCCTGGGCCTGCCCGCACACCTGGCCGTGACAGTATTGAACCCGTTTCCAGTGTTTTTGATAAGTGTTCGCGTGGGTGAACTCTCCGCTGGGCATTACCGCGTTGTCAGTTTTTTGGGTAATGAGAATAGTAGGAGTTAATATGGTTGGTGTTTCTGGATCCATGGTCACCGGCACAAGGGGTCTTGAATTGATAATGGCTGAGACTTCAGCTAAAAGAGTGACTAGAGTCTCATGTGTGAGTCTTGAGGAATTGACGTCCATTAGCATGGAGTTCAAGATGTTGCGTGAAATCCCGATCATCCTCTCCCAGGAGCCTCCCATGTGAGAACTGTGAGGGGGATTGAAGATCCAGGTGCAACCTTTCTCTGCCAGCTGATCTTGGATAGGTTTGGTGTCGATGTTCAGTTCTCTACATGCACCGACGAAATTGCTTCCACGGTCAGACCTCAGCTGTTTCACTGGTCCTCTGATGGCAAGGAACCTTCTCAAGGCGTTGATTAGGCTGGAGGTATCCATGCACTCTAACACCTCAATGTGAACGGCTCGAACACTCATGCAGGTGAATAACACAGCCCACCGCTTGCTGTTTGCTTGGCCTCCGCGAGTTCTGCGTGTGGACACCATCCATGGTCCGAAAACGTCTAGGCCCACGTAGGTGAAAGGTGGCTCTGTGGAAAGTCTGTCTGTAGGCAAGTCAGCCATTTGCTGGTACAGTTGTTTTCCTCTCGCTTTACGACAGTGCACACAATCGTGTAGTATTTGTGCTACACGTCTCTTCATTCCAATAATCCAGAGGCCTGCAGACCGTAAAGCACCTTCTGTAATTTGCCTGCCTTGGTGTTCAGTCTTTTCATGGTGGTGTCGGATCAGCAAGACTGTAACATGGTGTTTGTTGGGAATGATGAGAGGATTTTGTTCTGCAACTCCAAGATGAGCCTGATTTAAACGACCACCAACTCTCAGTAAGCCGAAACTGTCGATGACTGGGTTTAAATTGGCGAGAGGACTTCTTAATGGAATCTGCTGTTTGTTGTATAAACACTTCCATTCTATGGCGAATTCACTCTGTTGGAGGTGGCGTATTATGAGGGACTCGCTATGGGAGATGTCCTCAGCAGAAAGGGCTTTGTGGCAGACATACCAGCGATGACAGTCTTTGGTTTTAAGGTCAGTACGACAGCATCTGGCGATATGCACTAACCTAGTGACAGTCCTGACGAGCCTCATCCAGCTGGAGAAACGTTCAAAACGTTGGCAACCGAGGTTGGAAGTTTTTTCTGCACTGGTGGCCAGGGTATTGACTTCAGCTCGGACATCTGGATCGTTGTCTGGATCTAGGATGCTGAAGGCTTCCTGGACACCTTCTTCTGACTGTCTCAGCAGGAACTCTGGACCTGTAAGCCAAGAAGAGTTAGCAAAAGAACTTATAGACGTAGGTCTAGTTGCGTGATCTGCTGGATTCAGTTCAGCTGGTACGGGTTCTGCTAGGTTGTTGCGGACTTCCTTGTCCATAAAAGCGACGCTATGTTCTCTCATTTCAGGTTTGCTGCTCATAGAACGCTGAAGAGAGTTAAATCTGGTCTGAGCTTGAGCTCGGTTGTTTGGGAGTCTTACCCTGGTAGATCGGAAGGGTAATGGAGAGACCCAATGGTTGGTTTTGTCTTTAGAAAACTCAGTCCATTATTCCGATGAATTCTCTGTCCTCTACTGACAAGGCTGCTTTATCGTCATCCTTGGTTGTGAGAAAGACTGATCTTCCCAAGTTGTCGATATGCAGAGAAGAAGCGATGTCAGGTAGCTGTATTGTGTCTGGAGACTTCTCTTTCACTTCATAGTGATGAGGACATGGCTTTAAGCAGGTTGTGCGCCCATCTCCATGCACATAAGTCTTGAAGGAATCAATTTCTGATCGATCAACGCACACATTTCCTATGACTACCCATCCCAAGTCCAGTCTCTGGGCGTATGGTGCATAGTCAGGCCCATTACACTGCTGTCGCACCTTGTGTACCCTTAGATTGTCTCTGCCGAGCAGGAGTAGAATCTCTGCGTTATTGTCCAGAGGTGGGATAACACTAGCGAGGTGTCTTAGGTGTGGTTGATGAAATGCAGCTTCTGGGGTAGGAATTTCATTCCTGTGGCTGGGTATTTGGTCACATTCAACGAGCGTTGGTAGAGGTATTTCAGTCTTCCCATTGATAGGAGAAGCAATGAATCCCTGGGCTCTTCTGCCGCTAGTCTCTATGCGACCCGAGCAGGTGTTCAAGGTGTAGGGTTCTGATGGTCCATTAATTCCGAAGGCTTCAAAGAATTTGGTTCCTGCTAGGGACCGGTTGCTTTGGTCGTCTATGATGGCATACACCTTCATTGCCTTTTCTGGATGTCCCTCGGGATAATCCTTGATGAGGCATATTCGGGCACAACATTTGTGTGTTTGGCCCTCTCCACATACCTCTGAGCATGAGCAGGAGACGGCTGTGGTGGTGTCAGTCTGATTCTTGGGCTCCCCGCCATGACTTGGAGTGGGAGTGGTGGTGACTGCAGCCGGTGTGTCTCTAGCTAGCTGGGTTGGGTGCATGGCTGAAACGTGTTTTTCACTATGACACTCCTCACACTTGACAATGGATTTACAGTTCTTGGCCATGTGCTCAAGTGATGCGCAGCATTTGAAACAGATCCCAAGCTCTGTGAGGACTTTCTTGCGCTCCTGTAGGGTTTTAGATCTAAACCCTCTGCACTTGTTCAGTGAATGCGGTTTTTTATGGATGGGACATTCTTGATTGAAAGACTTATCTCGTGATGAGATGGTGTTCTGTTTATCTGTGCGTGCTGCAGGTGATGGTAGCTCAGTCTTCCTGACACTCACAGTGTTCTTAATGTCTCTGCGTTTGTGTATGGCACCTTCATACCTTGATGATGATGATGTTGCAGCTGCCGAAGTGTTGAACTCTAGGAAGTCGAGGCTGGGGTCGTTCCTCATCTGGGCCTGCTCGTCAATGAACTTGCAGAACTGAATAAATGGGGGAAAGGTGACGTCATTCATTCTTTTGTACCTTGAGACTGACGTTGCCCATTTCTCCTGCAGACTGTATGGCAGCTTCACCACGATTGGGTTCACTCCATGGGCTGTATCCAGGTAGCACAGCCCAGACAGACGAGGGTCTCTTTTGGCGAGCTCCAGCTCCATGAGCAGATCACTTAGGTCTTGAAGCTTGTGGACTTCTTTAAGGTTGATCTTTGGGATGTCCTGCAGTCTCTTGAATAGGGCTTTCTCTATTGCTTCTGCACTGCCAAAGGTGCGTTCCAGTCTTTGCCATGCAGCAGCAAGACCTGCTTCTGCTTGTCCCACATAGACGGTTCTGAGGCTCTTGATACGGTTTGTAGAGCCTGGGCCCAACCACTTGATCAGGAGGTCGAGCTCCTGTTCCGCAGTGAAGTTGAGATTTGCGATGGCTGCCTTGAAAGTTGCTTTCCAGGCCCTGTAGCTCTCTGCACGATTATCAAATTTCGTGAGACTAGTGTTGATTAGCTCTCTGCTCACCATGAACCTGGCAAACTCAGACATATCTGATTTCTCACCACTTGTTGCCACGACAACTCGTGATGCCCCTGGGGCGTATGGGCTGCCTGGCATGAATGGATGAGATGTTCCCGGGTAAAATGACGTTGCTGCAGGGTTGAGCTGTGGTTTAGCCTCTGTAGATTCTGATGACCGCTGCTTGAGCTGTGGAAGTGGGTCAGGAAACACTTGGTTGCCATCTTGCTGTGGTGGCTGTGTTTGAGAGGGCACCTCTTGGTGACTGTTATTAATTTGCTCGAGTGCTTTAGGTGGCACTGGCACTGGTAGAGGTAAGTTGGAGGTTTCGGTGTTGTCGGCTTGGACGGTACTGCAAACCGGGGTTGCTACAGGTAACTGATTCAGTACATAGTCTCTTGTGCGATCAACTGGATTGTCTGCTTCCAGTGGTGGCGAGTGAGCTGGATCAGGACCTTGGATCAATGCTTGCTCAAGTAGTCTCACTTTAGCTAGCGCAACTTCCTCTTCCATCTGTGACCGAAGAATCTTTATCCGAGCCTCCGCTTCTGCCCTTTTGGCTTTCGCTTTAGCAGCTTCTGCTTTTGCATGGGCTTCTGCTTTAGCGGCTTCTGCTTTTGCAAGGGCTTCTGCTTCTGCCCTTTTGGCTTCTGCTTCTGCCCTTTTGGCTTCTGCTTCTGTCCTTTTGGCTTCTTCCTCTACTTCTCTTTCTGTGAAGGAACGTCTCACCTTGGATTCCTCTGCTCTTATGCGGGCCTCTAGTATCCTGTCGCTCAGGGCTGAGCTTCTTGAGGATGATGACCCGGATGACCGAGAGGAACGTCTAGATGAGGTTGATCGGTGTGATCTGGTTTCTTGCTGGTGAGAGATACGGTGTTCGGCCTTGTTTATGGCATCTTGCACCTTGGCATCTCTTTCCTTGTTTACCTCTTCTGCCTTGCTCAGGTCTGAAAGCGCTTCATCAATTTTAGAGTCTTTTAGAAAGGTAATGTACCTTGTTGACAGTCTCTTGTATCTTTCATGAGCTGTGTTCAGCCGTTCCAGAGCGGCTTGTAAGCATGCGGCATCACCTGATGAGGATTCAAGTCTTGACATGTAATAGGTGACTCGTTCCCACTGTTCTTCCAGGTGTTCACATAGCTCATCTTTCATAGTGTGATAGTTTTCAGCGGCCTTTATCGTGGGTTTGGAAGAGCGCTTCGGTCGGACAACTTGGTCTGCTGAAAGCGTGGGCTCTGCCTCCTGGGCTTCATAATGGACAGTATCAGATTGTATTTGCTCTGTTTCAGCAGTGGGGAACTGTCCAAGGTCTTTTTCAGCCATTTTGATTTAAGGTGTACTGTCTCTTTAAGAAACTTGACTTTTGAATAGGGGTCCAAAAATCGTTGTGCAGCTCTGCAAGGACTCCCTGATGAGATTCCCAAGGTGTCTTCAGTAAAACTTGGGGTTCGCAGTGCAGCGATGTGCAGTAATGGGGTATAATGTACTGCAAGTCTATAGAAGGAGTATAGCAACAGAGAAACAGCAGGTGCATAAACTGTCCCTTTACAATGCAAGCAGAGGTGACAGGACGTGGCAGATGGGAGAGCTTCCCCTTAGGCTTGTCCAGGCATGCACTGTGCAGGCAGACTAGTGCACAAGGCTTGTTGCTAGGCAGATTACATGGGAAGTTACAGGGCTCTTAGGGATCTGTAGCCGGGGTATTGAGCTGTTAAGCAGTCTTCTGACTGTTCTGTCCCCACTTAAAGGCGATGGAAGGTGCGTAGTTGTGAGAGGTTGTGAGAGTCTTACCTTCGTTTTTCCTATAGGTGGGGCAGACAGGACCTTGAGCACTCCAGAGTGAAACATGCACAAGCTGAGATGAAACAATGGTGGTTTATTTTCTCCAAAGGTTAGGACATGCAGAGTGCAGTAATCCAAGTACCTGGCATTGAAATCTTCCAGTGATGCTTGCCTCTGTAGCTACTACGTGGTCAGAAGACTTTGCTTCTAGTAGCTCCTATAAGGGATCTTGCTCTCACAAAAGTTCTGGCTGGAATGAACAAGCCAGGAAGTGATGCAAGAGGGTCATCAGACACTCCCATGGGCTGGGCAAAAGAAACAGAGGAGCTGAAAAGTCTGACCAGTAGATGGCAGCAGAGACAGGCATGAAAAACATTAAATAACAGTTTTAACTAAGACAAATAGAAACAGCACACCCGACGACATCGCAGTAGCGATGTCTCAACGTGCAAAGTACCCCTAAGAGTACTCTGCCTTTTAACAATATGGTACAGCTCATCTGATGATGTCATGTCTTTGGAAGATTCTGATAGGTTCATCAACATCTGAGTTAATTAGAGACACACCTGTGGATGTATTTTAATGCACACCTGAAACACACTGCTTCTTTGTGTAGCATCATGGGAAAGTAAAAAAAAAATCAGCCAAGATTACATGAAGAGAATTGTGGACTTGCAAAAGTCTGGTTCATCTTTGGGTGCAATTTCAAGATGCCTGAAGGTGCCTCATTCATCTGTACAAACAATTATAAACAAGTACAAACAAGATCAGAATGTCTAGCCATCAAATTACTCAGAAAGGAGATGGGTTCTGTGTACCAGACATGAACAACCTTTGATCAGACATGTGCATATTAGCCCAAGAACAAAAGCAAAAGACCTTGTGAAGATGCTTTTGGAAGCTGGTAAGATTGTGTCATTATTCACAATGAAACAACTACCCTATCAACATGGGCTGAAAGGCCACTCTGCCAAGAGGAAGCTATTACTCGAAAAGGAACATAAAAAACCCAGACTAATGTTTGCAAGTGCACACAGGAACAAAGACCTTAATGTTTGGAGACATGTCCTGTGGTCTGACGAAACTAAAATTGAACATTTTGGGCATAATTACCATCATTACATTTGGAGGAAAAAGGGAGAAGCTTTGAAGCCTAAGAACACCATCCCAACTGTGAAACACGGGGTGGCAGCATCATCTTGTGGGGTTGTTTTGCTGCAGGAGGGACTGGTGCACTTCACAAAATAGATGGCATCATGAAGAAAGAAGATTATTCTGCAATACTGAGGTAACATCTCAAGACATCAGCCAGGAACTTAAAGCTTGGGTGGAAATAGGTCTTCCATATGGACAATGACCTGAAGCATACTGCCAAACTGGTTATAAAGTGGCTCAAGGATAACAAAGTCAATTGTTGTGAATACATTTTCCAGTTTGGGACTTCCTCTTGTGGTCAGTGCTGGCAGTGCAGTTGATTTGTGGAATGAAAGCCACACACACCTGTGGAGGACTGGCAATCAGGTCTCTGAGATTGGGCTATATAGCTGAGTAGTTTTCTTCTGTTACTTGCCAGTGCTCAATGGATATCCTTTGTGTTAAGGACATTCTGAAACCAGCCCTGCTCTCTACCAGAACTCCTCTCAGATAAGTTGGTCTTGTACCTCTGCTTATTGTTTCCACTTTCTTGTTGTTTTTTCTGCTTTTATACTAAAGCTTGATTCCTATTTTGCCTGTGTGGAGTTCCTGGTGGATTTGGATCATTCCCTGCTGGGAGTGTCTGTATACCCAGCTCCATGATTCTGCAATGTATTGTGTTTTGTTATGCTTAGTATTAATTCAGTCCCTCATCTATATTAGTGTTTTTGGATCCCAGTAACATCAGAGTGCTGATATAGTGGGGGAGAGGCCGTTTGGTCTCAGGGTTTTTCCATATCAGACGTTTTGGTATTTATTAGAGTTTTTACGGCTGCAGACTGTACTCCTTCCTATCCTTTCCTATAAAGATAGTTTGGGCCTAACCTTTGCTGAACCTGTTTTTCTAGCTTTGTATTGTTTTTTCCTATATCACCTTAGTCTTTACATGTGGGGGGCTATCTATATCTTTGGGGATTGCTCCGAAGGCAGATTTGCTTTTCTTATATTTCTATCTGTAAGAATATTTAGTTCTCCGGTTGTGTCGAGACGACTAAGTCATCGTAGGCTCATCCCACGGCTGCTTCTAGTTGTGTGTCAGGATGAGGCCTGCAGTCCATTAAGGTTCCAGCCATTCTGGTTACTTTTTGGGTTTCCTTATTTTTTGATCTTCCTCGGTCACTGAATCGTAACAGTCAATGCTTTGGAGTAGCCATAACAAAGTCCTGATCTCAATCCTAATGAAATTGTATGAACAAAGCTGAAAAAACAGGGGCGAGCAAGGCGACCTTCAAACATGGCTCAGTTACACCAGTTCTGTCAGGAGGAATGGGTCCAAATTCCTACCAGTTATTGTGAGAAGCTTGTGGAAGGATACCCAAAATGTTTCATCCAAGTCATACAGTTTAAGGGCCATGGTACCAAATACTAATGAAATGTATGGAAACTTTTGACTTTGCAGAAAGTAATAAAAATGCATAAAACATTCTCTCTCATTATTCTGGCATTGGTCAAATATAAATAATTTTGGTTTCTATTTGACCTAAAGCGGGAAAGGTTTATCCTGATGTCGTGTCGTATAGTGAGAAAAACCTGCATGTGTGTCTTTTTACATAGTGTCTGTAAACTTCTGGCTTCAACTGTACATCTGAAGAGGCTGACCAAGGCTTCAGTCTCATTTGCAAGTCAACTCAAGCACAGATTTCTCAGTAACATTGTGTCATGGTGACTTCTGACCCTGTTCACACTGAGAGTCTGAAATGTCACATTATGGTTTCTCTGGTGCTTTGGAATTGCACTGTCAGACTAGGGCTACTTTCACATATCCGGTTTGAGCAGTGCGGCTCAATCCGGCTGTGAAACCTATGCAACGGATGCGGCGAAAACACCGCATCCTTTGCATAAGTTTTTACATGCGGCCCGTCCGTTTTTTTCCGGTTGCGGCACGCTACTGAGCATGCGAAGTGGAAGAAACCGCATCCGGCGTCCATAGGTATGCATTGAAAAATGCGCCGCAGCGGCCGGTAGCGGCGCGATGCTTTTTTTTGCCGGAGCAAAAAACTTTGCAGGCAGCATTCCATCCGGCCGCGGCATCGGCTAAATCTGCCGCATGCGGCAAAAACCGGACTGAACGCAAGCCCATGCGGCACAATACGGCACTAATGTAAGTCTATGCAAAAAAAACGCAACCGGCGGCAAAAAAAAACGGTTGCGGTTTTTCTGCAGAGTGCCGTATTGTGCGGCAGAGCAAAAACCGGATGTGTGAAAGTAGCCTTAGTCATCAACCAGTTGTGTGCTTATTAGTGATAATTCCAGCAGGAGTTAATTTGTGCTAGCCTCTGGATTACTGCTTGGGTCAAAGGCTACAGGAGGCCTATCAAAGCTGCCTCCGCCCTTTAAAAGATGCTGGAGTCTGTTCCCCCACGTCATTTATACCTTTATTTGCGATACCAGTCTTTGAGTTGTGCTGATCTTGTTCTGGTGATCTGTTTGTTATTTGGTGTGTTGTGGAAATATTCTCATTATCTGTGTATTTACTCTCTGATTCTTTATTTTCTTCTGAGCATGTATTGTCTTACCTCTATGTGTGTGTCTGCTGTGAGTTCAAGTTTTGTTTTTTCCCTGTTTGTCTATTTGACTCCTGTCCTGGTCCTCCTCTGAGGTGGGGGAGAGGCAGTATAGACCAGGGCTACACAGGAGTTAAGGCCCCTTTACACGCAACGACATCGCTAACGAGATGTCGTTGGGGTCACGGAATTCGTGACGCACATCCGGCCTCGTTAGCAATGTCGTTGCGTGTGAAACGCAGGAACGACCGTTAACGATCTTCTTCTTCTTCTTCTTATTTTTTATTTTTATATAGCGCTAACATATTCCGCAGCGGTTCACATACATCAGGAACACTGTCCCCATTGGGGCTCACAATCTAGAGTCCCTAACTGTATGTCTTTGGAGTGTGGGAGGAAACCGGAGAACCCGGAGGAAACCCACGCAAACACGGGGAGAACATACAAACCCATTGCAGATGTTGTCCTTGGTGGGATGCGAACCCAGGACCCCGCTTAGTGATGCTGCTGTGACGTCGCACGGACCGCCCCCTTAGAAAGGAGGCGGTTCGCCGGCAACAGCGACTTCACTAGGCAGGTAAGTACATGTGACGGTTGTTAGCGATGTTGTGCGCCATGGGTAGCGATTTGCCCGTGATGCACAAACGACGGGGGCGGGTGCTTTCACCAGCAACATCGCTAGCGATGTTGCTGTGTGTAAAGTGCCCATTAGGGTTAGCAAGGTAGCCCAAACATCATCATCATTAGACATATCAAGGATAGCTAGGTCCACCCTAGCCATAGGGCCAGTGTAGCTGCCCCTGTTCCAAGTGACCTCATTACAAACCATGACACAGAGTAAAATACTGGCCATGTAGGTATTGCTGGACTTGTCTTTGAAAGATCTACATGCACATATTAATAGTTTAGGGTGTGTGTGCGTACTTTTGCCAAAACAATCCCTTTAAGGCATGATGTTAAAAAAGAAATTTAAATAAGTCTGTTAAAATAGAAAGAAAGATGGTCCCCTAGTGGGTTCCGATTGATACACTATGTCAGCCCTATAGCAAGTCTTGTCACATGACTTTTTTTGTAGTTTAACAGGAATGTTCTCCATAGGGAAAAGACCTCACTCTGCAGAGATTTTTTCTAAGATGAAACAGCTTTCAGAATTGCTCACTATTTTGGGCAGAATTTGGGACTAATGTGATCACCACAATATCTTAGCAATTTCAAGGTTCCCGCATTTATGTAAGGCTTGTAAAACATTTTTCCTTTTTAGAGTCAGATAAATCTCTTTTTGTCCCATTTTGAACGAAGAGAACAATCTGCTTAGTAATTCTGCACTTCTTGATAAAGGGAGTTGTATTCTTAGGGCGGCTTTGCACGTAGCAACATCGCACGTGCGATGTCGGTGGGGTCAAATCGAAAGTGACGCACATCCGGCGTCACTTTCGACATCGTTGTGTGTAAATCCTAGATGATACGATTAACGAGCGCAAAAGCGTCGTTATCGTATCATCGGTGCAGGCTCCGACTTTTTCATAATTACGCTGCCGCGACAGGTACGATGCTGTTCTTCGTTCCTGCGGCAGCTCACATCGCTGTGTGTGAAGCCGCAGGAGCGAGGAACATTTCCTTACCTGCCGCCGGTGGCTATATGGAAGAAAGGAGGTGGGCGGGATGTTTACATCCTGCTCATCTCCGCCCCTCCGTCGCTATTGGCCGCCTGCCGTGTGACGCCGCTGTGATGCCGCACGGCCCGCCCCCTTAGGAAGGAGGCGGGTCGAAGGTCAGAGCGACGGTCGCAGGACAGGTGAGTGCATGTGAAGCTGGCGTAGCGATAATTTTCGCTACGCCAGCTATCTCAAGATATTGTTCCTGCGACGGAGGCGGGGACTATCGTGTGCGACATCGCAGCATCGGCTTGCGATGTCGCAACGTGCAAAGCCCGCCTTAGACCACATCCCCTCATTACACAAATACACATCACCTGATCTGCGCCATCCTATAAGCATTCAAGGTTATACAGCTCAGAGGTGAGAAATCGGCAGAAAAATTATGATCTGGTCAAAATACTCCATGTCTAATAATTCTGCTCACATTGAAGAGTTTTTAAAGAGGTTTTGGGTACACAGATACATTTGAGGAAGTTTTTTTTTTTAATTCAATACATTTTTATTAAGATTTTGCATAATACAGGTTATACACCGCAACAAACATGCGGACAGTTGAAAAATTTGCCCTATAACAGCAGGACAATAAAACTCAAAGTAAAAACAGACAACAGCTGACAATTCTGCATAGTAGGGTTAGGGCATACAATTTGCAACATAGGAAGCAAGGGTAGGGATGATAGGTAATAAGATAACAGTTCCACCAATCAGGACTGGAAGGACGAGAATTTGGACACCACCAGGGGGACCAACGATTCCTTATTTTATTTTTGGTAAACAGATCTGAGGTCAGAAGTAGCTCGTATTGGTAATGTTTATTGATTTTTTGGATAATTTCCAATTTAGAGGGGATAGTTATTTCTCTCCAGTGGTCTGCCAGACACATACGTGCTGCTATTAGAATGTGTGATACAATTGGTCTCAAATTGCCATGGAATATATGTAAACCGATCCCCAAAACCGCTAGCGGACCGCTCAAACTTCCAGCCAGGCCTGTAACTGAGGCAATAATGTTAGACACTTCTTCCCAAAAAGGCCGGATAAGCGGGCAATCCCACCACACGTGCCCTAGAGAGAACCAACACCCGAGCAGCCCTTACAGCAGGATTGGGGATAGGAACTACGGAATTTGGAAATCTTCAGAGGAGTGTAGTACCAGTCAAAGTGAACTTTCTTAAGCTGCTCAAGATGATTGATACAAGAGAAATATTTCTGCAGGTCGCCAGAAGCGGACCACCATTGGTCTGGGGTTGAGGAGAAAGCAAGAGCCGCTTCCCAGCGCCTCATATACGCTTGTTTATGACCATTACCGGGGGAATGAAACACCCTATATACTACCGTGAGACCGTGTTTTTGAGAGGAGGAGGAACTAAAAACCCGCTGTATTGGCGAGTAAACAGCATTATGACTGGATAAGGGAAATACACATGAATTTAAAAAATGCCGAATCTGCAGATACTGGTAGAAGTTATTTCTGTGAAGGCCAAATTCATCCATTAGGACAGAGAAAGGTTTCAACTCCTGAATTAAGAGGATATCTTTCATGACCATAATACCATTCCTCACCCAATTGCCTAGTGTGAGGCCATCCACATAAATTTGAGGAAGTTTTAGAGCAGAAACGTAAGGCCGCTTTACACGCAGCGACATCGCTAAAGCGATATCGTTGGGGTCACGGAATTCGTGACGCACATCCGGCCTTGTTAGCGATGTTGTTGCGTGTCACACCTACGAGCGATCGAAAAAGGTCGCAAAATCGTGCAAAATCATTAATCATTGACACACTCCTCCATTCCCAAATATCGTTGCTGTTGCAGGATGCAGGATGTTCGTCATTCCTGCGGCAGCACACATCGCTATGTGTGACACCGCAGGAAGGAGGAACCTCACCTCACCGGGATGTTACATCCCGCTCATCTCCGCCCCTCCACTTCAATTGGGTGCCTGCTTAGTGACATCGCTGTGACGCCGAATGAACCGCCCCCCTTAGAAAGGACGCAGTTCGCTGGTCACAGCGACGTCGCTAGGCAGGTAAGAAGTGTGACAGGTTTTAGCGATGTCGTGCGCCATGGGCAGCGATTTGCCCGTGACACACAAACAACAGGGGCGGATACGCATGCTAGCGATCTCGCTAGCGAGATCGCAGCGTGTAAAGCGGCCTTTAGACGAAACTGAGCTCAAACTCTCCAAATCCTCTAAAGCTTGGAGTTTCTGCTCATTTTCTGCTCCTAAAACTCAGCAAAAATACTATGTATCCATATACCCCAAGAGATAATTGGAATAGTTGGGCAAAAAAATAACAAAATATATAAAATTCAAAATAGATCTTGTTCTTGGTTCCATTCATACAGAAATGAGCAATGTTTCATCACCAATTTTCTTTAAGCCAAGAAATTCATTTATTTATTTGAGACTCTACTGGACAAATAAATGAAGGAAATGCTAATTCTGTCTCGAGATTTTTCTCCATTTCTGTTCGGAAAACTCAGAAAAAAGACTCTTCGTGCTCAAAGTCTTAGGTATTAAACATTAGATTGTGATCCCTATTAATGATTGCAATGTATGTACAATGAAGCAAAATATGTTGGTGCTATATAATCAGCAGGAAATAAGTAAATAAGGAGTAGACGAATGATTGATATGCCGGACCTTCCGAGCCGGGCCTGGCTTTGGATTTCTCATTAGATGGTATAGCGCAGTCATTGATTTATTTTCCTTTCATACAAACAGAATGAAGTAAACAAAACAAGCGAGCTTGCAAATATTTAACTGCTGGCTTTATATCTCCCAGCCAGGGGTACAATTACCTGCCATATTTACAGGTAAGGCGTTTTCAAGGCAATTGTTTCTTATTAAGTATTTTGATGACATTTGACTCTGTAAAGCGCATACAGCAGGAATCTGATTTGTACGGAATTACAATGTAGCGTCGGTGGCGTCTTTATTGACGCGGTGGAAAACTGTAAATGTTACTTTAGTGAGTTTAAGTTCTTTAAACTTTTATTTTAAAGAGATTGTACAGGATTAGGCAGAACATGGCTGCTTTCTTTCGGAAACAGCTTTTCATGAGACCTTGGGTGGTGTCTTGTAATATTTCAGCTCAGTTTCAATTAAAAAAATAAAGCTCCATAAAAAAAATATTTTCCAAGTATGAGGGAAGTAATTTTCTTCATGGGATCTTTCTTCTTGTAAGGCCTTGAGTTTGATCTCAAGCCATGGTGACTTGATGGAAGAACACTCGGTGGGAACATGATCTTGTGCAGCCTAGATGGATCCACCATGGCCTTCTCTGACAATTTGCTAGTCTTCCTCTTTGCTTTGTTGCTTCTAGATTTCCAACTATGATGTCCTTCTCCAATGATTGGTCTCTACGCAGGATGTGTCCAAAGTAGTCAAGTCATAGCTTGGTAATCCTGTCAAGGGAGAAATTTGGGTAAGACGGCAAATGGAGACTTCATACAGAGTATCCAGAGACCGGTGCCGTATTAGCTGTATATCAGTGCCGATATTAATGAATCAGACAATGAACACATGAGACATGTTCTTTTTGAGCCAGCGTCACCAACTGAACCTCGTGTATTGGATAGATTCAATTATACAGTATGCATCATTAACCTTGAAGCTAGAACACACAGTCCAGGGAGGATTCAACTCCCCAATTTCTCTCAGTATGTTATGAAATACATCTCTTGTTCGTTATACATTCTTTCTGTGTGAAAACTACTGATAAGACTTTTGCTCATCATTATAAAAACTTCCATGTTTGTGTGACGCCCTGGACAAGCCAGGGGTCACAGGTAATGACATAACCACACCCTACACCCCGGATAGGTACACCTAAGCTAAACCAAATATCCTTGTTGCCTTCCCCAGGGGCTGATGTCCACACCAGGGGGTGGAGCCAGGCGGTTGGTCTCCACCCACCAAGGAGTTCACAGTCCTGGAGGAGGGAGAACACAGGCAGTTAGAGTGAAGCTAGGGAAGTGAGAGGAGAGATTAGTTGTGGAGGTTGAAGTAGTAGGAGTAAAGTAGTAAAAGAGCAGCCTGAAGTTGGTCCGGGTGTGTGCCCCGGACTGAGACAGCAAGGTTGGCAGACGGCGGTGACCGTCTGCAGTGGAGGCTGATCGGAGTTGCCGTAAGGACCGTGGACGGGTGGTGGCCCGGCGGTACCGGACCGGTACACAAGGAGAAGCCAGCACCATTGGCAGGGGCCTTTCGGATCCCGGCAAGGCTTGGAGTCGCCGTGAATTTGCCAAATCCGTCAGTGAAGGGGACCTCCGGGTCTCTAAACAACAAAGTCCCGATTGAAGGCAACAGTCCAACCGTATGAGAGAGACACCGCCACCGCCAAGGCACCAGTTTCTCAGGGCCAGCACCTGCGGGAAAGAGGGGCTCCTCCGGCCCATATCCAAGTCGGGGAGCGGGTTACCGGTGGGAACCCATCGCAACCAACAGAAGTACTAGGTGCAGGGAAAAAGACAGTCACCGTTAACTACCGGGGAAAAGCAACAGCAGCCGTCCGTGGGAACCGTCTTTCCAGCCGTGTATTTTACCGAGAACTGTGTCAACGTCTCAGGCTGAGTGAGTACCACCGTGCCGTACGGCACAGCGCTGCCCCGCGACCCTGCACCTCACCAGGCCCCGCACCTGGCCTGCCATCAACCCCTACTCCATCACCGGGCCCCGGGACAACCAACCCCCTACCCACGGAGGGGAGAAATAACAACAAAGCTGCTCCCTGTCACCGCTCCCGGGATCCCCGTTCAGAGCAGCGGTGGTGTCACCAAAATCACCACAACCGTGGGTGGCGTCACGGACAATAAATCCCCAAAACCAATCCCCTTTTCACTCACGGGCAAGGAGTGCCGCTCGAGTCCCCGGGATCTGGCCCATCACTCGAGCTACCGAGCAGCAGCGGCCGCAGCAACAGCGGCAGCCGGACCTGAGCAGTGGGAGAGCGTGGCGTCCCCTTCTCCGCCCGCGACAACTTGGCGTCACGAACAGGATCTTACCGCTCTGCCGTTGGGTAGAGGTGCGCCTTGTTACCGCCGGAGATGTCCGGCCAGAAAATTTCAGAAGCCGCCATCTTTGGCGCGAAAAGTTCCCACTCGAGCGTCTCCGAGTAGTGGAGGCGCGAAGGCCAAAATCCCGCCCCGATAGAGGAGGAGCCGGAAAGAGGCTAAGGGGGACGAAATGGCGACTGGTCGCATGTAGCCGCGGCTATAAAAGCAGAGACGCCAGGACTCTGCAGCAATACTGGGTTCCTGGAAGGCACGATTGCCAAGATGTACAGTCCGACCGCCAACGAGGACGCTCCCGCACCTGGCACGGCGATGTGGCTGAGAGGCCGGACTGCCCCGTTGAGTAACCGTCTGCAGGCCCATATGCAGCTCCTCCTGGAGGAGTGGGAGACCGACATGGCAGACGTAGTGGCTGCTATGCGGAGACGCGAGATGGAAGAGGATTTGGAGGAGCGGGTAGGAGACCCACGCCCCTGTATTCCCGAGGGATCGGCCACTGAGGCTGAGGAGCCCGGCCCGCATCCGCTCACCCTGCCTCTCTCCCCGCCACCCGTGTTGCGCTGTTTCCGCCCCGCCACTAGGACCGCAACCGGTAGCGATACCCTGCCAATCCGCCCCGGCGGACCAACCGGCTGCAGACGCTCGGGACGTCCCTGAATCCCTCCCGGGGGAACCGCTAGGACCGCGGCCCCTTAACAAAAATGTGCCAGAAGTCCCGGCAGTGATTGCGCCAGACCCCGAGCCCGGGACCGTGGCATGGATGAAGGCCCGGGTGATTAAATTCCACCGACGTCAGCAGGATCAGATCTTCCGGATGATGGAGCAGTGGACCAACGAGGTGGAGATGCTGATTGCAACTGCCCCGATGTACGGGAGGGGAACAGATGTAACAGAGTCGACTGGTGACCCACGTCCCTATGTCCTTCCAGGACCGGCCGCTGCAGCTGAGGGGCCCGGCCTAGTTTCGACCTATGCATCACCCTTGCCATTACTTATGGGGCGCCTCGGTGTAAACTCGCCTGACCTGCTACCCCGTGCTACTGCAGAAGGGTCTGATGTGCTGGATGCTGGAGGCCAGGAAGCTGCGGCAGCTGGCGGCAACCCGCCTGATGCAGATGCAAGTGATGGTGACTCCAGCGACTCCAGCTCTGGTGCTGAACCCGCCCTTGAAGGTGAAGAGGCAAGTGAGCGTCTCCGCTATGTGGGAGAACCGGTAGTTTATTACACCGCGCGTAATGGTGGGAATGGATACCGGGCGCCCATGTCACAGCAAGCCTGTCACTGCATGTTTGATATGCTGGTGGCAGAGGACCCAGTAGACACAGAAGAGTAACAGTAAGGGCAGCGGAGCCCCGTTGTCACAGTCCCCGTTGGGACCACCTATGTGTGTTAAAAGTTTTAAAGTTGGAAGTTATGAGAAAATGATAAGTGATCAACTGAGGAAGTCACCTGATTGAACCGTGATTGGACCGGTCGTTGCCGGCACCGTTGTCCCTGAGGGGACCATTTAAAGTTGCGTAAGGGACTCCTTACGGACAAGCCCCTGAACTTGCAGGGCAACCACAAACTTGTGGAATGTAAATAATGTTTTGTTATGGCTTTACCATTGCCGCCTCCGGAGAGGCAGATTGGAGGGAGGGCCCGCAGTGGAGCAGGCTGGGGCCCAGCCACCACCGGAACCGGTGGCTACCCTCTGGGGGTTCCAGGGGCTCCCCATGGACGTGGGTTCCCTGAAAAGGACAGATCCCGCTCAGGTAACTTGGTGCTGGACTGGGGTCAAGGGGTGCTGCCTGTTTCTTAGGGGCAGCATCAGGGCCAGGTTACTTGGGTGGGATGATGTTCTTCTACTTGTATTGTTTTCTTATCTTTCTACAGAAAAATAAAACCGGTGTTGGACGGGCAGCCCGCGGACGGTCTGCATTTTGCTAAGGGGGAATGTGACGCCCTGGACAAGCCAGGGGTCACAGGTAATGACATCACCACACCCTACACCCCGGATAGGTACACCTAAGCTAAACCAAAAATCCTTGTTGCCTTCCCCAGGGGCTGATGTCCACACCAGGGGATGGAGCCAGGCGGTTGGTCTCCACCCACCAAGGAGTTCACAGTCCTGGAGGAGGGAAAACACAGGCAGTTAGAGTGAAGCTAGGGAAGTGAGAGGAGAAATTAGTTGTGGAGATTGAAGTAGTAGGAGTAAAGTAGTAAAAGAGCAGCCTGAAGTTGGTCCGGGTGTGTGCCCCGGACTGAGACAGCAAGGTTGGCAGACGGCAGTGACCGTCTGAAGTGGAGGCTGATCGGAGTTGCCGTAAGGACCGTGGACGGGTGGTGGCCCGGCGGTACCGGACCGGTACACAAGGAGAAGCCAGCACCATTGGCAGGGGCCTTTTGGATCCCGGCAAGGCTTGGAGTCGCCGTGAATTTGCCAATTTGCCAAATCCGTCAGTGGGAGACCCGAGCAGTGGGAGAGCGCGGCGTCCGCTCCTCCGCCCGCGACATTTGTACATCTGTTCACTTATCCTTGGTAACCCCTTCATGACTAGAATCATATTATAGGTCTGTGCAATTGCTACATAGACAGACAGATAATTATGCAACTACATCTATATTTTGATTATTTACATACACAGATATTATTATTACGTTTGAACAAACAAGCTATAGCTCAGGCCTCCTCCACAATCCTTGCTGTGAGTGACATGTCTAGCTTGATTTGTTCCAAGATTGATTTGTTTGTTCTTCTTGCTATCCAGAACATTCTTCTCCAGCATCACATTTCAAAGGCGTTGATTCTTCTTCTGTCTTGTTCCCTTATTGTCCAGGTTTCGTATCCATATGTTACCACAGAAAAGACCAGACTATATACGAGCTGAGACCAGACTATGTACGAGCCATCATCACCAGTGAAAAGTTCCTCGATTTGAGGACCTTGTCCATTGACTTCATTGTTGAGGTATAGGAAAAATATTTCCATCTGTGCGGCTAGAATATTTTTTTTCTATTTTAATTTTTATTTTGAGAAACCAAGAATTGTCTGTGGAGCTCACACATTTTTCCCTTTTCTCACTTATCCCTGATCAGACTTATTTTTGTCTCTAAAGTAACTTGCTGTATCAATAGTCCCCCAGTGTTCTTCCAGGAACTTTAAACTCACCCCACATCAAATCAAAGCCCAACCACGTCAGTTGGTTGGCAAATAAAGAAAATCGATAAACATTGAAACCTAGGTTTGCCTAACAATTTCTAGAAGTATGCTTGCTTTATGCTTATTATCCCTGAAAGCATATAAAGTTTGCCTTCTGTTTACTTTTATAATACATTTCTACTTTATGGCTCTGTTCTAGGAGCACCATATAAATACAATTATTTAGGCAGTGTTTATTAAAAGTTATTAGGTTAATGTATGAGCATGTTATTTATGCACTACAGTTTTTTAATTTGGGTATAAATGTATTATTGTGCACATTTTGCGATCGTATCTTTTAGACATGGGCCTTTACAGACCTTGGCCTCACGTACAGTATAGCTTGAAAATGAATAATGTTAAAACTAAAGTTTTTTAATGCTAGATTTTTATTTGTAATTTTTGTTTTCTGTTGTTTGATAATACAGGATCCACCATTCAGTATAGGTTATGTCACAGCTCACCTCCTCCTCCTACTGTACAATGACTGCTAACATCTCTTTTTACAGTAGATAATACAAGATCCACCATTCACAATAGGAGATGTCACATCTCACCTCCTCCCCCTTCTGTACAATAACTGATACCACCTCTATAAACAGTAGATAACAGAAGATCCACCATTCACAGTAGGGGACGTCACAGCTTACGTCCTCCTCTATAATGACTGATAACACCTCTATATACAGTAGATAACACAAGATCCACCATGGACAATAGGTGATGTCACATCTCACCTCCTCCCCCTCCTGTTCAATAACTGATACCACCTCTATAAACAGTAGATAACAGAAGATCCATCATTCACAGTAGGGGACGTTACAGCTCACCTCCTCATGTATAATGACTGATAACACTTCTATATATAGTAGAAAACACAAGATCCACCATTCACAATATGTGATGTGACAGCTCACCTCCTCCTGCTCTTGTACAATGACTGATAACACCTCTATATATAGTAGATAACACAGGATCCACCATTCACAGTAGGATATGGCACAGCTCACCTCATTCCCCTCCCTGCAAAATGATCTCAGAACAAGCTCTGCTACACTCAATAAGCCATGTCCAGGCTTCAGAGTCCTATGCCAGTGTGGCAACTGTAAAGCAAATCTCTAAATGATGTTAAAAGAAAAAAAGAAAGCAGCTCAGGTAATATACCTTCCCATGTAATCATGTATCATGTTTTATTGCTCCAATACATCTGGTTTTGATAATAATGTGGGTCTCTATGGTAACAGACTACTTTCAAATGTACTCTGATCTTACAGTCAGTAGCGTAATTAGAGACCTATGGGCAGAATTTGTATTTGCTTCCATCCCCTAAAAAAATACAGATACAATACAGCGGATGAAATAAGTATTAAGCATGTCACCAATTTACTAGGTAAATATTGACATAAATTTCTCACCAAATGTCAGTAACAACCCATCCAATCCACACAGGCAAAGAAATCAAACCTTATATGTCCATAAATTAAGTTATGTGTAATGAGAAATTACACAGACAAAAAAATGAATTGAACATATGAAGAAATAGAGGTGCAAAAAATCATGGAAAGTCATGGCACCAGCTACAATCTATCAATAATTAAAAATCAATCTTGCCACTGAGTGACAAACAATATCAGTCTGGTTTATCTGATGACCTATAAAAAGGTGTACCAGGGTGCCACACAAGAAACATCTCATGATTGGTAAAACCAGTGAGCTATCTCAAGACATGTTTGAAACAAAGCTTTGTTTACCCACAGGAGCCAACAGTTTTGTCCTGCCATTTTGGGGGTTTTGTGTGAAATTATGCCACTCTACACAAGCCCATCCAGGAGGCATTCCAACAGGTGATCCATGTCTGCAGGATACAGATAAGAGTCCCAGTACACCAATCGGTAAGAGTTGTTCAAATTCCAAAAAGAGATACTCTTGTCCTTTCTCCTGGTCAGGAGACCCTACTACCACTGCCTTTGGGGACATACTGCCACCTTGAAGCTATGGATGTGATCTTCAAACCAGTAAGCCTATGAGAAGGGGGCCAAAAAGTCCTGATAACCTGTATGCTGGGCATAATCCATAATGGAAAGGTTCTTATAAGAACTTTGAATGTGAGGCCTAGAGAAGTCTCCTTAACACCGGGGGCAGACTGGCTCATTTCTATCTACATCGGGGCTAAGTGATGAATCAGAAAAAGGTGACCTTAGCTCCGGTAAAAGATACTGTCTGGATATTGCCAGTGGCTGCTGGAACAGATGAGGCCCCAACCACAGAGTGGAATGAGTGAACCATATTGCAACAAATGGAGGTGGATGTGAAGACCATCAGCCCTGAGAAGCAATGAAGCAATGCTGTGAGAGAATCAGGTCGCATTTGCTTGCCTTGCCGATGACTTCGGCTGCACCAATGTCACGATCCATGAGCTACTGATGGTGGACACCCCTCCAGTTTGAGAAGGATATCAACATATACTTCCCAAGCTGTACCAGGAAGAGAAGACATTGATGAAACAGATGTTGGACGTGGTGCAGAATAGCCAAATTCCGTGGGTAGCAAAGGTAATGCTTGCCAAGATGAAGGACGAAGCCATCCAATTCTGCATATATTTCAGGAAATTAACTGTGTGCACTGACTAAAAGTCGTGCCCTTTGCCCGAATAGAAGAGTCCTTGATGGTCCTAGGGAAGGCTAAATACTTTGGATCTGGCTAATGGATACTAGCAGGTACAAGTGGTTGTAAAGGACAAGGTGAAGTCGGTATTTATACACCCCATGGGACTATTGGAGTTCAACAGAATGCTGTTTGGGCTATCCGATGCACCAGTTACATTCCATTAAGTCAGGGTGGGGAACCTTTTTTCTGCCAGGGGCCATTTGGACATTTCCACCAACCTTCGGGGGCCGCACAAAATTATCAATGTTTAAATGACCCTGCTATATTTGGTGAAACAATTCATTAACTTACCCCTACTATGATGGCCGGAGCGGCTTCTCTTTGGTGCGGCTGTGATGTTCGGTGATACTAATCATGTTTCTTCTCGCAACTGGTTTTTCAGGTTTGTCTCCGTCTGGAGCAATATCAACTTTTGGGGTTATTAAAATTGGTAAATCATATACATCACATAACAGACGCTGTATATACATCACAGGAGACACTGAAGGTACATATATCGCATAGGAGACACTGGGACTGCTGTATATACATCACAGGAGACACTGGGGGCATATACATCACATAGGAGACGTTGAGACTACTGTATATACATCACAGGTGACACTGGGAGCACATACATTACACAAGGGGCTGGGGACATGTAAATGCCCCCAGCATCTCCAATCTGATGTATATGCCCCCAGCATCTCCAATGTGATGTGTAAGTCACATGAGACGCAGGGGGCATACACATCACTGGAGACGCAGGGGGCATACACATCACTGGAGACGCTGGGGGCATGCACATCACAAGAGACGTGGGGGCATGCACATCACAAGAGACGCTGGGGGCATGCACATCACAGGAGGGGCTGGGGGCATGCACATCACAAGAGGGGCTGGGGCATGCACATCACAAGAGGGGCTGGGGGCATGCACACCACAAGAGGGGCTGGGGGCATGCACACCACAAGAGAGGCTGGGGGCATGCACACCACACAAGGGGCTGAGGCACAGACATCACTGGAGGGAGCACAGACATCACTGGAGGGAGCACAGACATCACTGAGGGGAGGCACAGACATCACGGGGAAGGCACAGACATGACGGGGGGGGCTTCTCACAGGACTGGGAGGATGCACACAGGACTGGGGGGGCTGCACACAGGACTGGGTGATGGGCTGCACATAGGACTGGGTGATGGGCTGCACATAGGACTGGGTGATGGGCTGCACATAGGACTGGGGGGGCTGCACACGGGATGGGGAGTGCACACAGGACATTGGGGGGCACACTGCACTGAGGGTTTCATGCAACTCTGGGGGAGAGGGTTTACAGAACTGGGGTGGGGAGGCACAAAGCACTGGACAGGGCACATAGCAGTAGAGGGCCGGCGCTGGACTCACAGCAGCATCGCACTCACATCACCGGAGTGCAGCGCCGGACACACAGCATCAGAAGGAGAAGGTGGGTACAGAGCTCCGGAGGGCAGGGGGCGGGCACACAGCAACAGAAGGAGAGAGCAGGCACAGAGCTCTGGAGGGCAGGGGGCGGGCACACAGCATCAGAAGGAGAGGGCAGGCACTCAGCTCCGGAGGGCAGAGGGGCGGGCACACAATGCTGGAAGCTGTGAGGTAGCTGTGGAACCCACCCACAAAGTAAGTCCTGATCACGTTGGCACTGGCTGATGGGAGAACACATTGGTGCGCACATGCAGCAATGTGTGGATTTAAAGGGCCGGAGGCCTGCAAAACTGCGGTGACAGCACGAGCACTGCCTCCCCCGGGAATCTACCCGGGGGCTGCATAAAAGGTCATGGCAGGCAGCATGTGGCCCGTGGGCCGGAGGTTCCCCACCCCTGCATTAAGTGATTGAGAAGTGCCAGGGTGATCTGAACTTTAAAGCCACCCAGATCTACCTGGACGATATGATCGTGTACTCCGCTACCTTCCAAGAACATCTTGACTTGGGCAGGTAATTGGGCAGTTATGGGTCCATGACCTGAAGGTAAAGCCGAAGAAATGGCATCAATTCAAGAAAGACATTGAGTACCTGGACCATACGGTGTCCCAAGAAGGAGTTTTGCCTTGTCAGGACAGAATGGCTGCGATACAGCAATGAAAGTAGCCCAGAACCCTGCAGGAATTAAAAGCTTTCCTTGGATTGGCCAGGTACTATTGGCAGTTCACTAAGAAATATGTGAAGATAGCGGGCCCTTTGAACGAACTGCTGAGGGGGCTGGCCGGGGCCCATCTACAGTTAGGTCCAGAAATATTTGGACAGTGACACAATTTTCGCTAGTTGGGCTCTGCATGCCACCACATTGGATTTGAAATGAAACCTCTACAACAGAATTCAAGTGCAGATTGTTTAATTTGAAGGTTTGAACAAAAATATCTGATAGAAATTGTAGGAATTGTACACATTTCTTTACAAACACTCCACATTTTAGGAGGTCAAAAGTAATTGGACAAATAAACCAAACCCCAAAAAAATTTTTTTATTTTCAATATTTTGTTGCGAATCCTTTGGAGGCAATCACTGCCTTAAGTCTGGATCCCATGGACATCACCAAACGCTGGGTTTCCTCCTTCTTAATGCTTTGCCAGGCCTTTACAGCCGCAGCCTTCAGGTCTTGCTTGTTTGTGGGTCTTTCCGTCTTAAGTCTGGATTTGAGCAAGTGAAATGCATGCTCAATTGGGTTAAGATCTGGTGATTGACTTGGCCATTGCATAATGTTCCACTTTTTTGCACTCATGAACTCCTGGGTAGCTTTGGCTGTATGCTTGGGGTCATTGTCCATCTGTACTATGAAGCGCCGTCCAATCAACTTTGCGGCATTTGGCTGAATCTGGGCTGAAAGTATATCCCGGTACACTTCAGAATTCATCCGGCTACTCTTGTCTGCTGTTATGTCATCAATAAACACAAGTGACCCAGTGCCATTGAAAGCCATGCATGCCCATGCCATCACGTTGCCTCCACCATGTTTTACAGAGGATGTGGTGTGCCTTGGATCATGTGCCGTTCCCTTTCTTCTCCAAACTTTTTTCTTCCCATCATTCTGGTACAGGTTGATCTTGGTCTCATCTGTCCATAGAATACTTTTCCAGAACTGAGCTGGCTTCATGAGGTGTTTTTCAGCAAATGTAACTCTGGCCTGTCTATTTTTGGAATTGATGAATGGTTTGCATCTAGATGTGAACCCTTTGTATTTACTTTCATGGAGTCTTCTCTTTACTGTTGACTTAGAGACAGATACACCTACTTCACTGAGAGTGTTCTGGACTTCAGTTGATGTTGTGAACGGGTTCTTCTTCACCAAAGAAAGTATGCGGCGATCATCCACCACTGTTGTCATTCGTGGACGCCCAGGCCTTTTTGAGTTCCCAAGCTCACCAGTCAATTCCTTTTTTCTCAGAATGTACCCGACTGTTGATTTTGCTACTCCAAGCATGTCTGCTATCTCTCTGATGGTTTTTTTCTTTTTTTTCAGCCTCAGGATGCTCTGCTTCACCTCAATTGAGAGTTCCTTAGACCGCATGTTGTCTGGTCACAGCAACAGCTTCCAAATGCAAAACCACACACCTGTATTCAACCCCAGACCTTTTAACTACTTCATTGATTACAGGTTAACGAGGGAGACGCCTTCAGAGTTAATTGCAGCCCTTAGAGTCCCTTGTCCAATTACTTTTGGTCCCTTGAAAAAGAGGAGGCTATGCATTACAGAGCTATGATTCCTAAACCCTTTCTCCGATTTGGATGTGAAAACTCTCATATTGCAGCTGGGAGTGTGCACTTTCAGCCCATATTATATATATAATTGTATTTCTGAACATGTTTTTGTAAACAGCTAAAATAACAAAACTTGTGTCACTGTCCAAATATTTCTGGACCTAACTGTATATTCTATGGATGACACTTAGGCTATTGTGTTAAATTGATATAATTCACAAACCTGTATACAGCAGCATTATTGAGCGAATTAGAGTAACAGTTTTGGCAGCAATAAAATAAAACACAGGTATATATACAGTCATATGAAAAAGTTTGGGCACCCCTATTAATGTTAAACTTTTTTCTTTATAACAAATTGGGTTTTTGCAACAGCTATTTCAGTTTCATATATCTAATAACTGATGGACTGAGTAATATTTCTGGATTGAAATGAAATGTGCAATCTGCATTTAAACAAAATTTAACCGGTGCAAACTTATGGGCACCCTTATCAATTTCTTGATTTGAACACTCCTAACTACTTTTTACTGACTTACTAAAGCACTAAATTGGTTTTGTAACCTCATTGAGCTTTGAACTTCATAGGCAGGTGTATCCAATCATGAGAAAAGGTATTTAAGGTGGCCACTTGCAAGTTGTTCTTCTATTTGAATCTCCTATGAAGAGTGGCATCATGGGCTCCTCAAAACAACTCTCAAAGGATCTGAAAACAAAGATTATTCAACATAGTTGTTCAGGGGAAGGATACAAAAAATTGTCTCAGAGATTTAAACTGTCAGTTTCCACTGTGAGGAACATAGTAAGGAAATGAAAGAACACAGGTAGAGTTCTTGTTAAGCCCAGAAGTGGCAAGCCAAGAAAAACATCAGAAAGGCAGAGAAGAAGAATGGTGAGAACAGTCAAGGACAATCCACAGACCACCTCCAAAGACCTGCAGCATCATCTTGCTGCAGATGGTGTCAATGTGCATTGGTCAACAATACAGTGCACATTGCACAAGGAGAAGCTGTTTGGGAGAGTGATGCGAAAGAAACCGTTTCTGCAAGCACGCCACAAACAGTCGCCTGAGGTATGCAAAAGCACATTTGGACAAGCCAATTACATTTTGGAAGAAGGTCCTGTGGACTGATGAAACAAAGATTGAGTTGTTTGGTCATACAAAAAGGCATTATGCATGGAGGCAAAAAAACACGGCATTCCAAAAAAGCACTTGCTACCCAAGTACCATTTGGTGGAGGTTCCATCATGCTTTGGGGCTGTGTAGCCAATGCCTGCACCGGGAATCTTGTTAAAGTTGAGGGTCGCATGGATTCAACTCAGTATCAGCAGATTCCTGACAATAATGTGCAAGAATCAGTGACGAAGTTGAAGTTACGCAGGGGATGGATATTTCAGCAAGACAATGATCCAAAACACCGCTCCAAATCTACTCAGCCATTCATGCAGAGGAACAATTACAATGTTCTGGAATGGCCATCCCAGTCCCCAGACCTGAATATCATTGAAAATCTGTGGGATGATTTGAAGTGTGCTGTCCATGCTCGGCGACCATCAAACTTAACTGAACTTGAATTGTTTTGTAAACAGGAATGGTCAAATCTACCTTCATCCAGGATCCAGGAACTCACCAAAATCTAAAGGAAGCGACTAGAGGCTGTTATTTTTGCAAAAGGAGGATCTACAAAATATTAATGTCACTTTTATGTTGAGGTGCCCATACTTTTGCACCGGTCAAATTTTGTTTAAATGCGGATTGCACATTTTCTGTTAGTATAATAAACCTCATTTCAATCCAGAAATATTACTCAGTCCATCAGTTATTAGATATATGAAACTGAAATAGCTTAAAAGGTTAACATTAATAGGGGTGCCCAAACGTTTTCATATGACTGTATACGGGACATTAATTTGGCCATCTACATGTGAATATATATATACAGACATCAACACATGCCGGATTAATTATTTTGTGAAAAAACCCTGAAAAAACTAAAATAATTAATTATTTATTTTGAATTATTATATTTATCAACCGGGGAATAAACTAGGTTGATATACGGTAATTGAAATTTATACTATAACTTGCTTGTACAAATTTGCTGTTCGGCAGGCCATTTAATTATGGTGTTCTATATATTTTGAGGAACAGAAATTTATGTCATATATAATCTATTGCATCACCAATGCTGCATTAGGTGTGCATTGTTGATCCAAGAGGATTCCTTGTTTTTTACATTGTTGTTTTTTAAGGTTATAATAAATATTTTTTTTTTTATATAAATTGGAATTTTTTTGCATCTTGTCCCCTTGGTTGGGGTTGTTGGAAAAATAAAAAGGGATAATATATATAATGCAGAGATACCGCTCTTGTCAAGGTCTGAGCTGTTGTTTATCTTTAATGTATGTTTTAGCTTCAGGTTTTTGTTATTGCTCTGACTACATTGCCTCATGCATGGCAGTCCAACACAACTCCTCCTGTGATTAGCAGATTACTGCTTATGTACAGGGTATATAGAGAGGCTGGTGTGGGCAGGGGCTACTTTCTCAGCTCTGCTGCATTGCTAAATCTAAAAACTGACTGTCAGATCTGCTGAGGTAGCAAAACCCTGCAGACAGATTTTCTTTAAGGCTATGTGCGCACGTTGCGTCGGAGTACCTGCAGTTTATTCTGCACGTTTTCCTTCCCTTGGTTTTTGACCAAATGGCTTTTGACCATTTTTTAGCGCTAAAAACGCATGCGTTTTTACCGCGTTTTTAGTGCGTTTTTAGCGCTTTTTACCTGCGTTTTCACCTGCGTTTCTGCAGATGCGTTTTTGAGATCAAGACACTGAGAAATAAAGTTGGAATAGTCAAATAGAATGAAAAAAGAGAAAAAAAGTATAAAATTAACTTTTAATAAAACTATATGGGAAATTATCATTTTTAATGAGAAAATAGTGGTTATGCACATTTTATCAGAAAAATAGGTGAAGTTTATAATTTTTTAACATTTAAACTTTCGGTTATTGTGTGTGTGTAAAGGAACATTAGAACCCATTAAATTTTGTCCAGAAAAGCATGCGTTTTTGGAGCCAAAAACGCAGTGGAAAAGCAGGTAAAAAGCATGAAAAACGCAGGAAAGTTGATTTTGGTTGCGTTTTGCCATTTCTCATTGACTCCAATGTTAAGGAAACGCTACAGAAATGGCAAAAACAACTGACATGCTGCTTCTTTTTCAGCATGGTTTATGACCACAAATATGCAAATTAAACGCTGCAGAAAAAAAAGCAAAGTGCAGACAGGATTTCTGCTTTTCCCATAGACATTGCTGGTAATCAAAAACGCTGCTGCTGAAAACGCTGCAGAAACGCGGAAAAAAACGCAATGTGCGAACATAGCCTAAGGATTCGGTTTTCCCAATAAGTTTTCACAATGAAATCACACGGCTTCAAATTGTAAATAGATAAAAAATAAAGAAGGAATTCGTCAGGAATGAAATGCAAGCACCACACTTAAACTACCCACATACAGAAAGGCGTGCAGCAAGTCTATCGCATAAAGGAGGTGACCGGCATGGGAAAAAGTCAGTGGGACCACTCATTTGTTTCTCATCACTGCCGCTGAGGTTCACTGCGCTCTCACTTCTCATGAACCAAAGTATTTACAGTCCACATTCCAGTACAGTCTACCATGTCTTTTGGAATTTACAGCATTTGTCTGTGTAGAGAGTGAACCACTCTGTATAACATACAGACATCTATGGTTGATCACTTTTAGATTACCCTCCCCACATTTTTCCTCAATTCTACACTATCCGTACCTTCCTGTCATATTTAAAATAAAATACAATACAGAAGTGAGTTTCCCTTATGTGTCCCGCATGTGTGGCGCCCCTGACCTGGTCAGGCACCACTGAGTACTGCACCCATGCTGGGTCAGTACAAACAGGTAACCATGATGGCTGAGTAAAGTGTGAACACACAGGCCCACTTTGACCAGGACAAACACACATACATTAGAGGGGACCCCTGGGCAGACCCAGGGAGGGGGCGTAGCCCTCGCATCTCAGTTAGTGTGGTACTGTAGTGAACCTGGAGGGGAGTTGTTGCAGTGGCAGTCAGAGGAGTAGGAGTGGAGCAGCCGTGTCTGAAGGGTAGAGCTGAAGAGCAGGACCCTGTGAGACCCTGCACGTGCAGTGGCTGCTGGCAAGGGAAGAACATTACCACACAGTTGCTCTGAAAGACGCCCGAATAGAGGGAGAAGTACGGAGTCGAGTACGGGAACTCCTGGTGATGAATGCACACACGGGGGACAGGACCTTAGAGCCAGACCTCTATTTAGCGGTCTGCTAAATCCTACAGGTGGCGTGGACTAGAGGTCCCACACCAACCAACACAGAGCCCGCAGCATCAACAGCAACAAGGGGGTCCATAAGGAGGATCGAGCCTGGAGCCATCTTATCCTTGGTCCACGCCTGGGCGCATCCTGCAGTACTTTAAGTCAGGAGTGGTCCAAAGCAAGGTGCTAGGAAGGCGAGTCAGCAGTCATCCTTACATCAGCCTGAAGGATACCTGGTTCCACCTGGTCTATCACAGTGTCGCCTGGGGTGCCTCACTCTACCACCAAAAAGTGAGTAAAAACCCTGAAAGACATTCCTGGACTTTGTGTGAGTTCTTCTGCGACTTGTGGTACTACGCATCTACACCCAAGCCCCTGGGGCAAGCCTCACTCTCGGGAGGCCCTAACATCAGGCTGCATCTACCATCAGCCCCAGACGCTTGCTAAATTGCATTTTCTGTCACCCACTGACTGCAAAACCGAGAGTGGTGTCACGATTCACATTGAAGTTAACCCGACTTACCTGTGGCCAGAAGATTCCCAGTAAGTGAAGATCCTGCGGCATCCCTGGAGGCGGAGAGAAGTCCCTGAAGACCCTGACACGACCTGCAGGTATTGGGCTACACACATGCAGTAGTAATATCTTTGCCCCCTTGTGTCCACACTCAAAAGTACTGCCCCCACTGTGGCACCCATACTGTAGCATTATGCCCTCATGTAAAGTCCCTTTTTTTGGCTCTAATATACTAGTGATATTCCCCTATGTGGCTTAATACATTAACATTCCCCATGTTATAGACCTACAATTTAAAAAAAGAACAATTCTGGTTTAAATTTTCAGCTTAAAGTCAGTCATGTGTCATTGCAAGCAACTTTTTTTTTTATCAAATTTTCTTTATTATGATATTTGGCTACGATGAACATTGTAAATTGGGTGTACAGTCATGGCAAAAATTGTTGGCACCTCTGAAATTGTTCTAGAAAAAAAAAGTATTTCTTCTGGAAAATTATAGCAATTACCAGTACAAGTTCATCAGATCTTGATGTTCCTTTGTCCACAGTGTGATATGGGGTATTAAGATTACCAAAGGAATTTGGGTCACAATGTAGTGCCCAGAGTTAGAAAGCTGTGTTTGTGTCCTAGGTCATGGGTCTTCCAGCAAGACAATGACCCCATATATGATGGATGGAAACAAGGCGCTGGAGAGTTCTGAAGTGGCAGCAATGAGTCTAGATCTAAATCCCACTGAACACCTTTGGAGTGATCCTAAAATTACTGTTGGGAGAAGACGCCTTCAAATATGAGAGACCTGGAGAAGTTTATAAAGAAGTGTCCAAAATTCCAGGTGAGAGGAGTAAGAAGCTTGTGAATGGTTATAGGAAGCGATTCATTGAAGTTATTTATTCCTAAGTGTGTGCGACCAAAAATTAATTTGAGGGTGCCAACAATTTTGTCCAGTCCATTTTTAAAGTTTTGTGTGAAATTATGTCCAATTTACCTTTTTTTTCTGTCATACAAAGGAAATAAACATATGCATATGATGACGTGTAATTGCAATAATTTTCTGGGAGAAATAGTTCATTTTCTAGAACAATTTCAAGGGTGCCAACACTTTCGGGCATGACTCTAGTGTTATACTAAACTAGGCTATAATCTAATATATAAAGCTGAGTATGTATGTGTGTGTGTATGTGTGTGTGTATGTGTGTGTGTCTGTGTGTGTATGTCTGCTAAAGGAATCCGCACCGTCGCATTTAGAATCACGAAATTTTGCACAGATGCCCCATGTGACTCAGGGAATGTCATAGACTATGTTTTAACAGGAAAATGTAACCCCGCACTTTACAGTTACTCTACAAAAAGCTGACCACATTAAACTAAATGGAGGTGGGAGCTACAGGCTATTAATAGCAACTGTCAGTGGTTGCTATAGGAACAAAATAAACTGTTAGTATAAGAAGCTTATGTGTGAGGTAATAAGATGTCGGTGGAGAGACGAATAGAGACAGACTGAAAGAGACAGACAGAGAGAGACAGAGAGAGAGAGAGAGAGACAGAGAAAGAGACAGAGAGAGAGGGAGACAGACAGTCAAAGAGACAGACAGAGGCAGACAGACAGAAACAGATAGGGAAAGAGACAGGCAGACAGGAAAATAAACAGAGAGACAAATGTGACGCCCTTGGACTATCAGGTCATCACAGGGTATTGCACAATATACCCTCCTGTGCAGTATCCACTTCCCTCTTGGTTATGGGTCCCTAACCCCATGGTGTTGCCTCCATCAGCAAATCAAATCCTAGATACACCTTACACCACACCCATCAGACACACCAGTGGACGGCTTGAGTGGAATAGAGTCACCCACCTGGGGGTCAGGGAGGGGAGGTGAGGAGTGTAGTGAGTTAGTGTTTAGAGAGAAAAAGGAAGTAGCCCTCGAGCTGTGAGGAGCTTTGAGGAGGTTGGGAGAGGAGACTCCCCTAGGGAAACTGCCTAGGTTGTAGACGGTGGTCTGGGCCTAGAGGAGTTGGACCCCCGGTCGCAGGGGATTGTGGCAAGGGACATGGATCTGTCGAGCAGGACAGCCAGCGGCCTTGCACCATCACCGGTCCGGGACCAAGGCACTACGAGGTACGTGGACCCTAGGTCGGGGAGTAGCTTCCGGCAACCAGATAATTTAGCTGTGGAGAACGGAGCCTTCAAGATTCATATCCAACCGCTCCAGGATCAGGGCACTAGCGCAACAAGGGGGATAGGACTTTCCACCCAAAACGGCCCAGAAAATCCCAAGCGTGAGCCCTGAGAACAAGCTCCCACACTTAGCCATAGTGGGGAGCGGAACCCGGCAAGTTCCACACTACCGGGACCACCAGAGAAGTAAACTTAGTGCCAGGAGGCAGGTCATGGATCACCAGGCAGCACCATTGGGGACGGGACCCAAACTAGCTCCCCTCAGCGGCAGCGGTGTCCAGAGACTTTGTTTACCTGGTTGTTGATGTCTGCTTAATGGACTGAGTGAGTATGAGAGTGATCCCTGCATCCCACGGCCATACCCCACACCGAGTCCTGGGGCATTCCCCCCTACCCTTGGAGGGTTATAACACTTGGCTGCCCCCTTTCATCACCACGGAAGCTTCCCAACGGCAGCGGCGGTATTCTCTCCAGTTACCGCGCTCCACGGGTGGCATCACGAACTCTATAATCCCTTGTAAATACCCCCCTTCATTTGAGTGGCCGCCAGACCCCCGGGGCCGGAGACCCTTGAGCCACTGAGAACCCGGATCCGAGCAACCCGGCTGCTTCCACGGGGGGCGGCACACAGACAGAGACAAGGAAAGAGACAAGGAAAGAGACAGAGACAAGGAAAAAGACAAGGAAAGAGACAGTGAAAGAGACAGGGAAAGAGACAGAGACAAGGAAAAAGACAGGGAAAGAGACAGATAAGGAAAGAAACCGGGAAAGAGACAGAGACAAACGGGAAAAGAGACAGAGACAGACAGGGAAAATGACAGATGGGGAAAGACACAGACTGACAGGGAAAGAGACAGGAAAGAGACAGATGGGGAAAGAGACAGACGGAGAACGAGAAACACGGGAAACAAGTCAGACGGGGAAATAGACAGACGGGGAAAGAGACAGACAGAGAAAGAGACAGACGGAAAAAGAGACAGAGAAAGAGACAGACGGGGAAAGAGACAGACGGGGAAAGAGATAGCGAGAGACAGACAGAGACTGATACAGAGACAAACAGGGAGATAGACACAGACAGATAGAGAGATGGATAGAGAGAGACACACATTGATAGAGACAGACAGACAGAGACAGACAGAGAAAGAGACAGACAGACACACAGAGACAGATTTGGAAAGAGACAGACAGAGAGACAGACAGAAAGACAGACAGAAAGACAGACAGAAAGACAGACAGACAGAAACAGACACACAGAGACAGACACACAGAGACAGAGACACACAGACAGACACACAGAGACAGAGACACACAGACAGACACCGAGACAGACAAAGACAGATAGATAGACAGACAAAGACAGATAAATAGACAGAGACAGACGGACAGAGACAAACAGACAGACAGAGACAAACGGAGACAGACAGAGAGACAGTTACTATCCCGGGCAATGGCCGGGTACTACAACTAGTTATATTTTTTTGCTCACCTTCTTCCGAGAGCTGTAATTTTTTTCATTTTTTTTTTCAAACTTGCCATATAAGAGCTTATTTTTTGCAAGACAAGTTGTACTTTTAAATGAAACCATGAGTTTTACCATATTGTGTACTGGTACACGGCAAAAAAATTCCAAGTGCAGAAAAATTGCATAAAAAGTGCGATTCCACGATTATTTTGGGAGCATTTTATTTACCGTGTTCACTATATGGTAAAACTGATGTGTTGTTATGATGCCCCTGGGTGGTCTGAGTTCGAAGACACCAAACATGTATAAGTTTACTTTTATCTAACGGGTTAAAAAATTTTGAAAATTTTGTCCAAAAAAAGGGCACACTTTTTGCGCCATTTTGTGAATACCATAGCGTTCTCATTTTTTGGGATCTGGGGCTCAATGATGGCTGATTGTTTGCATTTCGAACTAGCTTTTTAACTGTACCACTTTTGCACAGATGCTACTTTTTGATTGCCTGTTATTGCATTTTGCGCCAAATTTGCGGTGACCAAAAAATGTAATTTTGTAGTTTGGAATTTTTTGCTGCTATGTTGTTTACCAATCAGATTAATTGATTTTATATTTTGATAGATTGGGCCCTTCTGAATGCGGTGATACCAAAAATGTGTATATTTTTTTATTTTTTTAATCCTTCAATTTTCAATGGTGTGAATGCGGAGGTGATTTGAAATTTTAGGTCTTTTTACTTCTTTTTAAGTTTTTAAAACTTTTCTTTAACTTTTTAATTTTACTAGTCCCCCTCAAGGGCTATAAGGATCAGCATTCTGATTGCTTGTGGATTTCTTCTGATGATAGCTTCACAGCTCAGACCAGGAGACATGCTGCTCTCCTCTAAGGGATACTTTGCACGCTGCAACATTGCTAGCCGATTGTAGCGATGCTGAGCACGATAGTCCCCGCCCCCGTCACAGATGCGATCTCTCGTGATAGCTGCTTGTCTCTGAAACGCGTTGGATTGCTAAAATAAAAAAGAGATTGCTTCATTATCCTGACATCAGTGGTTTTTTAGCGCGGCATAAACCCGTTTTTCTTATATGATATATTTTAACACGTTCTGCACGGGGCCGCTGCTTGGACCACGCGGACACTCACATGCTTGTTAAGGAGTTGTGACTGGCACAACCCAATTAGGTGAATGTACCTCTCTTCACTTCTAACGGTAAATACCGGGTAAGACTCTATTGCGCTTTCTGTCTCCCCATCTCTAGTAGTCTCCTTCCTAAGGGGGCGGGTCGTGCGGTGCCACAGCGACGTCACACGGCAGGCAGCCAATAGAATCGGAGGGGCGGAGATGAGCGGGACGTAAACATCCTGCCCACCTCCTTCCTTCCTCATTGCAGGCGGGACGCAGGTAAGGAGATGTTCCTCGCTCCTGCGGCTTCATACACAGCGATGTGTACTGCCGCAGGAACAAGGAACAACATCGTACCTGTCGCTGCAGCGAAATTATGGAAATGACCAACACTACACAGATCACCGATTTTCGATGCTTTTGTGATCATGTATCAGTGCTACTAGGCTTTACACGTTGCAAGTTGTTACTGGCGCCGGATGTGCGTCACTTTCCATTTGACCCCCGACGAGATCGCAGTAGCGATGTCGCAACATGCAAAGTACCCCTTAGAGGCAGCGCTCTGTCGTCAGTAGCAGGAAGGGAGTCATCACATGACCCTGTGCTACCATTACAACCATTGGCTCCCTGTGATCACGCCATGGGGCCTCCGATGGCAGCAGGTAAGTGTGCGTTACCCGCTGCAGGCATTTACATTGTGCTGTCACATTTTAACAGTGCGCTGTAAGGGGTTAACAGGCGCAAGTGGATCATGATCCACCCGCGCCTGATAGCAGCACATGTCAGCTGTTTAAATCAGCTAACATGTGCGGGACTCACCGCAGCGGCCGATGGTGATTATACCGACATGAAGCAGGACGTACCCAGTATGTTCAATGTCGGTAAAAAGTTGAAAACATGTACACTATGACTCTTTCCCTGAAACGCTAATCTTCTTCACTGCTGCCCTGTCATACAATACCTGTATCCCTTCTTTAGAGTTTTTATGATCTATGCGATTATCGGGGAGATGTGCTGTCTTCACACTATCTAGGTTCACCACAAAATCAGTGTTGCACGTTTCATTTTTATTTTTTCTCACTTACATAGCACCATCATATTCTCCACTGTCGCTGTCCTCACTGGGACTTACATTCTAAATTACTTATCAGTATATCGTTGGAGTGTGGAAAGAAACTGATGTGCCTGGAGGGAACCCACGCAAGCAACAGGTAGAACATACAAATGCCTTGCCGATATTGTTCTTGCTGGGATTTGAACCTTACACATAAGACAAGTCAGCCAAAACACATAGGCCCTGATACATGAATAGTTGCACAAACATTTTGCATTCTTTTTAGCATTTTCAGCTTCGCCCATTCACAACAGGTCATCTTAGTCATGACAAGAAGTGGCACACAATACTTCAGAAATCTTAGGCCTTGTGCACTGTACAGTCATGGCCAAAAGTTTTGAGAATGACACCAAAATTATATTTTCACATGATCTGTTGCCCTCTGGTTTTTAATTGAGTTTGTCTGATGTTTACATCACATACAGAAATATAATTGCAATCATATTATGAGTACCAAAAGGTTATATTGACAGTTAGAATGAGTTAATGCAGCAAGTGAATATTTGCAGTGTTGACCCTTCTTCTTCAGGACCTCTGCAATTCTCCCTGGCATGCTCTCAATCAACTTCTGGACCAAATCCTGACTGACAGCTGTCCATTCTTGCATAAGCAATGCTTGCATTTTGCCAGAATTTGTTGGTTTTTGTTTGTCCACCCGTCTCAATGGGATTAAGATCTGGGGAGTTTCCAGGCCATGGACCCAAAATCTCTATGTTTTGTTCCATGAGCCATTTAGTGATCACCTTTGCTTTATGGCAAGGTGCTCCATCATGCTGGAAAAGGCATTGTTGGGCGCCAAACTGCTTTTGGAAAGTTGGGAGAAGTTGCTCTTGGAGGACATTCTGGTACCATTCTTTATTCATGGCTGTGTTTTTAGGCAAGACTGTGAGTGGTGCGATTCCCTTGGCTGAGAAGCAACCCCACACATGAATCGTTTCAGGATGCTTAACAGTTGGCATGAGACAAGACTGGAGGTAGCACTCACCTCTTCTTCTCCTAATAAGCTGTTTTCCAGATGTCCCAAACAATCGAAAAGGGGATTCATCTGAGAAAATGACTTTACCCCAGTCCTCAGCAGTCCACTCCCTGTACCTTTTGCAGAATATTAGTCGGTCCCTGATGTTTTTTCTGGAGAGAAGTAGCTTCTTTGCTGCCCTCCTTGAAACCAGGCCTTGGTCAAGCAGACTCCGCCTCACAGTGCGTGCAGAAGCACTCACACCAGCCTGCTGCCATTGCTGAGCTAGCTCGGCACTGCTTGTAGTTGGATCCCGCAGCTAAAACAGTTTTAAGATACGGTCCTGGCGTTTGCTGGTCCTTCTTGGGCGCCCTGGAGCCTTTTTGGCAACAATGGAAGCTCTCTCCTTGAAGTTCTTGATGATGCGATAGATTGTTGACCGAGGTGAAATCTTTGTAGCTGCGATACTCTTCCCTGTTAGGCCATTTTTGTGCAGAGCAATGATGGCTGCACATGTTTCTTTAGAGATAACCATGGATAACTGAAGAAAAACAATGATACCAAGCACCAGCCTCCTTTTAAAGTGTCCAGTAGTGTCATTCATACTTAATCATGACTGATTGATCGCCAGCCCTGTCCTCATCAACACCCACACCTGTGTTAATGGAACAATCACTAAAACAATGTTAGCTGCTCCTTTTAAGGCAGGAATGCAATGATGTTGAAGTGTGTTTTGGGGGTTGAAGTTAATTTTCTTAGCCAATATTGACTTTGCAAGTAATTGCTGTTAAGCTGATCACTCTTTATGACATTCTGGAGTATATGCAAATTGCCATTAGAAAAACTTAATCAGTAGACTTTGTAAAAATTAATATTTGTAGCATTCTCAAAACTTTTGGCCATGACTGTACATGTGTATTTGGTGAATTTTTTATCTTAGCATTTGTAGCCAAAACAGAAATGGGCAAATAATGTAGAAAATCTGCCCAGCAACAAACAGTGAACAGTGACAGAGTTAACATTTGGGACTAGCCCTTAGAGGAGGGGTTAGAGTGCAGGGAAAGAGACTGTTTTCCTGTTAGGACATCAGATAGGGCTTAGTATGTAGCTAGGACAGACTATTTGGTCTGAGTGCACAGCAGAGCTGCATCAGATGGGTGTTTTGTGGCACGAAAGAGCTGAATTTGAGACATGCTCCTAAGGAATGGACTGAGACACACAGTGAATGACAGAATCAGGTCTAGGAACTGACTAAAGACAGAGTGACCCAATAAGGAGAGTTTGGAAGAAGGATGCCCAGCAACAATACCCCAAGTAGCTTACAATGACTTAAAGGTAATGGGCCAAGACAATATAGAAGGGGAGCTGAAGGTCGTGTCCTGATCAGGAGTTCCCAAAGAGTCAAAGAGCTTGAAGCCTGAGTACAGCCATATTTTCAAACCCACTCCTCTACAAGGAGATTCAGAAATGGAACCGTGGGGAGACAGAATGTTTTCCATGAACTGAACTGTGGTGCTAGGTTGGGTGGTGCTGAATCGAGCAAAACCTGTTTGAAGAGGAACAAGTGAGGTGAAAGTGGAGGTGTGTTTAATGGTGTTCTGTCTTACTGAAGTTATGCACCCGCTGTCTCATGAACATAGTTGTCATCAAAAGACTATCGAGTCAATCGTCGCTGTTTTCAAAGAACTATTGGGTTCTCTTCTTGAATAAGTTGTCATCTGGTCCTGGCAAGCTGAAGCCATTGGCATCAAAAGGCCTGAAAGGGCATATTGCCCTCACGAGACAAGGCTACACACCTAACCAGGACCCCCTCTTTCTTATAACGCGTCGGGGCATGAGAAAACAGCACCTTACCCACAACTATTGCCCTGCACCACTTTACACTCGGAACAAGGTTATTCAATGAGGCTGAACGGGTCTGCGATTATTTTCTCAGCTGTATTCGTATAACAAATACGGATAATGGCTGTATAACGGATTTCACTCCTCTAACTTTTCTGGATGAGAGTTGGGCTGATTTTTAAGTGCCAGTGTGAGTGAACCCGAGAAGAGAAAAATGACCTGGTTAAAGACCGGTTCAAAGCTCTAAAATGTAGAAGACGATGTGTAGATAATAGTGATGAGCGAGCATGCTTGTAACTACTCGGTACTCGCACGAGTATCGCTGTACTCGGGCTGCTCGGCGGGGACCGAGTAATCTCGCGATACTCGTGCTGTACTCGTGGTCTTCATCCCTGCATGTTGGCGCTCTTTTGAGAGCCAGCCCTCATGCAGGGATTGGCTGGCAGACCACTGCAATGCCACAGCCCTGTTAGTTGTGGAATTGCAGTGATTGGCCGCCCTGCACAGCGTGACCGAGCATTTATACCGGCCGGCGCGCTGTGCTCTGCTCACAGCTATCCAGACAGTGAGTGCAGGGAGAGTGTCGCTGATTCAGGGAAAGCTTTGCAGCCCTTTATAGCTTTTTCAGTTGCAGGGCTGCAAACAGTGTGACCAAAAGTCCTTCTCAGGACTATTCTAGTTGTATACAGGCAGGCAGGGTATAGCCAGGTCGGAGTACAGTAGCAGAGTCCTTCTCAGGACTATTGTTGCTATATACAGGCAGGGTATAGCCAGGTCTGAATACAGGCTAGTGACCAGAAGAGTCCTTGTCAGGACTATTGTACCAGTATACAGGCAGGCAGGCAGGCAGGGTATATATAGCCATTCCTGGTGGTGACCGTATACCAGCCTTCATCATATCTGGGGCTGGTGTACACAGTCTAAAACAGTCCAGATAGTGTCTGACTTGTCTGTAATTGTCGCTCCCCAAAAAAACCTGTTAGGTTCTTATTGCGTCCGTGCTTGGTTTTTAAAACCGCACGTGTGTGCCTGTCGGTGGCAGCGTACAGGTGCACTTGTGTGCAATTTCCACAAACTTTGATATAACGCACAAGTAGTGAATACACGTCAGCACAGCATTGCAAAATGCGCAAGGGCATTGGCAAGGAACAAGGAAGTGGACGTGATGGTGGTGCAGGCAGAGGCCGAGGTCGTGGGCAAGCTCTAATTTCGCCACAACAAAGGGCCACATCTAGTCGCTCGCACGTCCTGTCCCAAATTCTTGGGGACCGCAGCAGTACACCGCTCTTGAACCAAGACCAGTGTCAACAGGTTGTTAGTTGGATAGCAGATAATGCTTCCAGTCAGATTGGCACCACCACAAACACTCTGTCTTCCACACGGTCAAGTGTCAGTAGCCGTGATACTGCACCGCACATTTCTGAACCTGATCCTCCTTCCTACCACCAGGCTGAGTACACGTCCTCCTCAGACATTAATGATCCCACACTTGGACACTCGGAAGAGCTGTTCACGTTTCCATTCACACATTCTGGCCTCTCGCCAGCTCATATTGAAGTGGGTCATGGGGAGATTGTCTGTACAGATGGCCAAATATTTGAGCAGCCACGTTCTCACGAAGTTGGCAACGTGTCTCAACAAGTGGTGGACGATGATGAGACACAATTGTCAGGAAGTCAGGAGGAGGAGCAGGGTGCGGAAGAGGAAGACGATGTGGTGGATGATCCAGTAACTGACCCAACCTGGCAGGAGGATATGCAGAGCGAGGACAGCAGTGCACAGGGGGAGGGAGGCGTAGCATCACAACAGGCAGTAAGAAGCAGGGTGGTGGCCCCAGGCAGAAGTCAGGCAACCGTTCCCCGGAACAACACGACGACACAAGGTGCCTGTACAAATGTTAGGTCTTCCCGAGTCTGGCAGTTTTTTAAGTTGGATCCAGATGATTCTAAAAAGGCCATTTGCAACACCTGCCGTGCCAGCATCAGCAGGGGTACCAAAACTAGCAGCCTGACCACCACCAGCATGATCAGGCACATGTCAGCCAAGCACCCGACTTTGTGGGAAGTACAACAGAGTCGAGGAGCAGTGCTTGCTGATGTCACTGCTACGTCTTCGCTGGTTGTGCATGCGAGCCAATCCCCTGTCCATGCTGCCTGCGAACAAGCCTCCTCCACTCCTGCACCTGCAGTTGCCTACGCAGAAAGAACACCATCATCCAGCACGTCCTTGTCCCAGCGCAGCGTTCAGTTATCCATTCAGCAAACCTTTGAACGCAGGCGCAAATACACTGCCAACACCCCACATGCCACAGTTCTAAATGCTAACATTTCGCGACTGCTTGCGCTGGAAATGTTGCCTTTTAGGCTGGTGGAGACAGAAGCATTCCGTGACCTGATGGCGGCAGCTGTCCCACGTTACTCGGTCCCCAGCCGCCACTATTTCTCCCGGTGTGCCGTCCCCGCGTTGCATAACCACGTGTCACAAAACATCACACGTGCCCTGAACAACGCTGTTTCACCCAAGGTCCACCTAACCACAGACACGTGGACAAGTGCTTGTGGGCAAGGCCGCTACATCTCGTTGACGGCACACTGGGTTAATATTGTGGAAGCTGGGACCCATTCTGAGCGAGGGACGGAACACGTCCTTCCCACACCAAGGTTTGCAGGCCCTACCTCAGTCAGTGTTTCACCCACACTCTACAGCTCCGGAATGTCATGCTCTTCAGCCTCCTCCTCCTCCTGCGCATCCTCATCCACTGTACCCTCCACACCAGTCCCAAGCTGGAAGCACTGCAGCACTGCCTCGGCGAAGCGGCAACAGGCTGTGCTGAAGCTAATCTGCATAGGTGACAAACCCCACAATGCAGAAGAGCTGTGGACAGCTCTGAAACAGCAGGCAGATCACTGGCTCACACCTCTGAACCTAAAGCCAGGAAAGGTCGTGTGTGACAATGGCCGGAACCTGGTGGCGGCTTTGAGGCGAGGCCAGCTGACACATGTTCCATGCGTGGCCCATGTGCTCAACCTCGTGGTTCAGCGGTTTCTAAAGTCATACCCAGAGCTGTCTGATCTGCTGGTAAAAGTTCGCCGCCTGTCTGCACATTTTCGAAAGTCACCTACTGCTTCAGCCGGCCTTGCCGGCTTTCAGCGCAGTTTGCATCTTCCGGCTCACAGACTGGTGTGTGATGTCCCCACGCGTTGGAATTCAACTCTGCACATGTTGGTCAGGATATGTGAGCAGAAGAGGGCAGTTGTTGAGTACCTGCATCACCTAAGCCGTCGGGAAATGGTTCAAATTCCACACATAACACCTGAGGAGTGGAGATGGATGTCAGACCTATGTACCATCCTCCAAAACTTTGAGGACTCCACCAAGATGGTGAGTGGTGATGACGCCATTATTAGCATCACCATACCGCTACTCTGCCTTCTAAAACAGTCTCTGCTGAAAAACAAACATGATGCATTGCAGGCGGAGCGCGATGAGTTGCAGCAAGAAACAGTAGTGGGTGTGGGTGATAACACACAGCCCAGCCTCATCTCATCACAACGTGCAGTGGAGGACTATGACGAGGAGGAGGATGAAGACATGGAGCAACTCTCCGGCCAAATTGAGGATATGACATGCACACCAGTCATATCCTCGGTTCAGCGTGGCTGGCCAGAGGACAGGGTAGATGAGGAGGAGGAGGAGGAGGAGGAGGAGGAGGACAGCATGTTCAGTCATCTTGTTGGTCAGGCTACTGAAGTCCTGGCTGTTAAGAGTCTGGCGCACATGGCTGACTTTATGGTAAGCTGCCTGTCTCGTGACCCTCGCGTTAAGAACATCTTGGCCGACAATCATTACTGGTTGGTAACACTGTTAGACCCACGCTACAAGGAGAACTTTTTGTCTCTTATTCCCGTGGAGGAGAGGTCAACCAAAATGCAGCAGTTCCGGAAGGCCATAGTCACGGAAGTAGGCAAACATTCCCCTCACAAAACGCTAGCGGCATAGGTCAGGAATCATTGGACAACCGAGGCGTACAGCCGAGAGAGGCACAAGTCCAATCCGCCAGAGGTAGGGGAACAGTCTTTAAGATGTGGGACAGTTTTCTCAGCCCCTCAAGTACCACAGCCCCTGAGGTGCGGGGTAGTGCCACAAGAAATCCTAAGTTTGCCCAGATGCTGAAGGAGTACCTTGCAGATCGAACAACTGTACTCCGACATTCCTCTGTGCCTTACAATTATTGGGTATCCAAGCTGGACACGTGGCATGAATTGGCTCTCTACGCCTTGGAAGTCCTGGCCTGCCCTGCCGCTAGCGTTTTGTCAGAGCGTGTTTTTAGTGCCGCAGGTGGAATCATTACAGATAAACGCACCCGCCTGTCAACTGAAAATGCTGACAGGCTGACTCTGATCAAGATGAACAAGGGTTGGATTGGGCCAGACTTCACCACACCACCAGCAAATGAGAGCGGAATTTAAAGTTTGCCATGTACCTCCACTCACCCATGGGTACACACTTCTGGACTTTGGATAATCGCTGGACTGCTCCTCCTTCTCCTCATGCGCCACCATGATGACCGTTACAAATTGCAATACTTAGGCCTTTGTTTCAGGTATACCCCCAGTGGTAAATTTTTTCACCCATTCTTTGCAGAATGGACATTACAACGACAGGAGACCCGCTCCTTTGCAATGGGAACAATGTTTTGAGGCCCTCATGCACGTCTCTACCCAGGGACAACGTGGAGCCTCCCAATTTTTGGCTGCCCTGCCAAAGGGCTATACTACAATAGACCCACTTCCTTCCAATGGGCACTTCAGGTTTACAGGCCCTCATGCACGTCTCTACCCAGGGACAACGTGGAGCCTCCCAATTTTTGGCTGCCCTGCCTAAGGGCTATACTATAATACACCCACTTCCTGACAATGGACACTTAATGTTTTGAGGCCCTCATGCACGTCTCTATCCAGGGACAACGTGGAGCCTCCCAATTTTTGGCTGCCCTGCCAAAGGGCTATACTACAATAGACCCACTTCCTTCCAATGGGCACTTCAGGTTTACAGGCCCTCATGCACGTCTCTACCCAGGGACAACGTGGAGCCTCCCAATTTTTGGCTGCCCTGCCTAAGGGCTATACTATAATACACCCACTTCCTGACAATGGACACTTAATGTTTTGAGGCCCTCATGCACGTCTCTACCCAGGGACAACGTGGAGCCTCCCAATTTTTGGCTGCCCTGCCTAAGGGCTATACTATAATACACCCACTTCCTGACAATGGACACTTAATGTTTTGAGGCCCTCATGCACGTCTCTACCCAGGGACAACGTGGAGCCTCCCAATTTTTGGCTGCCCTGCCTAAGGGCTATACTACAATAGACCCACTTCCTTACAATGGGCACTTCAGGTTTACAGGCCCTCATGCACGTCTGTATGCAGGGGCATTGGTGAACCTCACAATTTTGGATTGCCCTGGCAAAGGAAAATACTACAAAGACTCACTTCCTCAAAATGGGCACATTAGACTCAAGAGGCCTTCATGTACGTCTCTTCTCAGGGACATCGGAGTGCCACACAATGTTTTCACGTAAAATCTTTCATGTATTAATCTCAAAAAGTAACATACACCAGCTCTATCTCACTATTGGGTATGTGCCCTTAACATTTCCGCCATGAAAAATCATTTTGGGGTCATTTTGGAAGGTTTTCTGGTGAGTCCGTAAAAATGGCGTAAAACGCGGACAAAATTGTTCACAGCTGTGACTTTTCAGTGATAAATGCTTCAAGGGGTCTTCCCCATGCTGTTGCCATGTCATTTGAGCACTCTTCTGAGACTTTTGTGACATTTTTAGGGTTTCTCCATGCTGCCGGGGGGTCATTTCACAAAAATACTCGGGTCTCCCATAGGATAACATTGGGCTCGTTGCTCGGGCCGAGTACACGAGTATCTTGGGAGGCTCGGCCCGAGCTTCGAGCACCCGAGCTTTTTAGTACTCGCTCATCACTAGTAGATAACACTGTGTTCCTGAGCTCTCCATATGTATTGCTTAATGTTGTCCAGATACATTTATCACTACCTTCTGGGTTTCTTCTCTTTCGAATGTCTATCTGGGAAGCAGAAATTGGGATTAGTTGCTGTGTGCTGCAAAAATTATGATAGAGGAAGACACATAAACAATGTTTAACTTAATGAATGCCTTTATTGTTGAAAGGAGACCAACAGAATTCTGCAAATCAGAAGTGATGATGACTGTTCTATACTTTTGTTTTATTCCATATTTTAACTCCTTGCTGCCCTTTGTCTATACATTTATGTAAATAGCAACAAATGAAAAAGTACATTGAACATTCCTCCATGTTATAATGTCCATCCACATTTAACTGCATCACAATCTTTCTTATTAAAACACATGAATAAAAATAATTTCTATGCATTACCTCTTCTGGTTAATGGCATTAAGTTTACTACTACTACTACTACTACTACTACTACTACTACTACTACTACTACTACTACTACTACTACTACTAATAATAATAATAATATTATTATTATTATTATTATTATTATTATTATATAGTCACTATTGAAATTCATCATATCAATCAATTTTCACATAATTTAAAATTTTCATTTTTTTTTTGTAAACACCAAATCTTTATTGATACAATTCTTACAGCCTTTTAACTGCCATATTAATTTCCTTCTATTTAACTATTTAATGGACATTTTATGAACTTATTTTTTTTCTTTCCTTTTTAAAATAACATCAATGTACTTCACTTTTAAATACATTTTAAAGAACTTATTATCTAAAAAAGACAGAATTCAGTTTATTTGATTTTAATCAATTTAATCATTTTATGTATTTCATATGAAAAAAAAAATATGGTTCCATATGTAGAGGTGAGCGATCCTGATTGGCAAAGATCGGCAAATGTTAAAATCGTACGATCTTCGGCTAGATTGGATTTGGATCGGACACGGATTGGTAAATGTTCGGATGGCAAAAAACATCCTCTCCTTGCCCATCACTGCCATGTCAAGTATTGGTATGACTGTGATTGGCCACTGTCAATAAAAAAGGAAGCAAAAGAGTTAAAGCAGTACAGACTTAATGAGTCTCCCTACTACTTCTGGGGCCAATAATTATCCCTCATCCATATTCACTGCTTTCTCCGCCCATCAGCATCTCTGATTAGCTGCAATAAGACCTTGCCCCCAGATAGCATCTGTGATTGGTTGGAATCACGTATAAAATAAATAAACAAACAAACAATTGGTGAAGGGTCCCCATCTATTGATATCAACAAAGATAAAGCCACGGCTACAGGCTGCAGCCACCAGACATGTCCTTATCTTAAAAACCAAAAATTTGAGTTTGCGCAAAAACTATGTAAATCATAAACAGAGAGTCTGTATATATTAAATGCCTTTATTATTTCATATTACAAAACCATACTATTAGAGAATAAAGTGCTGGTACCCACAGATTTAAAAATTCCCTACCCCATAAAAACATCCATAAGACAAAACTGGTGCAGTGTGGTACAGTAGTTATACATGCTACAAAAGAGTATTGCATATTTTAGACCTCTGGGTGCATATATAATCACACATATATCAACTCTGCTATTCAAAATCACCCCATCAATAGTATAAAGTGCAATTTCTCTGTCCTGTGCCGATAGGTTGGTTAAATCTTCCCCATCCCTATTTTTGGCAAAGTACTTCTTGTACAGAAGTTTCCGACTGAATAGCTGAGCATCCTTAATGGCCGTAAACTGATCATATTTAGCCACAGGTGAAAAAGACAGTCCCAACTGCAAAACCTCAAGTTGTGTCTGAGTAAGTGTCTTATCAGAGAGGTTAATTACCTTAAGGTTGTCTTTCGGACCATAATCCTTAGTACCACCGGTTGGATAATTTGCTCTCTTTCTGGCGGAATTGCGGGTCACTACTCCACCCATCACAGGTCTGTCGGAGCTATCACCAGATTGCATATGATCTGAATTTGGGTGAGGGCTTCTTGAAGGATCGTCAGAGGAAAAAAAGCCATTTCTATATTGAGATCTAGATCTAGATCTTGAGCCAAAACGTCTCACATGATGCCATCGAAACACATTATTAGTCTCATGGTCGGTGATATCCCGCTGGAACTTTTTAAGTTTAAATTGTTTGTCAGTCTCCCATTGCGCACTTTCCTTTTGTATTTCCCTCTCAAGGGCATCAATAGTCTCCTTTTTGGTTTTAATTTCAGCATTCATTTGCTCAATTTCAGTTTCAAGGGACTCTATTTTCTTCTTATCAAGGCCTATGAGGAGTTCGAGCATAGTACGAGAACATAAACTACAAGATTCCTCCCACCTCTTTTTAAATATTTCATCAGATACCTCAAAAGAAGGAAAAACCTGGACCCTCAGGCCCCTAGGAGTAATTCCTCGGGAGAGATATTGTTCAAGGGAGGCCTTGTTCCACCAAGTCCTCATCCGCCTCTTCAAGAAATCCTTAAATTTATTTTGTAACTCACGATTTGATGATGAAGATTGAGCAAAGCTCTGATTGGAGCTGTCACCAAATATCTCACCGATCTGTGAGGCCCAGCAACCATCACGACTTTTATAGTCCATTATAGGGTCTAAATCCGGAACAGAAAAAATAATATTAAGCCAAAACAGGAAATAGAACTCCATATCCAGTAACCATAAGTTATGGCAACCTCACCATATTAAAGCTAAAAACCAAAAATTTGAGTTTGCGCAAAAACTATATAAATCATAAACAGAGTCTTCCGGGACGCCGGCTGCGGTGGATGACGCAGCTTCTGCCCTGCGACGCGCGCCATGAAGGACATCAGGTGGGCTTTGTACTATATAAGAGTGACCATCTGACTGCCCCAGCACCTCCTGACGAAGCGGAAGCGAAACGCGTCGAGTGCTGGGCAGTGTGGTCTGATTTCTGGGGCTCTCCAATCCTTGCTATTCTCATCACCCAATAATATATAGGTGGCCGTTTACATCTATTGGTCCTGGTTTTTCTTCATAAATTTGCCTTGAGAGGTATATATATATACATATTATCTGATTAGGACAGGTGATAATGCTGCTATTATTTGACTTGTGTCCTTAACTATGCCGGGTCAGCTATCCTATCTTTTCCGCACTTTGCACTTTATACTATTGATGGGGTGATTTTGAATAGCAGAGTTGATATATGTGTGATTATATATGCACCCAGAGGTCTAAAATGTGCAATACTCTTTTGTAGCATGTATAACTACTGTACCACACTGCACCAGTTTTGTCTTATGGATGTTTTTATGGGGTAGGGAATTTTTAAATCTGTGGGTACCAGCACTTTATTCTCTAATAGTATGGTTTTGTAATATGAAATAATAAAGGCATTTAATATATACAGACTCTCTGTTTATGATTTACATAGTTTTTGCGCAAACTCAAATTTTTGGTTCTTAGCTTTAATATGGTGAGGTTGCCATAACTTATGGTTACTGGATATGGAGTTCTATTTCCTGTTTTGGCTTAACATGTCCTTATCTTGGCTGTGTGTCAAAATAGGAGGCACCTCATGCAGCTTATTTTTTTTTACAATTAATTAAATAATTAAACAAAACTGTTTGCGGCCACCCTAATTTTGATACCCAGCCATGATAAAGCCTGACAGCTGGGGGCTGGTATTTTCAGGCTGGGGAGAGCCATGGTTATTGAGCAACCCAGCCTAAAAATAGCAGCCTTCAGCAGCCCAGGATTGCTGCATCCATTAGATGCAACAATCCCAGCACTTTACCTGTCTCTTGCTGATTGCTCTTCTGCGGTGGCAATCGGGATAATAAGGGGTTAAGGTCAGTTCACAGCTTCCACTAAGCCCTAGTCTCACTGAGAACACAGTCCTGCATCTCCTGGCAGAAAACTGTGTTTTTTTGCCAAGATGCAGATTTGGTGCTAAAATTTTTACACCATATTACTGCACCCAATCTACACAAATCTACAAATTTCAGCACCAAATCTCTATATTTTGGCCAAAACAAATGGACAAAAACGGTTTTGACGCCGTTTCGGTGCAATTATCTTCCAGGAAGTGCAAATTTGGTGCTGAAACATCTGCATCAGATTTAGTGCTGAAATTTTTACACCATATTCCTGCATCCAATCTACACCTCCTGGCAAAAAAAAATGCAGCACTACAAGTCTCATAGACCCTTACCCATCACTAATACAGGGCCTGATGACTGCGGAATGGAGGTTATCCTTTACCTGTCTTGGACTGGAGCCCTGCCAACGTGCTCTGTTCCTATGCTCTGAGGGTCCAGTCTGGAACTCCACAAACACCCACTTTTTTCTGACTAAGGTATCTGTCGGGCTTGCACACTTCTCCTACTCGCTATAATACCTACAAATACAGCTTTCTGACTACTACTCTCTACTGATTCAGCACAGTCAGGCTGTATCTTGCAACTCACTCTTCCTCCTCTGGGCAACCCACAGAACAGACCTCCTGTCACTAGGCAGAACCTATTCTCTTTACCAGGGAGCAGTAGCTAAACCGGCCACTAGATGGCCACACTTACGCTTTATAAACTAAACTAACATTGCACACATTAAAGGGAACCTGTCATGTAGAATATGCAGTCTGACCTATCAGCAGACGCATGTGTGCCCTAATTACACCTCTCTACCCATCCCCATGTTATAAAATTGTGTAATATGAAAGTAATAAAAACGTTTTATTACTTCCATATTTCCTATGTAAATGAGCAGGGTCTCTAACCCCATGGGATTCTCATCGCCCTGTGGGAGTCTATATGCTTTCCATGGTATCACTCCCCTGTGGGTGTGATACCATGGATTTACATCAGCGATGTGACCGTCGCTACTGCAGATTCTCGCACGTGCGCGCGCTTACCATTCTCGCTGCCTCATCCTGGCGCTTGCTTCTCGGCTTCTGACGCGCACTGGGCATGACCGGAACCGCAGGCGTCTTCTGAGCATGCGCAGTGCAAGTCAGAAGCCGACATCAACATATTTAAATAATAAAATTCAAATGATATATAATATTACGTTATTAGTGTAAGGCTATGTGCACAGAGTGTGTTTTTATCTCATTTGTTTATGCATTTTTGAGTGCAGTTTTGTCACAAAATTAACAAACAAAGTCTCAAACTAACCATGTCAAAATTAATCAAACAGTGGGGGGAGAGTAAATCTGGAACAGCATGTTGCCGCCCTGCTGGGCGGGTACAGTGCGTGAGTCCCCGCCCCCTTCCCTGCACCCTCCCACACATTCCCTCGCACCCCGTACTCTCCCCGCCCACGGAGTCACCGCCAGCACCGGACCCCCTTCTCAGGATAGCATGAGTGCCCGTGCAGTCTGTGTCCCGCTCCAGCCCTGCGGCTGCCTTCATTGCAGTGTGTGTCTGCCTGCATGCAGCTTCTCACTCTGCAGTGCTGGCAGCCGCGGGGATGACGAACACTGCCGCCAGGAGGCAGATGAGATCATTACCTGCTGTGACGATATCCTCTTCACTCCTGTCAGCGCTTTCACTGCCGTCTATGTCCGCTGCGTTCTCACGTCACTAGCGGTGACGTCACGGGCGATACTGCTGAGAAAGCAGCGGGCATAGAAGTCAGTGACATCGCTGACAGGAGTGAAAAGGAGATCGTCACAGCAGGTAATGATCTCATCTAACCTCCTGGCAGCAGCACTCGTCATCCCCTGCAGAGACCTGGGCTAGTGATGTTAGCTCAGGTCACTGCACTGGTCTCCCAGACAATGGGGAACATTCTGTTCTTCATTGACTGGGACAGTGACTATGGTATGGATTGTCATGTGTTCCCCTTATTGGATTACGCCAGACCTGGATTTGATTGTTCTTTTCAATAAATTGGTGAAAGAGGGAATGTTTTGGGGAGTGTTTTTTCAAATAAAACTTTTTTTGTTGTCTATTTTTTTTATTACTGACTGGGTTGGTGATGTCGGGTATCTGAAAGACGCGTGACATCACTAACCCCAGAGCTTGATGTCAGGTGACATTACACATCTGGCATCAACCCCATATATTACCCTGTTTGCCACCGCACCAGGGCACGGGATGAGTTGGGGAAAAGCGCCAGCATTGGCACATCTAATGGATGCGCCACTTCTGGGGCGGCTGCGGCATGCTATTTTTAGGCTAGGCATCTCCAATCACAGTGGACCTCCCTAGCATGAGAATACCAGACCACAGCTGTCCGCTTTACCTCGGCTGGTGATCCAATTTGGGGGGGAACCCATGTTTTTTGTTTTAAATTATTTATTTAATTTAAAATAACAGCGTGGGGTGCCCTCTGTTTTGCATTACCAGCCAAGGTGAAGCTGCCAGGTGTGGTCTGCAGCCTCTGCTTTACCCTAGCTGGCTACAAACAATAGTGGGGACCTCACGTCGTTTGTTTTTATTTTTTAATTTCTTATTTATTTTTTTGGCTAAATACAAGGCTAAGCACCTTAGTGTCACATGAAAGTCACTAAAGGGTGCCAGCTTAGAATATGCAGGGGGGTAGGACATTATATATGTCTTTCTCATCTATCTATCTATCTATCCCTCTATTCATTCATTCATCCCTCTGTCTCCGTCTCTATATCTATCTATTCATCTCTAGATCTACTCATCTATTTATCTTTCTTGCTGCTTCCATTTTTTGCGGTCCGCAAAAAAAATGGAAGGCACACGGATGACACACGGATGCATCTGGGAAAAAATTGACTGTTTTTTGCGGACTGCAAAAACGGAACGGTCATGTGAATGTAGCTCACATGTGTTCCCTATGGGAGTAGGGATCAGTACAGAACGATGGTGAGGGGGGGGGTCGGTACAGAGCGCCGTGTGTGTGTTTATGTGTGTGGGTGGGGGAGGGTTGCAGAGCCTGATGTGATGTGGGGCGCAGAGCCCGATGTGTGTGTGTGTGTGTGTGTGTGTGTGTGTGTGTGTGGAGGGTTACAGAGCCTGATATGGTGTATGGTGTGGGGCGCAGAGCCCTGTGTGTGTGTGTGTGTGTGTGTGTGGCGCAGAGCCCGATGTGGGGCTGTTATTTCCATTGCTAGAGTGATAACAGGTCAGGTGCTGGGGCAGAATACTGACAGGGAATGTGTGTGCAGGGGGCGGGCAAAGGGCGGGGCTGGCAGGGGGAGGGGCTGGACACTGAGGACGGGTGGTGCCAGCTGTGACTGGGACAATTGGAGAGAAGCTCTGCGTCACCGATATATAGGTGCTCAGGGGGAAAAAATCAGAGAAATATAAAGAATACCCCGGCACACTATTACTCCCAAAAGAAAAAAAATCAGGCGACTGTTCATATGCAAATTTCTTTTTTATTGATCAAATTGTGCTGTAAATTATGAGATATGATTCGTCCAAATAAGTCGACGTTTCGGCTGTAGGCCTTCGTCAGACTGGACTTTATCACTGTTGGTATGACAGTATGCAATCACATCAAGGCGTGAGCCAAAGAATAAATGGCAGAGGACAATACGTCAATTGTGACATGTACTGTTATAGAGTTTATATGATCATGCTGATAGTAAATGTTAACCAAGGACTATTATGTAGATGTTGGAAATGCATGTGTCACATGCTATGTCAATGAAGATATCACCCCAGGGGGTTAATAGCAGGTTCCTGGACCTAGTGTTAAATGTACAAAGGATCACCTTCACATGCCTCACATATCACAGCCGGACTGTTGTGGGATCCATATTCTGCAGGTCAGTGGGAGGGGGTGTGACCGGAGATTGCTGGGGTGCAGTCCAGTGTATGGTATGTAATATAGGTGAGCTCTATGTTCAGGCCGATTATATGTAATATCACCGGTAGGAACGGAAACGCCAGAGGCCATCACCTGATCATATATCAGTAGCGGTAAATTAGTGATGCTAACCAGTAAGAGCACCACAGTGCAGGATCCTCCACTCACAGACCGCACGTCCAGCACCAGTGTGGTAACGGCCTCTGGCGATTCCGGTCCTACCGGTGATATTATACATAAACGGCCTGATATCTCTTACTGGTTAGCATCACTAATTTACATGCATCACATGCATTTCCAACCTCTACATAATAGTCCTTGGTTAACATTTGCTATCAGCATGATCATATAAACTCTATAACAGTACATGTCACAATTGACGTATTGTCCTCTGCCATTTATTCTTTGGCTCACGCCTTGATGTGATTGTATACTGTCATACCAACAGTGATAAAGTCCAGTCTGACGAAGGCCTACAGCCGAAACGTCGACTTATTTGGACGAGTCATATCTCATAATTTACAGCACAATTTGATCAATAAAAAAGAAATTTGCATATGAACAGTCGCATGATTTTTTTCTTTTTAGCTGTGACTGGGAGGTTTGGCACAGGAAGTTATCATGTTTGCTGGAGCTGAATGTAAACAAGGAGCTGCAGAGAATAAAGGGATAATTCAAGAGGAACAAAAGTTAGAAAACAAAAAATAACAATGTAGGGGTGTTTTATATGACAATACAGCACAGATAAACTCAACATTTTTTGGTAAGCTAATGTCGGAAAACTCCTTTAAGGATCTGAGCCGACCGTAACCTTTTGTTGGCATGCAACCTACACATTGATTTTATGCATCTATCATTAATGCTGCTATGACTGCATTTTAGCACTTTACATAGGGAGGCTGTTGCTGTTTACATGGCCTTTAATATGGAAACTACTCCTAGCGTTTTGGATAATTAGCCTTCCTTTTGTTACCCATTGTTTGCATTTGCACTTTACCATCATTGCTGCTATTCTGACACTTTATACTGGGTAATTGCAATTATTTTGTATGCAAATAGCACTTTGTTGATACATGCATTGATGTGTAGGCAAAAGCAAAAAAAGTTATACTCTCCTTATATACAGCCATCCTAATTTGCCTCATTAGAATTTTTTTCTATACCTTTTGGTATCCCCTATTCACATTTTTTATTCACATATGTTTTTTAGATATGTATGTCTTCATCTGTTGTTTTTTGTCACCATATATATCTAAAAATATAAAATATAAAAAATACTATCAAGAAATAAAAGAATTGTTTGTCACAAAACTGTATGCAAATCCTCATGCCAGCGAAGTTAATGAAAATTCTGACTTTTTGTGCACAGATGCAGAATCAAGTCATTACCAAAAGTGCATCAAATAAGTGGGAAAATGCGTTCAAAAATGCAGCAAAAATCAGGGAAGATTGTTATTGTGGTCAAGACATTTGCAGAGGACAAGCAGTAGAAACAGCATAGCATTTACGCTACATATTCATACAACTTATTGTGTTTTTCATAGGTATAATGGAGAAAAAAAATGAATCACATTATCTTGTATGCTATTTACCAATCACCATAAATCATCTGTTCACTGTGTTGGTCAGCTTGTTACAGGGACACCAAATATGTCCAAGTTATTTGCTGCTTTCTGATGTTTAACATTATTTTTCTTTTGCAGTAAAAATGACATCTTTGTAATTGTTTGTCATTATTTTATAGTAATTTTATAGGAAGAAAAACATTTGACTTATTTTTTCTTTAGGATACAGAAACATAGAAATCCTCTGCTATGTACAAATGCATCTCTATGTGTCAGTATAATCTGTCTATCGGTTCACAGCCTGCACTCTGTCATTGTAGGCTTTGACTCTATGCTTTATCTGCTGCCTGCAATGATACAGGTTGTGGGTTTGATTCGCAGGGAGATCATATCACAAGAAAATAACAGAATTGTTGTTTATGTAATTGTGAATGTTAGGTTGACCAATAGGTCACAACTGTTGCCAGCGATGACCAAATGCGGAGGGAGTACCGGCAACCCCCCCTGCTTCCCCCAGCCTCAATGAGATACAAACGGACGCTGGTATCTACACATAAAAGCTGGAGTGTGCGCTCCGAAAAGAATACTGATTTATTGTTTACATACAGGGTTATACCAAACTAATTTTGGGCGTAACTATGTGATATGCATATTCATTAGTTTAGATTCGTCATAAGCGTGGATTACATTTTCCCAGCAAACAACATAACATAAGTTTTATTCTAAAAGCAAAAAGCAGTTTCTTCCCAGCAAAGTGTTATCTCTCCTTTAAGTCATAACATTCCGAGTCCTTGAATCTTCTCTCAGTCTGTTACGTAAACAAGTCTGTTCGTGCACTTTGCAAAGAAGAATGAATTTCTATGATTTTTCTAGCCATTAAAGTTAACTCTCTCCTCCCATGAATGTAAGCGTATGGAGAGCAGAGATGCCGTCCGCATCACCCCAAGGAGAAGGAGCTATGCTCTGCTGAAGAGGCCAGAGAAAAAAAAAAGCTTGGAGAGATTATTATTATTATTTATTTTTATAGCGCCATTTATTCCATGGCACTTTACAGTGAAAGAGGGTATACGTACAACAATCATTAACAGTACATAACAGACTGGTATAGGAGGAGAGAGGACCCTGCCCGTGAGGGCTCACAGTCTATAGGGAATGGGTGATGGTACAATAGGTAAGGACAGAGCTGGTTGCGCAGTGGTGTACTGGACTGAGGGTTATTGTAGGTTGTAGGCTTGTTGGAAGAGGTGGGTCTTGAGTTTCCTCTTGAAGCTTTCCACGGTAAGGGAGAGTCTGATATGCTGTGGTAGAGCGTTCCAGAGTATGGGGGAGGCACAGGAGAAATCTTGTACGCGATTGTGGGAAGAGGAGATAAGAGAGGAGTAGAGAAGGAGATCTTGTGAGGATCTGAGGTTGCGTGCGGGTAGGTAGATTGATAGTAGATAGGGATGAAGCACTGACCTGCCGAGATAGAGAGAAAGTCTCGCTAAATTCGGGATAGTTGGGAGCTTCCGGTAAATAAATTAAGAAACATATAATATATATTTGTGCATAGTGTGTAAAAACTAGTGGTCAGAAAAACAGCAAATCAATATACAATAAATTCAATTACATAACGGCAGGGGCACTTCCCGACAAAATAACTTTTTTGCACTATCAAAAGTAGGCAAAAGGAAAATCCAACCAATCATAAAGAAGTACAGTAATTGGAGGTGACCTGTGTGAGGTAGCACGGTCGGCTGCGCAGCAGAAGACACGGGATCCAGGCATATAGGTTCAGAGCACACGGTTTTAATCTTCAAACAAAAGTCCATAACACAATACATGTGCCTCTCCAGCAGAAAACTCAGGGAGTTCTGTTCACTCCCTCACACCCGGCACACCTGCCCTTGTTCCTGATTCTATTTAACCCTTCCTTCAGTCTGTAGGGAAACAGCATTAACCCTATAGTGGATTTACTTTCTATCATGGAGTGAGCACAACCTGGGCGAGACATACCGGCCGTCATAGATAACCCCGGTCACAGTCTCACATACCCCCCCCCTCAGTTCAAGCGTGCGGGGTTGAACTCCAGCCATCAAACACGGGCCGCGGGACAAGGCATCGGCGTTGCCCTGCAACCTACCGGCCCGGTGTTCAACCGTAAACCGGAAGTTCTGCAGAGAAAGGGGTAACCCGGGCATTCCGTTCCTTGGCGGACCTCATCCAGACCAGTGGAGAGTGATCCGTCACCAAGCGAAACTGCCGTCCCAGCAGGTAATAGCGTAGGGACTCCAAGGCCCACTTGATCGCCAGGCACTCCTTCTCCACTACGCTATAATTCCGCTCGGGAGGGGTGAGCTTCCTACTCAAGAAGGTGACGGGGTGTTCCTCCCCCTGAACCACCTGAGACAGTACTGCCCCCAGGCCGACCTCCGAGGCGTCAGTCTGTACAATGAACTCCTTCCGGAAATCAGGGTTGACCAGAACGGGCTGTCCGCACAGGACCTCCTCCAAGGCCCGGAAGGAGTCCTCGGCCTGCGGAGTCCAGCGCACCATGACGGACTTCTTGCCTTTGAGAAGGTCCGTCAAGGGGGCTGATAGTCCCGCAAAATCCTTTACAAACCTCCTGTAGTACCCCACGATACCCAGGAAGGCCTTAACCTGCTTCGTGGTCAGGGGTCTAGGCCACTTCTGGATCGCCTCAACCTTGTTAATTTGGGGCTTAATCAGTCCTTGGCCTATCACGTAGCCCAAGTAGCGGGCTTCCGTGAGTCCCAATGCACATTTCTTGGGATTGGCTGTCAGTCCGGCTGTTCGAAGCGCGTCCACCACCGCTTGTACCTGTTCCAAGTGGGTCTGCCACTCGGAGCTGTAAATAATGATGTCATCAAGGTACGCTGATGCATACGCCTGGTGGGGTTCCAGCACTAAGTCCATCAACCTCTGGAACGTGGCTGGAGCGCCATGTAACCCAAAAGGCAAGACAACATAGTGGAAGAGACCCTCCGGCGTAACGAAAGCGGTTTTCTCCTTGGCGGACTCCGTCAGTGGCACCTGCCAGTACCCCTTGGTCAGGTTGAGCGTGGTAAAATACCGCGCCTGTCCCAGCCTATCAATCAGCTCATCCACTCTGGGCATGGGGTAGAAATCGAACTTGGATATTTCGTTCAATCTCCTAAAGTCATTGCAGAACCTTAAGGAGCCATCGGGTTTTGGTATTAGGACAATCGGACTAGCCCATTCACTCCGGGATTTTTCGATGACCCCCAGGCGTAACATTGTCTTTACTTCCTCCGATATGGCTTGTCGTCGAGCCTCCGGTACCCGGTATGACTTCAGGCGTACCTTCAGGTGGGGCTCGGTGACAATATCATGTCGTATCAGACTGGTCCTACCGGGCAGCTCGGAGAAGACATCGGGGTTCTGCTGAACCAACCGTCTGGCCTCTCGCCTCTGAGTCTTGGTGAGGGCTTCTCCAATCCTTACTTCCAGTTCGTCCTCTCCGGAGGTCGCTGGAGCCGGAGGTGAACGACCCGAAGAGGAGGGAGATGGGGAAAAAGCAGCCATCAGGCTTTCCCGTTCCTGCCAGGGTTTTAATAGGTTGACATGGTATATTTGTTCAGGTTTCCGCCTACCGGGCTGCAATACTTTATAGTTAACCACCCCGACTCTTTCCTTTATCTCGTAGGGGCCTTGCCACTGAGCCAGGAATTTACTCTCCGCCGTGGGGATTAATACCAACACCCGATCCCCGGGTTTAAAGGTCCGCACGGTGGCTTGTCTATTGTAGCGGCCGCTTTGCGCGGCCTGAGCCTCCTGTAAATGCTCCTTCACAATTGGCATGACCGCGCTTATGCGGTTCTGCATACCCAAAATGTGTTCAATCACACTTTTATGGGGGGTGGGCTCTTGCTCCCATGTTTCCTTTGCCAGGTCCAACAATCCCCGGGGATGTCGCCCGTATAACAACTCAAAAGGCGAAAACCCCGTGGATGCCTGTGGCACCTCACGGATGGCAAACATCAAATAGGGAAGCATCATATCCCAGTCTTTCCCGTCTTTTGAAATCACCCTTTTTAGCATGGTTTTCAGGGTTTTATTGAAACGCTCCACTAAACCGTCCGTTTGAGGATGGTACACAGACGTACGCAACTGCTTGATCTGGAGTAGCCGGCATAGCTCTTTGGTCACTTTAGACATGAATGGGGTCCCCTGATCCGTAAGGATCTCCTTGGGCAACCCCACCCGGCAGAACACAGCAAACAACTCCCGAGCTATAAGCTTTGCTGCAGTATGTCTGAGAGGTATCGCCTCGGGATACCGGGTGGCATAGTCAACGATCACTAGGATGTGTTGGTGCCCTCGAGCGGACTTTACGAGGGGCCCCACCAGATCCATCCCTATCCGTTCAAAAGGGACTTCTATAATGGGTAACAGTACCAACGGACTGCGAAAATGGGTCAGGGGTGCGGTAAGCTGACACTCCGGGCAGGTTTCGCAGAACCGTTTTACCTCCCCAAAGACTCCGGGCCAATAGAACCTTTGCAATATTCGCTCCTGCGTTTTCTTGACCCCCAGGTGGCCACTCATCAGGTGTTTATGAGCCAAGTCGAGGACCCGCCGACGATGCGGCTGGGGCACCACCAACTGCTCTACCCCCACGCCCCGTATTTCATCTACCCGGTAGAGTAAATCCTGCTTAAGAGCGAAATGGGGGTACCTTACCTGGGCACCGGGCAGCTGTGCCACCCCGTCAATTACTGTCACCCGACTCCGGGCATGTATTAATGTAGGGTCCTGGAGTTGGGCAGTCCCAAACGTATCCGGGGACGCCTCCAACTCCGGGATGGGTTCGACCGTCTCAGCCTCTCCTGCCAATACCTCTAGGGGCGACCTATCGGGTTCACATTCTGTCCCTATCATGGGGACCCCTACGGCAGGTGTCCCGGATTCAGGATTGTAGGGCTCAGGTCCCGGACTGACCAATATCTGAGGAGACTTAGGGGGTCCCTTCCATAAAGTCCAAAAATAGGGCAGATCCCTTCCTAGGATCACGTCATAAGGAAGAGTGTTAAGAAGTCCCACCTCATGTTGCACCTGACCGCAAGGTGCTGTGATGGTGACAATCCCCGTGGGATAGTCTCGGCGGTCCCCATGTATGCAAACCACCCCCATGGTACGTCCTGTGGCCTTTACTTTAGCCCTCAAGGTGGATCGCACAAGGGTCACTAAGCTTCCGGAATCCAACAATCCTGTAACCGGACATCCATTCACCTGTATTTGGCACAAGTGGGGCTCCGTCTCTGGGGAGACCAGGTCAGCGGTACACACCACCTGAGCATACATTGAACCCCGCCGGGTAACCCCACAATCCATGGGCTCCGTGGTGAGTGGACACTGGGCTTCCATATGTCCCACCCGCTGGCACCGCCAACATCTAATGGGGACGGAAACACCCTTGACGGGTTGTCGTTTAGGGTACAGAACCTTCCGGACCTCAGGATTGGCGGCCGCGGCCTCAGGCGGGACGGTAGCGGACTCCTGCACCGTTGTCGGCGGTGGGTCCTTGGCCCTAGGCTTGGAGGGGCCGGACCGACGGGCGGTACGCAAAGTCTCAGTGTCCCGTATCAAGTCCTGCGTAGCCACATGCCGCTCTACCAGGGACACTAACTGGTCCAGGGTACTCGGGTCACCCTGTCCTACCCACCGTTGAACGGTGGCGGGTAAAGTGCGCACAAAACGATCCACTACTACCCTTTCCACCATCTGCGCCGGGCTCAGAGTGTCAGGCTGCAACCATTTTTTTACAAGATGCAACAAGTCATAGGCCTGGGAGCGTACGGGTTTGGCTTCCTCATAGAACCACTGATTTACCCGCTGAGCCCGTACATAGGTATTCACCCCCAACCGTGCCAGTATTTCGGCTTTTAGGGTCACATAGTCAATGGCGTCCTCGGTACAGAGGTCCAGGTACGCTTTTTGGGGTTCCCCCGTCAGATAGGGTGACAATACCTCAGCCCACTGGGGGGTCGGCAGCTTTTCCCGCTCGGCCACCCGCTCAAACACCGCCAGGAACGCTTCCACATCGTCCCCCGGGGTCATCTTTTGCAACGCTTGTCTCACCGCTTTCCGGACGCTGCCGTCATCACCCGGTCCCGGGGCTGTTGCTGCCGGTCCGGCACGGATCGACTTGGCCAGGAGAACCATCTGTTCTTGGTGCCTTTTTTCCTGCAATTGCAAGGCTTGCTGCTGACGTGCATTGGCCTGATCCATCTGTTCTTGGAATTTTTTTTCCTGCACTTGCAAGGATTGGAGCAGGTGTGCATTGGTCTGTTGTTGCTGTGCATTAGCCTGTTGTTGCTGTACATTAGCCTGTTGTTACTGTGCATTAGCCTGAGCCAAATGCTTTAGTATGTCCTCCATGGCGTCGCCGGGTTTGGGCTGTAGTATAGCCGCTCGAATCCAGGACATGCGCAGCTGGGTCACCAGGGATGGATGCTACACCTCACCAGCTGTGATGCCCGCCGATTCTCCACCATATGTGAGGTAGCACGGTCGGCTGCGCAGCAGAAGACACGGGATCCAGGCATATAGGTTCACAGCACACGGTTTTAATCTTCAAACAAAAGTCCATAACACAATACATGTGCCTCTCCAGCAGAAAACTCAGGGAGTTCTGTTCACTCCCTCACACCCGGCACACCTGCCCTTGTTCCTGATTCTATTTAACCCTTCCTTCAGTCTGTAGGGAAACAGCATTAACCCTATAGTGGATTTACTTTCTATCATGGAGTGAGCACAACCTGGGCGAGACATACCGGCCGTCATAGATAACCCCGGTCACAGTCTCACACCTGTCAGGAGTTTGATACTTCAGGATAATAGGCCTATAATGAGGTTAGTCGCCTTGGCATTACATTGTGTCATGGGTGTATGACAGGTGACAGACAGTCCCATGGTGTCCGGTTTAGAAGGTCATAGCTTTTGGCTGTGCAAACTGCTCCCTGACTTTCTATTATTCCTGCTATCCGTATTCCATGTATTAGGTATCTACTCTGCTGGGTTTTCATCCTTTTCCCTTTAGGACCCAGGGGAGCTCCTCTTCGCTTCAGCTGCTAATCATCTGTAATTCCCCTTGGGTTTAATTACTCTCATTATCCCTGGACTTGTGCTGGTGATTTTCAGTTCCTTATCAAGTTCTGGATGCAAGCAGGTGGCTTGCATTCATCAGTAGGATCATTGCTGCAACTTTATTTCACTGAACCTCTTACTGACTCATCTAGAGAAAAGTTGTTTGTTATTTTCCCTTGTTTGTTATCCCTATGTGTCCTTTAGTGCCTATTGTGATTGACGAAGAGCCCATCCCTTCCGCTTCCTTCCTAGTGCTCAAATTAGGGTCAGGTATCCGGCTAGGCGCATAGGGCAAAACCTTTTTAGGGCGGTGAGGAAACCCATGGCACAGCGAAAGGCTTGGTCAGGGGTCACCATCTCCACATTCTCTAGATGCAGGGCTTCCCATACCTTTCGCTGTTTGCTTGGCAGTTCGCTTTACCTGACACATTGATCACAAAGTGCTAATTATTCTACTGTCATTGTCAGCCGGTATTTATAAGTTCCCACTATTTCATGTATAGATAGTGTATAGATAGTCTGTGCAGTTGGATTTATAGTGTATTAATTAGCTCTTTTTCTTGCTTTTAGTTCTAAAGGCCTCGTTACATGCAACGACGTATCTAATGATATATCGCCGGGGTCACGGATTTCGTGACGCATATCCCGCATCGTTAGTGACGACGTTGCGTGTGACACCAACAAGCGGCCGTTAACGATGGAAAATACTCACCTTATCGTTGATACGTCGTTCATTTTCAAAAAATCGTTGATTGTTGAGGATGCAGGTTGTTCGTCGTTCCCAAGGCAGCACACATCGCTACGTGTGACACCTCGGGAATGACGAACTACAGCTTACCTGCATCCTCCGGCAATGAGGAAGGAAGGAGGTGGGCGGGATGTTACGGCCGCTCATCTCTGCCCCTCCACTTCTATTGGGCGGCCGCTTAGTGACGCCGCTGTAACGCCGCACTAATCGCCCCCTTGGAAAGGAGGCGGTTTGCCAGCAACAGTGACGTCGCTAGGCAGGTAAGTTCGTATAATGGCTCCTAACAATTTTGTGCGCCACGGGCAGCGATTTGGCCGTGATGCACAAACGACGGGGGCGGGTGCTTTCACCAGCGATATCACTAGCGATATCGCTGCGTGTAAAGCCCCTTTAGTCACTATGCTCAGGTACATAGTGTAGACTTGCAAAATCTATGTTACAAAGTGATTCCATGTTCCTGTCCAGATGTAGAATCATAAAATATACTGTATATTGTTTGTGAGTTGATTCTAGCTACTCTTTTCATTTACATAAAACCAAAATAAATGAGGAGGTTATAGAGAATTTCCTTTCTGGGCTTTTTATTTGTACATTTTCTATATTTTGTGTTCCTTTAATTCCTCCTTTCTTTCCATTCTAGTCACTTGCCAGTACAACTGTTTCAAACATTCTTACATAACACGTTCATAAAAACTTTATGGCTTCTATAAGAATGTTGCGCGCAAATTCAAGTCATCAGTTCTGTTTCCCGTGGATTCCGGCTACAGAGAGAAGTTGTGTGAGGCTGTCCAGCACATGCTCCAGACTATTTAGTTTTGGAATTTTACTTAGTACAAAAGGAGTGTTAAAACATAAAGTTCCCAATCTTTGAAACACAAATAGCGAGCCTCACATATGTAGCTGGAAAAATAATAAAGTTGCGGGTATAAGAAAAAGGGAAACAAAGCAAATAAAAAATGATACATTTTTTTAAGCAGAATAGTCAAATAAAATGTATGTCTTGGAAAACAGGGAGGAAAAAAAAAAATTAATAAAAAAACAAAAGTAGGATGAAAGGCACTTTATTAGAAATAGCATCTGTCACCGGGCAGTGATCCTATGGCATACTCAGAGACCAGGAGCTTCACCGCACTCTTGACTACACTTACAGACACTTGTGATGACCATTTTTATGGTATGTTTTCCACTCATTAAGAGAAGATTCACAAACTTAGTACTGATAATTTTTTTCACCATAAGTTTTGCCCATTTTGTTACTCCATGGAAACAACCAAAGGTGTTTAAGTCACAAATAGTCTCTTCAGTGAGGAAGAAGATGAACTTTGGTACCAACTATTCGAAGTAGCAATCCAAGAAGTCAAAGTGACCCACCAATTTGTATAACTAAAGCCTGCTTTACATGTTACAATGTCGCATACGATATCGTATGCGATCGTAACCGCCCGCATCGTATGTGCGGCACGTTCAATTTGTTGAATGTGTCGCACAAATGATTAACCCCCGTCACACATACTTACCCGACCATACGACCTCGATGTGGACGGCGAACGTCCACTTCCTGGAGTGGGAGGGACGTTCGGCGTCACATCGACGTCACGTGGCAGCCGGCCAATAGAAGTGGAGGGGCGGAGATGAGTGGGACGTAAACATCCCGCCCAACCTCCTTCCTTCAGCATCCGCGGACGGATGCTACCTGAGGAAGGGGGAATTTTTATCCCCGAAACGCGTTGTGGCATATATTTTTGCAAATAAAAACTTCTGAAATAATACCATCATCTCTATGAACTTTCCTAGCAGCGCAGCCGATACCGTGTTTTTTTCATTATCCTTAAATCTCTCATCTCCTTGTTGGAGTTCACGGGGCTGCTGCAGCTAATCTAAGATTTGCCTGAATCCATCTACGCTTCTGAAGGGCCGGTGAGTCACCGGCATCGTGTCTACGGGTCCGTCCATCCCAGAGGAGGAGCTGCAGCCTAACGCTGGTCTGGCGGCTGAGCTCTCCACGTGGGTTATCGATCGCGTGAGCGGCCGCCCGGGCTGGAAATCTTGCGGGCTTGAGAGGACGAGATCCCCGCTGATGCCAGTGGTACACCCTGTATTTCCCTTCGACTGTTTCCCCAGTGTTGTACCTGATGTACAACAGGATCAGGTGAGTGTGGCCATCACACTGCATGTAAAAAAATTTTTTATCATTGGATTTTACACAGGAGCGCGCCCCCCTTTTTTTCTTTTATCTAAAAGCTGCATCATTTAACCCCTTTACGAACTAGGACATACCTGTATGTCCTAGGTCGTGTTTGTCACTTTAATGCGAGCTCGCGATCTGATCAGCAGACATGTGTAGCTAAATGGCATAGGTGAATCTCTGGTTTCCCATAGATTGCGCTGTCAAACTCTGACAGCACAATCTAATGTGCTCTGGTGGAGATCTTACCATTCCCCACCACCACCAGCGGCCTTGTGACACAACCACAGAATGCCAATGGGTTTTCCTGAAAGTGCAGGACCAGCTGATGAACTCTGTTGCTATCATTACTCACTTCCTGTGAATTCTGGCAGAGCGCCGCCATTCACAGGAGATCAGCATTTCTAAGTCTTTCTCTCTCCCACTCTGTCTCCCACTGTCTCACTCTCTCCCGCTCCAACTGTCTCCCTCTCACTTCCTCTCCCTCTTTCCCACTCTTCTACCCTCCCACTATCCCTCTCATCCTCTCTCCCACTTTCTCCCACTCTCCCATTTTCTGCCATTCACCACCAAAATCATATTAACCCTAGAACGCATACCTGGGGCCTCGCAGGCCTGCTAGGTCATTTGTTTTCTATGGTAGATTGAATTGCTTGCGCGTTCTAGGGTTAACCCGACAGATAAGCTGTCTTATGCCAAGAATGTCCTTCATTGCTTATAGCAACCAATCAGAGCTCATATTATCAACCTAAGGAAAAGAAGTAGAGCTGTGATTGATTGCTATATGCCACCTGATAAATATCCAGGCTGTCAAAACAGCCATATATTGCCTCACACATCCAAACAGTAAGTAAGCATTTTTTGGAGAGTAACTGTAAAGCGCGGGGTTACAATTTCCCCTCAAAACATAGTTTATGACGTTCCCTGAGTCACATGTGGTATCTCTGCAAAATTTTGTAATTTTAAATAAGATGGTGAGGATTCCTTTAGTGGACATACACACATACATACATACATACATACTCACATACACTCAGCTTTATATATTAGATTAGCTGTAGTACCCGGTGTTGCAATGGATAGTAACTGTCTCTGTCTCTCCCTATCTCTCTGTTCCTCTCTCTGACTATATCTGTCTGTCTCTCTCCCTGTCTTCCTGTCTCTCTCTATGTCTGTCTCTGTTTCTGTCTCCGTCCGTCTGTCTGTCTCTCTCTATCTGCCTTTCTCTGCTTATCTGCCTGGCTCTGTCTCTCTGTCTATTTCTCTGTCTCTCTCTGTCTGTCTTGCTTCATCTCTCACTTTGTCTGTCTGTCTCTGTTTCTCTGTCTAACCCTCAATGTCTCGCTTTCTCTTTCTCTCTGTCTTTCTGTCTCTTCCTGTCTTTCATTCTGTCTGTCTCTCTCTGTCTCTGTCTGTCTCTCCACTGAAATCATATTACCTCACACATAAGCTTCTTATATTAAGAATGTCCATCGTTGCCTATAGGAACCAATCACAGCTCCTATTAATGACCTGTAGCTCCCAGCTCTTTAATATAAGCAGGATTTTTGTCGATTAACTGTAAAGCACGGGGATACATTTTTCCTGCACTTTATAGTTCCCTGAGTCAAATGGAGTGTCTGTGCAAAATTTTGTGATTGTAAATGCGACGGTGCAAATTACTTTAGTGGACATACACACACATACACGGACACATACACATACACACACACACACACACACACACATACACATATATATAATATATATATAGAAAACAGGAGATACAACGAGTATATATGCAATAGAAATATTTTTATTAATATGAAAGAGATATACGCAACATAGCATGAAATATTAAAAACAACTACCAATAATCAAGGGGGGCACATGATATAAGATGTAAAGGTTTGTCAGGGGTTGTCACTGTACAGGCCAGACTCAGGGCAGATGATAAAAATAATGTGATAGAACTGAGTTTGACTGTTCAGTCCATATGTGTCGGTCTCTAATAGTCGTGAAAGAGGTAAAGCCACCATGTACATATAATCCAGTGTAAAAAATATATTTTTTCTCTCAAAAATGCACTGAGACTTGGCCCATATAAGTCTATCACCAATAGCCGTGGCAAGAGTAAGGCCAGTCAATTAGAGATATAGGGACATAACCCAGAATAAAGATTGTACACAAACTCAGCTATACATGTTAATTACTGAGAACCATACCTATTTTGCAGGTACTATACTGGACAGAGAGCTATACAAATTAGCAAGATAATATCTATATATCTGTCATTAATAGCCGTGGGAGAGGTAAGGCCAATTGCAAACCGCATTGAGAGAGACCAAAAAAATGCTGCAACCAGAGTACCCAGTCAAAATGAAATTGAACGTCAAGGTCATAAAGTGCAAGTGCATACAACTATGTCGGAATCGAAAAGGGACTCATATGCAACAGATTGCGGTCTCATACAATGCAGTGCAATATATACACGGACAACACCAAATACATGATCAATTATAAAGTGCACATACCCACAAGGAACAGGATCACCACCAACGCGAGTTTCGCGAAGGTACTATTGCTTTCTCAAGGAGGAAACCCTACTGGCATTGTATGCCCGGTAGCTATAAATAGCCCCAAGGTGATTAATTAATCAAATCAGGTGCACAGGCACAGGAAGAGGAAAGGGTATGACACAACAGATAAACGTGCCCATATACAATCCCTATAGGGTGTTTGGTATGATGGACGAGGCCAGGCACATACACACATACATACATACATACTCACATACACTCAGCTTTATATATTAGATTAGCTGTAGTACCCGGTGTTGCAATGGATAGTAACTGTCTCTGTCTCTCCCTATCTCTCTGTTCCTCTCTCTGACTATATCTGTCTGTCTCTCTATCTGTCACTCTGTCTCTCTCCCTGTCTTCCTGTCTCTCTCTCTATGTCTGTCTCTGTTTCTGTCTCCGTCCGTCTGTCTGTCTCTCTCTGTCAGCCTTTCTCTGCTTCTCTGCCTGGCTCTGTCTCTCTGTCTATTTCTCTGTCTCTCTCTGTCTGTCTTGCTTCATCTCTCACTTTGTGTGTGTCTGTCTCGGTTTCTCTGTCTAACCCTCAATGTCTCGCTTTCTCTTTCTCTCTGTCTTTCTGTCTCTTCCTGTCTTTCATTCTGTCTGTCTCTCTCTGTCTCTGTCTGTCTCTCCACTGAAATCATATTACCTCACACATAAGCTTCTTATATTAAGAATGTCCATCGTTGCCTATAGGAACCAATCACAGCTCCTATTAATGACCTGTAGCTCCCAGCTCTTTAATATAAGCAGGTTTTTTGTCGATTAACTGTAAAGCACGGGGATACATTTTTCCTGCACTTTATAGTTCCCTGAGTCAAATGGAGTGTCTGTGCAAAATTTTGTGATTGTAAATGCGACGGTGCAAATTACTTTAGTGGACATACACACACATACACGGACACATACACATACACACACACACACACACACACATACACATATATATATAATATATATATATATATATATATATATATATAGATACAGTTAGGTCCAGAAATATTTGGACAGTGACACAATTTTCGCGAGTTGGGCTCTGCATGCCACCACATTGGATTTGAAATGAAACCTCTACAACAGAATTCAAGTGCAGATTGTAACGTTTAATTTGAAGGTTTGAACAAAAATATCTGATAGAAATTGTAGGAATTGTACACATTTCTTTACAAACACTCCACATTTTAGGAGGTCAAAAGTAATTGGACAAATAAACCAAACCCAAACAAAATATTTTTATTTTCAATATTTTGTTGCGAATCCTTTGGAGGCAATCACTGCCTTAAGTCTGGAACCCATGGACATCACCAAACGCTGGGTTTCCTCCTTCTTAATGCTTTGCCAGGCCTTTACAGCCGCAGCCTTCAGGTCTTGCTTGTTTGTGGGTCTTTCCGTCTTAAGTCTGGATTTGAGCAAGTGAAATGCATGCTCAATTGGGTTAAGATCTGGTGATTGACTTGGCCATTGCAGAATGTTCCACTTTTTTGCACTCATGAACTCCTGGGTAGCTTTGGCTGTATGCTTGGGGTCATTGTCCATCTGTACTATGAAGCGCCGTCCGATCAACTTTGCGGCATTTGGCTGAATCTGGGCTGAAAGTATATCCCGGTACATTTCAGAATTCATCCGGCTACTCTTGTCTGCTGTTATGTCATCAATAAACACAAGTGACCCAGTGACATTGAAAGCCATGCATGCCCATGCCATCACGTTGCCTCCACCATGTTTTACAGAGGATGTGGTGTGCCTTGGATCATGTGCCGTTCCCTTTCTTCTCCAAACTTTTTTCTTCCCATCATTCTGGTACAGGTTGATCTTTGTCTCATCTGTCCATAGAATACTTTTCCAGAACTGAGCTGGCTTCATGAGGTGTTTTTCAGCAAATTTAAAGGGAACCTGTCATCAGAAATTTAGCTATAAACCTAAAAGTATCCCCCTCTGCAGCTCCTGGGCTGCATTCTAGGAAGCTTCCTATAGTTTTTGTGGCCCCTTTTATTCCAAAATAAATACTTTATAAACTTGTACCTTTTCGTATGCAAATTTCTTAAATCTTCCATGGGGGCGGGCTGCCTGATGTCTGTTGCTGTCCTCCTGCCTCCTGGTGCACGGCACCGCTACAGTAGCACAGCGCATGCGCGGGACCACGGGCGCCCAGGGGCGGCGTCCTGAGGTTTGAAATTCAGCATTCGGGGGCGGCGTAAATCGGCAGGAGGACAGCAACGTATATATATACATACTCTCATTTATTTATATTAGACTGGACATATACACTATACAAATAAGAAAAAAATCAATTAAGGATGTGGTATACCGCAGATGATAATGACACATGGCTGGAAATTAAGGGCATAAAAAGGAGGAGAAACTCACTCCTGATCTATTTCGCTAATGGGGTTTTTAATGTAATGTATTATTTAATAATGTAACTTATCTAGCCAGGCGATTATATTAATGTAATAATACCCAAATATTAAATACATAATGAATGCGTATACAGGATTTTAATAAATACGCAATAAATCCAGTGGATAAAATACCAGTGTAAACAATGTACTACGCTTATAATCAAGAATTAATGCCAAATGCTCTCGTTAAATACTCCCATTTTAGCATCAGTCCCGAGAGTTGATCTAATTGTAATACACGAGCAATATAAGCTATGTATATGTTATAATTTGATGTGTCTGTCACACATGGACTTGGAAAATGTTAGGTGCATGGCAAGACACACAACAAACAAGGGGCTCACCACAACAAACAAGGGGTACACAGAGGACACTTCAACAACAGTGGGTCAAGGCGCAAGGGAGGGGAAAATGGGACACCTCCTGCACATACCTGCAGCTGCACCCTGCACTCCTAGCAAACCCTATATAGGTTCCACACCTGTCGCCAAGCAGGATACCTGAAACCCTAGGAAGCCCTGCGATAACCTTGGCTAGTGAGCTGGAAGGTGAGGATCACTATTCCCACCACTCCACTAAAACAACATGAAGGGAAGGTATGACAGACAGGGGAAACAACAAAGGATAAGGTCCAACTTCATGTCTGCAGTCAGACAGCAGGACTGCAGCCTACACCACTTCCAACAACAGAAGGTTCAGCAGCTCCTTCCACCTCCATTCCTAGCTTCAGCATGAATAAGAATAACTGTCCCTCTCTACTAAGAGATGTGACCATATATAGGGGAAGGGAGTGGTCACCAACCGGAAGCTCCTGAGGCCAGGAATCAGAACCTGCTTTAAAGGAAAACTGACATTAACCCTAGAAGTATCAACAGAAAGGAAAATTTGTTTAATATGAGTACTCTCAGATGGAAAAGAGAGACTTTGGCCCGGATGCTGTCACACGTCTCTAAATGCAGAGAAACAAACGTAACAGTGTCATAAAATAACGTCTTTCCATTCTATCTTCAACATCATTGAACCATTCCCCATCAAAACTGTCACTGACTTGTCAATCTAGTTTCACCATTGATAGAATGTCCGTTCAGCAAACAATATTTCGGCTGGACGACACAAGCCTTACACTACAGTATGAACTCACCTAGGCATAACATCCAGAAGGGGTTTCTTTGTCATTGGCTATCCAAGCATTGCACTATTGCACATAATAAAAGTTTCTGCAATATACAACTTACTCTTATTGAAAAAGTGCCCCCCTGTACACCTAATCAGATGGAGTTGCTGAAAGAAATTTACTGGATATACAAAACACCTTGAATCCTCATGGTGTAAATGAAATTACAGACCTATTTTAATAATTTCATTCATCATGACACAGTTCACAAAAATCCCCCTTTGTATTCCATCTTACCTATGTTATAAACAAGTTTTAGTCTTTTCTTACAGGTAAAAAATATATATCTTTGTACTGTGTTAGCCAGTAGAGATAAAAAATTGTTTAAAAGAACTGAAGTCCTCAGTGGTTGATACCTTTTAATGGCTAACTGAAAAGATGGTAATAAAAGCAAGCTTTCCAGACTACTCAGGTCTCTTCATCAGGCTCAGTATAATACAAAATCATCACATATTTATACACAACAGGACATACAATGGGGCAGTAAAGAAGACAAGTTATGTGAAGCAGAACTATCACTATGGCAAGAGGGCAAACTGTTATGGCTATAAATATTGCAGCAGTTCATAGAGAAGCAGTGTGAAAGTTTTATTGTCCTCTGATTGGGGTCTGGTCCAGAGTTGTGATGCACCCAGATGGTCTGAGGAGCACATTTCTTAATTGATGTAAAAAGATATAAATCCATGTGACACATTCATTCCTGCTTTGAATGTGTCAAAGGTCATCATAAGTTTGTATTCCCATAGTCTTCTGTCTCTCTGGGACTTGAAATTTCCTTTCAATACCAGCAATTTCATGTCCATGATGCTGTGGTTTGGGTTGCAAAAATTTGTAATTCATCCTCACCCATAATTACTTTGCATTTGACAATAACATATACAGTTAGGTCCAGAAATATTTGGACAGTGACACAATTTTCGCGAGTTGGGCTCTGCATGCCACCACATTGGATTTGAAACCTCTACAACAGAATTCAAGTGCAGATTGTAACGTTTAATTTGAAGGTTTGAACAAAAATATCTGATAGAAATTGTAGGAATTGTACACATTTCTTTACAAACACTCCACATTTTAGGAGGTCAAAAGTAATTGGACAAATAAACCAAACCCAAACAAAATATTTTTATTTTCAATATTTTGTTGCGAATTCTTTGGAGGCAATCACTGCCTTAAGTCTGGAACCCATGGACATCACCAAACGCTGGGTTTCCTCCTTCTTAATGCTTTGCCAGGCCTTTACAGCCGCAGCCTTCAGGTCTTGCTTGTTTGTGGGTCTTTCCGTCTTAAGTCTGGATTTGAGCAAGTGAAATGCATGCTCAATTGGGTTAAGATCTGGTGATTGACTTGGCCATTGCAGAATGTTCCACTTTTTTGCACTCATGAACTCCTGGGTAGCTTTGGCTGTATGCTTGGGGTCATTGTCCATCTGTACTATGAAGCGCCGTCCGATCAACTTTGCGGCATTTGGCTGAATCTGGGCTGAAAGTATATCCCGGTACACTTCAGAATTCATCCGGCTACTCTTGTCTGCTGTTATGTCATCAATAAACACAAGTGACCCAGTGCCATTGAAAGCCATGCATTCCCATGCCATCACGTTGCCTCCACCATGTTTTACAGAGGATGTGGTGTGCCTTGGATCATGTGCCGTTCCCTTTCTTCTCCAAACTTTTTTCTTCCCATCATTCTGGTACAGGTTGATCTTTGTCTCATCTGTCCATAGAATACTTTTCCAGAACTGAGCTGTCTTCATGAGGTGTTTTTCAGCAAATTTAACTCTGGCCTGTCTATTTTTGGAATTGATGAATGGTTTGCATCTAGATGTGAACCCTTTGTATTTACTTTCATGGAGTCTTCTCTTTACTGTTGACTTAGAGACAGATACACCTACTTCACTGAGAGTGTTCTGGACTTCAGTTGATGTTGTGAATGGGTTCTTCTTCACCAAAGAAAGTATGCGGTGATCATCCACCACTGTTGTCATCCGTGGACGCCCAGGCCTTTTTGAGTTCCCAAGCTCACCAGTCAATTCCTTTTTTCTCAGAATGTACCCGACTGTTGATTTTGCTACTCCAAGCATGTCTGCGATCTCTCTGATGGATTTTTTCTTTTTTTTCAGCCTCAGGATGTTCTGCTTCACCTGAATTGAGAGTTCCTTAGACCGCATGTTGTCTGGTCACAGCAACAGCTTCCAAATGCAAAACCACACACCTGTAATCAACCCCAGACCTTTTAACTACTTCATTGATTACAGGTTAATGAGGGAGACGCCTTCAGAGTTAATTGCAGCCCTTAGAGTCCCTTGTCCAATTACTTTTGGTCCCTTGAAAAAGAGGAGGCTATGCATTACAGAGCTATGATTCCTAAACCCTTTCTGCGATTTGGATGTGAAAACTCTCATATTGCAGCTGGGAGTGTGCACTTTCAGCCCATATTATATATATATAATTGTATTTCTGAACATGTTTTTATAAACAGCTAAAATAACAAAACTTGTGTCACTGTCCAAATATTTCTGGACCTAACTGTATCTACAGTAGGCTGGGACTGCAATGGGAAGCAAAATGTCACCACAATATGCAAATCTTTTAATGTTCAAGCTTGAGAGTGACTTTTTAGCCTCTTGTCCTATCAAGCCTCTGACCTACTACCGTTACATTGATGATATTTTAATCATCTGGACAGAGTCTGAGGAACAGCTGAAGACCATTAAGAAATGTGCTCCTCAGACCATCTGGGGACATCACAGCTCTGGACCAGACCCCAATCAGAGGACAATAAAACTTTCACACTGCTTATCTATGAACTGCAGCAATATTTATGGCCACAACCATTTGCCCCCTTGCCATAGTGATAGTTCTGCTTCACATAACTTGTCTTATTTACTGCTCTATTCTATGTCCTGTTGTGTATAAATATGTGACTCTTCAGATTTTGTGTTATACCATGGTTGATGAAGAGACCTGAGTAAGGAAAGCTTGCTATTATTACCATCTTTTCAGTTAGCCATTAAAAGCTATCAACCACTAAGGACTGTCAGTTCTTTTAAACTAACTTTTTTTATTCTTCTCTTATACATTTACAATTTTATTTGAATATGTTTTGTATTGTTATTCCTATATAATTAATAAATAATGTTTTGTTTTGTCTTTTTAAAACCTTTTTACAACCTTTCTACCATCACTGGATTTTTATGCCTTATTTTGTTAATTTTACTGCATATATTCTGATTTTTTTTTACTTATCTTTTAAATTCATATATATATTTTTCTATAAAATTACAAAACAAGAGACAGTTGCACTCTGAAATCCTAAGGCATGAAAACCATGAATGTAAGAACATAAATATACATTACTGCAAAAGGAGATGTAAGAAAAAATGAGATATTTAACATACAAAAATGGGCATTTTTATATCTGCCTAGTCACCGCGTCATCTCTCGTATACTGGGTACCTACTCTATACTGAAACCTCTCTCTGGGTTTAAAAACCTCCTATATACGGGCACATAGGAACCTACTATAATGAATAAAATCACAAGGAGGTTTTTAAATCCAGAGAGAGGTTTCAGTGTAGACTAGGAACCTAGTTATATGCCATGACGTGGTGACTAGGTAGATACAGTTAGGTCCAGAAATATTTGGACAGTGACACAATTTTCGCGAGTTGGGCTCTGCATGCCACCACATTGGATTTGAAATGAAACCTCTACAACAGAATTCAAGTGCAGATTGTAACGTTTAATTTGAAGGTTTGAACAAAAATATCTGATAGAAATTGTAGGAATTGTACACATTTCTTTACAAACACTCCACATTTTAGGAGGTCAAAAGTAATTGGACAAATAAACCAAACCCAAACAAAATATTTTTATTTTCAATATTTTGTTGCGAATCCTTTGGAGGCAATCACTGCCTTAAGTCTGGCACCCATGGACATCACCAAAAGCTGGGTTTCCTCCTTCTTAATGCTTTGCCAGGCCTTTACAGCCGCAGCCTTCAGGTCTTGCTTGTTTGTGGGTCTTTCCGTCTTAAGTCTGGATTTGAGCAAGTGAAATGCATGCTCAATTGGGTTAAGATCTGGTGATTGACTTGGCCATTGCAGAATGTTCCACTTTTTTGCACTCATGAACTCCTGGGTAGCTTTGGCTGTATGCTTGGGGTCATTGTCCATCTGTACTATGAAGCGCCGTCCGATCAACTTTGCAGCATTTGGCTGAATCTGGGCTGAAAGTATATCCCGGTACACTTCAGAATTCATCCGGCTACTCTTGTCTGCTGTTATGTCATCAATAAACACAAGTGACCCAGTGCCATTGAAAGCCATGCATGCCCATGCCATCACGTTGCCTCCACCATGTTTTACAGAGGATGTGGTGTGCCTTGGATCATGTGCCGTTCCCTTTCTTCTCCAAACTTTTTTCTTCCCATCATTCTGGTACAGGTTGATCTTTGTCTCATCTGTCCATAGAATACTTTTCCGGAACTGAGCTGGCTTCATGAGGTGTTTTTCAGCAAATTTAACTCTGGCCTGTCTATTTTTGGAATTGATGAATGGTTTGCATCTAGATGTGAACCCTTTGTATTTACTTTCATGGAGTCTTCTCTTTACTGTTGACTTAGAGACAGATACACCTACTTCACTGAGAGTGTTCTGGACTTCAGTTGATGTTGTGAACGGGTTCTTCTTCACCAAAGGAAGTATGCGGCGATCATCCACCACTGTTGTCATCCGTGGACGCCCAGGCCTTTTTGAGTTCCCAAGCTCACCAGTCAATTCCTGTTTTCTCAGAATGTACCCGACTGTTGATTTTGCTACTCCAAGCATGTCTGCTATCTCTCTGATGGATTTTTTCTTTTTTTTCAGCCTCAGGATGTTCTGCTTCACCTGAATTGAGAGTTCCTTAGACCGCATGTTGTCTGGTCACAGCAACAGCTTCCAAATGCAAAACCACACACCTGTAATCAACCCCAGACCTTTTAACTACTTCATTGATTACAGGTTAACGAGGGAGACGCCTTCAGAGTTAATTGCAGCCCTTAGAGTCCCTTGTCCAATTACTTTTGGTCCCTTGAAAAAGAGGAGGCTATGCATTACAGAGCTATGATTCCTAAACCCTTTCTCCGATTTGGATGTGAAAACTCTCATATTGCAGCTGGGAGTGTGCACTTTCAGCCCATATTATATATATAATTGTATTTCTGAACATGTTTTTGTAAACAGCTAAAATAACAAAACTTGTGTCACTGTCCAAATATTTCTGGACCTAACTGTATATAAGTGGCTGTTTTTGCAAGCTAAATATCTCATTTTTTCTTAGATTTCCTTTGGCGGTAATATATGCCTGTATTCTTACATTCATGGTTTTCATGCTTTAGCATTTCAGAGTGCAACTGTCTCTTTTTTTTTGTAATTTTATGTCATGTTCACTTATGCATCTGTTCACATTGCAGTTTTGGTCAGTCTTTTTGTCTATATTTTTCCAAAATTCTGAGTATTATTCTCCGCACATTACTTTATTTCTCTTGTCACTATAATGCCAACACCCAGCTACCGGCATTACGGCTGCGCCCTTGCTTAGTTCACATGCCTCTGAACTTGAGTTACCTTCGGACTGGAGTCGCCTTTCACACATGCGCACTAATCTTAGTTCCACAGTCTTGAACTACAGTAATCTATGGCACTAAGGTTTATAGCATTATTCACTAGCGGTTTCTGTTCCTTTAGAAACCATCAATTTTATTTTTCTTCACACTAAAAACCACTTTAATAAAATATAATATATACATTTTTTTACATTTTACATCCTCTATTTATAAACCATTTTAACTTTTTTTTGTGGACATGTTTGTGTCATTTTGTTGTTAATTTTTTGTCATGCTCGGAATTGGAGATGTCTGGCGAACAAAGCAAAACAAAGGTGGCAATGGGGATGGAAAAGGGTAGGAAGGCCCTTACTGTAGGAGAGAGGAGATGTGTCAACATCTGACACTTACCTAAGTCTGCACTCTGACCTCCCTAACGTCCCATAGCGGGTCTTTCGCCACGCCGTTATCACTTGCCCACTCTCTAGCTGTCCCTCCACTCACCCTGGCTTGTGCGAAGGCCAGTGAGTGCACTAAACGTACTGTGATAAAACATAGGGGAAGCAAGATAGATAGGGGGACATAGACAAAAGGATATGCACCAACTGTTGAAGCTGCAAGCGGCATGGCTCCAAGAGGTTTGACCTCATTCAATGGCATCCAGTTCAGAATGATTTCTCTTTCTATAACCGTCCTCAGGTGATGGGACATGTGACTATTTACAGGGAATGGGAGTAGTCACAAACCGGTTGCACCTGAGATGAACTACCAGGAAATTTCCAGCAAGGAAAGATTCCTTAATAGAGCTGATCAAACGCCCCAAAAACCGGGACCGGCGGATCACTGCCAGATTTAAAAAAGAGTCCAATCCGCTCCGGAATCCGGTACCCATATAATCAATGGGGACCAGAATCCGGAGATTGAAAACATTTGTAGAGGGGGTAAGGGGGTAGGAGTGAGAACAGCATACTCACCGAGACTGTGTCATGGCAGCACACTCCTTCCGGGTCACGCTTTTTCCTTCCGGAGCTGACAATTCAATATTCACTACTTTGCTCACCCACCGGCGCATGTAATTGGTCTCAGTTAGATATGCCCCCATCCTGAGTGTCAGCGTGTCAGCTGAGTGAAACCAATCACAGGCACCAGGATGGCCGGTGGGTGGGGAAAGCAGTGTATCCCTCACAAGTGTGACTCCAGCTTTTTTTTGTTAAATAAAAAATTAAAACCCGATGTGCGGTCCCCCCTAATTTTCATCTCTAGCCATGATAATGCCGGCTGGGGGCCGATATATTTTCAACCTGCAGCCGCCCGGTATTGCTACATCTACTAGATGTGACAATCCCGGTGCATTACCGGTCCTTCCCGTCTGGTGGCCTGGTGTGGTGCCATTCGGGGTAATAATAAGAGGTTAATAGCAGCCCACAACTGCTACTAAATCCTGGGTTTGTGATGGCACAGGCGTCTATCAGATACCTGCATCACAAACCTGTAAGTAAATGTAAATAATCACACACAGAAAAATCCTTTATTTGGAATTAAGTACAGAACGCGCCCTCCTTCACCACTTTATTAACCCCCAACATAGCCCTGAAGCTTCGGCGTAATCCACACGAGGTCCCACGATGACACATCCAGCCCTGCTACATCTCTGAGTGAGCAGCCACAGAGAAGACTGCCAGCTCTGAGCGTAGCCTATTACTGAACCGCGATAAGCGATGACTGCAGCAGAAACTGTCACACGCTGGGGGCGCGTCAGCCTGCAACCAATCACAGACAAGAGGATGGCTGGTGGGCAGGGAAAGCAGTGCAAGTGTCTGCGCTCCTGTCAGAAGAGTGCTGCTGTGCCGGTGATGTCAGACTCGTGCGGGTCTGCGATGACATCACCTGGCACAGTCTGTCGCTGTCTGAACATGAGCGTGCATGTACCTAGAAACACATGCATCCTCCTGTCAGAAGTGTGCGGCTGTGCTGCAATGTCAGACTCGCAGGAGTCCCTCTCAAGTGTGACTTCGACTTTAATTTAAATAAATAATTTTAACAAAAAAAACTGACGTGCGGTTCCCCCCAATTTTCATCCCCAGCCATGATAACGCCGGCTGGGGGCTGGTATATTCCAGGCCGCAGCCGCCTGGTATTGCCGCATCTATTAGATGCGACAATCCCGATGCAAAACCGGCCCTTCCCGTTGGCCTGGTGCGGTGCCAATCGGGGCAATAAGAGGTTAATAGCAGCGCACAGCTGCTACAAAGCCCTAGGTTTGTGATGGATGACCGGTGGGCAGGGAAAACACGGAAAGCAGTGTGTATGCATGCACAGTACAGGAAGTGAATGCGCAACCTGGAAGCAGTGTGCCGCCATGACACAGAGTCTCGGTAAGTATGAAACTCTCACTTATTTCTTCTTTTGTTTATTTTTACTTTAATTACCGAATCCGGATCGTGCACCTGGAATCCTGCGCCGGGTCCGGCACCCAGAGAACATTGAAATCGCACGTATTCGGACTTTTACAATACGGATACGCTCAGCCCTACTCTTTAACTGTTGCTGCACCAAAAGAAAGCAAATATGTTTAATATCCAGAGTCTCACAAGGCGATGTGAGACTTAGGGGTACTTTGCACGTTGCGTCATCGCTACTGCCATCTCGTCGGGGTCAAATCGAAAGTGACGCACATCTGGTTCCGGTAACGACGTCGCAACGTGTAAAGCCTGTGATAAATGATCACAAAGTGTCAAAAATCGGTGATCTGTGTAGCATCCATAATTTCGCTGCACCGACAGGTACGATGTTGTTCCTCGTTCCTGCGGCATCACATATCGCTGTGTATGAAGCCGCAGGAGCGAGGAACATCTCCTTACCTGCATCCCGCCTGCAATGCGGAAGGAAGGAGGTGGGTGGGATGTTTACATCCCGCTCATTTCCGCCCCTCCGCTTCTATTGGCCGCCTGCCGTGTGACGTCGCTGTGACGCCGCACGACCCGCCCCCTTAGGAAGGAGGCGGGTCGCCGGCCAGACCGACGTTGCAGGGCAGGTAAGTGCGTGTGAAGCGATAATGTTCGCTATGGCAGCTATCACAAGATATCGCATCTGCGACGGGGCGGGGACTATCGTGCTCGGCATCTCTACAATTGGCTAGCGATGTCGCAGCATGCAAAGTACCCCTTAGATCTCAAATCTGTCACAAATCTCCCCAGGACAGGAGACCTTTGTGACAATCTTTCCCCCATTTTTGTGTTTGATTTTTAATCATCATTACAGTTTTTTGTATGCTGTTCATGTTAATTGATTAATTATTTTTTCCCATTATAACACACTACCTCCTTTTTTGCTTGCGTTTCACCTTAATACATATTTTTCTCCATTATGCTTTCTTATCATAGTATCATAGTATCATAGTTTTTAAGGTTGAAGGGAGACTCTAAGTCCATCTAGTTCAACCCGTAGCCTAACATGTTGATCCAGAGGAAGGCAAAAAAATAAAACCAATGTGGCAAACAAGTTCCAATGGGGAAAAAATTTCCTTCCTGACTCCACATCCGGCAATCAGACTAGTTCCCTGGATCAATACCCTGTCATAAAATCTAATATACATAACTGGTAATATTACATTTTTCAAGAAAGGCATCCAGGCTCTGCTTAAATGTTAGTAGTGAATCACTCATTACAACATCATGCGGCAGAGAGTTCCATAGTCTCACTGCTCGTACAGTAAAGAATCCTCGTCTGTGATTATGATTAAACCTTCTTTCCTCAAGACGTAGCGGATGCCCCCGTGTTCCAGTCGCAGGCCTAGGTGTAAAAAGATCTTTGGAAAGGTCTCTGTACTTTCCCCTCATATTTATACATTGTGATTAGATCCCCCCTAAGCCTTCGTTACATCCTATTTGTTTTATTATTTTAGTCTTAAGATTTTTCACGACAACTATCAGAACTTTCATTACTATACCATAGCATCACACCTTCACAACATCATATGAGCACTTGTATCTGCATCTCCTCTCATACACTTTCATGCTTTTTCTTGTTCTTTCACTATTATTTCTATCAATGCTGCAGTTGACTCACGCTTCTCTTTCACTCGTTTACATCGTAATCACAATGAAATGCGGGTTCAATTCTGCTTTTTGAATGAATTATATCTTATTCTTGGAATTAGTTAATTTTTAGTTTTTAATTTTCATAGCAAAATTCCATATCTTTATTTTCAATTTCATCCTTAGAACACATTCTCACATAATGATTATAATTACTCATTATTTGCCACATGTGCGTGCTCTGTGGGAAAGCTTTCTGGCTTCTCCCTCTGGCAACGCCAGTGCCTCTGATGGCCCTCTAAGAATTGAGTGAGGGTCGCCTGCGGACCATCAAAAAAATTATGAATGAGGTCCGCCTGGTGGCTCGCGAAAAATGGAGAAAGGGTCACCTGCTGGCCCTCAAAAAACTTATGATTGAGGACCACCTAATGGTCCTCTAAAATTAGAATGAGGGCCAGCTGTTGGCTCTCCATAAATTGAGTGAGCGTGAGGTTCAAAAGTCTGGGCCAATCCAAGCCTTTTTCATTTTGAGAACAGTCAGGCATTTGTGTGGCATTTTCAGATGACATGCGACTAGCAGTTATTATGCCTAAAAACCCAGGGAATCAACTTAAGCATAGAGGGAGCAGTGACTGCAGCCTGCAAGACTGTAATTTAGCTCAAGTTTGTAACAAGTAAATTTATGAGCAAGGGCTACCTTATCGCCCTGAAAATATTTGGAGCAATGGCCGCATTATGGAGAAGAAGGAGGAGAACAAGAAAAATAAGAAACCATGAACCTTATGCCATTCTTGGGGTGCATGGGAACACACCAAAAAAATAAGAACATTTGAATTGGTTTAATGTTCCGTCGTTGTCATCCGCTGGGGTTGAGAAGTCGGGGCCATCTAGGTCTTGTTCTTTTTGAGGACAGTTAAGCGGGCTTTACACGCTACGATATCACTAACGTTTTATCGTCGGGGTCACGGTGTTTGTAACGCACATCCGGCGCTGTTAGCAACATCGCAGCGTGTGACACCTATTAGCGACCTTAAACGATCGCAAAACTGGTCAAAATCCTTGATCATGGAGAGATCGTCCTGAAACAAAAAATTGATTAGCGATGTTGTTTGTCGTTTCTGTGGCAGCACACATCACTATGTGTGACACCGCAGGAACGAGGAACATCTCCTTACCTGCGTCCACCGGCAATGCGGAAGGAAGAAGGTGGGCGGGATGTTACGTCCCGCTCATCTCCGTCTCTCCGCTTCTATTGGGAGGCCGCTTAGTGATGCCGTAGTAGTCGCTATATCGCCGAACGCACCTCCCCCTTGAAAGAGGGATTGTTCAGCGGTCACAGCGACGTCGTTGAACAGGTATGTGCGTGTGACGCTGCCGTAGCGATAATTTTCACTATGGCAGCGATCACACAATATCGCACACACGATGGGGGCGGGTGCTATCGTGCTCGACATCGCTAGGAATTGCTAGCAATATCGTAGCGTGTAAAGCCCACTTTAGCCTGCCAGTATTTTCAGTTGACAGGCGGTTGCGCCTGTTAATTATTATTGCCATGGTGGCATTAAAAACACATGGAGTAAACTTTAGCAAGCAGGGAGCAATGACTGCAGCCTGCAAGCCTCAGATTTGCCTCAACTCCGTGTAAAAAAATAAATAAATAAAGATGTCTTCATACAATGAGGCCCTAACACTAGAAGTCCCAGAGAGGGGTCATTTAACATTTCTACCTTTGGAACCCAGAGACGGGTCGAATGACCTGAAGGATTTTAGCTAACATCCTATAATCACCGTCTTTTGTTCTGTAATTAAGGCCATTACTGTCGCACCACAGGAGGTTGTTGTTTTCCATTGAGTTTAGCCATTTAGTTTCTAGTTAGTTCTATTCAGTTTGGACAAAGGGTCATTTGACCCTCTTTCAGGACTTCAGGGGGGAGCTCGAAATTTCTGGGACTTCTAGTGCTAATGGACCTCTTGTGTAAATAAATGGAGAAAGGCCTTGAGTGGTGTTCTTTCCCCAAGATGGGTTGGAGAAGTTTCCACCACATGGTTCATGAATTTCCATTGCCAAATGGCTGCCAGGAGATTAAAAAATGTTTGGAAAATACTGATTCACTCTGTTTGAAGCTTCTGGGCTGCCTGATGCCCTGAGCCGGCACATGAGGAATTACTGCCTTACCTTAGCAGGCGCAACATTGGGGTCAAATGCTTGACGGTCCTTGTTATGCCAGTTTGGGCCTTGAATCCGGAACTCCTTGTTGTGGGCCACAGAAGTCCCACTCCTTTTAAATATAAATGGTTTCTGAGGTCCTATCTATGTGTTTTCCAGGGTGTATTGGAGTGCCTCCTAATTTCTGGCAGCCCTTGCACATAGTGCATACGTTTTATCAGTCTTGAAGTCCCACTCTTTCCAAATGGGAAAAAAATGTTTTCTGAGACCATCCTCTACATATATTCCATGGTGTATTACAATCCCTCCTTTCAATTTTTGATAGGTCTAGCACTTAGAGTATAGGCTTCACCGGTCTAGGAGTCCCAATACTTACAAATGGGGAAAAAAATTGAGAAATCTCATGCACACGATTCTTTTTTTACCGTGACTGAAATAGAAAACTACTGTATTTTTGAAAGAAGGAGCGTGTCATTTTTGCAGCTTATTTTTTACCTTTGAAAGTACAGTGCAGAAACGTAGCAACAACACTATGTGTGAACATACCCTAATGGGTGGATGAGGTTGTGCCGCCCCCGCGACAGCCGACGGGCTGCTCGGATCCGGATCCGCAGTGGCTCGAGGGGTCTCTGGACCCGAGGCGGGATCGCTCGGCAGCTCGAAATAAAAAGGGGAAAAGGAAGATATTTACAAAAAAGGGGGGTGGATGAGTTGGATAGTGTTCATGATGCCACCCACGGGTCGTGGTAAAGGTGGGATACCACCGCTGCTGCATTTGGGAGTGAGCGCCCGGGAGCGATGGGATGGAGCGCCCGGGAGCGATGGGATGGCAGCTTGAAATGTTAACCCCTCCGTGGGCAGGGGGAAGGTGTCCCGGGGCCCGGTTGTGGTAGAGTAGGGACCCGTTGGCGGGAAAGGGGCACAACGTACTCACACAGTCCAAAGATACTGACGCTGACACTGGGTAAACCAAAGTCTTGAAAGCCCTGCAGCTTTAGTTCAAGTATGCTGGGTCCGTGCCCTTTTGGCGTTGCTGGTTGGTCTGAAGCCTTGTCCCTTGGCACTGTGTTTACACTTGGTGGATCCCTTTTGCCTAAAACTACTCGGGTCCCGCTCACCTGCGTGGCTAGCAAAATGAGCCTGCTTTTAGGGTTCATGCTTGGGATTTTTTGGACGGTTTTGGGAAGTCCTATCCCTTTCTGTGCACTAGTACCCCGATTCTGGAGCGGGTGGAGAGCGGTTCATGAAGATTGCGTCTTCGTCGGGTGAATTACTGGGCTGCATGAAGCTACTTCCCAGCCTAGGGTCCGCGTACCCCGTCGTGCCCTGGCCCTTGCTCGGTTGTAGCACAAGGCCGCCGAACTGCCCTCCGTGGCAGTACCATGCCCCTTGCCACTACCCCCTGCGACTGGGGTTCCAGCTCCTTCCAGGCCAGGCCAATGTCCGGCACCTGGGACGAGTACAGGAGCCCAGCTTTGCAGTGTGACCTCTTCCTGTCACTGCTCACTGGCACTCTCTCTCTATGACTGCTCCTACTACTGACACTTCTGGCCCTCCTTCTACCATCCCTCCATCTGGGCGGCCCTATTCCCCTCAGGCTGTCCAATGGGTGTTTGGTGAGTGTGGTGTAGAGTGTTCCTCAGGATTTGTGTATACCTGTTCTTAGCAACACCAAAGGGACAGGACCCATAACCAAGGAGGAGCGGGTACCATGCAGAAGGGAAGCTTGCACGGCACCCTTGTGACGAACTGATAGGCCAGGGCGTCACAAGGTGATTTTCTTTCTCTTTTTAAATGTGCTTTAGATACAAGTCAGTATACAGTAAAGAATGTTTCCTAACATTTTTTCCTGTAAAATCACCATCAGCAATGCTTTCCGATTTTATGTTCCAGAGCAGTGTTCAGCTGTCCTTAGCTCAGGCTTTGAAATGCAAATGTAAATACCCAGGGACCCAACCCTTCAGAGGCCCAAACACTAAACGGGCACATTTCCACTGCTTGATCTGGAAAATTGTCATTTACGCTTGCTGAGGCTTTCTGCATCCTCATGGCGGTGACCGTCTTTTGGTACTAGTTCTCCAGCCGACACTATTTTTTCCTGTGAGTCACTTGTGACGCCCCTGAGTATTTCAGAGTGCCACAGGGAGCTGCATCCTGTCATCCAGGGTGCAGAGCCTACCCCCCATGGTTCCAGGTTCCTAAGAAACCGGTGTCACTACCATCAGCACCACAAATCCCAATCACACCTCACATCATGACCTGTCAGACACACCAGTGGGTTGGTTAAGCTGGAATAGGGCCACCCACCTAGGGTCAGGCAGACTGGTGGGAGGGAAGAAAAGAGCAGAGTAGTGAGAGCCCTCAAAGAGTGAGGAGCTGAAGTAGTAGCTCCCGGGGAGCTAGACCGAGGTTGGGTCGCAGACGGTGGTCCGGAACCAGAAGAGTCAGGGACAGGTGGCAGAAAGATTGGAAAAGGTTGTGACGGACATAGTCTAGGAGGACTGTCGGCATCTGAAACCCAAAAGAACTGACCGGTACCAAGCACGACGGGTTACAGGACCCTAGGTCAGGAGCTGATTCAACATCCTGATAATTAACCTGGGAGGGAGAGTATCTTTATGAACTTCCCTAGGAGCTCAGAGATTGAAGCGACAGCACACCGCGGGGCATAGGGCTTTCCAGTAAAGCGGCCCACTAAAATCCCAAGTGCCAGCCATCAAGAGCACAGCTACGCTAAATATAGTGAGCGGGGCCCTCACAGCTTCAAGCCAAGGGGCCACACAGAGAACTAAATTGTGCATGGAGGCGGCTCCGGATTACCAAGTGACATCGGTGGGAAGCGGACACCTGGACGGGCTCCCCGTAGTGACTGTGATGCACAGAGACTTTGGTTTATCTTTAGTGTGAGTGTCTTCTTTATAATCCTCATCCAGCACCACGACTACCCACAGTGAGTACCCTGGTTCCCCTGCACCCTGCGCTCCCAAATATCCCACCAACACCTCAGAGGCCGGGGCCTTCCCTACCTGCGGAGGGACTGACACCTTGCTGCTCCACACCATCTGCCCCGGTACTCCTTCCAGCAGCGGCGGTACTCCCATTACCAAAGCCCGCAGGTGGCGTCACGAACTTCTCCCCTGTAAATAGTCCCCTTTCAAGGATCAGAGTGTCTGCCGAGCCCGGGTCCGGACCCCTCGAGCCAAGACCATCCCGGATCCGAGCATCCCGGTCTGCCCCGGGGCGGCACACATTCCTGCCTTACACCAGAACTTGTCCCATAATATCACCCATACCCTCACCAACATAGTTACTGGTATGGGCCACATAACCACCGACACATGGACAAGTGCTTGTGGCGAGGGATGCTACATTTCACTGATGGTACACTGGCTGAAGGTTGGTACCTTGTGGAGGCTGGTTCTGAGTCAGTCCCTGGGACAGCTACCGATGCTGAGGATTGTGGGGCCTAGTTCCATCAGAGCTTCCTACACCTCCTACATCAGTTCCTGCATCCCCTCCTCCTCCATCTCCAAATTTTCATCTTTTAGCACATTGTCATATCAGTCACAATCTGTAAATGTGACGCCCCTAACCTAATCAGGGTGTCACAGGAAACTGCACCCCTTTCTCTTATGGTGCAGAACTCACCCTCCATGTTTCTGGGATCCTAACCTTTGGTATTGCTCCATCAGCATTCAAATCCTAACCACACCTCACACCACACCCTGTCTGGCACACCAGCGGGTGGTCTAGCTGGAAAAGGGCCACCCGCCTATGGGTCAGATAGACTGGTGGGAGGGACATAGTCAGTTGAGAAGTAGCCCTCACAGAGTGAGGAGCTGGGGGAGCTGTAGCTCCCTGGGAGACTTTGGCTAGGTCACAGACGGTGGTCTGGGACCGGAGGAGTCGGAGACTCGGTCGCAGGGTATTGGAGAAGGGTTCCCAGACTTAGTTTTGGAGAATGGTCGGTACCGGAAAATCTAGTAGCCGAACTGGTACCGAGCACGGCGGGGTACTAGACCCTAGAGCAGGGAGTAGCTTCATGCAACCTGATAATTTACCTGTGGAGGAGAGTCTCTTTATGAATTTTCCCCAAGAGCTCAGCGATCGAAGGCACCAACACAATGAGGGGGATAGGGCTTTCCAGCTGATGCGGCCCACTGAAATCCCAAGTGTCAGCCATTGAGAGCACAGCTGCTCTATTTCATCATAGGGAGAGGGACCCCAAAAGCTTCAGGCCAAGGAGTCACTCCAAAACATCTAAATATAGTGCATGGAGGCAGGTCCATAACCATCAACAATACCAACGGGGACGGATTCCCGGATGAGCTTCCCTGAAGTGGCAGCGGCACCCAGAGACTTGGTTTACTCGAGTCTGCTTAATGGTTCACATCAACATCGACACGGCCTGAGTGAGTACGCTGCCCTCCCCTGAGTCTGCCCGCCTGGCCTGCACCACACTCCCCTACATCTCATATCATCCAGAGTCACGGGGCCTACCCTACCTGTGGAGGGAATGTCATCTGGCTGCCCCGATCCATCTCCCTCGGGTACTCCCATCGGCAGCGGCAGTATTCCCCTTACCGCGAACCACGGGTGGCGTCACGAACACTAATCCTCCTGTAATTAGTCCACCTTTTATTTTTGAGTGGCCGTAAGCCCCCGGGTCCTGAGACCCTCGAGCCTCATTAACCCTGGATCCAAGCAGTCTGACTGCTGCAGGGGCGGTACATAAGCACTGCAGCATTGCCTTGGTGAAGTGGTAACAGGCTCTGCTGGAACAATTTTTTTTAGGTGACAAACAGCACACCGCCACAGAGTTGTTGAAAGGCATAACAGACCAAACAAATCTGTGGGTCCTTCTGCTGACTCTACAACCAGACATGGTCGTGTGTGATAATGGCTGTAACCTGGTGGCAGCTCTGTAGCTTGGGAAGCTCACACACCTTGCCTGGCCCACGTGCTCTACTTAAGGCCGCTTTACACGCTGCTATATCGTTATTGATATCGCTAGCGTGGGTACCCGCCCCCGTCGTTTGTGCGTCGAGGGCAAATCGCTGCCCGTGGCGAACAACATCGCTCGGACCCTTTACACTACTTACCTGCCTAGCAACGTCGTTGTGACCGGCGAACCGCCTCCTTTCTAAGGGGGCGGTTCGTTCGGCATCACAGCGACGTCACTAAGAGGGCGCCCAATCGAAGCGGAGGGGCGAAGATGAGCGGGACGATCAACCCGCCCACCTCCTTCCTTTCTCATTGCAGGCGGACGCAGGTAAGGTAAGGTTCCTCGCAGGAGCGATGTGTGCTGTCGCAGGAACGACGAACAACCTGCGTCCTGCAACAGCAACGATATTCGGGAATGGAGGAGCGTGTCAACGATTAACGATAAGGTGAGTATTTTCGCTCGTTAGCGGTCACTCGTACGTTTCACACGCAGCGACATTGCTAACGCGGCTGGATATGCGTTACGAATTCCGTGACCCCAACGACAACGCTTTAGCGATGTCGCTGTGTGTGTGGCGCCCCTGACCTGGTCAGGCACCACTGAGTACTGCACCCATGCTGGGTCAGTGCAACACAGGTAATCCAGAAGGCTGACCGGGGTGTGGACACACAGGCACATAGTAACCAGGTCTCCCACATTGACCTTTGAAGGGACCCCTGGGGAATCCAGGAGGGGGCGTGGCCTCCATCTCCACTCAAGGGGTGTGGTAGAGAGGCTGGTTGCTAAGTTGCGGAAGCAGGCACAGAGGTGAGGGACTGAATCCTGACTGCTTTCCTTGGAAATATTGTCGTTTAGGCTTATGGACTTATGGAAGCTTTCCACAATCTCATAGGAGTCCATCCCATGGTTTTCAGCTGCCACTATATTTCCTGGAGTGCTATTGCCACCTTATACCAGCATGTGTCCCATAACATAACCTATGCCCTGACCAATGCAGTTAGGTTGCAGCAGCAGTATACCTGTAGAAGGACTGTAAAGCAAAATATTTTGCCTATATGCTTCTAATCCAAAACTACTCCAGCAGTAATCGCTACACTGAATGCAGATAACAGTGGTATTAATATGGAATCGAATAGATGTAGGCCTGTAATTGACTTTTGGTTTTAGGTTGCAACAGCAAGGACTATATGGCTAGAATTATTAGAGAGTAGAATAGATTTGAATTAGCCCTGAAAAGGACCTTTTGGTCAGTATAGCATCAGTACAGTCTTTAAGGCTAGAATCCCTGCCTGCGTGCCTCTAATACCCTATCCCTTCCCCAGCAGCTAACCTTACACTAATTGCAGCTAAGAGCGGTATTATTAAAGAATAGACTAGACTTGAGTAAGCCCTGAAAAGAACTTTGGGTTGACATAGCAGCAGCAGGGTCTATAAGGCTTTTAAGGCTAGAATCCCTGCCTACATGTCACTAATACACTGTTCCTTCTCCAGCAGCTTGCCCTACACTAAATGCAGATAAGAGCAGTATTATATGAGAGAATAGATTTTTTCTAATGTAGCAGCAAGATCTGTAATGATAGAATCCCTGCCTAGATGCCTCTTATACATTATCCCTTCTGCAGCTAACCCTACACACTAATACACTATCCCTTCTCCAGCAGCTTGTTCTACACTAAATGCAGATAAGAGCAGTACTATATAAGAAAATAGATTTTTGTTATGTAGCAGCAGCAAGATCTGTAATGATATAATCCCTGCTTAAATGCCTCTAATACATTATCTCTTCTCCTGCAGCTAACCCTACACTAATTGGAGATACGAGCTGTATTATTTTCTAATTGAATCTATTTGAATTAGCCCTAAAAAGGACTGTTGTATAGTATAGTACATATATTTGGGGTCAGTCCCCATTTATTGTGCCACAGCATACACTCTGACCCATTTGAGCTTGGTGCTCCATTTGCAATGCTTCATGTTCATTTAGTGTGTTTTTTTTAGAAAATGGACCAAGGTCATTTTTAATTGAATTTATTAAAAGTTATATTTTAAAACTTTTTTGTGTATTGTACACCTATCTGCTATTCTGATATCAAAATAACAGAACAATGCACAGTGCTTTCTTACCTCAAATACTGCAGAGAAAACAATATAATCATTTAGAAACAACAATACTAATAATGTTTTGCCTCAGGAAGAGTCCAGAAATCAATATTTTGTGGAATAACCATGATTTTTAATCACAGCTTTCTTGCATCTTGGCATGCTTTCCACCAGTCTTTCATACTGCTTTCGGGTGACCTTATGCCACTCCTGGTGCAAATATTTAAGCAGTTCTTTGTTTGATGGCTTGTGACTATCCATCTTCTTTTTGATTATATTCTAGATGTTTTCAATGGGGTTCAGGTCTGGAGATTGGGATGGCCATGGCAGGGTTTTGATGGGGTGGTCCTTCATCCACATATTGACCTAGCTGTGTGGCATGGCGCATTGACCTATTTAGTTTTGCCCAACACCTGGTCGTCTAATGGTGAGACAGAGACCTGGAGAGGCGTACAAGCACAGTGTCTTGCACCCACTGTGAAATTTGGTGGAGGATCCATGATGATCTGGGGATGCTTCAGCAAGGCTGGAATTGGGCAGATTAAACTTTATGAAGGATGTATGAATCAAGCCGCATATAAGGTTATCCTGGAAAAACAGTTGTTTCCTTCTGCTCAGGCAATGTTCCCCAACTCTGAGGACTGTTTTTTCAGCAGGACAATGCACCATGCCACACAGCTAGGTCAATCAATGTGTGGATGAAGGACCACCACATCAAAACCCTGTCATTGCTAGTTCAATCTCCAGACCTGAACCCTATTGAAAACCCCTGGAATGTAGTCAAGAGGAATATGGATAGTCACAAGCCATCAAATAAAGAATAACTGCTTACATTTTTGCAGCAGGACTGGCATAAGGTCACCCAAAAGCAGTGTGAAAGACTGCTGGAAAGCAGCCAAGACGCATGAAAGCTGTGATTAATGATCATGGTTATTCAACAAAATATTGATTTCTGAACTCTTCCTGAGGTAAATCATTATTAGTATTATTGTTTCTAAATAATTATGAACTTATTTTCTTTGCATTATCTGAGGTGATGAAAGCAATGCATTTTTTTTTGTTATTTTGACCATTTCTCATTTTCAGAAAATAAATACAAAATGTATTGCTTGGAAATTCAGAGACGTCAGTAGTTCATAGAATAAAAGAACAATTTACATTTTACTCAAAAATCTAATATATAAAGCTCAGTGTATGTATATATGTATATGTGTGTGTGTGTATGTGTGCGTGTATGTGTATGTGTGTATGTATGTATATGTATGTATGTCCGCTAAAGGAATTTGCACCGTTGCATTTACAATCACGAAATTTTGCACAGACGCCTCATGTGACTCAGGGAATGTCATAGACTATGTTTTGACGGGAAAATTTAACCCCACGCTTTACAGTTAATCTCTAAAATCCTGCCTCCATTAAACTGAATAGAGGTGGGAGCTACAAGCTATTAATAGCAACTGTCAGTGGTTGCTATAGGAACAAAATAAACTGTTAGTATAAGAATAAGTGTGAGGTAATAAGATGTCGGTGGTGAGACAAAAAGAGACAAACAGACAGACAGAGAGAGAAAGATGTGGAAAGAGACAGAGACAGATGAGCAAAGAGACAGCCCTAGAAAGAGACAGACGGGGAAAGAGACAGACGGGGAAAGAGACAGATGGGGAAAGAGACAGACTGGGTAAGAGACAGACGGGGAAAGAGACAGACAGGCAAAGAGACAGCCGGGCAAAATGTCAAACCTAGAAAGCGACAGCCGGGCAAAGAGACAGCTGGGCAAAAAGACAGACGGGGAAAGAGACAGCCATGGAAAGAGACAGCCCTGGAAAGCGACAGCCCTGGAAAGCGACAGCCCTGGAAAGAGACGGACGGGCAAAGAGACAGACGGGCAAAGAGACAGACGGGCAAAGAGACAGACGGGCAAAAAGTCAGACGGGCAAAGAGACAGACGGGCAAAGAGACAGACGGGCAAAGAGACAGACAGGCAAAGAAACAGACCTGGAAAGAGACAGACCTGTCGAGAGACAGACCTGTAAAGAGGCAGCCCTGGAAAGAGACAGACGGGGAAAGAGACAGACAAAGACAGACAGGGAAAGAGACAGACAGACACACACAGAGACAGAGATAGAGAGAGACAGACAGACACAGAGATGGAGACAGATAGACTGATATAAATACAGACAGAGAGATAGAAACAGACAGAGACATAGACACAGACAGACAAAGAAAGACACAGACAGACAGCGACACACAGACAGAGACTGGGAGAGAGACAGAGAGACAATTACTATCCCGGGCAATGCCCAGATACTACAGCTAGTATACCTATAAAGAGAAAAATCAGAAACACTGACAATTTTTCAGTGGTCTCTTAATTTTTGCTAGCGCTGTGTGTAAATATATATATGTGGCTCAGTGGCTGGCACTATTGCTTTTCAGCGCTAGATTCCTGGGTTTAAATCCAATCACGGACAACATTTGTAACGCGTTTGTACGTTCTCCCTGTGTTTGCGTGGGTTTCCTCCGGGTTCTCAAGTTTCCTTCCTCACTCCAAAGACATACAGATAGGGAATGTACATTGTGAGCCCCAATGGGGACAGTGAGGGTGATGTTTGTAATGCTCTATATAATATGATGGTGCTATATACACAATGCATAATAAATATACAGTATCTATAATCTTAATCACAGAGAATCCTTCATTGTAATTTTGCCTGTCTTCTTTTTAGCTTTGATTTGTTTAATTATCCGTACATGAGTATAAAGAACCGACTCACAAACACAAAAATTATTCTTTTAGACTTTTATGAAGACTTTTCTCCAGAATCAGAGACTTTTATTTTGTCAATATTTCAATATTTGCCGCCGGATGGGAGCGTGGTGACTTCTACCGTGCAGCTGAGCTATAAGCCCTGAAACCTTTCATACAAGTTCATTTTTTCCAATGTAAAAAAAAAAGAATTTATAAAATACTTTTGGGAAAATCAAATGTTCACTGAGCTTTGCTGCATTTTGTAATTTATGGAGTGGTTTGTTTGAGAGCGAACCATTAGGTGCCCAGTGAGATTTCTGCCATTGGCAATAGATCCATTGATGTATTTATCTCTGTGTTTGCAAACCGCAGCCCAGACATAGGGGGACCACCTGGAGCAGAGCGCTCTGATGCGCTGGTAACAGAAGGGATGGAAGAACGTTCTGATGCCTTAAAGTCAAACTGAACATTATGAATAAATCAAAAAGTTGAGCAGGAGCAATACAAGAATCCATGATGCTGGGGTCTCACACATACACACTTGCGTCTTCTTGCACTGGATGGTTTAAATGACTTAAGGACCCGTTACACGCGTCGATCTATCTGGCGATATGTCGTTGGGGTCACGGATTCCGTGCCGCACATCCGGCATCGTTGGTGACGTTGTTGCGTGTGACACCTACGAGCGACTCTGAACGATCGCAGATAGGATGAAAATCATGGATCGTTGACACATCGTTCATTTTTAAAAAAGTGTTCGTTTTGTGGAAGCAGCCGACATATTGATTCGTTTGACACCCTGCCAACATCGAACAACATTCAAACGACCGCCTGGGTGCAACAATATATCGTTGATGGCTGATGCGTCGATTTTGCGATCATTATGTGTGACAGCAAATAAACGACCGATAAGCCATACCGGCTAATCGTAAATACGATCTGGGCGTCTCACGTCGCACATGCGATCATACAATAAATCGACCCATGTAACGGGCCCTTTAATGACATAGTTATACACTATACTTCCCAAAGTAATATAACTCCTACTTGAGCATAGATAATTTTTTTCCTCCCAATTAGGGCATGAGGACCTCATAAAAAGTGGAATTTGCCATGCTTTTTTATCTATGTTCCCGTTTTATAAGTTTAGTAACTAATTTGAATTAGCGCCTTGTAATACTTCATTTGTCCTATAGTGGTCGCTGCAGAAGAGCATGTGGGCACAATAAACTTCCTCCGCTAGTACAGGCTCATGGAAAATACAGATCATGTTAGGCCTAAGACACACGGCATGAAAATCGGACCGAGTGGAATGAGATAAAACATCGCATTCCACTTGGACCAATATTAACTTATGTCCCAGCACACATGAGCGATTATTTTCTCGGCCCCAATCGGACCGAGAAAACAATTGCAGCATGTTGTGACTGTAATGCGAGACTCTTTCTCTTGCTCCATTCAAGTGTATGGGGCGAGAGAAAGATCGCACTGCACTCAAGTACACCAGTGTACCCCGAGTGCAGTGCGAGAATGTCAATAGCCAACTACGGAGGAGAGAGGGAGATAAATCCCTTCCTCTCCTCCTCTGTGCCGGCCTGCCCTTCCTCAGCGCTGGCCCGCCCATCCTCAGTGCCGTCCCATCCCCCGCAGCTGAGGTCCGACCGAATGATCGAACCTCAGTCGCAGTGACACTCACATAACCCTCGACTCCCACTGTGCTGCCAGCGCGACCCGAGTGTCATGCGAGAATCGCAGTAGTGCCCTGTGTGGCCCCGGCCTTATCAGCAGCACATCTCCTGTTTACAGCAATGTGCTGCCGAGAACAATAGTTAAGACTGGCGTTGTGCATATCAGTTTTAATAAGTGAAGTCACTGGAGTAATATTCACCCAATTCACTAAAAGGCGCGCACCACTTAATGAATTATGAATCTTATGAGTCCCATGCGCCTTCAGTAAAAATTTACATAGATACACATGTATATACATACAGTACATACATACACACATGTATGCCAGGGCCTTGAAAAAATATTCATACCCTGTGAACTTTTCCACATTTTTGCATGTTACACCCACAAACCTAAATGTATTTTATCGAGATTTTATGTGATATACCAACAATAAGTAGCAAATATTTGTGAAGTAAGGATACATGGTATTCGAAAGATTTCAAAAATATAAATGTAAAAATTGTGACATGCATTTGTATTCAGTCCCCACGAGTAAATACTTTGTAGAACCAACATTCACTGCAATTACTGTTGCAAGACTTTGGGGTATCTATCTTTAGGTCTATACCAGCTTTGGAGGTCTAGAGGCTGAATCTCAATGGGATTTAGGTCTGGATTTTGGGATTTTGACTGGGCCATACACACACACACACACGCACACAAACACACACACACACACACACACACACACACAGATATATTTTAATATAAACCCTTCATTGTAGCTCTGATAGGATGTTTCGGGTCATTGTCTTGTTGGAAGGTGAACCTACACCCCAGTCTCAAGCCTTTTGTAGTCTCTAAAACATTTTCCTCCGGGATTGCCCTGTATTTAGCTTCATCCATCTTCCCATCATCTCTGACCAGTTTTCCTGTCTCCGCTGAAGAAAAGCCTCCCCACAGCAGGATGCTGCCACCACCATGTTTGATGTTGGGGATGGATTTTTCAGGGTGATAGTGACAGTATTCCACCACACATAGATCTTTTTGTGATAAATGTTTCACAGTATCATAGTATCATAGTTTTTAAGGTTGAAGGGAGATTCTAGAGGCTGCTTTACACCAGACAATCTATCGTGCGATAGATCGTCGGGGTCACGGTTTTTGTGACGCACATCCGGCATCGCTGGCGATGCCGGCCTGTGTGACACCTTCTAGCGACGCAGTATCGCTCACAAATCGTGAGTCGTGTACTGGTCGCTAGGTTCCATAATATCGTTTAATTTAGTTGTTCATCGTTTCCGTGGTAGAACACGCCGCTCCGTGTGACACCCCGGGAACGATGAACAGCAGCTCACCTGCGTCATGTGGCCGCCGCCGGCTATTTGAAGGAAGGAGGTGGGCGGGATGTTTACGTCCCACTCATCTCCGCCCCTCCGCTTCCATTGGCCGGCGGCCGTGTGACGTCGCTGTGACGCCGAACTCTAGTTGGGGACAGGTAAAGGGTCATCTGCATTTCTAAGTCATAAGTACCAGGCCCAAACTCTAGAGAGGTTTCCCAGTCAGTGGACTCACTGCAGTGTTACGAGTCCTCAAGTGGAGGTGTGATGCCCTGGCCTATCAGGTCGTCACAGGGTATTGTGCAATCTGCCCTTCTGCACAGTATCCGCATCCTCCTTGGTTACGGATCCCCGTTCTTTGGTGTTGCTAAGATCAGAGCCAGTCAAAACCCTAGGAACACTTTACACCACACCCACCAGACACACCACTGGGGGGCCTGAAGGGAATAGGGCCACCCATTTGGGGGGATGGTTGTGGAAAGTGAAAAAGTGACAGGAGAAGTGAAAAAGGAGTTGAAGGAGTAGGAGTGTGGAGTGTGACTCTCTGAGAGGGAGAGGTCACCGGTTTGGAGCAGGGCTCCTGAAGACTACTAGGTGGCAGACGTTGGTCTGGGCCTGGTAGGAGCTGGAACCCCGGTCGCAGGGGATCGTGTCAAGGGGCATGGATTGCCGAGGAGGGCAGCCGGCGGCCTTGGGCCATCTCCGGGCAGGGGCCAGGGCATGACGGGGAACGCGGACCCTAGGTCGGGAAGAAGCTTCAAGTGTCCTGGTAATTTACCCAACGGTAAAGTCTTCAAGATTCATCCCTCACCCGCTCCAAAATCGGGGTACTAGTGCAACGGGGGGATAGGACTTTTCCCAAAACACAGTCCATCAAATCCCAAGCGTGAACCCTGAAAGCAAGCTCACTCCGTTAGCCATACGGGTGAGCGGGACCCGATTAGTTCCACACTATCGGGTCCAAACAGTGAACAAGGTGCCACGGAAAAGGTCACAGGCTAACAAGCAACACCAAGGGCACGGATCCAAGCGTGCTCCCTCCTTGCTACAGCGGTGCTCAGAATTCTGGTTTACAAGTAGAGTTGAGCGTGGTTCGAGGTTCGAGGTTCGCAAGTTCGCGGTTCGAGTGATTTTGGGGGCTGTTCTAGATCGAACTAGAACTCGAGCTTTTTGCTAAAGCTCGATAATTCTAGTTACGTTTGAGAACGGTTCTAGCAGCAAAAAGCCAAGCTAATTACTAGCTGGATTTCCGCTGTAATAGTGTAAGTCACTCTGTGACTCACACTATTATGAAATTTCAGCCTATAGTGTGCGGGAACAGCGTGTTCAGATCACCATTTTTTTTTTCTGATCTTCCTTCCCTCCCTAAGTGCACGTGTAGTGGGGCGGGCCAGCATGTCAGCCAATCCTAGACACACACACAGCTAAGTGGACTTTTGCCAGAGAGGAAGGGCATGTGTCATAGGCTGCCCATGTCACATGCCCTTGCATTATAAAAATGGCCATTTTCCCGTCTGGACGCCATTATCTGCCTTCTGCATCTGGGTGTCAGTCACTGCTGGCACAGCTCCTGTCTCCGATACTGCTGTGTATGCTCTCCACACAGCGCTATATAGAATAGGGATAGAAGTTTCTATCAGTCCTTGTAAGGGCTAATTCCAGCAGGCTCAGAGCCATAGGTGACAGTCAGGTCCGTGGAAAGAGGTTTTAACAGCTAGTCTGTGTAGCTAAGGTCAGGGAGTTCCTTGCTGCATTTCACCATTAGGAGGGATATAAAGTGAGGCTTCCTTCCCTGTCCACTGACCCACAACTGGCCACTGTACCCTCCTGCCCTTTGCACACTCAAGCTCATTGTTACTAAGCCATTATACTAGCAAACACTGAGGAAAGTTAGTGGCATCCTAAAAGTGGCAGTTGGACTTCCATTAGTGTCCCACTGGTGCAAATCTATTTGCAGCACCTCTGCATTGCACACTCAAGCTCATTGTTACAAAGCCATTATACTAGCAAACACTGAGGAAATTTAGTGGCATCTTAAAAGTGGAAGTTGGACTTCCATTAGTGTCCCACTGGTGCAAATCTATTTGTAGCACTTCTGCATTGCACACTCAAGCTCACTTTTACTAAGCTATTATACTAGCAAACACTGAGGAAAGTTAGTGGCATCCTAAAAGTGGCAGTTGGACTTCCATTAGTGTCCCACTGGTGCAAATCTATTTGCAGCACCTCTGCATTGCACACTCCAGCTCATTGTTACAAAGCCATTATACTAGCAAACACTGAGGAAATTTAGTGGCATCCTAAAAGTGGCAGTTGGACTTCCATTAGTGTCCCACTGGTGCAAATCTATTTGCAGCACCTCTGTATTGCACACTCAAGCTCATTGTTACAAAGCCATTATACTAGCAAACACTGAGGAAATTTAGTGGCATCCTAAAAGTGGAAGTTGGACTTCCATTAGTGTCCCACTGGTGCAAATCTATTTGTAGCACCTCTGCATTGCACACTCAAGCTCACTTTTACTAAGCTATTATACTAGCAAACACTGAGGAAAGTTAGTGGCATCCTAAATGTGGCAGTTGGACTTCCATTACTGTCCCACTGGTGCAAATCTATTTGCAGCACCTCTGCATTGCACACTCAAGCTCATTGTTACTAAGCCATTATACTAGCAAACACTGAGGAAAGTTAGTGGCATCCTAAAAGTGGCAGTTGGACTTCCATTAGTGTCCCACTGGTGCAAATCTATTTGCAACACCTCTGCATTGCACACTCAAGCTCACTTTTACTAAGCTATTATACTAGCAAACTGTGCTGCCATTTTAAGGGCCATAGTTTCATTGTCCGTGATAGTTATTGTTGTTTATTCTGCTGTCAATAAAGGTAGACCACCGCTGCAATCTACACCACCTCTCAATTTTTACTACCACATTTTAAGTGGACATTCTTGTCGCTAGCAAAATGAGTGGCAAAATGACAGATGCTAGTGGAAAGGGGAACAGGCGTGTTGGAAAAGGTAAAAGAGTCTGCTGAAGATAGGCCATCTACCAGCAAAAGTAAGATGTCTACCACTTTCCGTGGACAATCGGATGTGCTCCCTTTTTTACGAACACGAACAACTGGAACAAAGGTAGATGTTGCCCAAAAAAAGAAAATGCTTGAATGGATCTCAAGTGGTCCAACAAATGCCCTCTCCTCCACTTCAACTACCGCATCCAAAAAACACCAGTCCTCTGAGTTGTCATCCCAATCACACTTGCTTTCTCCCAGCTCTCAAGTCTCCATCCGCCCTCCACAGTATGGTGGAGCAGAGATGGCTGAGTCTGCAGAGCTGTTCAGTCACACTATAGCATGGGAATCAGAGGTCTGCTCCCAAGCTACAGTGAGTACAGACCAGGAAATGGTCTGCAGTGATGCCCAGAACCTTTGTGACTCTGAATCAGGCCATGAGGACCAAGTTTCTGAGCATAATGTTGACCCTTATTCACCAACTGTAACACCTGTTGTTATAGACAATGAGGAACATACTGATGATGAAAAGACGCAGATACCAGATTGGGATGACAACTTAAATATTTGGTCAGGGCAGGAAGAGGCTCGGTCTGAGGGTGAGGGGAGTGCAAACACAACAATTAATGAGGAAGTTCTAGATCCCACCTACTGTCAACCCACAGTCAGGCGCTCGAGGAGGTCAACAAAGGCGGTGGAGGAGGATGCAACTGACGACGAAGTTACCTTGCGCCTTCCTGGACAGAGGAGAAGTACTGGTAGCACGTCTACAACTGGATCCTCAGCCACCACTCTGCCTCTGAGCACTAGTCGGGGGAGCTCAGCAGGTCGCATGCCCTCTAAGCCTTGCCTAGCCTGGTCCTTTTTTGACCTTGCAAAGGATCGCCCAAATCATGTGATCTGTAAAATTTGTCGGGAATCTGTTAGTAGAGGAAAAAACCTCAGCAGTTTGACAACTTCTTCCATGAATCGTCACATGAATAAATATCATATGTCCCAGTGGGAAGCTCACCGTGCGGCAATGCGGCCTAGCGGAGTGGACCATCCACCGCCTGCCCTTTCCAGTGCATCCGCACGCTCTTCATCTTCTAGGACTGTGGGGACAGCTGTCACACCTGGTTTTCCACGCACAACTTCCACCACTGTAATCGCAACAGGCATTTTGCTTTGTAGGTTGTCAGTTGGTTTGGAAGGGGAAACAAGTGCGTGTGTACAGCTCTCTCAGACATCAATAGCACCAACGTTGGATGAAGGCAACATCATGTCTCCGCCTGCACTTTCCTCACAAACCTGCATTTTTCCAGGGACACCCTACTCACCACCGTCTCCACACAGCAGCCAGATCTCTGTCCCTCAGATGTGGACAAATAAAAGGCCATTTCCTGCGACTTATGACAAAGCTAAGAGGTTGATTTTATCCCTCTGTAAGCTCTTGGCTACCAAAATGCTGCCTTTCCTCCTGGTGGACACACAGGATTTTAGAGACCTTATGTCTGTCGCTGTGCCCCAGTACCAGATGCCTAGTCGCCACTACTTCTCTAAGAAAGGTGTGCCTGCGCTACACCAGCATATCGCACACAACATCACCGCTTCCTTGAGAAACTCTGTGTGTGAACGTGTGCATTTCACCACAGATACTTGGACCAGTAAGCATGGACAGGGACGTTACATGTCGCTGACTGGGCATTGGGTAACTATGGTGATAGATGGTGAAGGGTCTGCTGCACAAGTCTTGCCGTTCCCATGACTTGTGTGTCAATCCTCTGTCTGTCCAAGTTCCTCCACTGGTTCTGCCTCCTCAACGTCGTCTGGGTCCTCCACCTCCATCCCAAGCTTGCCTGGTCAGGCCACCAGCGTTGTAACTGCGCAGAAGGAATCACGCACACCTCATTACTATGCTGGCAGCAGAGCGCAACGGCATCAGGCGGTTTTTGTCTTGAAATGTCTTGGAACTAAGAGTCACACAGCAACTGAGATGTGGGCAGCTCTGGAGACTGAGTTTGGTAAATGGTTGTCTCCACTCAACCTGCAGCCTGGTAAGGCCGTGTGCGACAATGCTGCAAACATGGGTGCGGCCCTTCGCCTGGGCAAGGTGACACACGTGCCTTGTATGGTTCACGTGTTGAACCTTGTTGTCCAGCAATTTTTAACACACTATCCCGGCCTAGATGGCCTTCTGACCAGGGCATGAAAACTGTCTGCTCACTTCCGCCGTTCAACCGCCGCAGCTGAGCGACTTGCATCGCTCCAGAAGTCTTTCGGCCTGCCGGTTCATCGCCTGAAATGCGATGTGGCGACACGCTGGAATTCGACTCTCCACATGTTACAGCGACTGTGGCAGCACCGCCGAGCCCTGGTGCAATACGTCATGACGTATAGCCTGGGACAACGAGATGCAGAGGTGGGGCAGATTACCCTAATGGAGTGGTCTCAGATCAAGGACCTATGCACCCTTCTGCACAGTTTCGACATGGCGATGAATATGTTTAGTGCTGACAATGCCATTATCAGCATGACAATTCCAGTCATTTACATGCTGGAACACACGCTAAACACTATTCGGAGTCAGGGGGTGGGACAACAGGAAGGGGAGGAAGTACAGGAGGAGTCATATGCACAAGGGACAACAACATCACCAAGGTTCAGACGTTCATCATCACCAAGGCGGCAGGCATGGGACCATGGGGGACAGGGATCAACAAGGGCGCATGGTAGCAGGCAAAATGTTGAGGAAAGGTGCAGGAGAACATGAAGAACTGGAGGACGAACTGTCCATGGACATGGAAGACTCAGCGGATGAGGGAGACCTTGGTCAAATTTCAGTTGAAAGAGGTTGGGGGGAGATGTCAGAGGAAGAAAGAACGGTTAGCACCTCTATGCCACAAACACAGCGTGGACTTGGTCCGCATGGCTGCGCCAGACACATGAGCACCTTCTTGCTGCACTACCTCCAACATGACCCTCGTATTGTTAAAATTAGAAGTGATGATGAGTACTGGGTTGCAACAATATTAGATCCCTGGTACAAGTCCAAATTTTGTGACATAATTCCAGCCATAGAAAGGGACACACGTATGCAGGAGTATCAGCAAAAGCTGTTACTCGATCTTAACTCGGCTTTTCCACAAAACACCCGTGGTGCAGGGAGTGAATCTCCCAGTCGTAACTCGACAAACATGGGACGGTCTCGTCATCTTCAACAGTCTAACCGTACCAGCAGCACCATATCTGGTGCTGGTAACAGCAATTTTATTGAATCTTTTCATAATTTTTTTAGACTATCTTTTGCAAGGCCACCAGAGACAACAAGTCTGACACATAGTCAACGGCTGGAGAGGATGATACAGGAGTATCTCCAAATGAACATCGATGCCATGACTTTGCAAATGGAGCCTTGCTCATTTTGGGCTTCAAATCTTGAAAAATGGCCAGAGCTCTCCACTTACGCCTTGGAGATTTTGTCGTGTCCAGCTGCCAGCATTGTCTCTGAACGTGTCTTCAGTGCTGCTGGGTGTGTGCTGACAGATAAGCGCACGCGTCTGTCCAGTGACAATGTGGACAGACTGACGTTCATCAAAATGAACAAGTCATGGATCCACAAGGAATTTACTACCCCTGTGTCATCCTGGGGAGAATAAATGCTTGTGTATTTTGAATGTTGTTGATGCAAATCTATCTGTGAAGTGTACAACTGGGGCACAAGTGCTGCCACTGAAGGGGTGGGTGTCTGTGTGGCCCAATTTTTGGAAAAAAGGGAGACTCCGCTTGGAGTAACCCTTGCTTGCTGTGTTTTTAAAAAGGAGCCAAGATGAACAAGTCATGGTTCAGCAAAGACTTTGCTACCTACCCTGGGGCCATCCTGGGAAGGGTTAAGGATGGCGTAATTTTGAATGTTGTTGATGCAAATCTATCTTTGAAGTGTACAACTAGGGCACAAGTGCTGCCACTGATGGGGTGGGTGTCTGTGTGGCCCAATTTTTGGAAAAAAGGGAGACTCCGCTTGGAGTAACCCTTGCTTGCAGTGTTTCTAAAAATGATCCAAGATGAACAGAGCTGGGATCAGGAAAGACTTTGCTACCTACCCCGGTGCCATCCTGGGGACAGTTAAGGCTGGCGTATTTTTGAATGTGCTTGATGCAAATCTACCTGTCCAGTTTGCAACTGGGGCACAAGTGCTGCTACTGAAGTGGTGTCTGTGGGGCCCAATTTTTGGAAAAAAGGGAGACTCTGCTTGGAGTCCCCTTGCGGTGTTATACATGATTTTAGAAGGGCATGCCATGCCTATATCTGTGTCTCGTCCTCTTTTTCCTCGTTAAACTGTTTTGTTTTCGCATGAGAATTTGTTCTTGTCACTTTCCCATGTGTTTGTGTTGTGTTGTGAGTTGTTTGTCACCTTTTGGACACCTTTGAGGGTGTTTTCTAGGTGTTTTTATGTGTTTGTGATTGCCTCCCATTGTTTCCTATGCGGTTCGAGTGGTTCGCCGAACCGGTTCACCGAACCGAACTCGAACGAGACCTCCGTTCGGCGAACCGAACTCGAGAAGAACCGCGGCCGGTTCGCTCATCTCTATTTACAAGCTGTCGGTGTCAATATTCTTGGACTGAGAAACCCTTTCCTCCCCAATGGCACCCCTTCACTGCCACCACTGGGCCCTGGGGCACCGCCCCTACTTACGGAGGGGTTAAACATCTTGCTGGCAGACCACCGCCACCGGGCTCCCCCAACAGCTGCGGGGGTACTCCACCTTACCACGCACCGTGGGTGGCATCACAAACTTCTAACTCCCCTGTACATATCCCCCTTTTCAAATTCGAGTGTCCGCACGGACACCCGGGTCCGGAGACCCCCTCGAGCCACCGTGGTTCCAGATCCGAGCATCTCAGCCGCTGACACGGGGGCGGTACAGAGGCTTGGCATAAACCTGGACGAACTGGTCCGCACAGAGAGTACAGTAGACTGTCATGATCCAGGACCGGTATTCTCCGCTCCAGAGTTTCCCAGACACGGCCTGGTCATATCATGGGTTACCACCTATTAACCTGGTTTCAGGAGACACTATATCTAGTCTCTGCAATTGCATTTTGGTGCTGGTTATAGTTTTGCTCAACAGCCTGTGATTGGCTCTGGTGTGATTTCCTGTTTGATCTGACTCTTTGTTACTGTGCCCTAACCTGTACCCTCCCCTGTTCGTCAGTCTGTCGCAGTCCCTGACTGCCCGCTCCTATCTGTTGTTTGTGTTTCCCTCTGCATACCTGATGTCCTGGCTTCTGACTCGGTTCTGTTTTCTGACTTGATTTTGATCCTCCCTTTGCAGTGAATTGACTTTCCTGGCTAGACTCTGAGTGTTTGACAACTCTATTGCCCCCTTGTGGTTCGCCTGTTAACTGCCTGCTGAAGTTACTCTGAAGTACTTCAGCTGGCTTTCTGTTACAGTGTTACTTTGTCTCTCCTTCACTACTCTGCTGCCACCTAGTGGGGAATACGCTGTACTACGTCTTACTAGCTCTTTGTACCGCGTGACATACACAAGCTTTGTCTGATGGCGGTCGAAACCGTTATGCAGAACGGGTCCCTGTAGGTGGGACCATGGCCATGCAGGACTACATGACTTTAGTGTATGAAACTATGGTGCCATGCAGTAAAGAGGACAACAGACAAACTCCCGCAATAATACCACAAATGATGGAGTAGCCTAAAGGGAACCTGTGCTTTGAAGTCGAATGAACTGTAAAAAACTTGTGCAAGTATTGTGCCTAAAGTGACGATGTGTTGGAAGAACTGTGCGTAATTTTGAGTAAATGACTGTTGAAAAATAAATCAGTATCTGTGACTTCCCAGTGGAAGAATTTTGGTCAGCACAAGGGCCTAAACACAAGTATATAAAAAATATTTGCCGGTACGCATCTCTGAGGAGAGGAGCGGGGTGGGGGGGGGCACTGCCGACATTGAGGAGTGGGGGGGGATGCCAGTGCCAGTGGAGAGAGAGGACGATCATGTGAGCGCAAGTAAGAGATTTGTACACTTCTGGTCACATTCTGATTTGATGTGTCCAGCCTCAGTCAATTCATTTTCATTGAGCATGTCTGTTCAGCACATGACCAAATCTATGTAACTCGCATACTTGCAGCTTCATAACCTCCCACTCTCACCAGCGGCACCAGAGAATCCTGACAGTGTGCGCACCATGAGAATTCAGAAGGCTGCAGTCACAGAGTGACACAAGGAGTGACTGCAGACTCATCACAAATTTGGACAACCCCTTTAATGCTCCTAACAACATAAAAACATTGTAACCCTTAACTTGTCAGACGGCACAAGACTTTATTAACCCCTTCAGCCCCCGGGCACTTTCCGTTTTTGCGTTTTTGTTTTTTGCTCCCCTTCTTCCGAGAGGCGTAACTTTTTTATTTTTCCATCAATCTTGCCATATGAGGGCTTGTTTTTTGCGGGACGAGTTGTACTTTTAAATGAAACCATAAGTTTTACCATATAGTGTACTGGAAAACGGCAAAAAAATTCCAAGTGCGGAAAAATTGGAAAAAAAGTGGGATTGTACAATAGTTTTTGGGATATTTTATTCACCGTGTTCACTATATGGTAAAACCGATGTGTGGGTATGATGCCTCAGGTCGGTGCGAGTTTATAGACACCAAACATGTATAGGTTTACTTGTATCTAAGGGGTTAAAAAAAATTCACAAGCTTGTCCGAAAAACGTGGCGCACGTTTTGCGCCATTTTCCAAAACCCGTAGCGTTCTCATTTTTCAGGATCTGAGGCTCAGTGATGGCTTATTTTTTGCGTCTTGACCTGACGTTCTTAACAGTACCATTTTTGCGCAGATGCTACGTTTTGATCGCCTGTTATTGCATTTTGCGCAAAATTTGCGGCGACCAAAAACGTAATTTTGGCGTTTGGAATTTTTTTGCCGCTACGCCGTTTACTGATCAGATTCATTGATTTTATATTTTGATAGATCGGGCATTTCTGAACGCGGCGATACCAAATATGTGTGTATTTTTTATTTTTTTAACCCTTTAATTTTCAATGGGGTGAAAGGGGGGTGATTTGAACTTTTAGGTTTTTTTATTTTTTTTTAATTTTTTAAAACTTTTTTTTTTACTTTTTTTTTTTATTTTACTAGTCCCCCTAGGGGGCTACAGCAATCAGCAATCCAATCGCTTTGCACAATCTGCAGATATCAGCTACAGAGCTGAGAACTGCAGATTTGCTGCTTCACTTTCAATGCCGGCTGTATTCCGGCATTGAGAGGAAGTGACTCATGTTAGCCACAGGCGTCATCACATGACCCTGTGCTACCATGGCAACCGCCGAAAGTCACGTGATCATGTCACGTGACTTCCGGCGGGGGCGGGGTAAGTCACTGTCATGGCGGCACCCATATACATATCGCTGCCAAGACTTTGGCAGCGAAATGTAAGGGGTTAATGGCCGCGGGTGGAAGCGATTCCACCCGCGGCTAGCAGGCACACATATCAGCTGTTGATAACAGCTGATATGTGCGCGTCTCGCCGCTGCCCGCCGGCGGCAGGGGGCGGGGCTTACCGGGAAACGATCCATGACGTATCTAGTACGTCATGGGTCGTTAAGGGGTTAAAGAGATTGTCCACTACTATAACATTAATGACCTTTCCTTAGAATAGGTCACCATTGTCTGACTGGTCGGGGTCCGGCACTTGGCAACTAGGTGTCAGTGATGGCAGGTGGCCGGAAGTGCTCAGTTCTGGATCTGCTCCATCTTCTGATAGTGGCAGCAGTCTCCTATTAAAATCAATGAGGCGGATGTGCAGTACCCGGCCGCGGACACCATCAGAGGACGAAGCAGATCCAGAAATAAGCATTTCCAGCCACCTGCACCATAATCAGCTAATCAGTGGGGTCCCACTGTGCTCACATGAGAAGCAATGCGCAAGTGGGACCAAGGCCTAATGATGACACACAGTCAGTATCACAAATAAACATTTACATTTAGGTACCTTATAGATGATGTTGTCTCTAGTCATTTCTTTCTATTCTTCATCTTGTCCTGACGCAATGATGACTTTTCACATTCACATCTCGTCTCTGCAGATTTCCATCTTCTCCGGTTTTCTGCAGCATATCCCAACACGATGCCCCTAAAAGTAGCAGAATGATTATAAAACTTCTACTTAAAAAAAATCTGCCCTACACTGTGCCCCAGAATAAATAATGGCCCCTCACAGTATTCTCTGCACAAAATATTACCCACACTGTCCCTCTTATGGTACATGCCCTCCATATTCCCTCTTTCCAAACTGAGCCTACTGTTTACTGTGTCTTTTACAGTGTCCCCTTATACTGCCCAGTCTATATACTGTGCCTTCATCACACTCCCCCTCCTTGCTATAACCTCACACTGTTCTCCCATTCTGCCCCCTCTCCGTACCACCCCCTCCACTACCCAGTCTTTATTCTGTGCCCCTCACATTCTTCTCATCCCTTACTGTCTCCTCACTACCTCCTGTGTGTCCATATACTTTTCTACCTCACTCCCCATCCTGCCCACTTGCTCCTCATACCATGTCACTCTTTATTCTGTGTCCTCAAAATTTCTTTCCACTTCGCTCCACATCCTCTCTGTCCCCATGCATCACCCCTCATCCTCTCTGTCCCCATGCACCACCCCTCATCCTCTCTGTCCCCATGCATCACCCCTCATCCTCTCTGTCCCCATGCATCACCCCTCATCCTCTCTGTCCCCATGCATCACCCCTCATCCTCTCTGTCCCCATGCATGAAACCTCATCCTCTCACTCCCCATGCATGAAACCTCCTCCTTCTCTCCCCATGCATGAAACCTCATCCTCTCTCTCCCCATGAATGAAACCTCATCCTCTCTCTCCCCATGTATGAAACCTCATCCTCTCTCTCCCCATACTGTGTCCAAAGGTACTTCCCCCTCCCCATCCTCTCTTCCCACCGTACTCTGTCCACAGATAGTTCCCTCACCCACCCATACTGTGTATATAGATATTGCCCCCTCCCCACACTCTGTCCCTCTAATGTGTGTCCACAGATGGTTCCCATTCCCCACTCTCTGTCCCCCCATAGTGTGTCCACAAATAGTTCCCTCCCCCACCCTCTCTCCCCCATTCTGTTTCATAAATACTCCCTTCTCACCCCATAATGTTCCTCCTCCGTGTCTTCTTCAGCTCCACAGCGGAGCATTTATCAGCGTTTCTCTGCCGCCTCCGCGCTGCGGTGCTGGCTTCAGGGTCAGCAGTCTGATCACATGAAAGCCGTCGCGCTTAACCGGAAGTCAGCACCAGGGATCACCGCTTCAATTGTCCTCGCATCTGACAGATACAAGGACAATTGAGCAGTGGGAGCCTCATGCTGCACTTTCTATGAGTGCGGCTGTCAGCGTGACAGCCACGCTCAGAGAATAGCAGCTCCCACCCCAGCAGACTTCCACACCGCCGCATCAGGCAGCCCGACAGCGCCCCACCAGCTCCCCCCTAGATACACCTCTGGCTTGTGCCTCCGCTCCACACATGGCTAATTTATATAATTTACAAATTAGCCATGTGGACAGAGCCAGAGGTGTTCTTCAGATTTTCCAAACACCCAGCCAAGATCACCGCTACCAATCCCTTATCCCCTTGCTTTGTGGAGGTGGCCATGGTGTGTACTACCGAAGGACTGAAGCCCTCACTTGCAACTATTGCCCATTCCTGAGAGCTGTAGCAGAAAAGTACTGTGAATTGGCCAGAAGTGGCCACAGATCTTTATTTTTTCCCCCCTCCCAGTTTGTTTTGCGCACTTTTGCACCCCCTGCTTAATTGCAGAACTGTAAATTGCAAGAAGGTTCTAAACACTTGTGACGCCCCTGGACTATCAGGTCGTCACATGGTATTGCACAATCTGCCCTCCCGTGCAGTATCCAGCTATTTCTTGGTTATGGGTTCCCAACTACATGGTGTTGCCTACATCAGCTAATCAAAATCCTAGGTTACACTCTGCACCACACCCACCAGACACACCAGTGGACAGTCTGAGTGGAATAGGGTCGCCCGCTTGGGGGGTTGGTTAGGGGAGGTCAGGAGTGTCAGGAGGGAGTTGAGCTTGAGAGGTGAAGGAGAGAGGAAGTCAGGAGCTGGGCTCCTAGGAAGCTATCTAGGTGGCAAATGGTGGTCTGGGCCTAGAGGAGCTGGACCGTCAGTCGCAGGGGATCATGGCAAGGTGCACGGTACTGTCAAGGAGGACAGCCAGCGGCCTTGCACCATCACCGGGCTGGGACGAGGGCACGACGGGTTACGTGGACCCTAGGTCAGTGAGTAGCTTCAGGTAACCTGAAAATTTACCCGACGAGAACGGAGCCTTCAAGATCCGCTCTCCACCCGCTCCAAAATCGGGGTACTAGTGCCACGAGGGGGATAGGACTTTCCACTCAAACGGTCCTGAAAATCCCAAGCGTGAACCCTGAGAGCAAGCTCCAACACTTAGCCATAGTGGGGAGCGGGACCCGGCAAGTTCCATATTACCGGGACCAACAGAGAAGTAAACTTACAGTAGTGCCAGGAGGCAGGTCACGGATCACCAGGCAGCACCATTGGGGACAGGACCCGAACGAGCTCCCCTCAGCGGCAGCGGTATACAGAACTTTGGTTTATCCAGTTGTCGGTGTCAGACTAATGGACTGATTGAGTATGCAAGTGACCCCCTTCACACCCAACAGCACTCCCCACTCACCATCACCGAGTCCCGGGACATCCCCCCTACCCATGGAGGGTTCTAACACCTTGCTGCCCCACTCCATCACCCTGGGTACTGCTGCGGTCGTACCAAATTACCACATACCACGGGTGGCGTCAAGAACTTTAACACAATCCACTGTAAATGTAAATACCCCCTTCATTTGAGTGGCCGCACGACCCCCGGGTCCAGAGACCCCTCGAGCCACAGCGGATCAGGATCCGAGCAGCCCGGCTGCTGGCACGGGGCGGCACACACTACACCAAGAACTGTGACCTGTGTCCCATGGACTCTACCCCTGTTCCCTATGGACTGTGCTCTGTGTCCCAGGGATTCTGCCTCCAGCCACATGGACTGTCACCTGTTTCCATGTACTTTACCCTATGCACTGTGCTCCTTGGGACTGTGAGTCTGCTTCCAAGTAGTGTTGGGCCACTTACAGGGACTGCTGGAGTGGAAAATTGGAGGACTCAAGGACCTGTCAGGTCTTGTGTTGGTAAAATTATTATTTTTTTCCCAGGGAATAGACTTACATAGATCCTGAGCTCCCTATGATGTGTCTGTAATGTTAAAGGAATGTGCCCAGAGGACAGACTAAATTGAATCCTGAGTGCTCCATGATTTATTGTGCCTTATGCAGGAAAAGGACTTGTGTGTGTGAGCCCCTAAGTACTCTGTTACCCTGCGGGCCCTTTGTTGACACGTTGGCCTAAGGGCCAAAAGTATAGAACTGTTTGTTCCGAGGATCCAACTGAGTGGTACTGGGGTCAACATGACCCACTTCAGAAACCCAAGCACCTGATGCCAGGATAAAAAAAATGCTAAAGTATTAATGATAATGTTGTGTGCCATGTGTTGCTGTTTGGTATCTTGCAGGGCATCTGGTTGGGGACAGAAAGGAGAAGTATTAGAGGGTGGCTAGGCCCGTGTGTCCCTGCCCTGAAGACACTGATCGTCGTCGAATCATAATAATGTGAATTAAGTTTTTGTATGCTTTGTGTATGCATAAAGTATAAGTGTGGCCAGCTAGTGGCCGGATTAGGTATTGCTTCATGGTAAAGAGAATAGGTTCTGTCTAGTGACAAAAGGATTTAGGCTTAGAACACTTAAGTTCTGTGCGTGAACCATAGGGGATGGAGCCAGCTGCAGGATAAAGCCTTACTTTGTCCGAGTTTAGTCATTTGAGGAGTAGTTAGAAAGCTGAACTAGTTGGTAGTATAGTGAGACGGAGAAGTGTGCAAGCCCATCAGACACCTCATGCTGAAGAAAGTGGTTGTTTGTGGCATTCGAGACCTGACCCTCAAGCTCACCTCCATTCCCAAGTTGAGAGCATCAGGCCCAAACTCTAGGGAGGTTTCACGGTTTTCGAGCGGTACTAGTCCTCAAGTGAAGGCCGGGCATAGACTTGGGAGAACAGTTCAGCACGGAGAGTACAGTAGATGAGCTTTGTCCTATGGTCGTCCAAACCATCATATAGAATGGGTACCTGCTGGTGGGAAGAGACCATGGTCATGCGGGACTCTGTGACTTTATTATATGAAACTGTGGAGCCAGGCAATAAGGATGAGATCAGACAAACAGCAGCAAATGTATCAAGAATGACGGATCAGCCTAAAATGAAACTGTGCCTTGAAGTCAAATGTACTGTAAAATATTCAAGTAAGTGACAATGTGTTGGAAGAACTGTGCATAATGTTGAGTAAAAGACTGTTAAAAAAGAAATTAGTATTTGTGTCTGTGACTCCCCAACAGAAGAATCCTGGTCAGCACAAGGGCCTAATCACAGGTGTGGCTTGCACACACAAAGACCACACATCCAGAAAGGGACACCGCTACCAATCCCTTGCCCCTTGCTTTGTGGAGGTCGCTGTGGCATGGACTATTAAAGTACTGAGGAAGTAGCCCACAACTACTGCCCTGCGCCACTCACCCATCATCTGCAAAACAATACTTTCGTCTCAACTAACTGGAGCACCATCTTCCACATGCTCGCTGTGTTTCCTAAATTGTTTTTTGCAGACTGCTTTTGGCTTGCTTTCAAAAATGTCTTGTTTCTTGACGCTCTTTTATAAAGGCCAGATTTGAGGAGTATACAACTAATAGTAATCTTGTGGTTAGATTTTATCCCTTGACCTGTGGATCTCTGCAGCTCCTCCAGCTTGACCATTGGCCTCTCGGCTGCTTCTCTAATTATTGCTTTCCTTATTAGAAATGTCAGTTAGGTGGATGGCCATATCTTGGTAGGTTTGCAGTCATGTCATACTGTTTTGATTTTTGAATGATGAATTGAACAGTCCTCTATGAGATGGTCAGAGCTTGGATTTTATATATATATATATATATATATATATATATATATATATATATATATATATATATATAACCAAAACCTGCTTTTATTTTCATCAAACCTATATTCTTGACCTCTTTGGTGTGTTCCTTTGCTTCTATGGTGTTGTTTGATCCATGAAGTTCTCAAGCAAACCTCTGAGGCCTTCACAGAACAGCTTTAGTTATACTAATAATAAATTATACAAAGGTGGACTCAATTTACTACTTACCTGACTTCTGGAAGCAAATGCATGTCACAAGATATACATTTTTAAAATATTTAGAAAACCAGGTATCATTTCCTTCATACTTCACAAATACTTGTTATTTAATGTTGGTATATCACATAAAATCTCCATAAAATATTAAAGTTGTGGGTGTAATGTGAAAAAAATGTTTATAAGTTCATGGGGTATGAATAATTTTTAAGGCACTACTCACAGAAAGTTAGGGATATTTGGCTTTTGGGTGAAATTTCAGGATGCTCTTCAAATGTATTCAAGCCTTTTCAGGTGAACTTAATATAATCTTCTCTAAACTTTTGAATACACTTGTCCAACTGTTCAATGTTTTAGTACTTTTGCACAACTTGCTGTTCTCTAACAAGGAGCTTAATGGTGAAATTCACAACAGGTGTTTGATCGCTGAATCACCCAATACATTTCTAGGTTCTATTAGAACTGGTATTTCAGAGTCCTCCTCATCATGCTGTTCAAATTTTGACATCATGAGACAAAGAAGATACCTAACAATTGATCAACAGTACCTCGCGATTGTGAGGCTTCAAGTAGGATGTTCTCAGACGGAAGTGGCCACTGAGCTTAGAGTGTCACAGAGTATCATCAGCAGGTTGCAACAGGGATACAGAGAGTCTGGAAGAGTTAAAGAAAGGCACAGAAGTGAACATCCTTTGTCCACACCCCAAACTGATGACCACTTCACCATGAACAATGCCTTTCGGAACTGGATTCTGAATGCCACACATCTCCAGGCATATTTAAGGGAGATGAGAGGCACCCAAGCATCACACCTTTTGAAACTGTTTACATTAGCGTGGTCTGCGTTCTAGACAACTTGCAAGTGTACCTGACCACACCACCAGGCACAGGTATCATCTACGCTGGACGAGGGACCAGTGAGCCTCAGTGCTGTTCACTGATGAAAGTAAATTCACACTGAACAGAAATGATGGCCACCAACGATGTTGGAAACATCAAGTAAAGTGCTATGAATCAGCCACTGTTGTCACCAGATGAACCTTTGGTGGTGGTGGTGTTACAGCGTGGGCCACTGTATCTAGTCAATCCAGAACTGCCCTACACTTTGTCAATGGTACAATGACAAGCCCCTACTACTTGAGTCCCATGATTAATCCATTCATTGTATCTCTGTATGAACAACATAGTGTAGTGTCTGTCCCCGCCAGGTCCTAGGGGAGATGCCCCTCCTCCCATCTGCCTGGTTCCAGCGTGGCTCCCAAGCACGCCCCCGCTCCCAGTCTACAGCGGGGGGCGTCCTCCCTCTCGCCTGTCCTGCAGCTCTGTAGTCTCCTCATCTGCCGAGGCCTCCTCATACTCCCAAGCCACGTGCTCTGTCTCTGTGTCTTCCCCTTAGGTGCACGTGCGGCCACACCCCCTTTCTTAAAGGGCAGGTACTTCATTACCCGTTAGCTGTTCCTGAGGTCACTTATTACCCTAAAGGTATTTAAATCCACCTCCCCTTACAGGAGGCGCCTGAGCAAAGTTGCTAATAGTGTGTTGTTAGTTCTCAGGTCCCTGTACGTCTCTGTGTTTAGTCCTGCCTTGTTCTAGTACAAGTCCGTATTTCTAACCTCTCTCTGGTCCTAGAGCCTGCTTTCCACCCATGTGCTGACACGTCTGAATCATCACCAGAGTGCCGCCAAGTCTGAGCCATAGCCACAAGTGCCATCACATCTGAACCATCAGTAGTGTGCTGCCATGTCTGAGTCATTGCCACAAGTGCCCTCTCCTCTCAACCATCTCCAGAGTGCTGCCACATCTGAACCTTCACCACAGTGCCATCTCGTCTCAGCCTCCTCTTTGGTGACGCTATATCTCGGACTCCTGCACTGGACATTATGACCGTATACGTCTGTTAGAGACTGCCTCTTCTGGTCCCTGGCTGCCTTGCATTTAGGCCTTCTGTTGGAAGCACCGTACAGTTTCTGTATAGGGGTTTGCTGCTGGTCGCTTCCTCAGGGGAGTCTGGTGCACAGTTTAGTGAGTTCACCTCAGGACGGTCGCCACCCCTCGTTGATCGTAACACATAGGCTTAATTTCATCTTCATGGATGGCAATGCTCCAGCTCATTGAAGTCACATCACAGCTGCTGGAGACAGGGGTACCTCAAACGGAGTGGCCTGCACTTTCTCCAGACCTAGATCCCATAGAAAACCTATGGGATCAGCTGAGTGTTTGTGCAGAGGCCGTAACTCTGTAACCCAGAACCTCAATGACCTGAGGGCCGCCATTCAAGAAGAGCTTCAGCAGACAACAACTCTACTTGTGAACAGAATGAGACATTATTGTTAATCTGTGTACAGCACCAAGCTTAGCACAGCAATGAATTGTAATGTCAGGTCAACCCCATATATAAAATTGTATTACTTGAACCTACAATTCCTCTTATGTCTTTAATGATGGTAAGGACATACTGGAAGTTGTTATCAGCCATCATCATACTGCAAACGATGCAGGAACCACGACACTGAGGAGACGCAGGCAGTTTGACACATAAACATTTACATTCAAGCACTTTACAGACAACATCTCATATTGAAGTTGATCCCATCCCTTTTGTCTCAACATAGTACAGACATCATGATGATATTTCACTCCCATATGTTTTATCTCCAGATCTCCCTCTTCCTGGTCTTCAGCAGCACATCCCAACACAAGGCCCATAAAATTCATAGTATCATTAGTCTGCCCTAGAAATATAAATATCTCCCATGCTGTGCCCTTGAATAAATAATTGTCCTTCACAGTGCTTCCTGACAAAACATCCTCCTACTCACTGTCTCCCTCCACAAAATCCCCCCACACACTACCTCTTTCTATAATATCCCCCACACACTGCCCCTCTTTACAATGTCCCCCCACACACTACCCCTCTCCATAATCTCTCCACACACTGCATCTCTATAATATCTAAAACACATCTTTTTTGGGGTGGCATATCACACTCCCTAGCTGAATTAAATTCACATAGTCCTTCCATGACTTCTCAGAACATATATCCCCGTCAATCAAACTCCACCGCACCCAAAAGCATCTCAAAGTTTTGGCTGTGTGGGTCAAGAAGCCTTTATCTATTCCCCATTTCTTTGAGATGGCTGGATTGTCATTTTATAATTTTATATATATATATATATATATATATATATATATATATATTTATTTATAATTTCGGCTTTATTGTATATTGTTGGAAAGGGTTTGTATTATCTGGCTGTGTACAGTTTTTGAGTATCTGGTTTCCATTGCTTCTTTGATTGATTGCTGCCTTAAAATACTGCAGGTCAGATGTCACTGAAATAATGTACACATGTCCAAAGACGGATATACTGCTAAAGGGGTTTCCGAGTCTCTGCTTTTTCTACTAAAAAAAGTCAAGTTACGAATATAGCATAATTATGGAAATGGCATTTCATTTGTCCCTTGAATACTCGTTGATTTGTGTTTACATGTATGTAACTACACATGCCATGGTTAATGAGCTATCAGTAATGAATGACAAAAAAATGACTGACAACATAAAACAAAACAAAAATAAATAAGGAAAAACTAGTTTTCCTTGCCTGCTCCACAAACAAACTATCATATGCACAACATAAATAGACAAGACCGGAGAGGTCTAGCTTTCAAATGCTGATCATGTACCCAACAACCTGCTGTCACGCTGGGTGTGGGGAGAGACACCCAGCAAGTGGACTCCAGGGAGTACATCTGTTCTTTAAAAATTAAAATAAAATCATCATTTATTCAAATATAATCATGTCATCACATTCTGGAACATTGTCAAAGCTCACCAAAATCTGAACTCCATCATGAATTTCTTGAGATCTTTGTTAATTCCTTATTCCATGTACAACAATCTACAGAATTCATGAACAAAAATCAAGCAGCTGCCAGGAAACGTAAAAAAGTAAAAAAAGACCTATTCACAAATGACATATAGCCTTGAAGAAATTATAAAGTGCCTGAACTCTACTGAACTGTAACTAGGGCTTATTTTTGGAGTAGAGCTTATTTTTCAATTTTAGTCCCAAAATCTTGAAAAATAATAGTAGGGCTTATTTTGAGGGTAGTTCTTATTTTCATGGAAACAGGTTATCTCTCCTCTCACTGATACTGGTTTTGACATAATTTGGTACATGGTTCAATTTCACTAAATATCAGCAAATCGGGAGCATTAAATAAATCAATTAATCAACAAACTTTCTACTCCCTGAAGACTAATTACCCCTTTGTTTAGTCCACTGACTCCTACACTTATCTAGGCATTAAAATTCTATCAGACCTGTCTAAACTCTTTAAGCCATCAACCTCTCCTAGAAAGAATGGTGTAGGAGCTTACTGTATTTTTTGATTACTGTATATGATGCCCTTTTCCTCCAAAACATTTGGGAGGAAAGTGAGGGGTGCGTCTTATAGTCTGAATGTAGCTTACTGAGGGTGGTGGAGAGGGGTCCCAGGAGTCCGGAGGAATGCTGTGACGCTGTGAAGGGGCTTCAGTGGCTGGGCTGGTGCTACGGCAGCTGTGCGGGGCCTGCGGTGGCTGGTGCAGGGTCTGCGGTGGCTGGTGCAGGGTCTGCAGCGGTTGGTGCGGGGTCTGCGGTGGCTAGTGCAGTGAATGTGGGGTCTGTGGTGGCTGTGCGGGGTCTCTGGCACCTCATGCTGGGGCTGCGGGGCAGGCAGTGAGGACTTAAAATAATGGCACCCGGAGTCGGCGTGTGTGCAGATGAAGCTTTCGGCTCAATATCTCATCTGCGCACATGCTGCCTCCGGCCCATTGATCTCCCAGCAGCGGACTTAAAGAAAATGGTGCCCAGAGGTGGCGCTTGCGCAGATGAGATCTCGGCTTGCCATTGAGCCAAGAGCTCAATCTGTGCACGTGCTGACTACAAGTGCCATTTCTTTAAAGCCTTCACCAGCCACAGCCACAGCCGCCGTAACCCAAGCCCCAGCACAGTTGCCCCAGCACCAGCACTGCTGCCACCGCAGTCCCAGCACAGCTGCCCCAGCACCAGCACAGCTTCCCCAGCTGCCCCAGCACCGCTGCCCCAGCACAGCTGCTCCAGCCGCCACCGCAGCCCCAGAACAGCTGCCTCAGCTCAGCACAACTGACAGTTTCTGAGAGAGCATCTGGGACACCCGCTGCCCACAGCATCGCCCTGCTCCACCACTGCCACTTCCTCCTGTGACTCTGTTCCACTACCGCTGCTGCCCCCTCTGATAAGACAAAACCATGACGAATGTATATTAAGGGATCATTAGAACAGGAATACCGTAGAAAAAAACCTTAAAAAACCTTTATTTAAATTAGATTAAAATAGATATCCCATATGACAAACATCACACACAAGCGGTTCCTGAATTAAGCCTTCTCTTTTAGGCTTCCAGCGATCAGGCTGAAGCGTCTTTCTCTGGCGATTTGTCCAAATCTGGGCTAAAGCTAAGTATCACTTTAGCCTGTGAAAATATCATCTATATATATGATTGCCTTATTCTGTCTGTCTGTCTGTCTGTCTGTCTTGCTTCAAAATTGTGTCCTTACGGTGACACAAAGCTGATTGGCCGCTGGGCTCGCCATGGCCCCACCCCCCGCACGGATTGGCCGCTCGCCTTGCCTCGGCTCCGCCCCCCCACGGATTGGTCGCTCGCCTCGGCCTGGCCCCGCCCTCCGCATGGATTGGCTGCTCGCCCCGGCCCTCCGCACGCATCGCCAGACATAACCTTGCGCTGCTGGGATCGTGACGGAGCCGGTGAACGCTGGTAACCATTATACACATCGGGTAACTAAGGTCCCTTGGTTACCCGATGTGTATCATAGTTACCAGTGTACACCGGCTCCGTCACGATCCCAGCAGCGCCAGACATAACCTTGCGATGCTGGGATCGTGACGGAGCCGGTGAACGCTGGTAACCATTATACACATCGGGTAACTAAGGTCCCTTAGCTACCCGATGTGTATCATAGTTACCAGCGTACACCGGCTCCCGGTACACATGTGCAGGGAGCCGGCATTATACTCCTCTCCCCCCAGGACTACTCCTCCTATTATAGTCCTCCTATTATACTCCTCTCTGAGTATAATAGGAGAACTATTATAGCATGGGGGATGGAGCACGATGGGGTGCACAGCATGGGGGATGTAGCACGATGGGGGTGCGCAGCATGGGGGATGTAGCACGATGGGGAGTGCGCAGCATGGGGGATGGAGCACGATGGGGAGTGTGCAGCATGGGGGATGGAGCACGATGGGGGGTGCGCAGCATGGGGGATGGAGCACGATGGGGGGTGCGCAGCATGGGGGATGGAGCACGATGGGGGGTGCGCAACATGGGGAATGGAGCACGATGGGGAGTGCGCAGCATGGAGGATGGAGCACAATGGGGAGTGTACAGCATGGGGGATGGAGCACGATGGGGGTGCGCAGCATGGGGGATGTAGCACGATGGGGGGTGCGCAGCATGGGGGATGTAGCACGATGGGGAGTGCGCAGCATGGGGGATGGAGCACGATGGGGAGTGCGCAGCATGGGGGATGGAGCACGATGGGGGGTGCGCAGCATGGGGGATGTAGCACGATGGGGGGTGCGCAGCATGGGGGATGGAGCACGATGGGGGTGCGCAGCATGGGGGATGGAGCACGATGGGGAGTGCGCAGAATGGGGGATGGAGCACGATGGGGAGTGTGCAGCATCGGGGATGGAGCACGATGGGGAATGCGCAGCATAGGGGATGGAGCACGATGGGGGGTGGGCAGCATGGGGGATGGAGCACGATGGGGGGTGCGCAGCATAGGGGATGGAGCACAATGGGGGGTGGGCAGCATGGGGGATGGAGCACGATGGGGGGTGCGCAGCATGGGGAATGCAGCACGATGGGAGGTGCACACCTCCCCCCAACACACACACACACAACACACCACACACACACTGGGAACCACAAACACCGCCCTACTCAGACACCCACACACACAGACAACGCCGCACACACACAACACCCAACACACAAACACCGCGGCATACATAAATATACGCACATACCGCACAACACACACATTGCACAAAACATACCTCCCCCAAAACACACCACACCCACACAAACCGCGCAACACACACACACAACGCTACAGACACACAGCGCTCCACAAACAACGCAACACACGCAACACACATACAACACCGCTCTCACCCCCCGCCACACCCAGACAACACCCAGAACATGTACAGCGCCCTACACAAACACTTGGTAACTACACACAACAACATCTATATATATATATATATATATATATATATATATAACAAAAATCATACATGAACTACAGAATACGTAAATTCTAGAATACCCGATGCGTAGAATCGGGCCACCTTCTAGTTTATTATATTGGAGTTACATTTCCTACTGTAAATTGGCTTCTAGTGGGGGGTTTTTCCCCCCTGATTGTTTCATATATCTATGACAGTTGGGTGTTTGGATTATATATATGCTTTGGTGGTGCTTTGATTAGCATAATAGAGCTTTAGAACAAGTTATTGCTGCTACATGCACAGCACTTTAAAATCTGGTTAAACCATATGCTGCTATTGAGTGGAATGTTTACACATTAATAAGCATAGCACTATAAGGCTTTCTTTGACAATATAGCACTATTGCACCTTACTACCCACAAATTGTTTTTGGTGGTTTGAAATTTTTTCCCCCTTTGATATTCCTCTACTATAGAGACTGGTTATCATATAAGCCTTTTTTCATGTAGGGTCACACGTATATGTTCAAACTGATAATAGGTTCTACCCCTGACAGTTTTTGATTTGCACATTTTTGCTGTATCTGCAGTGCAGAGATCACCTTTGTGCACTCCTATACTCCCAGACTAGCTGCACTTTAATCTAGTGCAGGGAGAGGAGGGCGAGCCGACGTTGAGCGGGGGCGCCACTACGCAACCCAGGGTGCCAACTTCCGCGGCAAGGTAGGGAAAAGTGTGAGGGTGTTTGACCAATCCCGCTCTGCACTGCAGTACCTTTTCCTTTTATGTAATATATTTGTGTGTGATGGTTGTCATATGGGATATCTATTTTAATCTAATTTAAATAATGTTTTTTTAAGGGTTTTTTCCCCCTGATAAGACACCACCGGATTATAAAATGGACCCCATTTTTTCACCTTTTTTTCTCTGATTTTGTGGTGCGTCTTATAATCCAGTGCGTCTTATAAACCGAAAAAACCCTGTGATTCCTGGAATTGCTGGGAGTTGTTCTTGATCAGGTAGATCAAAATGACTATATTGGCCAGGCTGCTGAACATGTTGTAGAGTCCGCCTGCATTACTTCTTCCTTCTGGATCTAAAGTGCTTCTTCAGCCACTTTGTGTGAACCTTTGGTGGCTAGAGAATCAACAAATAAATTCTCACTATAAAAGGTACTCAAGGGATATAGAAAATAAATAATATGTAATATACATTCACTCTATGTTACTGTATCACTATCTCAACTCTGGCTATCATTTAGGTATATAGTGTAGAAATCCGTTTGCCCCTTCTGTACCACTGTCTGATTTCTCTGTCATTTGACAATGCAGAATTTCACAATTGATTTTTAAGCATTTTTCTATTTTACAGGTTGCAGCACAACTATACAACTCACAGCAACGGAGAGAACATTGCTCCAGCAGGTGGTTTCCTACAAACTGTGCAGTGATTTCATTAGCATGCACACACCGCCGCTGCCCACACATTGGTAAGCTATCAGCTTATAGATACTGCGCACTTTATAACTCACAGCTCTCATCTACAGGGATCCCAAATAACAAGGAGGATGCAAGAAACCATGTTCTTATAGGAGGTGGATTCAGAGCTTGTTGACTTGTTGCTTTATCTAAAACTAAAAAAAAGACACAAAAAATGTAGTAAATATCAAAATTCTATTTTCAACTATTCTTACCAATATTTACAATTAAAGAAGCTCTCCCAAGACATTTTGCATCCCTTAAACCGGTTTAAATGTCAGGGGTGGAACAATCGCGGTTGCAGGGAGTCGCAATTGCGACGGGGTCCGGGGATGGAGGGGCCCGCTGACCTCGGCCCTTGCTTCAGCTGCATGTGCTTCCGATGGTGGACATCTAGCTGAATTGCAGCACGGAGACCCAGTCAGGTCCCTGCACTGCAAATTATGGCACCGAAGGGTTACAGGAAGCAGCAGCGGGATCTGGGGCTAACAGTGTGCCGACTGCTTAATTAAGAGGCAACCCACGCCCCTTAATCCCACCCACCTCTTTGAACTTAAGCTGATGCTAATAGGTATAAGGGATTATGGGCATGGGGAGCAGTGCATATGTATTCTCTTTAATAGCAGCACAAGTGATAGCTGGCATCCTGCTGCTGCTGGGTGATCAGGTGTGCTGCTATAAAAGAAAACCACTGGCGGACATAGTTGCTGGCAGGTTCTGTGCAGGAGACGTGGGCACTGTGGGAGGAAGTTTACTGCCCAGCGGGCTCGGCTGCGACCGCCGAGCCACTCAGATCCGTGCTCGTACGGTGGGTGGTGGCTCGAGCTCCTCACGGACCCGGGGGTCAAGTCGCTCTGCAAGGGGGTTGGCGCTACACACAGGGACTTGACTGGGAGTTCCACAGCCGGGGCCACGGTGGTTTGGTTTGGGATGTAAGTTCGTGACGCCACCCACGGGTTGTGGTGAATAGATGGACACCACCGTTGCCATTAACTAGGCCTCCCAGGGACGGTGTTGCGCAGCTTGGTGTTGACCCCTTCGTGGGTAGAGGAGTGATGCTCCCGGGGGCCCGGGGGAAGTGCTGAGGCGTGGGAGCGGTTGCGGGTGTATGCTGGTGCGGCGCGGTGCGCAGACCGAAGGCACTGGTGTACTCACTATGACACAATACACTGGAGTTTCTGGTAAACCAAACGGGGTGATGAACAGGGCCCGCAGCCGGCTGCAGCTTCTTCCAGAATAGGTTGGTGGTTTCTGCCTTTCTCCTGCACCTCATTGTAAGAATGTTTTGACTCCTATGCCTAAGCAACGGTAGTCCGCTCCCCGACTTGTATATGCCATAGGAGCCAGTTTGCTCGCAGACACTGGCCCTTTGGGTCTCTATGCCTTGGCGGTGGCTTTACCCTGTATGGTTGGACTGTTGTCTTCTAACGGGTCTTGTGTGGGATAGGTCCTTAAGTCCAGTCCTCAATCAGTTGATTTGACTCGGCCCTGTCGGTTCAGGGCTTTGTACTGGGTCTGAGTACCCCTCCTGGTGCTCCAATTTCCAATCGGTTCCCCGGTTCGGTACCGGCGGGCCACCGCCTGACCCCGGTCCCTATGGTTCCACCGGCTGTAATCCCAGCTCCTGCAGGCAGCCACCACCATCTGCCTTCTTGCCAAAGGTGACTGGGCTCTGACCCAGCCACCGGAGTAGTCTGTTGGCAGGCCTGGACACAGGTCTGCCCTTGAACTTGACCTTCTCTCTACTCTGCACTACAACTTGTGGTGTCTGTTTCCCACCTCCAGGCCTGTGAACTCCTCGGTGGGCAGAGCCAACCACCTGGCTCCGCCCCCCTGGTGTGGACATCAAACCTGGAGGGTGGTGACAAGGGTTTTCTAGGTTGGCTGCTGTCACCTAATCAGGGAGGGAGGGTGTGTGTGTGTGTGACTACCTGGGACGACCTGACTAGTCCAGGGCGTCACAGAAGCAGTCAAACATATAGTGTGCAGGGCCTGAGGTGAGGCTGGGGAGGTCTCTATCACTCTGGACACCGGCCTTTATGGCTTCTGCGGGGGAAGGGTTGTATTGCTGTCAACGGGAACTGCAAAGGTAGTGAATGATTAGTGTGGCCCCTTCCTCTCCCTCCATCTTGTCATTACTGTAGAAGCAGTTGGGACTGAGAGCAAAGGGACAAGGGAGGAGGACATGGCAGCTGTTGTAGCAGTAGAGCCAGTGACAGGAGCAGCTGAGCTCTCAGTTCTGCTCTGGGCTGTGTCCTCTATTTCCTGCACTGGTCATGGCTGCTGTGCACCACCACATTATGGGTGTCAGTTTCGAGCATTCCAACATGAACAGCATCCTGGAAAGTGGATTGGTCATCGTGGGCCAGTTGAATGGTTTCCCGATCTGACCCTCATAGACTTTTATCTTTGGGGTCATCTGAAGGCAATTGTCTATGCTGTGAAGATACAAGATGTGCAGCATATGAAACAACGGATGCTGGAAACCTGTGCTAGCATTTCTTCTGCAGTGTTGCTATCACTGGAAAGAGTGGGAGAAGAGGGTTGCATTGGCAATCCAACATAATGAGCACCACTTTGAACACATTTTATAAGTGGTCATAAAATTGTAAATAACTAATGAATGAATAAAGTTCTGTTAAAACCAAGAATACTATTGTTTTTCTTGTGAAATTCTCAATACGTTTGACATGTTACATGACCCTCTTCCCATTGGAAAAAAATATAGCTGGATCCAAAATGGCCGACTTCACAATGGCCGCCATGGTCACCACCCACCTTGAAAAGTTTCCCCCCTGCCATATACTAATGAGACACAAACAAGAAGTGGATATCACCAAACATTCCCATTTTATTTAAGTGTATCCATATAAATGGCCCACCCTGTATCTATGTGTATATATATACACAGTACAAAAGTTTGGACACACCTTCTCATTCAAAGAGTTTTCTTTATTTTCAGGACTCTGAAAATTGTAGATTCACATTGAAGGCATCAAAACTATGAATTAACACATGTGGAATGAAATACTTAACAAAAAAGTGTGAAACAACTGAAAATATGTCTTATATTCTAGGTTCTTCTAAGTAGCCACCTTTTGCTTTGATTACTGCTTTGCACACTCTTGGCATTGCACCCGCAGCATACTGCAACTGTTTTCTCAGTCCCATTAGGGCTGAAAAAATAATCGCTCATGGCAGCTTCCCCATAGAGTAACATTGGTCCGAGTGGCATGTGATTTTTTATTGCATTCCACTCGCTCCATATTACTCGCCGTGTGTGCTAGGCCGAATAGCAAAGAATCGGTGGAGGATGGGTAGCTGCTTACCTTCAGTGAAGGAATCGGATGATGACCACCGTTGATTCAGACCCCGGCAAGTGTGCAGGTGCCTCCAGACCAATCTTTTTTTATTGATTTCCTGCAAACAGCAGTAAGTTTGTAAACTTTGCTAATAAACCTAATTTGTGATAGGGATTACAACTTTATGTACTAGGAAATGGTGCAATTTAAGAAAACATTGTGGACCATGGTCAACAACAAGGACTTTGCAATGTTCTTGACCTCACTGTGTTTGTGCTTATTCTCTGATAATTGAAATCCTATAATGAAATAATAAAAAAAAAAGTTAAAAATAAAACAAACAAACGAAAAATTAGCTGCAACCACAGCACAACGGAGCTGGAGTAAGTTTTAATTGCTTGATACTTAAGTGAATATTGTTTAAGTCATCGATCTGTTTTTATTTTTTCAATTTGACATGTTGCCAATCTTTGAATGGACAGAAGACCACAAAGTGAAATATAAAAGTAATTAAATAAGTATAAAGAATGCATTAATGCAAAGTATTGTGTTTTATGGTGCAGGGAATCCCTAAAGGGGAAACAGAACTTTAAGACATCTTTACTTTGCTGGATTCTAGGTGACCTCCTATTAGTGGAGCCTTTCATTCATGTTACCCTGCTGTTCTGGAGCTCGGTAATGACTAGGTCTGGGAATTCTAACCTAGATATAGGCTAAGGATCAACAGTTCTTCACTGCAACAAAACAGCCCATAAGCAAAAAGCCAGCAACTAGAGATTAGATAGGTTAGTAAGGTTACTTGCCTCCATCCCTGGTGGATTTCATTGAATGCTCAATTAGATGTCAGAAAAGTTGCATATAGTTTCACTTAAATTAAACAAATCTGTTGTTTAGTTTAGAAGCAACGTAAAAGAGCGAAAATGTACAAAATATACACAATTAAATGCAATCTTTTAACATAATGCTGAGTACAGTATATCTGTATATAACTTATTCACTTTTTACTTTTGCGCAATACTGCCCCTTTAACTGTTTATATTTCCAAATACTGTGTTCTCCAAACATTATAATATCTCGGTGCACATTGAAGGGCACTGAAGGTTTCCCATATACATGAGAAAAGCTGTTTGTATACAGCTATTGCTCTCAACAATGCCTTTTCCTTTAAGATCTCTATTCAGCCAAGCATGCATGTGTGTTCAATTGGAAAGAAGAGTAAGGGGTACTTTGCACCATTCGACATCGCTAGCCGATGATAGCGATGCCGAGCGCGATAGTATCCGCCCCCGTCGCACATGCGATATCTTGTGATAGCTGCCGTAGCGAACATTATCGCTGCGGCAGCTTCACACGCACTTACCTGCCCTGCGACGTCGCTCTAGCCGGCGACTCGCCTCCTTCCTAAGGGGGTGGGTCGTGCGGCATCACAGCGACGTCACACGGCAGGCGGCCAATAGAAGAGGAGGGGCGGAGATGAGCGGGACGTAAACATCCCGCCCACCTCCTTCCTTCCGCATAGCTGGTGGAGGCAGGTAAGGAGATGTTCCTCGCTCCTGCGGCTTCATACACAGTGATGTGTGCTGCAGCAGGAACGAGGAACAACATCGTATCTCCTATTGTTGCAACATTCTGAAAATGTCCGACGCTACACAGATCACCGATTTACGACGCTTTTGCGAGCGTTTATCAGTGCATCTAGGCTTTACACGTTGTGACGTCGTTACCAGTGCCGGATGTGCGTCACTTTCGATTTGACCCCGACGATATCGCAGTAGCGATGTCGCAATGTGCAAAGTACCCCTAAGGGCCGTTTCACACATCTGGCATTTCGCTGGATTGACGGATACGGCACACTAAAGTACAGTGTTAATACAGTAAACTCCGGTCACATGCTCCGGTCACATGACAGCATATGACCAGAGGTTTCCGCGATGCCATTGTACTGTATACACTGTACTGGGGTGTGCCGGATCCATCAATCCGGCAAAATGCCTGATGTGTGAAACAGCCCTTAGCTGTCAGACACTTCTGGTGGAGACTTCTACCCAATAGATCTTTCAACTGACATTCAAAGAAAAATTGAATAACTAGGTCCATATTAGCACATGTAGCATGGAGATTCCCCATTAGCAATAAAACAACCTACATAGAAACTCCATAATCATTATCCATGTAATCCTATTTGAATTAAATACCAAGCAATACTTTCTTTAGAGAAATCTTAAAAAATTTATTTATATATAATTTTGTAAAAAGTTTTTCCAGAGACACAAAAAGAGTGCAACACAAAGTACGAATGTGCTTAAAAACATATACCGTACATAACCAGTCAGGGAAGTGTGTCAGTACAGAACAGGCTGAAATAGGTACATGGCACAGCCCACAGAAACAACACAACTGCAGTGTGTCAATATATCAGTCTCACATCAGCACAGTGAAGTACAATAAGTAACAATCAATCAGAATGTCATATCATAATAGTGCACTGAAAGCTTGTAAAAAACACATATACAATATCAGGATCAAAGTGTATACTATTCTGTAGGCATAAATCAGCACTCAGATGATTGCAATGCAGGGCTGTCCTGTGAGCATGAATCAATGCTCAGATATATGCAATGCAGGAGGAAAAATAACCACTCAGCAAGGAGGATGGAATAAGTCCAAAGTATATATAAAGGTACTATGACCCACCAGGAACACTCCCGTGTTCAAGCCTGACACACCACCCTGCACCTCAACGCGTTTCGCTTATCGCTTCATCGGGAGACCTCCGAATGTATGTCGCCATTTTTATACATTCCAGAGTCACTGACATACGTAGACCCATTAAAATCAATGGGTCTCTGCACACATCAGTGATTTCTCAGGGACCACAAGTCACTGCGGCGCACTCGCATGTTTGTGTGTTCTGCACGGAGACAAGTCCATTCTTCTCCAGCACTTACTAGAGAAAACACATGCTGTGAAATAAAATGCTTTTGTATACTCACCTGTCTCCAGCAATGCTGCCTTCTGCGCTACTGTCTCCTGCTTCAGGGCCCGCTCATTATGCTCATTACATATTGACTGCACCATGGACCAGGAAGTAAGTGAGACATCAGCACCACGGACAGCAGTGGCATGGACAGGTGAGTATAAAGTTCCTGCTACCTGTGTGCTATCATCAATAGCACACGGAGAACACACATGTGCCAAAATCACGGCACACGGAGGGCCATATACACTTTCAACACGTCAGTGAAAAATGTGTGCTTTTCACTGATGTGTGAAAGAGGCTTTAGTGCAACAGAAACAACTGATATCTGTAACATTTTTTGCAATTTTGCTGTATGGTATGTAGCATGAAAAACATATGTGTTTTCATAGAATACATATTGTATAAAAATATAATTAGATATAGTTGAATCCGTAGATATTTATAAATCGGTTGGTTCAACCAGAAAAAAAAAAAAAAACCCGGTTCAGGACCAGAATTCATCCAGAATGTCTTCCCTGATGCCGATCCCCATATAAGTCTATGGGTACCCGAATATTGTACTTTAAATTAGTGGTAGAATGGGCTATGGGGATTAGAGCAGGAGTGTTATACTTACCAAGTCTACTGTGTGGGTGTAACACTGTTTATGGTGGCTCAGTGGTTAACACTGCAGTCTTGCAGCACAGGGGTCCTGGGTTCAAATCCCATCTCCAAGGAGTTTGTATGTTTTCCCCATGTTTCTGTGGGTTTCCTCCCATACTCCAAAAACATGCATTTAGGGAATTTAGATTGTGAGCCCCAATGGGAATAATGTTGCTGATGTATGTAAAATAATGCAGACTATATTAGTGCTATATAAAAATAAAAATTTAATTTTTATTTTCTACTTCCAAGGCTGCTTGTTAACCCTCATACATATTCACTGCCCACTGGCAGTCCCGGCTTCTCTGATTGGTTGCAGTCAGACAGCGCCCCCACCTTGTGTGACTGCTTGGAATCACACACGCTGTCTGCATCTCTAAAGTGGTGTAAAAATAAATAAATAAATTGGCATAGAGTCCCCCAATATTGTAATACCCAGGCAAAGCATACGGCTACAGGCGGCAGCCCCCAGCCGTGGGCTTATCTTGGTTGTGTATCAAAATAAGAAGGATCCTATGTGGCTTTTTAAAATTATTTAAATAAATAATTTAAAATCTTGTGTGCGGTACCCCCTAATTTTGATACCCAGCCATGATAAAGTGGACAGCTGGGGAGATCCATGGTTATTGGGCCCCATCCCAACCTAAAAATGCAGCCTGCAGCTGCCCAGAATTGTCGCATCCATTAGATGTGACAATCCCGGCACTTTACTCGGCTCATCCTGATTGCCTTGGTGCAGTGACAATCGGGGTACCATAAGTGGTTAATGACAGCTCGCAGCTGCCACTAAGCCCTATTCTATTTGATCCCCCCATTACTAATCTGTAACTGAAAAGAAATAAACATAAATACCGAAAAAAAAAATTTATTTGAATATAATACACAAAAGCCCACTATTTTCCTCCAATTTTGATGCTGTTTTGGTGTAATTTTCTGCCAGGAGATGCAAAAAAGCCACATGGGGCAGCATGTAGCCAAATGATTTCTCTGTGCTGAGTATCACAATATGGGGGGACCCTACATCAATATATTTATTTATATATTTATTTTTACACCACTATAGAGACCCAAACAGCATACAGTTAGGTCCAGAAATATTTGGACAGTGACACAATTTTCGCGAGTTGGGCTCTGCATGCCACCACATTGGATTTGAATTGAAACCTCTACAACAGAATTCAAATGCAGATTGTAACGTTTAATTTGAAGGTTTGAACAAAAATATCTGATAGAAATTGTAGGAATTGTACACATTTCTTTACAAACACTCCACATTTTAGGAGGTCAAAAGTAATTGGACAAATAAACCAAACCCAAACAAAATATTTTTATTTTCAGTATTTTGTTTCGAATCCTTTGGAGGCAATCACTGCCTTAAGTCTGGAACCCATGGACATCACCAAACGCTGGGTTTCCTCCTTCTTAATGCTTTGCCAGGCCTTTACAGCCGCAGCCTTCAGGTCTTGCTTGTTTGTGGGTCTTTCCGTCTTAAGTCTGGATTTGAGCAAGTGAAATGCATGCTCAATTGGGTTAAGATCTGGTGATTGACTTGGCCATTGCAGAATGTTCCACTTTTTTGCACTCATGAACTCCTGGGTAGCTTTGGCTGTATGCTTGTGGTCATTGTCCATCTGTACTATGAAGCGCCGTCCGATCAACTTTGCGGCATTTGGCTGAATCTGGGCTGAAAGTATATCCCTGTACACTTCAGAATTCATCCGGCTACTCTTGTCTGCTGTTATGTCATCAATAAACACAAGTGACCCAGTGCCATTGAAAGCCATGCATGCCCATGCCATCACGTTGCCTCCACCATGTTTTACAGAGCATGTGGTGTGCCTTGGATCATGTGCCGTTCCCTTTCTTCTCCAAACTTTTTTCTTCCCATCATTCTGGTACAGGTTGATCTTGGTCTCATCTGTCCATAGAATACTTTTCCAGAACTGAGCTGGCTTCATGAAGTGTTTTTCAGCAAATTTAACTCTGGCCTGTCTATTTTTGGAATTGATGAATGGTTTGCATCTAGATGTGAACCCTTTGTATTTACTTTCATGGAGTCTTCTCTTTACTGTTGACTTAGAGACAGATACACCTACTTCACTGAGAGTGTTCTGGACTTCAGTTGATGTTGTGAACGGGTTCTTCTTCACCAAAGAAAGTATGCGGCGATCATCCACCACTGTTGTCATCCGTGGACGCCCAGGCCTTTTTGAGTTCCCAAGCTCACCAGTCAATTCCTTTTTTCTCAGAATGTACCCCGACTGTTGATTTTGCTACTCCAAGCATGTCTGCTATCTCTCTGATGGATTTTTTCTTTTTTTTCAGCCTCAGGATGTTCTGCTTCACCTCAATTGAGAGTTCCTTAGACTGCATGTTGTCTGGTCACAGCAACAGCTTCCAAATGCAAAACCACACACCTGTAATCAACCCCAGACCTTTTAACTACTTCATTGATTACAGGTTAACGAGGGAGATGCCTTCAGAGTTAATTGCAGCCCTTAGAGTCCCTTGTCCAATTACTTTTGGTCCCTTGAAAAAGAGGAGGCTATGCATTACAGAGCTATGATTCCTAAACCCTTTCTCCGATTTGGATGTGAAAACTCTCATATTGCAGCTGGGAGTGTGCACTTTCAGCCCATATTATATATATAATTGTATTTCTGGACATGTTTTTGTAAACAGCTAAAATAACAAAACTTGTGTCACTGTCCAAATATTTCTGGACCTAACTGTATATGATTCCAAGTAGTCACACACGCTATCACACAGAGTGGGGGCGTGGTCTGACTGTAACCAATCAGAAACGCAGGGGCTGCAGTGAATATGTATGAGGATAATGAGCAGCCCTGGAAGTGTGTTACAGCCGCACAGGAGAATCGGCAAGTATAAAGCCCGCTTTACACGCTTCAATATATCTCACAATCCATCGTTGGGGTCAAGTTGTAAGTGACGCACATCCGGCATCGTTCGTGACGTATTTGCGTGTGACACGTACGTACGATCAGGATTGAACGCAAAACCGTTGATCGCAAACACATACTATCTTTGTCTAGAATTGAACGTTTTGTTGCACGAACCTAGTCAATTGAAACGTGTGACATCCCTCATACAATTTTGATGTCTGAGGCTATGTGCGCAGGTGTGAGCTCTGCACCGCAGCTTAAAAAAGGTCCGCTTCAGAGCGCAGCTGAAAAGCCTCACAATGTCTGTCATTCACTAATCTCTGTCAGTCGGTCACTATCTCTGTCCCTCTCTCTCTGTCCATGTCAGTCTATCCCTCTTACCCCCTCTCTCATACTCACCGATCCCCGATCACTGGCGCGGCGCTGCACGGCATTCATACTGCTCCGGCGGCTTTTACTATTTTGAAAATGCCGGCCGCTCATTAAACAATCTCGTATTCCCTGCTTTCCCCACTCACCGGCGCCTATGATTGGTTGCAGTGAGACACGCCCCCACGCTGAGTGACAGGCGTCTCACTGCACCCAATCACAGCAGCCGCTGGGCGTGTCTATACTGTGCAGTGAAATAAATAATTAAATAATTAAAAAAATGGCGTACGGTCCCCCCCAATTTTAATACCAGCCAGATAAAGCCATACGGCTGAAGGCTGGTATTCTCAGGATGGAGAGCAGAATACACCGCCGCTCTTATCAGCTCCACGCAGCTAATGAAGGGAATAGCGCAATCAGCTGAGCTGTCACTGAGGTTACCCGCTGTCACTGCATACAGCGGTGGCCGCGGGTAACCTCAATGACAGCTCAGCTGATCGCGCGGCTGTCTTCAGTTGCTGTGTGGAGGTGACAGGAACGGTAGTGTATTGTGCAGCTCTGGTCACCTCCATGCAGCAGAGCTCGAAGCGACGCTGGACCATCCTGGATTACGCCGGACATGGAGGGCTTTTTCGAGCTTATTAAAGTGGTGAACGAGGGTATATGTTTGTGTTTTTTATTTCTAATAAAGGATTTTTTCGGGTGTGTGTATTTATTTACTGTCACTTACAGATTAATCATGGAAGGTATCTCAGGGAGACGCCTGACGTGATTAATCTAGGACTTATTGGCAGCTATGGGCTGCCAATAACTCCTTATTACCCCGATTGCCAACGCACCAGGGCAAATCGGGAAGAGCCGGGTACAGTCCCAGAGCTGTCGCATCTAATGTATGCGGCAATTCTAGGCGGCTGCTGGCTGATATTGTTAGGCTGGGGGACTCCCCATAACGTGGAGCTCACCATCCTGAGAATACCAGCCTTCAGCCGTATGGCTTTATCTGGCTGGTTTTAAAATTGGGGGTACTGCACGCCGTTTTTTTAATTATTGAATTATTTATTTCACTGCACAGTATAGACCCACCCACCGGCTGCTGTGATTGGGTGCAGTGAGACACCTGTCACTCAGCATGGGGGCGTGTCTCACTGCAACCAATCATAGGCGCCGGTGGGCGGGGAAAGCAGGGAATACGAGATTGTTTAATGAGCGACCGGCTTTTTCAAAATAGTAAAAGCCGCCGGAGCAGTGTGAATGCCGTGCAGCGCCGCGCCGGGGATCAGTGAGTATATGATAGAGGGCTGCTCAATTCAGTTACTCAGGAGTTTAGCGGTCACCGGTGAGTTCTTCACTGGTGACCGCTAATCAGGACGCGACACAGACAGAGCCGCAGCATGACAATGAAGTCGGGTGAAGTTAACCCGAGTTCATTCTGATCGTGCAGCTCTTTCTGTGTCTGCTGTCATCGGCCATTCAGCTCTGCTACATGGCTGTCTGTGTCTGCTGTTAGCGGCCATGTAGCAGAGCTGAATGGCAGATGACATAGTAAAAACGCATCCCTACACATTACATACACTTGGCAAGTCAATAAATAAAAAAAAAAAGGGTGCCCAATGCATACGTCACACATTACATGATCTAAGGGATCGCACACAAAATTGATCAATTTAACATAGACTACTAACGCTCGTGTGACAGCAAATGAACGACCTACGTGCAATCTCATTAGATCACATATGCGACCTGGGCGTGTCACATCGCAAACGTGATTGCACAACAAATTGCAACGTGTAAAGCAGGCTTAACACTCCTGCTTTATTCCCCATTTTCTTTCTTTTTCCTTTTTTTTAATTATCCAGGTGGTCAAATTTGGATAGTTACATTGAATGCCTTGAGAACTCTGTGTTAAGGGGCGGTGCACAGATACTATGCACCCGGCATCAATCATGAATTTTACAGTACGGGTCTGGCCATCACTAAATATAATTAAACTAGACAAATAGCAACATTACCTTATACAGTGGCAAAAATAGAGATAGGGCCTTTCATGCAAAAGCTACTAAAATATTTATATATATATATATATATATATATATATATATGTACCCGCCCCGCGCTCGGCTGCAGCCGAGCCGCTCGGGTCCGGGCTCGTTTGGTGGGTGGCTCGAGCGCCTCCAGACCCGGGGGTCACGTCACTCTGCAAGGGGTTGCTGGCGATTTCGATGGGGGTGGTTAGGTAGGTGTACGGCCGGAGCCGTGTTTGAGTTCGTGACGCCACCCACAGGACGTGGTGAAGGTGTAGACACCACCGCTGCAGTTACGGGGGCACCCGAGGGAGATGGTCGTGCAGCAAGATGTTAACCCCATCCGTGGGCAGGGATGGTGGCCCCAGGACCCGCTAGGGGAGAGTAACGATTGGGCGGTGCAGGGTGGTGCGCAGCCAGATGGCACTGTTGTACTCACGATTACTGACACACTCAAGTCTCTGATGAACAAAGTTGATGGTGGTCGGTGCCTGCAGCCGGCTGCGTCTTGTTCCCCACCCAGGTTGGTGGTCCTGACCTTTTTCCTGCACCCTGTTATGTTTGTGTAGACTGCCCGTGCCTTAGCAGCGGGAGTCCGCTCCCCGGCTGTGTTTGTGTCTATGGAGTCCGTTTGCCCGCAGGCGCTGGCCCGTGGGATCTCTCTGCCTGTGTGGTGGCTTTCCATTCCCCTCGGTGGGCTGTTGTCTTCAGTTGGGACTTGGGTGGGAAAGGACCTATAGTCCAGACCGCAATCAGTGAATTAACTCAGTCCAGTGGATTCTGGACCTCGTTTCAGGGTCTGAGTACCCCCCTGTGTGCTCCGGTTTCCGAGTCGGTTCCCCGGGTCGGTACCGGTGGGCCACTACCCTATCCCAGTCCACCACGGTTCCTCCGAGCCGTCTTCCCGGCTCCTGCAAGCTAAGGCCACCGTGTGCCTCCTAGCCAAAGGTGCCCGGGCTCCAACCCCGGCACCTGTCAGACTCCTTCAGACCTGGGCACAGGCCTGCTTCCACTCTCTTTCACTCCTATCACTAATCTGCCTGTGTTTCCTGCTTTAGGCTCTGTGCGCACTAGACCTTTTTACTCGCGGATTTACCCGAGGATTTGCCGCAGAAATTTCTTGAGAAATGTCTGCAATCTTTGTGCAGACATTTCCCAGCAAATTCTATGAAAAAAAAAAATAGCTGTGCGCACTGTGCGGATTTTTCTCAAGAAATTTCCTTGAGAAGAATTTCCCGAGAAAATTTCTTGAGAAAATGAGCATGTCCATTATTTCCGCTGGTACCCTGCGGATTTCGGCAGTACAGCCTGCAAAATCCGCAGGGAACCACCCGCGGGAAAATCGCGGCTATTCCGCGGCTAATCCGCGGCAAGGCCGCGGCAAATCCGCATGCGGATTTGGTGCGGATTTTTTCCAGAGGTCCGGAAATCTTTCACTCCCAGAAGTTTCTCAAGAAATTTTCTTGAAAAACTTCACATTTCTAGTGCGCACATAGCCTTAGGCCCTCTGAACTCCTCGGTGGGCGTGCCAACCACCTGGCTCCACCTCCCTGGTGTGTCCATCAAGCACTACTGAGGGAGGTGACTAGGGTTTTTGTGGTTGGCTGATGACTCCTTTTTGGGGGACAGATGTACAGATGTAGTGCGGGGGTCTACCTGTGACTACCTGGCTAGTCCAGGGCGTGATATATATATATATACATATATATATATATATATATATATATATATATATATATATTGTGAGGTAGCGGCGTTGCTTGGGCAAAAACGTGAGGCAGCAGCGTGTTCACACCAACAGTCTATTTATTGTTGCAGCATAAATAGATCCAATTTCCCACAATCAAAGTCTCTTCCGGATCACAGCCGGTGCATATAGACAAATCCTTTGTATAAAAAGTCTTGTTACCTTAGGACCCCGTTAACTGCAGGGGTCTTGTTAAGGTTCTCCTAGGCTCACACTCTTGGCCTGTGTTCACGCCACACAGAGCCAGCTCAGCTCACACAGCATGTGTTAGCTTCATCAAGCCTGGCTCTCAACTGAGACACACCCTGATGTGCTCTGTAAGATTTAAACTAAAATCATGGACATGAGGATTGCTACAAAACCTGGACTGGGAGGAGGGATCTGTCTCCCTGTTACCCTTTGTGCTATACTCCCCGTAATAGCTATAGCAAACTCAGAGGGTTTCCAGACACATTCTGGGGGACACATAGCGGTTTTCAAATATTACCCCTGTCACTGCCTCACAATATATATAGTGTTCCCTTTATTTTTTTGAGCAGTATATATATATATATATATATATATATATATATATATATATATATATATATACACATACACTGAACAAATGTATAAGCCCAAACACTTCTATTTTTGCTCCATTTTTCATGAGTTGAACTCAAACATCTAAGACTTTTTTAATGTACACAAACGGCTATTATGGCTCAAAAACTGGATTTGAACAGTGGCCACTTGTTTTCTACCATAAAAAGAAAAGTGGACATGAACACAGCCACCTCTTTCTTCATCATCTGACCAAATGAAACTACTTTGGAGAGAAATGGGGTCAGAGAGTTCCACCCCTCCACGATGGACTTGTGCACAAATATAGAAATCTTTTCCCTGATAGCTTACTAAGCTGGTAAAGAGAAACTGTCAGGTGCTCTCTGCACCCAGGACCATAAGCAGTTCTGGGTGCATATTGCTAATCCCTGCCTAACCATCCCTGTATATGTGGTGCCCCTGAGGCTTCAGTTGCAACAGTGCATTGCATCTCACTTAAGGTGCAGTACTCATCCCGGGTGAGGAAGAGGTTAATCACTGGTGTTCACTTATACAACACACACACAGCTCAGGTGCTTTCCCACTGGAACTGGGCTAGAGGTGCTCACCTTATCAATGGGACTTCCCCAGCACTGGTGAGTCATCAGGAAGGTGGGGGCAACATGAGGGAAGTTAGAGAACACCAGACTTTTACCTCAGAATAGACTGGGACACAAAACAACATGGTTACTAAGGAGATTGAAGCACTGGCGCGCTTCAATAGTTAGGACCGCCCAACTGGAAGGAGCAGGAGAGGACCGGTGGAGCTGAAAAGACAAAGCAGCAACATGGTAGCCAAGGGGTGATCCTCACAGCCCCTTCGGGACCGGCACAGTCAGGGTGCAGAGCCCTAGGGTGGCTTACACTCCACGTTGCGCCATCAGAATCTGCTTGGAAGGGGAATTTCATTTCCCATTGCCCACCACAAAGGTCCCAGGGCACATCAGCACATAAAGTCATGAGTCAAGACTATGGTCAGGCCCACATTTGATTTGCGCTGCCTGCGGACGGGGAGACAACTAAACCCAAGGACACTGGGGTCCCTAAGTAGCTTCACATCATGGGGATCCACACTACGGAGCGCAAGGAAGGAAGGTCTCACGAGACAACTACTCCGAACATCCTAAACCCCTTTATCCTTGTCATCCTCAGCATCATCCCATCATACATCCCCTTCGTGGACACCTTGGGGTCTTGAAACCTTGCAGGGCCACCCGTGACATCCCCCGGCCCTCACTGGCACGGTGATGAGTATTCC